>NC_064616.1:580901601-581512101 GCF_023898315.1 Schistocerca nitens | reverse complement strand
TAGGAAAAGAGAGATTGTCCTAAACTGCAATTAAATGCTATTGTAGCATAATCTGTTTCGATGCTTACTGGTTTCATCACATGTACCTGTTAAGTGGTATGCAGCAAACCAGTGGACTACATAACATTACATATTCTCTATGTACTAACAAATTTTACCACCTCCGGTGGTTGATTAACGACCCTCAAATCAGTATCAAATTGGTATAATGATGTCTAAATTACGTATTTAAGAAAACCTGTGGTGTTCCCACTTTGTTCTGCTAATTTATGGTATAAACAAACTGCTTACACCATCATATTACCCTTCAGTACGTAAGTTAGACATCACGGTATACACGTCGCTTGTCAGACATTAAAAACATTCGTTCGTTTTACACATTCTTAATATTAATGTAAGACTCGTTAATCTCATGACCGGGAGACGTTAACAAATTTGTTAGCACACACATAATATGTAAAGGAATTATTGCACCATTTTATTGTATCTCCCTGTGAACAGGTAGGTGTGATAAGGTTAGAAGTCTGTAAATCGATCATGGTATAATTAAGCGTTTCATTGCAGTGAAAGGTAATTGTTTTCACAATTACTGAAAAGTAAATTATTCACAGCTGAAATTGTTTTACTCTCCCATGGAAATCTTCCTATGAAGAATTGGTATAACAACTGCACCAAAAGACTAACATTAAACGGTTGGTGATTTCTTGTTCGTCAAACAGCCCTTGCTACAACGGAGAAGATCGGATCTTTAATTTTAACAACCACGATCCACGCGGGTGTACTAATTCGCCAGTTACGGACTAAGGTAGTTCATTTTCGAAAATGAACTAAGATATTTAACGGTATCCATCTTTTATTGAGTATAAACTTAGCGCTGCTGCTCTTTGTATAAAATTTAAGTTAGATACAAATCGGAATTCTGCTTAGGACAATTTATAACCAATAAGCTGGGGGCCAGAAACCGCTCCGCCGCCTCCTCCTCCTCCTCCTCCTCCTCCTCCTCCTCCTCCCCCCTCCCTCCCCCCTCGCCGGTGTTGGTGCAGTCTTCCGAGTTTACAAACGTAGCTTCCAGAACATTGTTTGCTGGTGCAAATCAAAGAACTTATCAAAATTCCGTTGTAACACTCGTCGTAAACAATGCGACGTTGCTCTGCAAGAAGCGCGAAACCCTCTCCCTGAGAAACCAACAGTCTATAATTATATATCTGCTTTTGTAACAGTAGACCTAGTCGAGTGGTAGTCTAATAACTTGTCATTCTCTCTTGAATGGAGGTCCTGGATTCGGATCCCGGCATCGATCTCTGGTTTCTGTGAGGTGGGAAACCCGCAGCTGTATTCACCCAAATTGTGGAGATAAGCCGCCGACGTGGTGGCTGAGAATTGTTCGATGATAGTAGTAGTGCCACATTATTTACTCAAATGCGCCAGTACATACCGTTCATCAGACTTTCCCAACCCACACACTTCATCGGACACATTACATGATAAAAAATCTTTCCCAGTCCACTAGCATCTCCACGGTCCCGTGGCCCCGTGGTGTTTCTCTCTCGACCACGTTGGACGACGCCCAGCATTTGTCACTGTGATATATGCCTTGCGTGCAGGTGTTCTGGCGAGAAAAGTTTACTCCCTACCTGCCGAAACATGGTACTAGGCATAGGCGTTGATACAGTGTTCCCTTGGTTTGGAGTGGGGTAAAGACACTTTCTCATTCCGTTTTCAGCGCAATACGAACCTCTAAACTGGGTTTTTGTGCCGATGATCATTTTTGAGTTGTGGGCGCTCTATCGTTTCTATTTCACGACGGATTCGCTATTAGTTGATTGGAGTGCATCATGTTCTCTTCTGTTGCGAGTGCAGACGTATAGCGGATGGCAAATGGTGATTCTTCTGGAGGTCTATGAGGAAGAAGTAGCAATTTGGTAAATAACAAGTTGTTAACGTGACCTTATCTATTTAGCTATAATTACTAAACAAAGTAATATATGTCGCACAGTCAGCTTATTTCGACAACTGTGGTCAATTTCAAGTGATCAGTATGTACGAATAACTCAGGAAAAGTACATTTAAAGTCCAGATTACATGTACATATTTACATGGAACTATCATCAGTTGCATATTCTGAAATGATTCCAGCCAAATAAAGGAAAATGATTTTACTTGATCACTTGGTACACGCTGCGGATCCCATTTCGAAGCAATGAGAAACATTTGCATCTCTCAGAAAATTTCCCAAATCTTCTAGGTCTTAACTAAACGTGTGTGTTGTAACAACTAAATATCTCAAAAAATACGCGTCGTATGAAAAAAGTTTCAGATGAAAAGAGGCTTTCAGAGGAGATATCTGTCTATACTAATACTGGTCACCCCCCCCTAACCCACCCCGTCCCTCTCCCCCCCCCCCCCCCCCCCGCCCCAAGGGAGAAGTACTCTCTATTATCAGGTGGGAACCCCATTTTTGTTGCGGATTCGGATTCCATGCCAAAAAATATCTAGTTTATCCGAATCTGTTCTTTTATATTCGTGGTAAATGGTGCTGTAATCGGTGCGAGAGTACGGCGGTTAGACGGAAGAACACACTGAAACCAGTCACCCAGAGCACATACCTGATGTGATAGTATAATCACATCATCCATGTGCTCTCCTTGTCGGTTAGCATTCCTTATTTTCACGTGGTATCCTAAATTCCTTTCCAGGAATGGGGGACACACATATTAAGTCCCTTGTGAGTTGTAGTTCACCAGTTTATTTAAAATTAGCATTTGTGAGAGGGCCAAAAGACATAACTACCGATATAATCCTAAAATATACTCCCAAAACATATACTAAAATTGCTTTTCGAGGACAAAAAGAACTAAGGTTTTGTAGTTTAGAGTGAACACGACCGAGCGAGACGGAAACACGCAGGAGGATAGCCTTTGAAATCGCCGTCCGGCCATAGAAATTCAAGCTTACCGTGATTTCCCAAACTCCCTCAAACCAAAATGCTGGAATGATTTCTTTCAAAAGGACACGGCTTGTTTCTTTCATCACTTTCCCTGTATCCAATCATGTGCTACATCTTATGATCTTGACGTAGATAGCTCGTTAAACCCTAATCGTCCTTCCGTCCTTCCGTCCTTCCTCCCTTCCTTCCTTCCTTCCTTCCTTCTTCCTACAGTTGACACGTTCCAGTCTCAGCTGACACTCAAAGGAAGCTGCCGAGTAAGCTGAGAGGCAAATAACACGCATTAAGGTGTATAACAAGAACAAAATAATAAAAACCAATATGAACTTATTTAGGCGTAGCCTATTATACATCCGGTAAGAATGTGCAAAGCAATGTCACATGCATATATAAGATGCAGTCAAATGAAACTAGACAGATGGGAAAAGTAAATTGTTTATTATTTCAAAACTGTTAAAACAATTACTCCACTGTGGCAGAAGACGGTCCATAACATCATGGGGAAAATGAAACTTCCTCGCAAATTAAAACTGTGTGCCGGACCGAGACTCAAATTCGGGACCTTTGCCTTTCGCGGGCAAGTGCTCTACCATCTGAGCTACCCAAGCACGACTCACTACCCGTCCTCACAGCTTCAAATCTGCCAGTACCTCAACTCCTACTTTCCAAACTTTACAGAAGCTCTCCTGCGAACCTTGCAGGAGACGAAGTACTGGCAGAATTTAAGATGTGAGGACGGGTCGTGAGTCGTGCTTGGGTGGCTCAGATGGCAGAGCACTTGCCCGCGAAAGGCAAAGGTCCCGAGTTCGAGTCTCGGTCCAGCACACAGTTTTAATCTTCCAGGAAGTTTCATATCAGCGCACACTCCGCTGCAGAGTGAAAATCTCATTCTGGAATCATGGGAAAATGTTTGCGATTGTTTGCTGAAACATGAGTGTACCCAGGCGTGTACCTCTTCGTCGGAAGCAAATTTTCAACGAATGTCTTTCTTCAGGGCCCCATAAATGTGGAAACCGCATGGGGAAGAGATCGAGACTTTGTGTACGATATGAAACTTTCCCATTGAAACTTCTGCACCGGTTCCACATCTTCTTCTAGACTGTTTGGAATACGCTGTAGAAGTTTCACTGGGAAGCCCTTACACAAACCTCGATACAGCCCCGATTCCATATCTGTTGAGCCCTGAAGAAAGACATTTGTGGCCGTCGGTTACCTTCGGACGAATACGTGCAAGCCTGTGTACACTCTTAGTTCCGTAGACAACCGAAAACATTTTTCCATGAAGGCACTGACTGTCTTGTCTCACAGTGGGATAAATGTATTAAGTTATGACTATTACTTTCGAAATAATGAGCGGTTCACTTTTCCATCTGTCTCGTTTTCATTGGACTGCTCCTTATACATACTGGCAGACAATAACAAAGTTCGGAACCATACCTAGCTTTTTATTGTTTTAGATGAGTCATAGAAACCAAATACGTTAAACTCTTTCAAGGCGAGATCATTCAAATAGTGTTACAGCTAGATATTCCTTTCCTCAGAGCTTCTGTATCGTAGCGGTGCTTCACACTCGCAGCTGCAGCCTGAATAGAAGTGCTCTCGATGATGCGTGCCGCATGAGACAAAGCGACGTATTACTCCGGGGATTTAATTGGGGACGTTCATTGTCGGAACCGTATTAATTTTGCTCTCTGCTACACAAAAGAAAATCATTCTAAATAAGCCAGTCTCGCTTTGATACACGAGACAGGGTTAAACTTTCCATTACTCCAGTGTCAATCATGAGACCTTTAGCAATCTAGCTACTTTCAGAAATGGAAATGTCGTGTGACGAGGGCCTCCCGTCGGGTAGACCGTTCGCCTGGTGCAAGTCTTTCGATCTGACGCCACTTCGGCGACTTGCGCGTCGATGGGGATGAAATGATGATGATTAGGACAACACAACACCCAGTACCTGAGCGGAGAAAATCTCCGACCCAGTCGGGAATCGAACCCGGGCCCTTTGGATTGACAGTCTGTCACGCTGACCACTCAGTTACCGGGGGCGGACACTTTCAGAAATATTCCCAGGTCCTACCACTGGACTGTAATATGTACGCCGTTTACAGTGCCTACACGGCCTCGAACTGACACGTAGCAACTTCCGCCAATAATATCCACACAACAAAACAGAAATAAAAGTTAGTGTCAATAAAGGAAAAAGTGTCACAAAAACCACTGTCAAATTCCCACGGAAACGGTCGAATCTCTTTGCTTCAATCAAACGTCACCAAGTCTGTTCTGTTTAGTGAACCACCAACCGTCGAGCTAGCTTCTGCCTCCGCTATCTTATGCAAGGGGTGTGCCTATCGGGCGCATGCATGTTCACTCAGAGGGAAAAGTCGCACTGAAAACCTTGAAGTGCCTAAGCAGAAATGCACGCCGGCTCACGGAAACGCATTGGAGGTTGTTGTGGAATTGAAGTGCTGGAAGAACTTCGTTGGCTACTCAGAATCATCAACAATTGAGTCCAGAAAGAAGTTCCGCAACAGTCCCTCCGCCTCTAAGGGCACACCACACCTGCGCCTGAGGGCTGTCGGCTGATTTCAAACCGCTTAACGAAATGCTTCAACATTTAGGCTTTCCAACGGAACCGAACAAGGAGCAGAATTCAGGCATTTTCATTGGCCATTTTCTGTTCTCGCTTCCAGAGCTTCCGTACTTGATGCTTCCTGACACGATTTTAACAAGTTCCTCTGCAATGAGTGTTCGAAGCACTCGATCTTGATCCGGCCTCGTGCGTCCGGATCACTACCCGTTTAGGAGGATTAGGAAAATACCCGTCCATTACCTCCAGGGCAGAGCAAACCACTTTCCGTAGTGTAAACGATCCACAGGAACGAATGAACAGGAGAAGTCCGAAAATACTTTTAAACGGTATTAAGTTTAATTCAACTGTAAAAAACGCTGCTTGGAACTGATTTACGTAGGGGTTCCTGAATTAGTAAACGTTTTAAGCATTGTAGCAGGAGCCTGTGAACTGATTGAGGAGCGAGCAACCTACGACATTTGCATGCAGCGGTTGCGCCGGCCTTCACCGGTGTGTGCGCGCGTACCGTACTAAGGCGGGCTCTGATCTGCTTCCTGCTACTGCTACTCACCGCTTCTTTTCTACTCGTTTGGACTTCTGTACCGACGACAGAGTCCCAGAATAAGTTAAAACATACGGAGGGCGCATTAAAACAAAACTGTGATAAAATATAACTGTGAAATTCCAGGATCATCATCATCGTCCATCATCATCATCATCATCGACTGATTATGCCTTTCAGCGTTCAGTCTGGAGCATAGCCCCCTTATAAAATTCCTCCACGATCCCCTATTCAGTGCTAACATTGGTGCCTCTTCTGATGTTAAACCTATTACTTCAAAATCATTCTTAACCGAATCCAGGTACCTTCTCCTTGGTCTGCCCCGACTCCTCCTACCCTCTACTGCTGAACCCATGAGTCTCTTGGGTAACCTTGCTTCTCCCATGCGTGTAACATGACCCCACCAACTAAGCCTGTTAGCCCTGACTGCTACATCTATAGAGTTCATTCCCAGTTTTTCTTTGATTTCCTCATTGTGGACACCCTCCTGCCATTGTTCCCATCTACTAGTACCTGCAATCATCCTAGCTACTTTCATATCCGTAACCTCAACCTTGTTGATAAGGTAACCTGAATCCACCCAGCTTTCGCTCCCATACGTGGCACTAGATGTCTACTACACTCTGGTGTTTACTCGAGAGTATAAGCTGTGTGTCGACACGGCTCCCCGCTCCCCCCACCCACCCCCCCTCACCATCATCATTACATAGAAGAAAACACTCTGTAAAATTTGACTTATTTCTTATAATCTTAAATAGTAAGGTTAACTGGAATGTATCGACTGAAAGCTATCAATACATATAATTCTAGAATTTGTCTGCAATGATTTTGTATGAAAATCATAATGAAAAATAAAAATTTGAATAACTGAATCAATCAAACAAGCAAGCTTGTATCCGATTTACGCAAACAGCTTCCGTACTTCCCAACGCATTGTAGTGACGTAGATACTATACTACAAGTAACCTAGGGTACTAATTGTTAAGAGTAGAGTTTGACTACGGTCTACCCTTTACAGCGAATTACGTCTCCTCATCGAAGTTAAATGGACCTAAAATATTGCTGTGGCAAATGTGATAACTTGCCATTGAAGGGAAGCCTGCAACTTCTGCGACTGTCAGTTGAATATGAAAGCTCCATGAATTTGCGCACTTCCCCAGATAGTGGCTAAAGATGTGCTCAAAACATAGATCGTATCCCTTGTGTTAGCGGAATTGATGCTTCAGTTCATTCTGAAAAAGTTCATATCGTCAGCCGCAAGTCACAAGCTAGCAGACGTTCTGTGGTTTCGGCGTGAGAATTTCCGTTCTTCAGCTGTCTGTGTATGTATATATGTTACTATGGTCCAGATCGCGAACGTGGTTACCAGACTGGACTCCAGGTGGATCTATGTGACTTACCTTTAACAAAAACTTGACATGTTTATAACAGATATTTGGTCTCTGTTTCATTAGAATACTTAAGCTGTGTGCCTACTCTTGTTGAATATTCGCGGTCTGATACCACCTGGACATTGCAGGCCATAGAAAAACCGGAGGCTCCGCGTTTAGTGCACATAGAAAATTACCAATTAATACGTTACTGTAGTGTGTGCTAAGAAATCATAGTTCACGTGCGGTCAGATTTCAAATGAAAGTTCTTCTAAATCATAGAGATAACAGTCCTACAGAGAAAAATAGTGACTTAAAATCATAGCATGAAATTAGTTACACTGACGAGCCAAAATCTTGTGACCGCTTGCTTAATACGGTGCTGGTCCACCTTCAGCAGAACGCAATACAGCAGTGATCTTTCACGGTATGGAAACAAAAAATCCTTCGTTGGTTTCCAGAGCTACGTGGCACTAGATGTCTACTACACTCTGGTGTTTACTCGAGAGTAAGCTGTGTGTCGACACCGCTGCCCGCTCCCCCCCCCCCCCCCCCCCCCACTATCATCATAATCCAACAAAAAAAGAATGGCACCACACCACACTATATACGAACATTAGTCACATACAATTACCATATACAAAAAAAAAAGTAACTTCGACCTTGGCGAAGGAAGGGTGCCATTGTGCCCGAAGGACAGAAAAAAAAATTACAGTTAGGCTGCTGAATCTGCGCTCCGGAATCTCTGAGCCAAGAATGCCGTAAGAATTAGTTTTTTTCTTTTTTTACCGAATGTTGCTCTTTCAACGTAGGAAATTTTGCTGCGGATGACTTCTGCTTTTGGTAGTAGATGAATAGGCTCGCGTAAAAAATTCCACAGGAACAAGAACAAATTGTTGCAAGAGCTCTTCTCGAAATGACATCACTCCAAGAAATTCTATAAATTTTTGTGAAAGCTAAACGAAACATCCTAAACAACACAAAATGTCGGAAGAATTCGCCAGCCAGTTATTTACCGAGGGAGTTTGATGGATCTTCTCATTTACTCGTCCACGATTCTGACGAGACAACAGGTGCAGATTCCTTGGTCATTTCGGTTGTGTGGTTTTTCGGATTAGCACAGGTGTTGAATCGGTATCTTCCTTGTTACTTTTGCAAAGAGTTTACCGTTAATTTCTCCGACAAACGATGATATACAGTATGGTACTTACAGGTTTACTGCTTCAACACGATAACCATATTTCATTGCATGTTATTTTAAGAGTTTAGCTGACAATTAACAAGAGTCCGTGAAACTTCCTGGCAGATTAAAACTGTGTGCCCGACCGAGACTCGAACTCGGGACCTTTGCCTTTCGTCGTGCTTCGGTAGCTCAGATGGTAGAGCACTTGCCCGCGAAAGGCAAAGGTCCCGAGTTCGAGTCTCGGTCGGACACACAGTTTTAATCTGCCAGGAAGTTTCATATCAGCGCACACTCCGCTGCAGAGTGAAAATCTCATTCTGGAAACAAGAGTCCGTGTTTGTACAGCTTACTGCTTTTGTAGTAGAATAAGTGGTCGTCTCAATAGAACAAAATTCCACCGTGGTTCCGAATTTTAATACTGTATAAAGGAGCTGCACGGGTGGTAAGTCTTACACCTCATGAGAAAGAGTCTTAGACATGTAAAACCTGAATTGATAGATACTTCAAGAAAATTGTTGTAGCATAATTCTTGGCCGTGTTATGTGGTTGTTTCCATTGGCGTGCCTGCTATACTGGCTTCAGGACTTGAGTCTTCCCCGCCGGCCGGTGTGGCCGAGCGGTTCTAGGTGCTACAGTCTGGAACCGCGCGACCACTTCGGTCGCAGGTTCGAATCCTGCCTCGAATCCTGCCTCGGGCATGGATGTGTGTGATGTCCTTAGGTTAGTTAGGTTTAAGTAGTTCAAAGTTCCAGGGGACTGGTAACTTCTAAGGTCAAGTCCCATAGTGCTCAGAGCGATTTTTTTTCCTTTTCTTTGGGAGTCTTCCCCATGACAGCAGGTGCTTTTATGAATTCCCAAAGGGCACTGACAGGGAACAGCACCTTCCACATGGGTTGTTCTGTCTACTAGCGCAACCAGAATGTGACCAATGTAGCTGCGTGCATTCTATTTTTGCTCATTATGATGACCTGCTAAAAGGCTTGAAAGTTAATAAAATTCCACGAGTTTCTTGAATTTCGCGAAGTCGAGTGCAAGCCTCTTTGATATAGGAGGCAAGTTGTGGGGGATATTGGGATTGGGTTGTTTTGGGGAGGAGACTAGACAGCTAGGTCATCGGTCTCATTGGATTAGGGAAGGACGGGGAAGGAAGTCAGCCGTACCATTTCAAAGGAACCATCCCGGCATTTGCCTGGAGCGATTTAGGGAAATCACGGAAAACCTAAATCAGGATGGCCGGACGCGGGATGTGGGGGATGTTCCCAAAAGTGTTAAATATTTCTGAAACCAGAAGTTAACGATCCTTAGAGAGCCATGAAGTTAGTTTTTCAATACAAAAATCCGACAAAAAAGCATTCTCGTGCGCGAGCGTGAAATTCCAAACAGGTCGTGTATCAGTTCTTTAGAAAAGTGCTGTTAGAGTGCATGTGCTAGGTAGTATTAGGGCTCTTTAACAGGGCATGAATCCATTAGCTAGTTGAAGTTGGGATTTAAGGAAAGAGACAAGACATTGTGATATCAACTTGGAATTAAAAAGTTAAATTTATTTTCGACGGGGCTTAGAAAAACTTTAATCTTGTTAGTTGCTTGACTCCTCCTCCTCAGTATATACAGCATTAAGAACGACATGCATAAAATGTCATCTAGAGTTTGTATTACGAAGATATGGACTTGTATTGAGTGTCCTGTCTGATAAAATTTCCCTCTTAGCAGATAAAGGAAATCTCAGCTAATCTTCCGTCCGTTGACCGCGGAGACCTCAGACTCCTATCTCATTTCATAATAAGTGATAGTCCTTACGGAATCCCATCCAGTGAAACTTGTTGAAGAATCAAAGTAACTACTAACTTGTAAGGGACAGCGTGGCTGGCCATGGGATGCAAAGGGCAGGAAGCAAGAAAATTATGAAATCAGCATCGGCCAGTGAACGATGCAAGCAACTTGCAACGCTGATATGAAACTTCCTGGCAGATTAAAACTGTGTGCCCGACCGAGACTCGAACTCGGGACCTTTGCCTTTCGCGGGCAAGTGCTCTACCATCTGAGCTACCGAAGCACGACTCACGCCCGGTCCTCACAACTTTACTTCTGTCAGTATCTCGTCTCCTACCTTCCAAACTTTACAGAAGCTCTCCTGCGAACCAAGCAGAACTAGCACTCCTGAAAGAAAGGATATTGCGGAGAAAGGTCCCGAGTTCGAGTCTCGGTCGGGCACACAGTTTTAATCTGCCAGGAAGTTTCATATCAGCGCACACTCCGCTGCAGAGTGGAAATCTCATTCTGGCAACTTGCAACGCGATTATGGCGGGTGCAGTTGGCACGTGGAGACTCCCGTGGCGCAATCTGTTACTCCTCGGATTTTATACAAGACTGGTTCCAAAGCAATGGGAGCCAGTTCATTTCTAATGGTACCAACTTCCGAACTATTTATTAAGCAACACTGTCGCGAACAAGCACCGTCTAAGGCCAGCAACAAAATGAACGACCATCTCATGTCCGAACGGTCTCGGAGAGTGTACGGCCGTGGTTTTTATGGCTGCGGGGACACCTCAGTGGTGTCTACTCGGAGAGAAATGTTGTTCCTGCAGCTAACCTCAAGAGGAGCGGCGGTGGCAGCAGTTGTGACGATTCCTGCGGCTAATTTTCCGGAGGGTCGAGATAAACACCTGGCGTTTAGGTTGAGTAACCTGCTGTGGAAGCAGAACAATGACACGCCCGAGAAACGGGAAAACAGTCTCCTTCCGCAACGACGTGTCTGCGGTTCAGGTTCGAAGGCAACTGTTTCGAATCTTACTGATTTACGCCAGCTTGTGGCTTTCTTAATTCAACCTACTGGCGGTTAAAAAAATTATAATGCCTCCATGACTGTTGTAGACAGGCAACATACGATAATTAATACCCTTCCTGTGTTAGTTGAACTGAACACCTCATGAGGTCGATCTCTCTCTCTCTCTCTCTCTCTCTCTCTCTCTCTCTCTCTGTGTGTGTGTGTGTGTGTGTGTGTGTGTGTGTGTGTGTGTAATACGTCATCAGAAGCGAGTGCAGCTGTTCAGTGTCAGGTTGTTTTAACAAAATGGTTCAAATGGCTCTGAGCACTATGGGACTCAACTGCTGAGGTCATTAGTCCCCTAGAACTTAGAACTAGTTAAACCTAACTAACCTAAGGACATCACACACATCCATGCCCGAGGCAGGATTCGAACCTGCGACCGTAGCGGTCTCGCGGTTCCAGACTGCAGCGCCAGAACCGCGCGGCCACTTCGGCCGGCGTTGTTTTAACAGATCGATTTAAAATATTCTAACCGATAACACTGGTTTTTGAGAAGTCTATCTCAAAACACACTGACGGAATTTTTTGCGAAAAAAATGCTGCACCGCAACAGATAGTAAGTTAATGCGGTACAAATAAGTTTCCTGAGAAGTTGGCTGTAGTGACAGCGAGTGCTGCTCTCGACACGTAACCTTGTTAGCGCGCAGGCATCTTTCGTACAATAGTGCACTAATCAGTCACATACGACCATTTTTCAAAAGCCTGCATAACCACCTTTTTCAGCGCGGCCTGCTGCGAGACGTTCAGGAAGTGTCAGTTAGGCTCTGGAAAGTAGCGGCAGCGATGTGGAAATCATGCCGACTTCATTGTCGTGGCCACCTGCACTAGGTTTCTCGCTTAAGGATCCATGGAACGAACATCTCGATTGACGTAGCCCCCACAGATTTTCGATTAGTTTAAATGCGGGTAGCCTGGTGGCCAAGGGAATACGATGCACTCACCCTGGTACTTTTAGAGCCACGCATGTACACTGCGAGCTGTGCGAGACGTTGCATTGTCCTGCTGGTAGATTCTGTCGTGCCAAGAGGAAAACCAAACTGCATGTTGGGGGTGAACATGCTCCCCAAGGATAGAGGCATACTTGTGTTGGTCTACTGTACCTTCCAGAATGACATCAGCCTGAGAATTCCCTACAGCCCTGACCCTTACGACGATTGTTTCCGGGTATTTGCTTTAGGACGTTTCACGCCGTACACGGCAACGGCCATCTGTCCTGTAAACGTGATTCACCTGAAAAGACTATCTGTAGTCACCCAGTGGCTTCCAGTTGCAGTACTGGCATGCAAATTCCAGCCTTCGTCACCGATGGACAACAATCGGCATTGATGCATGAACCAGGTGCTTGCTGCGCTCGTTGAGGAGACAATATCGGTGGCCCCCTTAGTTCATCTGCGCGCTCAGTTGCTCGAAAGCTGCACGTCTTTTAGCTCGTACACATCGCAGCCGTCGTTCACCCCTGCCTTCTGTGGGCCTTGGTGAACTACAGTTCCGTCTGTGCCGGTTTAGGAAAGCGCCATTTTGCCATGCACGGTATACTCTAACCACGGCTGCACGCTAACAGTTTCGAAACTTAACCGTTTCCACCTTTGGCCGAAAGCCTGTGATCATGCCCTTTTGGACGTCAGATAAATTGCTCCGTTTCAGCATTACAACTGCTGCACTGTTTTCCACATCCCCCAGACACGCTTTATATACCATATACTGCTAGTGCTGCCACTTGCCGTCCGTGAGTGGTTATTGCAGTTCACGTCGAACATAGGCGTTGGTAGTGTTAATGTGAGTAGATGGTGTATTTGCTGATGGGGTGTTGACTATAAAGTGTTAGTTGTTTAATGTACTAAAGATTCGTGTTTTGATGTAAGGTCGATGTGTTTCAGGGAGATGCGGCGTGCTGCGCGGAGACGCGTCGCGAACTGTCGCTGGCGCGGCTGGCGCTGAGCACGCAAGAGTCCCGCTGGCGCCAGCTGCTGAGCGCCGAGGCGAGGCTACGCCGGAGACAGCTCAACTCCGTGCTCGCCGCCCTGCTGGGGCTGGAGCGGCGGCTGCGCTCAGAGCAGGCCAGCATCCGCGCGCAGCTCGCCGCCAGGGACAACCTCATCCGACAACAGGCACGTACTGCTCATTACTTTTCCAGTGTTTGCCACTTAATGTCGGTGGCGAAACTAGGGTTGTATTGTTTCTGTCTGAATTAGATGTGACTTCGCTAATAGCAAATTTCCACTTGAAATAGCTCTGATGTAAGATACCATGTCTGAAAAGTGATTAAAGCCCGTAGAAAATATTATTCCGCGATCTAATTGCCCTCCGGCATGGTTAGACACGCATAAATAACGCAACGGAAATTCTCTTGGCATCTACAATGATCTATTGATTGCAACCTAGTTATGTAACGTCGCAAAACATAATGTTGATGACGAAACAGCTGCTGCCCTGGAGCTCTCGAGGCGAGCTTACCTTCCGTGATCTGAAAATATGAGGCGCTATCAACAAGTAATGCAACACATCTTTTCTTCGATTAATGTCGGGTGAAAAATTGTAGGATTTATTCTGGGACATCGTGGAATATTCCCGAGTCAGCCCCTATCGTTTCATGAAGTTCCGAGAGGCGGAAGCGCTACACATAGCTTCCAAATGGCGTCTGTAAAGAAGGTGCGTTCCAAGCAGAGACCTGTCACTGAGTTTCTTTTGGCGGAAAACAAAAGAATCGCCGATAATCATAAGCGCTTGTAGGATGCCTATGGAGATCTGGCAGTGAACAAAAGCACCGTGAGTCTTTAGGCGAGGAGTCTGTCATCGCAAAAAGGTCGCACAAACCTGTCCTATATCCCGCGTGCTGGACGGCTACACACGGCAGTGACCCCCTACAGTGTTGGAACGTGCGAACACTCACACTCGTGGTAATAGACGGATGACAAACGCCTCGCTGCTTAAATGGACTTCTGTTGGTAATGCTGATACTCGTCCACCAGCTGGTGTACTCGAAGGTGCGTGCCTGCCGGGTTGCTCGCCGCCTAGCAGCAAAAAGAGCAAACCATAAAGAGCAAAGAGTTTTGTCCAATGGAAGATGCACTCCGCTGGAAGCAGTACGTGGTTGATGGGGAGGTTATTGATGCATAAAGACTCCGACGTCGACCTGTAGAATGGTACAATATAGGCCTTCCTAGTAAGGTGGCGTAAGGCCGTCGCATCGAATTAATTTTATGTTGGAAAAAATAGGGTTTTGTTGCCAAAGGAGGGGGGAATAATTTAACGTCTTGGAATCTTGAATAAAACCAACTTACTTTCAGGTAAAGTATGTTGCGTTAGTTACTGAACGCACCTTATAATTTACTAATGCAGCGAGTGCTTGTTTCTGAATAGTCGTTACGAGCAAAAATGATGCAGAGTTAAAGCTAATTGAATTAGTCACGGAAGTATTTCGCTTAGTTACTTACGAATAGGCATACATGCAAGGCCGTGAAATAGCTCACCTCTGTTTCCTCGCGAATTTTCACTTTAACTGAATACATGAAGAATATGGAACTGAAGTAAAGGTATCAGAATTGGACTATTATTGTGCTTCAAGCAAACAAGTTACGTGAAACACATGCTGTCCTCAGTACACCCTGAGTCCCCCCCTGCGGGTTCGGGGGTTAGAATAGGCCCGCGGTATTCCTGCCTGTCGTAAGAGGCGACTAAAAGGAGTTTCAACCGTTTCGGCCTTCCATGTGATGGTTCCCCTTGGGGTTTGACCTCCATTTTTCAAAATTCTACAGAAGTATGAGCCTTTTGGGGAAGGACGCCTTACGTGGTGTACCACTGGTTCTCAGTGCACTGAGACCTTGGCACTCAGCATTGTACCGGCGTTGTAACCATACCCATTATTCCTCAAATTGGGCCTAAACGCCTGATGGGTTGTACAAGTTACGCCCATAGTGCGTCTCGATCTGCACCTAAGATCGTGATGGACTTTCCATGGCACCAGAAATACAGCACGGTAGCCAGCCCGTTGTGGTGGGGTCGTCATGTACCCTCTAGGTTGTAGCCCCCTGACAACACAGGGATCGTACTGCCGATACCTGAGCTGCACCCTCCCCACGTCGGCCAAGGAGTAGATGCCCGTCTCCTTGGGGCATCAGGACTCCCGGCAACGGTCATCCTGCCAGGTGGCCCTTGCTGAGGCTGGGTGGCGCCCGTGGGGAGAGCCCCTGGTCGGAGTGGGTGTTATCGGGGCGGACGTTTCGCAGATGAAACGTCAACACGTATCAGGTCGCTCTGCGGCCGAGTCTTTCAAAAGGAAAGGTACTGTTTCTAGTTCTGGTTCTCCTGCCCTTTCCCCCTTGGCCACTCCCTGGGAGGAGGGACAGGCCCGCCGGCTTGGGGCGAAGTACTTCCCCCGCTATTTGGTCTGTTCTCGAACCGATGGGGGACGTTCGCCACCTCCAAGCCCATGTTCTTTGTTCAGCACATTGAGGACATCTTCGAGGAAATCGAGGCTCTCAGTAAGATGCGTTCGGGGTCCGTTCTTATAAAGACCACCTCCGCCACACAGTCGGCGGCGCTCCAGGCGTGCGACCGCCTAGGGGACATCCCAGTGTCCATTGTCCCGCATCTGGCACTAAATAGGACGCAGGGGGTTATTTTTCATCGGGACCTCCTGCTGCAATCTGATGAGGAGCTCAGGGCCAACCTGGAGCGCCGAGGCGTGCATTTCGTCCGGCGAGTCCAGTGCGGCCCCAAAGACCGTCGCATCGACACCGGGGCCTTTATCCTCGCCTTCGAGGGGGACGTTCTCCCGGAGAAGGTATAGGTGATGTGCTACCGGTGCGACGTGCGACCTTACGTCCCGCCTCCTATGCGCGGTTTTCGGTGTTTGCGCTTTGGGCACATGTCGTCACGGTGTGAGGCTGAGCCCCTTTGTGGCGATTGTGGGCGTCCTCTTCGTGAGGAACATACATGCACCCCACCACCTCGGTGCGTTAATTGTCGTGGCATCCACTCGCCTAGATCCTCAGACTGCCCCGCATATCAGAAGGAGAAGAAGATACAAGAACTCAAAACTTTGGATCGTCTCTCTTATTCTTAGGCCAGGAAGAAGTATTACCGCCTCCATCCCATGCCGTTGACCACTTCGTTTGCCTCAGTTGTGTCCACTCCTTCCGCGGTATCCTCACCCTTATCCTGTCCCCCCTCTGCCTCCTCCCCCCATCCGGGGTCTCTGCCTCCGCCTCCCAAATCCCTCCCTTCCGCATCCTCCTCCCCTGTGGCCCCCGCCCCCTCTGCCCCAGGGGCCACCCTTCCTCCTCCTCCTACTCCTCCTCCTCCTACTCCTCCTCCTCCTACTCCTCCTCCTCCTCCTCCTCCTCCTCCTCCTCCTCCCCCCCCCCCCCCCCCCGCCGCCTGAGAAGCGTCCATCGGGGAAACGTTCCGGACCCCAGCTTCCGAGGTCCGGCGTTCCAAAACGGACCCCGCGCGTGAGGACCTTCTTCGGGTCCAGCCCACCAATCCCTGCGCCTTCTCGGACTTCCAAGAAGGCCTCCAAGAAGAAGTCTCTATCCCCCTCTCCACCCCGGCGCGTTTCGTCTGACGCTCCATCCGTGAGTCGCTGCTCCCGGCCGTCCTCAGTTTCGCCGGGACACTCTGCTGCCAGGCGTTCAGCTGGCCTCTCGTCGGCAAATGATGCTGCCCCTCCTACACAACCAGGGACAGCGGCCGCAGCTGGCGACGACTCGATGGACCAGGATCCGCCTCCCGCCGGTTGTAGCGTTGTTCCCTCGAAACCTGGCCCTCCGCGGCCGTCGAGGTGACCAGCTCTTCCCCCGTCTCGTTCCCCCTCTTTTTTGACTAGCGATGGCCTTGTTACATTGGAACATACGAGGTATTCGATCTAATCGGGAGGAATTACAACTGCTCCTCCGCCTGCACTGTCCGCTCGTCCTTGGTCTCCAGGAAACCAAGTTGCGCCCGACTGACTGTATTGCCTTTACCCACTATACCTCGGAGCGGTATGACCTCACCCCTGTGAACGGTATCCCAGCTCATGGTGGGGTCATGTTGCTCGTTCGGGACGATGTCTATTACCATCCCATCCCATTGACCACCCCACCCCACTCCAAGCAATAGCTGTACGTATTACTCTTTCTGCTTTTACTTTTTCAGTTTGTACCATCTACACTCCATCGTCATCTGCTGTTAGTCGGGCTGACATGATGCACCTGATCGTTCAGCTTCCCCCGCCGTTTTTATTGTTTGGCGACTTCAATGCCCATCATCCCCTTTGGGGCTCTCCTGCATCCTGTCAAAGAGGCTCACTCTTGGCGGATGTCTTCAACCATCTCAATCTTGTCTGCCTCAATACTGGCGCCCCGACTTTCCTCTCGGACTCTACTCATACCTACTCTCACTTGGACCTCTCGATATGTTCTACCACTCTTGCCCGTCGGTTCGAGTGGTATGTCCTTTCTGACACCTATTCGAGCGACCACTTCCCCTGTGTCGTTCGTCTCCTGCACCACACCCCATCCCCACGTCCTTCGAGCTGGAACATACCGAAAGCTGACTGGGCACTTTACTCCTCCCTGGCGACCTTTCCGGACCACGATTTTCTCAGTTGTGACAGTCAGGTCGAATACCTCACGGCTGTTATCATCAATGCTGCCGAACGTTCCATTCCTCGTACTACCTCTTCTTCACGTCGCATTTCCGTCCCCTGGTGGAACGAGGCTTGTAGAGACGCTATCCGTGCTCGACGACGTGCTTTACGCACCTTTCGCCGCCATCCTACGTTGGCGAATTGTATTGGATACAAACGACTCCGAGCGCAATGACGTAGAGTCATCAAAGACAGCGAAAAAGCTTGTTGGGCCTCTTTCACCAGCTCCTTTAACAGTTTTACTCCCTCTTCTGTCGTATGGGGTGGCCTGCGCCGGCTGTCGGGCATTAAGGCCCACTCCTCGGTACCTGGCCTGACTTCAGGTAATGAGGTCCTTGTTGATCCTGTGGATGTCTCCAACGCCTTCGGCCGGTTTTTCGCGGAGGTTTCCAGCTCCGCTCATTACCACCCTGCCTTCCTTCCCAGGAAAGAGGCAGAAGAGGCTCGACGACCTTCCTTCCACTCGCTGAATCTGGAAACTTATAATGCTCCCTTTACTATGCGGGAACTCGATCGTGCGCTTGCACTGTCCCGGTCCTCTGCTCCGGGGCCAGATGCCATTCACGTTCAGATGCTGGCACACCTTTCTCCGGCGGGCAAAAGCTTCCTTCTTCGTACCTACAATCGCGTCTCGACCGAAGGTCAGGTCCCCATGCGTTGGCGTGACGCCGTCGTTGTTCCTATACCCAAACCCGGGAAGGATAGACACCTTCTTTCTAGTTACCGCCCCATTTCTCTTACAAGCTGTGTCTGTAATGTGATGGAGCGCATGGTTAATGCTCGGTTAGTTTGGATTCTTGAATCTCGACGGCTACTTACCAATGTCCAATGCGGTTTTCGTCGCCGCCGTTCCGCTGTTGACCACCTTGTGACCTTGTCGACATTCATCATGAACAACTTTTTGCGAAGGCGCCAAACGGTAGCCGTGTTCTTCGATTTGGAGAAGGCTTATGATACCTGTTGGAGAGGAGGTATCCTCCGCACTATGCACAGGTGGGGCCTACGCGGTCGCCTGTCCCTTTTTATTGATTCCTTTTTAACGGATCGAAAGTTTAGGGTACGTGTGGGTTCCGTATTGTCCGACGTCTTCCTCCAGAACGGAGTGCCTCAGCGCTCCGTCTTGAGCGTAGCCCTTTTTGCCATCGCGATCAATCCAATTATGGATTGTATTCCACCTAATGTCTCCGGCTCTGTCTTTGTCGATGACTTCGCGATCTACTGCAGTGCCCAGAGAACATGCCTCCTGGAGCGCTGCCTTCAGCGTTGTCTAGACAGCCTATACTCATGGAGCGTGGCAAATGGCTTCCGGTTCTCTGAAGAGAAGACGGTTTGTATCAACTTTTGGCGATATAAAGCGTTCCTCCCGCCATCCTTACATCTCGGTCCCGTTGTTCTCCCATTTGTGGAAACAACTAAGTTTCTTGGGCTCACGTTGGACAGAAAACTGTGTTGGTCTCCGCATGTCTCTTATTTGGCAGCCCGTTGTACATGTTCCCTTAATGTCCTCAGAGTTCTTAGTGGTTCATCTTGGGGAGCGGATCGCACTGTCCTGCTTCGCTTGTATCGGTCCATAGTCCGATCGAAGCTGGATTATGGGAGCTTCGTCTACTCGTCTGCTCGGCCATCCCTCTTACGCCGTCTCAACTCCATCCACCATCGGGGGTTACGTCTTGCGAACGGGGCCTTCTACACTAGTCCTGTCGAGAGTCTTTATGCTGAAGCTGCCGAATTACCATTGACCTACCGGCGCGACGTACTGCTGTGTCGGTATGCCTGCCGGCTGTTGTCTATGCCCGACCACCCCTCTTACGAGTCCTTCTTCGCCGATTCTCTCGACCGTCAGTACGGGTTGTATGTCTCTGCCCTGCTGCCCCCCGGAGTCCGCTTCCGTCGCCTGCTTCGACAATTGGATTTTGCCCTCGCTACCACCTTCAGAGAGGGTGAGAGCCCGACACCACCTTGGCTCCAGGCTCCGGTTCATATTTATCTCGACCTCAGCTCACTCCTGAAGGAGGGTACTCCGGCTGCAGTGTATTGCTCACGGTTTGTCGAACTTCGTGCTCGACTTGCCGGTCACACCTTTATTTATACCGATGGCTCCAAAACTGTCGATGGTGTCGGCTGTGCCTTTGTCGTCGGGCCCGCCAACTTTAAATACCGGCTCCTCGACCAATGTTCCAGCTTTCCGGCCGAGCTTTTTGCTCTCCATCAGGCCGTTCAGTATGCCCGCCGCCACCGCCATTCATCGTATGTACTCTGCTCTGACTCACTCAGTGCTCTTCAGAGCCTTGGAGCTCCCTATCCGGTCCATCCCTTGGTTCAACGGATACAGCAGTCCCTCCATTCTTTCGCTGATAATGGTTCTCCTGTCAGCTTTCTGTGGGTTCCCGGACATGTAGGAGTGCCTGGGAATGAGGCTGCGGATGCTGCAGCCAAGGCTGCAGTCCTCCTGCCTCGGCCAGCCTCCCATTGTGTCCCGTCATTTGACGTTCGTGGGGATGTTTGTAAGAGGCTTGTGTCGTTGTGGTGGGATGCTTGGTCATCCTTCCAAGGAAACAAGCTCCGGGCAGTAAAACCGCTCCCAACTGCTTGGACAAACTCCTCTCTACCATCTCGGCGAGAGGAGGTCCTTCTGACCAGGTTGCGGATTGGGCATTGCCGGTTTAGCCACCGCTACCTGCTCTCCGGTGACCCAGCCCCGCAGTGCCCTTGTGGTCAGGCATTAACAGTGCGCCATGTTTTATTGTCGTGTCCCCGTTTTAGTCAATCTCGTGTTGTCCTGTTCCTGCCATCTACTTTACCGGATATTTTAGCTGATGACGCTCGAGCAGCTGCTCGTGTTCTGCGTTTTATAACTTTGACTGGCTTGTCCAAAGACATCTAACCTTTTTACTTATTTTATCTACATCTTTGTTAGGTCTTTCTGGTGTCCCCCCCTCCCCTTGAGTTTTACTAGATTCCCTGTGCTCTAACAACAGTGACTGGGCGCTAATGACCTCAGTAGTTGAGCGCCCTTAAACCCCACCAAAAAAAAAGTACACCCAGAAAAAGAGTAGTTTTTCAAAATACATTTGAAAATCATGTAAAACACACAATATATTTGGCAACTGAAATACCAGCTCGCCAAAACCGGTCACATAGAAGATACAACATTAAATGACAGAAATCTGTCCAATATTTATTGTAGCAACTGCCACTCTGCTATTCATCCGTTAATATTGCTTAAGCTACTGCACAGTTCTGATACAGCTCGCAAAGTCGTAAAATAATTAGAAAAATTACTTGGTGTTCAGGAGTCGGCGTACAGAAAATATTATCGTAGGGTCTCAGTACAACTTCGTGAGTACAAGCTATAAGCTGCTTCTATTTATCGCGCTCCATCTTTCTCAGTGTAAATGCAGTACGGCCTCAAAGGTACACCATATCATAAACGATCAAAGCACAACTTCAGTCCAAAGCAGCCTAAACGGAACAGCTGAAGCGGAACGCCTTGTTCTCCTGCCAAATTGGCAAGCCACGTGTGGTGACCACGCCGTAACTACATATTGGACGAAGCAACTCTCGCTTCTAAGAGCTCAGCCACATATTTTCGTGTAGCCGAATCAGCTGTCAATATGAGAAAGTCGATCAGTGTGCCACAGATAAAGTAAAGTTTGCTTGCGAGACGAAGCCACGTAAAAACAGAATATACGGAAGATGGCAATTATAATGGAAGCATTCCAGGGTCTTGCGGCCCATTGCGTGCCCTCATCGCTACTGCCCTAAGGGGCACGTTTTTGTGACAGGCAGGACAAACGAGCAATGCAAAAATGGAATAAAGAGGGTGAAGAAAGACAGAAGTAGAATTAGAGGACGAAAATGAAGGATAAGAGCACTAGAATGGAAAAGGGGACGGAGATTGCGGGAACCAGTGAGGAGAGTCTTAGTGGACTGTGTTGAGCAACTGCCCCGTAGGACGTAAGTGTCGCTAGTACGGATATGCTTTTTTGTTGTTTTCAGCTAATAGATGGACCACTTTCGTTACGCCAAGTGAGCCAAAGCGACGAAAGCAGAAAATGTGATTTTCTTTTGTTAAGGTTTTGCATTGACAGACAATGGAAGGAATCGCGTTATTGTTCCAAGCAATGCTACTTTGAACAGCGTGTTGCGCCGTGTTTTGGTGTGCAGCACACAGAAAAGAACGGCATATCTTTTACTTAACTGTAAAGTCGTGTGATGGGCAAGGAGTGGAGGGGATGCAAAGTCTAAGTTTGCCCTGGGCGCCACTTAACCTAGTTAAGCCTCTGCTTCATGGATAACGTGTATCAGGAAGTAGAGATAAAAATATCGGAATTTTTCCGAAGGTTTGTATTGTATTACCTTGGTTTCGTGCAGCCCGTTTCTAACACAATTACTACTAACGTTAAATAGGCAACAAAATTCTTCATTCAAACGTTGTGCTAATGTTCTACCATTTTTCCTTCAGCACTTAAATTTCAGTGCCTTCTGGGAACATATATTCATTCTTACATTACTTCAACTCCGCAACTATAAGAAAGTCCCTCGATTTGAGATTGTAAGATGGATGCGCTAAATATCCTCACCCGAAATACTGCGACAATACTTCACATTTTGGCGACGGGCGTTATTGTGGAGTAAACAGTATGAAACTGAACTGCAGTTACTAATGGTAAAAGCTCAGAAATAAATATCTATGAGCGCTACCCACTCGTCACTAGAATACAAACCTCTGCCTGTTGTGCAACATTCCATTAACAATTTGGTCACTGGGCGCAACGGGAACACCATAACATAGAAACACCGCGTTAACGTATTCGTGATGACATTTGTTAACTAAGGGTCACCTGATCATGGGAAATTTTAGGAAGTAGGCTTCATAAAGGAAAGTAGATATCACAGTGCTAAACGTTTATTCAAATCCAAAACCAACATAGAATCGTATTGTAATGTGACTCTTCAAATACAAAAACAATTAATATGAAATACTGAAGGTAATAATGCCGGACTCTGACATCGCGAGATGGCGACAGGAACAGTATCGGGCCATCCTCTACCACTAAAATTGCCAAATCCAGATTAACATTACTATCCGGTGAAGACCCAGGATAAGGCCAGGAAACAGAGGAAAACAGATGGATGATAAATGGCAAAATTGTAAGCGGGAGGGAATTCGAAGAAAGGGTGAAATACACTCCTGGAAATTGAAATAAGAACACCGTGAATTCATTGTCCCAGGAAGGGGAAACTTTATTGACACATTCCTGGGGTCAGATACATCACATGATCACACTGACAGAACCACAGGCACATAGACACAGGCAACAGAGCATGCACAATGTCGGCACTAGTACAGTGTATATCCACCTTTCGCAGCAATGCAGGCTGCTATTCTCCCATGGAGACGATCGTAGAGATGCTGGATGTAGTCCTGTGGAACGGCTTGCCATGCCATTTCCACCTGGCGCCTCAGTTGGACCAGCGTTCGTGCTGGACGTGCAGACCGCGTGAGACGACGCTTCATCCAGTCCCAAACGTGCTCAATGGGGGACAGATCCGGAGATCTTGCTGGCCAGGGTAGTTGACTTACACCTTCTAGAGCACGTTGGGTGGCACGGGATACATGCGGACGTGCATTGTCCTGTTGGAACAGCAAGTTCCCTTGCCGGTCTAGGAATGGTAGAACGATGGGTTCGATGACGGTTTGGATGTACCGTGCACTATTCAGTGTCCCCTCGACGATCACCAGTGGTGTACGGCCAGTGTAGGAGATCGCTCCCCACACCATGATGCCGGGTGTTGGCCCTGTGTGCCTCGGTCGTATGCAGTCCTGATTGTGGCGCTCACCTGCACGGCGCCAAACACGCATACGACCATCATTGGCACCAAGGCAGAAGCGACTCTCATCGCTGAAGACGACACATCTCCATTCGTCCCTCCATTCACGCCTGTCGCGACACCACTGGAGGCGGGCTGCACGATGTTGGGGCGTGAGCGGAAGACGGCCTAACGGTGTGCGGGACCGTAGCCCAGCTTCATGGAGACGGTTGCGAATGGTCCTCGCCGATACCCCAGGAGCAACAGTGTCCCTAATTTGCTGGGAAGTGGCGGTGCGGTCCCCTACGGCACTGCGTAGGATCCTACGGTCTTGGCGTGCATCCGTGCGTCGCTGCGGTCCGGTCCCAGGTCGACGGGCACGTGCACCTTCCGCCGACCACTGGCGACAACATCGATGTACTGTGGAGACCTCACGCCCCACGTGTTGAGCAATTCGGCGGTACGTCCACCCGGCCTCCCGCATGCCCACTATACGCCCTCGCTCAAAGTCCGTCAACTGCACATACGGTTCACGTCCACGCTGTCGCGGCATGCTACCAATGTTAAAGACTGCGATGGAGCTCCGTATGCCACGGCAAACTGGCTGACACTGACGGCGGCGGTGCGCAAATGCTGCGCAGCTAGCGCCATTCGACGGCCAACACCGCGGTTCCTGGTGTGTCCGCTGTGCCGTGCGTGTGATCATTGCTTGTACAGCCCTCTCGCAGTGTCCGGAGCAAGTATGGTGGGTCTGACACACCGGTGTCAATGTGTTCTTTTTTCCATTTCCAGGAGTGTATAAGGGAATGGACAGGAGCTCCTGATCACTAATCGTTACATGCTTCAGCATTATTCCGTGTACATTCACGAGAAGCATATCATTGTTTGGAAGGGAATTTGCAGGAAAAACAGTATCCTCTGGTATATTGCGACGTATTTCGGATACATCATAAAATACGCCACCGATCGAAGAAGTGAAAAAAGTTTTCTTAAGATTTCATCTTCTCTTGAAACATAACTATTTAAATGCCGCAGCCGACTGGCTCGTACATAGAATTCTGCGATTGTTGGCATCGCAGGTGATACATGCGGAAAATCATCACACGTCTATCATCATGGTTTAAGCGTACTTCGCTCCCCCAGGGGGTCCCGGCCCTTGCAGAGCTACTTCCCTTCCTGTGGTAGCAAGTCTATCCTGCTTCTTCCCCTCTGCATTGTAACTGGATGGTCTTAGTGTCCAAAATCATTAACCAAATCCAAATATGATCGGCAATAAATTGTTCTGTCCTCAGACACTTTCTACAACTTTTCACTTCTCGCTACACAGTTTCCATTGTTGGGTTTGGATATACGATTCCCCTTCCAAATCTTAATGGAGTGTGGATCGTGCAGGAAAGGTCACCCAATGTGGTGTACATCTCACTTTCTGTGCTTTTCTATATTTACATCATTAATTTATACCACAGGTGACGATACCATTGTGAGGGGGGGAGGAGAGGGGGTCGTAAAGTATCTGCACGGCGGTGGCCTCCCTGCCCACGCAAGGTTCGTACTGTAGGTGCGTAACCTGGAAACTCCTCGCATATACGAAGGAGAATGTGCCCTTCGTGGCTAGGGCACGGGGCTCCAAGCGATGGTTAATCAGCCAGGTTGTTGTTGCTATGGGTGGGTGGCGTCTTACCCTTCACACTCCCACGAGATAACGAGAGCATGGTACTCCAGTGAAACTATAGCAGTTTCTTCCACTACCCAGCTGAGCTGCAACATCTCTTACGCATTTCCCTAGCTTTCTGCACTGCCCTCCAGGAAACTTAATTCCCAGCATTGTGTGAACCCTATCCTCCATGACAATAACGGTTATTATAAGGATAAGGATATTATAGAGCATCGGATGGAGTTCGCATGTAGGGTCTACAGTGAACATGCCACTTCACACAACTTTGGAGGATGTGGCTGTTCATGTGAAGAAATCTCTAGATTTTACTATTAATAATGTGTAGCTCTCTAACTGACAATGAAATGTCACAGAATGTTATCTGCACTGATTTCTCGTCTCCTCCTCCTCCTCCTCCTCCTCCTCCTCCTCCTCCCCTTCTTCATTTTGGGTAACTTCAACGGCCACAACCCTTTGTGGGGTGGAACTAAAACGAGTGATCATTGTAAATCTATCGAAACTGATCTTTGCATTTGCAACCCTGGTCTTCTTCCCTCCATCCATAATAGAGTCCACGATGACCTGTGTGACACTGATAATTTACGATCAACCTGTCCCTTTCTCAGCATCACCTACCAGAGCATCCACCAAGATGGACTCTCGACAACACTGAAAGGGATGCCTTTGCTTCAGCTGTCGCTCTTTGCACCCCACCAAGTGGAGGTATTGATGTGACTGCCAAAAGCGCAACTGCAGACATTCCATCGGCAGCAGAGTTAGTAATCCCCACTCCCTTGGGATTCTCCCACCTCCCCCCTCCAGTTGGAAAACAGTATCTTGCACCTTGATGAACTTCAGAAATCGCCATACCCATTAGAGATCACAGATGGGCTATCTGACGGCCTAAGCAGACATCCATCAATGTAGCACCCCAGTGCCTTTAAACAAATCTGTACCTGGGTTCATCACTGGATAAACGGCAGAAACAAGAATGCTGGGAATTATATGTTACTAGGCCGATGATTCTGTGAACACCAGTCCCCCCACTAGTGGACCCAGTGTCTCCCTTAATGTCATTGTCTGCACTGACACAGATGCTGTGCTTGTGACAATTTCGTCTGCATGGAATCAGTTGTTAGGTCAGTTTTTGCCCAGTGTCAACACACATCACAGTCTTGAGCTTACAAAACGCTTACGACACCACATGGTCCACTCCTAATTTTTGTCTGGAACTTGTCACACAGTACTTTCCCGATTCAAGCTGGTACTTCCGGTAGTACCACCCATATACGAGAGAATGGATCCCGGCTATGAACGGTCTAGCTGCACGTGTGGGTTCTATAGTGTCACCCTCAC
The DNA here is from genome assembly GCF_023898315.1 of Schistocerca nitens. Classification (NCBI taxonomy): domain Eukaryota; kingdom Metazoa; phylum Arthropoda; class Insecta; order Orthoptera; family Acrididae; genus Schistocerca; species Schistocerca nitens. The sequence goes on along the minus strand of NC_064616.1, from coordinate 581,485,188 downwards.
TCTATGCTGATGATTTTTGCATTTACTATTGTCCCCACCACTGTGGGTGTTGCTGAACACCGACTGCAGGGTGCCATATGAAAGGCACTGTCCTGCGCCCTCACCCATGGCTTCTGGCTTCCAGCCACCAAGGCATGCATCATAAACTTCTGTCACCATTGTTCCGTCCATCCACAATCAGAACTCTACCTCGGTGACCAACTGCTCAATGTGGTAGAATCTTCAGCTTTTTTGGGACTGGTATCCAATGTCCGATAGATGTCACTTCACCAACTAAAGTGATCGTGCTGGTCACACCTTAGTACATATCGCTGCCTCAGTAACACAAGCAGGGGTGCAGACCACTCTGCCTCTTTGCGACTTTATAAAGCTCTGATCCTGTCCCACGTTGATTACGGGACTCTGGTGTATGGCACAGCATTGCCTTCAGCATTGTGGATGATGAATCTGATGCACCACAGTGCGATCCAATTTGAGATAGGTTCCTTGTGTACTAGCTCTTTGATCAGCCTACTCGAAGAGGCTGGGGTCCCTCCATTACAGATAAGGTGCCAACAACTGCTGCTAAACTGCGATACAAATTTACTGCTTCCCTGAATATCTGAACTACCGTGTCCTTGTTGTTGGTACGATACCCACCTTCCACTACAGAGCCCCAGGTCTTGAGTCACGATCGCATTTATCATACAGCGTGTCTCGTCTGAACTTCCACTTCTCCCACTGTCGCCTCTTGTCAAGGAACAATCACGTGCACCCTCAGGATGTGTACCTCGGCATCGGATCTGTCTCGACCTATTCTTTGAACCAAAAGGCTGTTTTGACACGATGGTTTCTCGCCATCTGTTCCTGGCTGTCCTTCATTTCTGGGTTACAAAGTGGTATACACTGGCGGCTCTATGGTCGACAGACGAACTGGTTTTGCCGACACGTGCAAGGTACAGTGAACTAATTTTCCTGTCGAGCGGATGCAGTGCTTTCATTGCAGAATTGTTGGAAATCATGTGAGTCCTCAGTCACTTTCGTTCTTGATTCTTGCACTGGCGGTACGTTCTTAATCGGCCGTCCCACCCAAAGTAGTCTTCTAGCTATCGACTGTTGCTACACTCGACACCCGATGGTTGTCACCATCCAGTATCTCCTGTCTAACTTTCATCAAGCTGGATGGTCGGTCGTCTTTGTCTGGACCACAGGTCACATTAGGGTCGTAGGGAACGAACGACCTGACCATTTAGCCACGTAAGCTACCAGGATGTCAATTTAGGAGGTTGGGGTTCTGGTACCAGACCTTTCGTCAGTTTGTGGCTCGGAACACGAATTGCTGTGCCCTGGTTTCTCTGTACTACTAGCAGGAAGGTGGACCACGACCACTGGTAGTATTCCCTTCGTGATTTTTCACAGAAAATCTACAGTTTCATTGACTTCGCATTGGCCACAAAAAGCTTGTCTGCAGTCAAATCATGCGACATGAGGCACCACCCCACTGTCGGTTTGGCGTCTGTCTGATGGTGGCCCACATCGTACTGGACTGCCCCAATTTGATCACCTTACAGCGAAACCTTCAACTTGCTGACACACTGCCTCTAGTGCTAGCGGACGATGCCACAGCTGCTGTTAGAGTTGTACGTTTTTCCCATGAAAGTTGTTTAAACTCCTCTGTGAGGTGGGACACTTTGCCCTCGTCATCCTTTTGAGGTTCCCCGTCACCTGCTCCAACCCAGGGGGCCCATGGTTCCCGTTGCCCAGTGGTCCGGCCTGCTCCTGCTCTTCCCACCTCTTTAATTCTTCTTATTCTTTTACGTCTGTAGTTTGTTACTGTCAACTCTCTTGAGATTGCATTAACTTATTGCATTGCTAGTTTTTCTTGTGATAATGGAGAGTGAGGAAACACTGGTAGAATACAGAGGATGCGACTCACATGACATGTCCCAGGGGCCTCCAGCTGCTTTCTGCGCGGAGCAGCTCACCCACCTACGCACTCACCGCTTTCTCACTACTTCTTGCTTCTGTCTAGCGGTTTTATTGATACTCTGTTACTATTGGGTTCTTCAGGCTTTGGCTGTGTCCTTACTGTCGGACTTTCCCCAGCTTGACGCTTATGGGCAGGAGAGACTGATGACGTCATAGTTTGGGCCCTTTAACCCTACCTGCACTGCAATCAGAACTTTGAATACATTCTCCATATACTTTTGTAAAGACAGACACTGGCGATAAATTAGCGAGCAATTTGCGTTTATCATTTTGTAATGTGATTTATTGTATAGTTCGCTAAAGAAAACTACAGAATTTGTTGATTCGCTATGAGTCAGCCCTGTCCATTGTCCGTAATTACAGAAGCTATTTTCGCAACTTTTCGAATCCAGGGAAATGTATCCCTTGCAATATTTTTATTACAAGACTAGATCCTTTAATTTTGATTTGCGTTCCTCTATCTTCCAGCATTTCTAACAGAACAGACGCAGTTACTAGAAATAGATACTCTGTAATATTGTCTCTGCAATCTGAGAGTAAACAGACAATTCATCTGAATAAGTAATTATTTGATGAATAATTTATTGGAAATACTATGCAGGTACAATGTCAAAGATTAGGTTCTCGTCGGGTTAATCTGTTTGCACGTATCACGAACTGAAAATGTGAAACTATGGGAAGAATTACTGAAGTAACAGTGTAATCAATCTTCGACTAGGAACAGTGTAAGCAGAGATACATGAACCTCTGAACAGCCTTATCAATCTCTATGCCCAGAATACATCCATCCCACATGAAGACAATCTTTCCATCCTTTCTGAATGACCAATCAGACTGCATCCTTCTGATCAGCATCCTTGACTCTAAATCACTGTACTTTTCAGCTTATCTTCTAAGGTAGTAAGTTGATAACTTATTACCAAGACGTTTTAGCAGCTCGTGTGTTAAATCCGGGCGATAGATAACAATGTGCTGAAAGAAATAAGTTTCAACAGTCTCCATTGCAAGATTTGAAGTCAGAGACAGACAAATTCCAGTTGTACATAAATATTTTCCTCTAAGACTTGGTTGCGAGTATAATGAAACGTACAGTTTCAGTAAAGGGTCACTTCCACGTGTTTGGCTATGACAGCACCGTACCATAGAGGATATGTATACTTCCCTTCATACAGTGTGGCAAGGAAGAACTATTTGAGATGGTACTTCACGCTTTATACTTGTCAGTAGTAAAAGTACGGATTCATGACACATCTGGGCAGAGTAAGAAGCAATTTGGTATTGTCCAGTTGATCGTTTACTAAAAAGTAATGGTTCGAACAGCGGGAGGTTTTGCGTAATTCAACGTCACTTGTCAGTACTACCTATGCCTATTGATACAGTAATTCTATAAGTTATGAGAATAACTGGGTTTTCTTTATTACAGGCGCTAGAGATTGCAAGGCTACGTAGAGCAGCGAGGAGAACAAAGACGTTATCTTTACCCATCGAAAATTCCAACTCACCTGGCTCTGCCTTAGCCACTGAAGAATCTTCGAAATGGAATGGACACCACGATTCACTGGAGTCCCTTTCTTCAAAAACGTCGGAAAGTGACACTGCTGTCGCCCTTAAACCGGCTGAGCCTACTAATAGCATTCTGAAAGAAGAACGCGACGAGAGTTGCCAGACGGAGGAGCACGATCACAGCTATCTCGGGCGGCACGAGGATTTTGCGGACAGAGATCTGTACAAGGTGTACAATCACAATCCTGTCCTGGAATGTGTCAATCAAATACTACTTCGTGACCAGGACGAAGGAGACGCTCACGAATACAAATTCTCTAACAGGGATAAGCTGAATGAAAAGGAAAGGAGGGTAAAATTCACGTACACGTGCTCCAGCATCGAAGAAGAACAAGAGGACCAGGAGGAACACGATGGCGTTATGGAAAACGCGAATGAAAAGTCTCAGGCACCTGTAGGAGCTACAACGCTACAGAATCTGACAGAGAAGAAAAATGAGGAGGAATTCGATATTGTGAAGGAGGTAGAGAAAGTAGCTGCATTGCACAAGAAGGCTACCGAACTGAAGCTCGAACAGATGAGATGGGCAATAAAGGAGAAGACACCGTCGCCCCCTACAAAAGCTCAGCATCTGGAAGAAAAAGCCTGTTTAATGATGTCGAGTCAAGGTCTCACTTTGGTCAGGAATGTGGAACTGGAAGAGGTGGACAAAAACGAAGCTCGCCACACCGATGAGAAGTCCGTCGAAACGCTTAAAAAGGAAGTGGGTAAGTCTGTTCTGAAGGAAGAAAATACAAAAGTAGCAATCGATTGCCCGGCGGCAGACAGTGGACGGAAAGAGGTTGAGAAGCTAAGCTGTGTCGATCAGAAGATGGGCTCGAGCAGTCTGAAGGACAGCAAGGCGACCTCGGCGCTGCCCAAGAGACCTATTCCCCCGGCGCTGCCTCCGAAACCGCCACAGCTGGGCAGTCTCTTACTGATGCGGCGCCAGGGCAAGCTGGGGCCGGCGCGCGTCGGGATGTCGCAGGGATACGGCCAGGACTACTACGCGCCTCGCCAGCTGCAACTTCAGCGCCAGCGCCAGATCCTGAGCAACGGCAGCCTGGCCGTGGCGCGCGCGCACGACGACGCAGCGGCAGCGGCAGCGGCTGGCGCGGCGCGGCCTGCGCGCCAGCTGGCGCCAGACGACGTCTCGGCCATCAGGGTCGGCTGCTCCGTCTCCTCGCTCATCACAGGCTCCGCCGGCGGCAGCATCGTCACCGAGCTCACTCGCGGACAAGCCCAGGTAACTGCTGCTTATTTTGGGCCATATGATCAATATGTAAATCACTCAGCCCATCGTAATTAAAGAACCTTCAACATCGTAGCGCGTCGGCAATCGTTGGTTAATATGTTAAAAAACTAAAAACCCGCCTCGATTGCGAAAAAAGCACCTAGTGTTTACCCAGGTTTCGGCGTAGATAACTACACCTTCCTCATATCAACAATAAAACCCACAAGTGCCTAAGAAGACCTTTGTCAATGATTAAAAGAACGCCATAGCTATACAGTTATAAACGAAAAAGAAAAGGAAAACACAAACAGTACATATATACAAAGTCAAAACCACTACTTAATAGTGTACGCTCCACCTCACACCGGCCTATGATGGGCCACGACCCGCCATAAACCGCAGCTACAAATGGTCGCTCACTTACAAGCAAGACCCGCTACCTATGCACATGCGCAAGACAAGTGAAGTTACTTGAATGCTCATGCGCATACGAATACGAGAAAGTTTATACATGGGTCAGGGCGCGGTTGGTGAAGCTGTTAATCTTTCTTTTTATCCTCATTTTCCTTTTACGATGAAGGTGATTTTAGCCCGTTGAACACCTCAACTTTTATTCCTATATCTTTATTACCACGACGTCTTTATATTACGTCCCCTCAGCCCCCCCCCCCCCATCCCCCCAGGCTAACTACTGGCTTTAGGTATAGTTTTTAAGAGTTTCTCATGTTGTCATAGGTAGCTTCATATATGTTTCTTTCCTAGCATAAGAAACCGGGTGCGGTTATTTTTAGGTTTCATCTCCTATTTAGCTCGTCACTTATTCTATCAATTCCATTTTTCGATATACGTTTATCCACGGTTGGGAATATATGGGCTATCTACCCCTGACCCATCTATAAACTTTCTCGTATTCGTATGCGCATGCGCATTCAAGTAACTTCACTTGTCTTGCGCATGTGCATAGGTAGCGGGTCGTGCTTGTAAGTGAGCGACCATTTGTACCTGCGGTTTATGGCGGGTCATGGCCCATCGAACATAGGCCGGTGTGAGTTGGAGCGTACACTATTAAGTAGTGGTTTTGACTTTGTACATATGTACTGTTTGTATTTTCCTTTTCTTTTTCGCTTATAACTGCATAGCTATGGTGTTCTTTTAATCATTGAGAAAGGTCTTCTTAGGCACTTGTGGGTTTTATTGTTCTGAGGAAGGTGTAGTTATCTACGCCGAAACCTGGGTAAACACTAGGTGCTTTTTTTTTCGCAATCGAGGCGGGTTTTTAGTTTTTTAATACATCGTAATTAACGTCTTCTTTTAGTCCCTTTATCATTCCACGTAGTTCTGCTGTACTGTTCTGTGGTTATTAAAAATCATTGTTCCAAAAAGATAAGTCCTATTTCAAAAGATTAAAACTTGTAAATAAACATATTAAGAAATGCAGGCATTTTCCCCCACAGTTGCTGATTGATATGCTTTATCATGTGCATTTTAATAAAATTCTCTTGCAACTGAAAGTTGCAAGAGAATTATACATATGAGCGGTGCCGAGCGTGTCCGACAGAACAGACAACACTTGCGGTGAAGCAGCTACTACATATACATCAATAATTTGGACGAAAGGAATGGAAAGGAAACGGGATGGGAAAGACAGGGCATTGCGGCAATGCAACGGCGAGCGTTCAAAATTTGTCTGACGGGGACTCCAACCCGAATGCTCCGCTTCTCAAGAACGGCTGCCTTAACCGTCTCGGCCATCTGGACACACTTTCCATCAGACCGAAATTCCTAACTTCCTGCTTGCCACACCGCAGCGACTCCCGCCTATTAACTCCCTGCCCGCAGATTTTCGATTCCGGTAGGATTTTGGACGCACATATCACAGAACAGACACCACTCGTATCTAAAGTAATTCTATGTGCGCGACGCTGTTAGATGAAAAATTTTCAGTGCGGATGGACAAGCAACGTCCGTACTCCTACAGGAATCGGAAATCTAAGAACAGAGGGTTTATGGGCCGAGGCCGTTGCAGTGCGACGAGCGAGAAATTGGGAATTTGGGTCTGACAGAAAGCGTGTCCATATGGCCGAGGCGGTCAAGGCAGCCAGCCGATCTAGAGAAGCGGAGCATCCTGTTTCGAGGCCCGGTCCGGCACAAATTTTCAGCTCCCGCCGTTGCATTGCCGCAATGCTCTGTGTGGCTGGAAATCATTATTTTCTTCCTAACTCTTTCCCATCCCGTTTCCTTTCCATTCATTTCACCCCAGTTATTGATTTTATTTTGTGTACCAAACAAGTTTCACCTATTCCTCCGAGGTTTTTCCAGCTGTCTACGATAAAAATAAATTGAACTCCACATATTTTGATAGCTCGCTAGTGACTCTTGGCAGCTCATTTAAATATGTTGTATTTAGAGCTACATTATGTTTTTTACAATTAGATTAATTTTATGTGCATTTTTTGCAGTCATGGGTTATTTCCGTACCAAATGCTCACAGTACAAGTTTCTTCCAACTGATACCACATTCAAAAAAAATCTCTGCACATAGCTTATACTACAGTACACTGAACATTTTGTTGCTCGGATGATTCAGTACTAAGAGATCACGACAGCTGTAGAGAATGAGAGAAGTGGGGTGTTCAGGTGGGGTTTGTGGAAGAGTGGATGGTTTTTGGTTGGTGTGGTTTCCAGTAGGGGTATCCCTGGTGGCTACCTAGCTAGCTTGTTTGGTATGACACACCAACGAAAGGCGTTCTCCGTTCTGTTTAGGTAGGCGCGATTTAGTTATAACTATGCGGTCTGATTTTAAAGTTAATCTCTGCACCTTCTACTGCTCAAAGCACTGCACGATGCCACAATCTGTTTAAAGACACTGTTTGTTTATGTAAGGGGAAAGCTTCAGGTTTCCCGTGTGCTCTAAACTACTAATCAGGAAGGAAAGAACGAACGAGTCACCTCCACCATGGAGATCCATACTGGCAATCAAATGAAGGGGCAGCTTAATGTATACAGTGTGATACCGAAGGTTGTGTGCAAATTGGAGCTGATGGAGTCGAAATGCTATTACTTTGTAATGGGAACTTCTGGTGTTAAAAGTAATTTTGAGCCACTGAAAGCTTTGGAATGCCTGGTTCAAATGGTTCAAATGGCTCTGAGCACTATGGGACTAAACTTCTGAGGTCATTAGTCCCCTAGAACTTAGAACTAATTAAACATAACTAACCTAAGGACATCACAAACATCCATGCCCGAGGCAGGATTCGAACCTGCGACCGTAGCGGTCTTGCGGTTCCAGACTGCAGCGCCTTTAACCGCACGGCCACTTCGGCCGGGAATGCCTGGAACAAAAAGGACAATTAATACATACACCCTTTAGCTGAGCAAAGATAATTTACTATTTCTGTGCACCCAAAACTACTGGTCATTAAGCCCTGGTGTCCGTGACACCAGTTAAACACAAACTAACTCTTCTCGCTAGGACATTTTCAGGGTCTGAAGACGTTCGTCGATGCATGATGGATCAGTAGGGCGCACCAGAATTTTCAATGCCGATATTGTGTGCCGTTCATTTTGAACACCTATAATGCACAACATTGTTGAGTAAATAGTACATTATCTTCACTGACATGGAGGTGCGTCTGCGTTAATTGTCCTTGTTGTTCGGGAAGTTCCAAAACTGTCACTGGCTCAGGATTACTTCAAAGACTAAAAGTTCCTATTCCGAAGTCTTTGACTTTCGACTCGTCTGTCAATCCCTTAACCCTTATGGATTATACTGTTTACAAATACAATGAATCACCCTATTTACAAATATAATCGACTAAAATGGAACATACTTAACCATATCCGAACTTCGGCAAACAAGCACAAGGATACATGTGGAGATATCCCATCCAATAGTAGCGTAAATTCTCAGCACACTCACAGATGGTAATAAATTCCTGAAACACGTCGTACCACGCATGAGAAAAGACAATTGGTGCAGTACTTTGTTTAAATTATCAGCTACACTGCGGAAGGCTTATCAAAAAGCTCGGTCATCATCATCTTTGCAGTCGGAAGACTAACTGTCACTTGTCTAGCGTATGCAAACCTCACCTGTCCATAACTTGCTACAAAAAAAAAAAAAAACAAAAAAAAAAAACACTTACTTAAATCTGCTTACTGTATTACAGTCTTGCTCTCTTGCTAAAATATTTAGCCACTATACCCACTTCCATTAACAAAGCTGCTTTCCCTTAACGCCTCAGAATGTGTCCGTCAACAGATACCTTATTTTAGTCTTGTTGTCATAAATTTTTCTCCCCATTTCGATTCAGAATCACCGCACAAGGCTAAAATCCAGGCAAATACATTCAGCTTCCGGACATTTAAATACACTCCTGGAAATGGAAAAAAGAACACATTGACACCGGTGTGTCAGACCCACCATACTTGCTCCGGACACTGCGAGAGGGCTGTACAAGCAATGATCACACGCACGGCACAGCGGACACACCAGGAACCGCGGTGTTGGCCGTCGAATGGCGCTAGCTGCGCAGCATTTGTGCACCGCCGCCGTCAGTGTCAGCCAGTTTGCCGTGGCATACGGAGCTCCATCGCAGTCTTTAACACTGGTAGCATGCCGCGACAGCGTGGACGTGAACCGTATGTGCAGTTGACGGACTTTGAGCGAGGGCGTATAGTGGGCATGTGGGAGGCCGGGTGGACGTACCGCCGAATTGCTCAACACGTGGGGCGTGAGGTCTCCACAGTACATCGATGTTGTCGCCAGTGGTCGGCGGAAGGTGCACGTGCCCGTCGACCTGGGACCGGACCGCAGCGACGCACGGATGCACGCCAAGACCGTAGGATCCTACGCAGTGCCGTAGGGGACCGCACCGCCACTTCCCAGCAAATTAGGGACACTGTTGCTCCTGGGGTATCGGCGAGGACCATTCGCAACCGTCTCCATGAAGCTGGGCTACGGTCCCGCACACCGTTAGGCCGTCTTCCGCTCACGCCCCAACATCGTGCAGCCCGCCTCCAGTGGTGTCGCGACAGGCGTGAATGGAGGGACGAATGGAGACGTGTCGTCTTCAGCGATGAGAGTCGCTTCTGCCTTGGTGCCAATGATGGTCGTATGCGTGTTTGGCGCCGTGCAGGTGAGCGCCACAATCAGGACTGCATACGACCGAGGCACACAGGGCCAACACCCGGCATCATGGTGTGGGGAGCGATCTCCTACACTGGCCGTACACCACTGGTGATCGTCGAGGGGACACTGAATAGTGCACGGTACATCCAAACCGTCATCGAACCCATCGTTCTACCATTCCTAGACCGGCAAGGGAACTTGCTGTTCCAACAGGACAATGCACGTCCGCATGTATCCCGTGCCACCCAACGTGCTCTAGAAGGTGTAAGTCACCTACCCTGGCCAGCAAGTTCTCCGGATCTGTCCCCCATTGAGCATGTTTGGGACTGGATGAAGCGTCGTCTCACACGGTCTGCACGTCCGGCACGAACGCTGGTCCAACTGAGGCGCCAGGTGGAAATGGCATGGCAAGCCGTTCCACAGGACTACATCCAGCATCTCTACGATCGTCTCCATGGGAGAATAGCAGCCTGCATTGCTGCGAAAGGTGGATATACACTGTACTAGTGCCGACATTGTGCATGCTCTGTTGCCGGTGTCTATGTGCCTGTGGTTCTGTCAGTGTGATCATGTGATGTATCTGACCCCAGGAATGTGTCAATAAAGTTTCCCCTTCCTGGGACAATGAATTCACGGTGTTCTTATTTCAATTTCCAGGAGTGTACATATATTCGATGTTGGTAAATTTCTCTCTTTCAGGAACTTTGTTATTTCTATTACCCGTCTGCATTTTATATCCTCTCTACTTCGAGCATCGTCAGTTATTTTGATGCCCGATCAGCTAAAGTCGGCCGGTGTGGCCGAGCGGTTCTAGGCGCTTCAGTCTGGAACCGCGCGACCGCCACGGTCGCAGGTTCGAATCCTGCCTCGGGCATGGATGTGTTTGATGTCCTTAGGTTAGTTAGGTTTACGTAGTTCTATGTTCTAGGGGACTGATGACCTTAGAAGTTAAGTCCCATAGTGCTCAGAGCCATTTGAACCATTTGATCAGCTAAAGCCGTCTACTTCTCGTTTCTCATATCCTAATCTAATTACCTCAGTATCGCACGGTTTAATTAGATTACATTCAATGGCAGTTGTTTTACTTTTGATAATGTCTGTCTTATAACCTCCTTTGAAGACAGTACTCACTGTACTCAACGGTTCTTCGCTGTCCCACGCATAATGACGATGTCATCAGTAAACTTGAAACTTTTAATTTCTCCTCCCTCTACTTTCTTCCTAAATGTCGTTTGCTTAATGTTGAGATTGAATAGCATTCGTTCTTTGCTACAATTTCCCTTTCTGTGTCTTTCATCTCTTCCAAATGCAGTAAATTTTTTGTACAAACTGCAGATAAACCGGTTTCTTCATGTTCCCCGTCGCTCCTTAATCCTTAGTTTCTTCTATGTTCTTAGAAATGTGGTCCGTCTATGTAATTAAATGAGTCTGTTTTGTATTATACGCGTTTCGCTTCTTTCTGTTTGTAAGGCGTCTGCAGTGACCTATAATAAATGGTTCAAATGGTTCTGAGCACTATGGGACTTAACATCTGAGGTCATCAGTCCCCTAGAACCTACAACTACTTAAACCTAACTAACCTGACATCACACACATCCATGCCCGAGGCAGGATTCGGACCTGCGACCGTAGCGGTCGCGCGGTTCCAAACTGAAGCGCCTAAAACCGCTCGGTCACATCGGCCGGCTGACCTGTAATACATAGGTTTTTTTATGTATAGCTACATTATACAGTGATTCCGTGTATATTAATATATTAGTGTTTTGTTACTCTTACTGTTGCGTAAGAAACAAATTTTGGAGCTCAAGTTTCGTAAGTCTGAGCTAATATTTCGTTCTGCTTATGGTTTTGTGATACTATTTCATGTGTATCGCCCTGAAGTTCTATTAAGTTGGCCTGTATACGCCAAGATGTCAGATTTTTGCCGTTTTCGTACACATTTCGATTGAAAACAACATTTTCAATGTGTGATGATTATGCGAGTACGCTGCATATAGTGTAGCAAATTGTTAGTGTCTTTTCTTTCGCCTTTTTTGTGTTTTTTATGTAGTTCGATATTAGTTGTGTGTGCGTGTGTTAGTGTGGAGTGAGGCCTGCTTCGCGAAAAGGGGAGAATTTTGAGTGGAGGGAATACCAATGGAAGATTTAAGTGTTTGTGGTGGGAGGATAAGTAAAACCTCACCATGACAGGCACTTAAATTTTGAAAAAATTTCTTCAGGTTGCAATTGTTTCCACTCAAAATTCTCACCTTCTCACGGAACAGGCCCGACGACTCAGGCACACACACATAACAAACTAATATCTCTAATATCAGACTACGTACAAACATAAAGGAAAGGAGAATGCGTTCTCGCTTCCCACGCCCGGGTTCCCGGGTTCGATTCCCGGCGGGGTCAGAGATTTTCTCTGCCTCGTGATGGCTGGGTGTTGTGTGCTGTCCTTAGGTTAGTTAGGTTTAAGTAGTTCTAAGTTCTAGGGGACTTATGACCACAGCAGTTGAGTCCCATAGTGCTCAGAGCCATTTGAACCATTTTTTTTAAAGGAGAATGGAAAAAACAAGAAATGTGTACGAAAACGTCTATAATCTAACATCGTGGTATACACAGGCCAATAGAGTACACTATAGAATGACACATATAGAAATAACACAAAATCATTAGTAGAACTAAATATCATCTAGAGCATAAGTTTTATAAGATTGATTAGGAGATAATAGTAAGAAAAATAACTGTGATACTGTAACATGTGCAATCAATAGATAAAGCAGTTTTTATATACATAATCACGTGCTCAGACCACTGAAGATGCCTCACAAATAAAGAGTGACATGCGTATGGCATAGAATAACTTTTCATTTAGTTGCGTAGACAGAGCTCATCTCCAAGTATATAGATAATCTTTCACTCCCCTATTTTATCCATGCCACGTTCACACTTTCAAAGACAGAAGTAAACACACAGGAAATGCAATGTACTCCATTGTAAGGTTAAATACACAGAGAGGAAGTGGACAAAACATGGAAAAACGAGACACAACACACTACATGCCTAATACGGAGATGGCATGCCGTTCGCGTTCAAAACAGCTTCCAGTCGTCTCGAAATGGATAAATACAGGTTCTGTATGGTTTTCAAGGGGATCTTACACCCATCTCTCCAAAGTAGATCATAAAGTCTCACTGATATTTAGGCCTGGCGACAGTGGTGGACACGGAAGATGCGACAACTCGTGCTCACAAGACCAGTCCGGCCGATGCGAGCTATGTGAACGGGACCCTGTCGTCTTGGAACACTGGATTGGCATTGGGAACAAATACTGTTCAGTGGGTTGTATTCCTCTGATCAGCTATAATGGTCGCATAATCCTTGGCAGTAATTAGGCCTTGCAGAGTACCCAAGGAGTCCATGGAATACCACGGTATGGTTGCTCAAATCATCACCGAACCCTCTGAATGTGGGACGCAGTCTCGGCTAGGTGTTGGAAACAGTGTGAAACACGACTCGTCCGACCAAATGACATTCTTCAGTTGCTCCATAGGCCAGGTTTTGTGGCTTCGGCACAACGTTTCCTGATACGGGCACTTGCATTACTGGAATTCAAGTTCGCCCTGCAATTAGCTGCTTATGGAGCTGCTTTAGAGTTGTCTGGGCTTGCGTGAGTGCAGACATTTAGGTCTGCAGCGACTTCTGCAGTTCTTGTTATTACTTTCCTTCATAATCCTCTTCAATGGCGGCCTGTCACGATAACTCAGCACACACTGCACTCAGCGTTGCGACTCAGCGGATAATGTTTTCCCGCTTTCCCTGCATGCGGTATAAGTCTTAAATACGTTGCGTTTTGAGATACCAAACACTTGAGCTGCAGTGGTTACGGAGGCACTCACCATACGAGCACAAACAATTTCACCATGTTCCAGTATACTTTGCTCCGACATAACGCACTCACAACCGCCACGACTGGCTCTTTCAACGTGTTCAGGAAACTGGACAGAAGCCATTTGTGGCCGAATTTAATAGCGTACTGCAGTTTCGACTAGCATCTGTTTTTATGTTCAAACATGTATTTCTCGTGGTGTTACCATATTTTTGTCCAACCCTTAAACTTGTAACGTACCGATAGTGATGAATTTCGGTTAGAGGGATTCTGGAATCATAGGTTACGTGCATGTCATTTATTAGATACTTCACTTCCAGTGAAACGTGTCTCAATAAATACATGGGCTGGATAGAAAATAGTGGGAATACGGTTGTAGTTCATACCAGACTTTGACAGACGTTCACCTTGTTACATGCCCCCTGTATAATCGCCCTACATCTCTCTCATCTTCCCCCATAGAGATGGAGTGGGTCGTACACTGTCAGCGCATCCATCTGTGTCGATGTCTCGCAAGGACCGCCCGATGGCACGGATGTATAAAGTAAGAGCATATGGACTATCAGACCAATTGTGTGATTGGATTGAAGAGTTCCTAGATAACAGGACGCAGCATGTCATTCTCAATGGAGAGCAGTCTTCCGAAGTAAGAGTGATTTCAGGTGTGCCGCAGGGGAGTGCCGTAGGACCGTTGCTATTCACAAAATACATAAATGACTTTGTGGATAACAACGGAATTTCACTGAGGATTTTTGCGGATGATGCTGTGGTATATCGAGAGGTTGTAACAATGGAAAATTGTACTGAAATGCAGGAGGATCTGCAACGAATTGACGCATGGTGCACGGAATGGCAATTGAATCTCAATGTAGACAAGTGTAATCTGCTGCGAATACATAGAAAGAAAGATCCTTTATAATTAGTACGCATTAGGAGTGATTTAAAATGGAATGATCATATAAAGTTGATCGTCGGTAAAGCAGATGCCAGATTGAGATTCATTGGAAGAATCCTTAGGAAATGCAATCCGAAAACAAAGGAAGTAGTTTACAGTATGCTTGTTCGCCCACTGCTTGAATATTGCTCACCAGTGTGGGATCCGTACCAGATAGGGTTGATAGAAGAGATAGAGAAGATCCAACGGAGAGCAGCGCGCTTCGTTACAGGATCATTTAGTAATCGCGAAAGCGTTAAAGAGATGATAGATAAACTCCAGTGGAAGACTCTGCAGGAGAGACGTTCAGTAGCTCGGTACGGGCTTTTGTTGAAGTTTCGAGAACATACCTTCACCGAGGAGTCAAGCAGTATATTGCTCCCTCCTACGTATATCTCGCGAAGAGACAATGAGGATATAATCAGAGAGATTAGAGCCCACAAAGTGGCATACCGACAATCTTTCTTTCCACGAACAATACGAGACTGGAATAGAAGGGAGAAGCGAAAGAGGTACTCATGATACTCTCCGCCACACACCGTCAGGTGGCTTGCGTAGTATGGATGTAGATGTAGTCTTCTCTTTCGTTGCAGCGGTTCCTTCATTTTGGCAAACAGGTCGTAATTTCACAGAATCATATCGGGTAAATGCGGTGGGTGTTTCAGTATGTCCCACCCCCACACACGCAGGAGCTTCTGCACGGGGTTCGTCGTGTGCAATCATCCATTGTCATTATGCGTGATGGGATGCAGTGCCAGAAGGAAACATTGTTGTGCGCTCTGACCACGTGCCACTTCAAGATTAAACTAGCTGTGTTTCTTAAACATATTGTCAGGGCGCTTGGACTGCCCTCCCGCACTTTCAGACACAGCAGCTGACTCACACAGCCGTCGCCGCCCACTGCACTACTTTAGCTGACTTTTTGCTACCAATTACAGAGAGCGGGCATGCCATGTGACACCCATCCATCACGCGACGTCCGTGTTGCCCCTACTTTTTATCCAGCCTACGTGCAAATTTTCTCGGGAGAAAGCTTACACTGTCGGCTAAGTATGTGATCGGTGTGTGTGTGTGTGTGCCGGCAGGAGCAGGCGATGGTGGGTGACGACTCGCTGCTGCGGAGCAACTTCGAGGAGTTCCGGCTGGAGGAGGTGGACGTGGACGTGGGCCGCGCAGACGGCGACGGCGCCGAGGAAGCCCGCGCGCCGCCCTCGCCGTCGCCGGCGCAGCTGCAGCAGCAGCAGCGCGACTCCTACGAGAGCTTCCTGGAGGCGACCGGGCTCAGCCAGAAGGCCATCCTCACGCCCAGCCGGCTGCTCTCCAACCACCGCAGCGTGCTCAAGCCCAAGGACGTGAAGCACCGCAGCCGCGTGCTGCGCGGCGACCGCAACTCGGCGCCGCTCGTGCGCTACTGGGTCGAGCCCTTCCTCTGAACTCCCGCCTGGCCTCCGCGGACAAGAGCTCTCTCCTGTCCCTACACTTAGGGCCCACTGAGTGTTCCAGAGTTCTGAGCTGTTTCAGCTAGTCCAAAACTGCTACCGGTAGCTCCTTCTGCAGATAGGTAGGCACTGCCACTGATTCTGTAGCACCATTCTGTATCACTCTCCACCTTCCTTCAGCTAAACGAGGGGAAGCTTACAACTTCCACGTTCTTTCATGGAAATGCTGGTGCATTAGGTCACAGAATGAATCAAAAGTCATACGCTGGAGTTTCAGTAACTACTTTTTCCGCCCTCCTCCCTACCGTTTCTGAACATTTTACTGCTCAAAGAAATGTTTATGTACAGATGAGCAAATATGTCTGTAAATAGACACTACAAGCCGGTCGTTCCACAACCTAAAGTATGTTGCGAATTTTCTTGCGGTGTTGCTGCTTTGAAGCTTACGGACAGTAGAGGTTATTAAGACTGACTAGAAACATCTCCTCACATCATTCTGAAGCGTGTCCTTACTGTCGCTGCTTTTTCACACACATTCTCATCGTAATATATTAGCAGTTGCCTCTGTTACGTACATATATCTGTTACGCAGTTATTGCACGTTTTGTAATGAAATTAAAATGACTCTGAACCCTCTTCAGTTTTCTGGGAGAAAAGAGTTTGAGACATTAGCTACTATAATAGCAAAGATTATTTATGACAAATGTGGTTGTAACAAGTGCTCTCCCTTGATTGATCGCTTGTCCCTCTTACGGAGCTCAGACTTTTCGCTTGCCACTGCTGAAGTTAACGAGGCTCACTTTACTGTAAGCTTTTCTTCTATGCTTTGCTAAAACGTCACTGCTCCTTTGTGCAGATACCTGATTAATGGTATTTCATACCAGACAGAATTGGTGCGAAGCGTATTTGCAAATATATCGTAGAAAAGTGTTTCTCAAAACAAGATAAGTATTTTTTTGGCTTTGATTTGATATTTAAAACGAAATTCCAGACAGGCTGGTTGCTGTCATTTATCGCCACCTGAAAAAGCCTGGCTCCTATGTTGACTATTATAGCATCCAGATACACACATTGTTTATCTTCTACTATTAGACCAGCTACTAAGTTTTAAATCGGCTGGAATGCAACAGTTTCTAAAACATGTAATGCATTGGACGACTCAGCTTGGCTGCAGATTTGAGTAAATATCTTCAGAAACTAATCTAATCGTCACCATACTGTCTGTCTAGTCAAGTAACGGTAAAATCTGTGGGGATAAACCCGTGAACGTGTTCCTGGTCTCACTGCACCGTTTCGTTCGCTGCGGTACTAGAAGGTGGAGGGTGACGGGCCCGTCGCCCCGGCCGCGTTTTACCCACCCGAGAAAGCTTCCCCGTAATCAGTTTGGTAACAGTCTGGGACCACCCTGGAGAGACCGGAAAACTGCCCGCTTCTACCCGGGATAGAAACTGGGACCTCCAGGGCTGCAGTGCAACATTCTACCCGCTAGACCATCGCGGTCACTCGTACTCGAGTAGAAGTATATTTCCTGATTTTCAGGCTGAGGAAACTGACACAATGGGTGCTGAAAGTTTTGAAAGCATAATTAACTACGGGCAAGATAATTTACTACTGTTATGTAACGAACCACTACCGTGTGCTGTTTAATGAATGTGAACAAACTATATAGTGTGCGTGGAAAAACACGCTTATTGACATTCTAAACTTAAATCTAAACATTTCTATTGACTCTAGCATCAGTAAAACTACTCTTGGGACTGAAAGTTCTGTCGGGTAAATCTGTTGATCATCCGTAGGTGATAATCTTAGAAATGATGTGCAACGAAAATTACTATTTTGTCTGCTCTATAAGTAGAGTTTTAGATAATGTACGTTCTTCGGAATTTATTAATGCTACATTGTATGAACATGTAACTAATAATTAGTCAGTCAATATCGTTTTGTAAATATGTATGATAATCAGTTCGTTGATACCTTGTATGTAAGAGAATTATTTTTGTGTGTTCTGTTAAAAAGAATTTAGTGTGAAAACTGTTATCCAAAGAGAATATCTACCTGAATCACTGTTACACAAAGAAGTGAGTTAGTGGTCGCACCTTCAGAGGCAATATGCCATCACAGTTGTTTTTTCACGACAGATAGTAATTGACCTGTCACATTGATGAAAATATATAAATAAAGACTACGTCCAAAATATATTTGATTTTAGTTACCTTCCCAAAGTTATTCCTACTGCCTCGTCTAATTTACACGAATGATTTGTGTACCACGTGTAACTATGGATAAGAAAGTCTAGTTGTCTAAAAGACTGTCAATCTATGAATTTATAAAAATTAGAAATTTGCAACCTACATAGTTTGACATGACTATTAATAAACGTGACACTTCTGCAGTGAATAGCACGGATACACGTTCAAATCTGACAACTTCAGTGTACTCTGCTCCTGACCAGTCAGTAAAGAGGTTTAGAGATTTCTTAATAATGGTAAGGAAATAACTGTCATAAATTCGTCGATTATGTCAGTCATCTGCGTAAAATATAGTCAGTAATCATTTGCACTGAGAACATAACCTCACGCAAATTGTGTATTAGGATTGATTATTAAATTTTTCGGAAATTTAAGCCGAAGGAAGTTGAACAGTATACTGCATAGCTCTTCCTTCAAAGAATATTGAAGTCTAAACGAATGGTTCACCACAAGTTTTTCATGAACACAAGTTGCTCATCACACGCAAATTTAACACTCTTAGAGAGTCGTCGTATTCCGAGAAGTCACAGCTGAGTTATACACCTTGATACGAACATCAGTTGCAAATCATTAAAGGAAAAATCTGAGAAATTAGAAAGGTATGTGGAGATACATTTTCTGTATTTTGATAAGAATGAAATAACTACACAGCACATAACACAGTTAAATATCAACTGCTAAGCACAGCACACAGTGGCAGTCTTGTCAAATAATCTTATTTTTCATCCATGGGGTTTCCATTAATATTTGTAAAAAATTAACTATTAATACCACATATAAAAGCAAAATTAGAAAGAAGGCAGCTGCTGTATGAATTCACAAAACTAGAAAAATAGTTCTGTTGCACTAACAAAACTCCACAAAGTAAACCTCAAAAACGAAACACATTTTTTGTAGTCTTTAAGACGTAAGTGATACACATTACAGTGAGCAACGATGTCCAAAACAGATGCACATGAAATATGTTAGGCCCAGAGGAGACAGTTATCGAAAGTATTTAAAAAGCACATGGGAGTGGACATGTCTGGACGACCGGAAGAAATTAATGCAGAGTTACGAAACAAAAGTTCCCCTCAGAGTCTTTCTGTTCTTGTGATACTAGTACACTAAGTTAATAAACCATCGTTATCGACTATCCATGTACTAAGTTTACACACTCTTACTCAACTCTATGTTCATCCAACGTGAACACACAAGCATTATGCTCAAGTACAGTTCGTTGAGTTAGGTTAGTTTATGAAAATTCAATATATTCGTACAATACTGAAATACTGTAAAAGTCCAATTGGACAGTTTTGCTGGGTCGAAGATAATACGTGTCATTCCAAAATTTTGACGTTACATCCGATACTATTTTACGTAGTTATTTGTATGCTGACGACTATCTTTCTCATGAAAAATGTTTGCATTCTACCTGTGGAATCCCCAAACCAAGTCTACTCATGCATATTGCGTGAAAGTATTTTATTTTAATAGGTATGTGAACGGTAGTTTCCTGAATGTCAAATCAAACGCCTTTCAGTCGTCTAATTTGAAAGCTGTTATCTTATTGGGCTACCAGTTTCGGCGATGTATCAGGCCATCTTCAGGCCTCCTGACTGACGTGTAGGAAGATTTCAACCTAGATTCCGGTCAAAATAGGGGCCAGCATTCAAAGACTGATACCTGTAGATTTCTGCTTGATACAGCGATCACTTCAAACTTCTACCGACTCAGAGTGATCGCTGTATCAACCAGAAATCTATAGATGTCAGTCTTTGAATGCTGACCATTACTTTGAACGAAACCGAGGTTGGAATCTTCGTTCACGTCGGTCAAGGGGCCTGAAGATGGAATAATATATCGTCGAAACTGGTAGCCCAATAAAATAACAGCTTTGAAACTAGACGGCTGAAAGTTGTTTGATTTGATATTCTGTACTGAACAGCAGAGTCCCGCAATAATCCCTGAAAAGATGGACATGCAGAGTAGTTTTCTGAACTTGTTGCTGCTTTCCTTGACGCAGCAGCAGAGCAGCGCGCCATCAGTATTGCGCCCAACCAAAACCCTGGAATACTGTGTGGCACCACGTCGTCTTCCCGTACCGGACCGTGTTCTGCGTACAGCATCACCGTGACCGTATCCGTGTCTCGGAGCTCTGAGGACGACGAACGTTGCCCGATTACATTCTTCGTCTTTACACAGCCCTAGATTCTGACTTGGTGTAGGATGGCAAGTGTACTCGCAGCACAATCGTCCCCGGTTCGCGTTACCGCTTTGGCAGCAGCTGTTTCATGTCTGAAGTGTTAATACTGGTGACTCCATTTCGACTCTATCCCCAGAGGCGCTGGAGCCATTGCTGCCAGAAGTGGCAGCTCTGTACTACCCTTCACATCCCCCATACCTTTCAAAATCGGCTACAAATCTCTACATCCTACAACTGCATCTACATCCACACCTCGCAAGCCAACTAGTGGTGTGTAGCGGAAGGTACTGTGTACCACTGTCACTTTCCCTTTCCTGTTCCAGACGCAAATCTTTCGTAAGAAGAATGATTGCCGGTAAGGTTCCGTGAGATATACTTACAAGCAAATGATAATTTTTTTGATTCTTCTAGTAAAGTATACTCTCTAAACCTTAACAGCAGACAACACCGTGAAGCAAAATGTCTCTCTTACAGCGTCTGCCATTGGAGTTCGTTGATCGTCTCTGTGATGCTTTCGTGTTTACTAAATGAACCTGTAACGAAACGCGCTGCTCTTCTTAGGACCGTCTCTATTTCCTCAGTCCTATCTGGTACGGATACCATACCGATGAGCAATATTAAAGAATGGTCGAACGAGTGTTTGTTGGTCTAAATTTCCTGAGGACTCTTTCAATGCATCTACCATCTGCCTTCCCGCAATTAATTTTGTATGATCATTTCACTTCAAATCGCTCCGCATGCACACTACTAGATACGTTATGCAAGTAACTGCTTCCAGTGCAATCGTGTAACACCTACATTAACGGGTCTTTATATTTATTCAGAGTACATCACACTTGTTTATGTTGGTCGATTGCCACTGAATGCACCATGCCTCAATCCCCTGCAGTTCTTCCTGCATTTCGCTACAATTTTCTACCGTCGCGACTTCTCTGTATACAACAGCATCATCTGCGAAAAGCCTCGTAGAACTTCCGACGTTATCTACTTGGAAATTATTGCAATTTTCAAAGGTAATGGTCCTATAAAGCTGCCCAGGGACACTTCCGAAGTTACTTTCGGTCTGGAGACTTTTCTCCATACAGAATTCTGCCTGCTAGAAACGCTTCGTTCCTATCACACAGGTGGTCATTCCTCCATCCTACTATTTTGGACACGAAGAGTAAGTAAATTTTAGTTATTGCCATCCTTCATCGTGTTCTTTCATGCCAACAGTGTAAATAGGTCGGTTTGTGGCTAATACATATATGAAGTACCTTCAGACATGTCCTGCGTTTGCACTAGTGTTTCGTAACTTTACACTCTCTATTTAGTGCACAATCTTCTCTGCTTGTCCAGGTACTCAGTTATAAGTAATCAGGTTATAATGAAACGAATAACTGCTCAGATAACTGAAGCGAATCTGTTTGTGATAGGTCGCGTACTTGGGTTACAATTTCGGTCGTCAAACTGATCAGTGTTGTAATCGCGTCTTTATCATGTGTAGCTTCAAGAACCGCGTATGACAAGTGGCCGTGTTGTGAATTACGAATTCAGTAGCATAATTTGATCCCGTTTACAGAATATATTGATCAGATTGACAGCTGGAATAAATTCTGAGCTGCCTCTTTCGTATTAAATTTTAATTTCAAAAATAGACTTAACTGAACGTTCTGATTGTTCTTTCCTCGTGTGTGTGTGTATCCTGTCCCAAGGCAGCGTGAAGTGCCTTCAAATAAGTTTCGGCGGATTTTTAATAGGCTCTGAATTTCACAGCGGAACCGGTTTCCTTAGAATGACTGTCATAATCGAGGAGCTCGTTAAATCGGCAAAAGGCAAAGGTTTCGAAATGACGTATAGAATGGAGCAGGTAGCAAGACACCAACAGACCACAGTAATATATCAACAGTCTGTTAAGAAAAACTAACCTCGCTGGTTTCTCTTGAGTGAATGAGGCCCAGATAAGAAACCCGATTCTGAGAGACTTACCTGGTGATGTTGAATTCTCAACAGAGTTAATGCCACAAACCATACTAAAATTTATTTCCTAAAATCATTTTTCATCTTAAGCTGTTTATAGCTGTTATAGAATACGTAATCGAACCCTACATTTTTCAAACTAATAACCGTATGAAATGAATTTCCGTTGTTTCCTCATGATGTCCAAAACGACAAGGCTCAAACAGTCTCTTTAATTATTCTCACATTTGGAACGGCTTCAGAAAACTACGGTTCACATACCTACTGAAATAATATACTTTCACGCAATATGTCTGCGAAGACTTGGTTTGGGCTCAAATGGCTCTGAGCACTATGCGACTTAACTTCTGAGGTCATCAGTCGCCTAGAACTTAGAACTAATTAAACCTAACTAACGTAAGGACATCACACACATCCATGCCCGAGGCAGGATTCGAACCTGCGACCGTAGCGGTCGCTCGGCTCCAGACTGTAGCGCCTAGAACCGCAGGGCCACTCCGACCGGCACTTGGTTTGGGGATTTCACAGGTAGAATGGAAACATTTTACGAGAACGATAGTTGTCAGCATACAAATAACTACGTCAAATAATGTCAGACGTAACGTCAAAATTTTAGAACGATACGTATTATCTTTGAGACAGCAAAACTGTCCAACTGGATATTTACAAAATTTCAGTATTGTGTGAAGTGGCAAAATTCTCTCGGAAAAGGATTAAAACTTTACAGACCAGTAAACCCTCACGTACAAATGCAGAACTTAGCTCAGCTGAAATCCGTCACCTCAGTCTGATTCCTAGGAGTAAAAATCGCTGTGAGACGAGGGCGCATGATCGTATAGTTGGAGTGAGTTACAGGTTTCGCTTCACCGGTGTGCTCAATGTAGACTGCAGTTTATCTATGAATTTTCATAAACTAACATACTTCGACGAACTGTGCTTCAGCATAATAATTCTGTGTGTTCATGTCAGATGAACACAGTCGAGTAAGAAGGTGAGAAGTGAACATATACATAGTCTGTACTGATGGCATCAGATTAATATGGTGTACTGACACAAGAACTGTGAAAATTTCTCAGGGAAACTTCTGTTTCATAATGCTGCACTAATTTGTTCCGGTCATCCAAATATGTCTACTCCCACATATGAAAACTGGACGTTTTAGTTATTTTAGATTACTGTGCTGATAGTCTGTGGTGTTCTAGACGTCCACGTAAATACTAACCTGGTTGAAAAAGAGCCCATTTCCTGACTTAAAGCGCGTGACGTGGCTGTTCTCCTCCAGGGCCGAAACAACGTCTGTCCCTTCTGTCGCTCATGAGAACCTCCATGCATTCAGTCTTACCCTCCTAAATCTACAGCTTACATATCCACAAGAGTCATGGATTCCCGACCAACACGAACAGCAGTATCGCGGAACGTTGAATTGCGGTCTCAGTATACTTCGATCATGCAGCTGTCAAATTCCGACACAGGTTGCTAGCCGTTTCTCCTCTGTACACGAGGCTCAGCACGATCTTCTCACAACCGACCACATATATTATATAATATCTGAATGAGAAACTCGGTACGTAATCTTCCCATTGTACAGAATGTAAAAGGCGTTAGTGCCATCTAATGGGGGGGGAGGGAGTTGATGGGGGGGGGGGGGGGTGATGGCGGAAGTTGATGGGGGGGGGGGGGGGTTGCGGGCGGGCTGGCTTCAAAAAGTAAGATACACGGTATTATCGCTTGCCACAACATTTTCACTGAACGTTGCCTTACACTTCGCAGTAACACTTATGACACTATTTTTCAACATAGTCGGTACTTTATTTGTAAAGGCCGTCGTGATTACGAAAATTATAAGATTCATAATTACCGGTTGAGGCCGTTGCTATATTCAAATCAGTCACGTATAATCGGTTACAAATATATAAATACAGGACGCTCTCATACCATCACCAACACTTACCCTGTATCCAGTTATTGAGGTTGATAATTATGTCAATGTATGGCCGGTTTACATGGCCGTTAACCACGTTAATATTTTTTTATTCTTGCGTATTACTAGGCCAGTTGTAAATTTAACTTCAGCCAACTGAGTTCAGTTTATCATCATCACTGTTTTTCCTATTTGTAAAAAATCTGAAGATGGCAATGGCCGAAACCGGTAATGATGAACTGTGCAACTTACGTGAAAAAGATGAACCTTCACGAAGGGCCGTAACACGATCGCACTCATTTACAGACTTTGTCTTAAACAGATGTGATCGTTGCTGTAAACAACTGTCGGAACTATCTTCCAACCGTGAAATTCCTCGACGATAGAAACTGTTCTTGGTTGCGAAGCCATTCGAGAACCGCTGTATAAACGACATCATCGATGGAAAATTTCTCCTCCGCCACAGCGTTCTTTCAGCTAGGGGGAAAGATGAAAATCACACGGTGCAAGATCTGGACTGTACGGCGGATGGCTCCAAACATCCTATCAAAAACGAACAAGCAAAGCCTGCGTTGTGCACAACTGAAGAATGCATTTGCTCAATTTTTCTCTTGTACGTTGCTTTGCGCAGTGGTAGCAATGACAGTGTTGCACAGTAAGAATCAGCATTAATTGTTCAGCCCTTCGCAATAAATTGTGTACAAAACTACTTCAGTCGAAGAAAGCGGTGGCGATGACCTTCCTTGCTGGTTGTACAAACTCTGCATTTTTGGCGACGAGGTGCCTCTCCATTCCATAGACGCTTTCTTCGTAGCAGGTGTGAAATGATGGACTCGTGACTCATCGCCCATAATTATACAGGTTAGGAAATCCTTGAGCGTAACTTAGTGGAAAGCAACGAAGTCCAGAGCGCCAAAACCTTGCGCCTTTGCATGCAGGGGACAGTGATCGCAGAACCGAGCATGAACAAAAATGTTGGTACCTCGGGCGATGAGCACTGCCTATTGAGACGCGCATCTTTTGAGCAATGTCCACGATAGTCACTCTAAGATTGCTGAGAATCAGTTCCTCCTGGTCAGCATCACTCACGCCTGTGTGGTCTCGGTTAATGTTTCGGCACCATTTCACTACGGCTGGTCGCGAAATTGCATTTGGTCCATATACTGGCAGAATTTCACAGCGAATCTCTGCAATTTAGACAGTTTGTCCACAAGGATCGTACTGTCCCGCATACTTCAACTTTTGAGTACATCTCCAGTGACTTTTCACTCGCACGCTGCAATACACCTGTTATCCGTACCACAGCGGAACTGACTGCTGGAAACCCGGAACACGAAAGCTCTTGTGACTATGTCTCATTATTTTTGCGTTATGGTTTTGGCGCTGGACGACATGTGTAACATACTTCCTGAAGTCCCTACGTACTTCGATCTGTTCCGTTGCGATAATGACATGCATATCCAAGCATGTAATACACCCTGCTACGCTCGTTTGAGGTTTGTTCCTTGCCACCTACACGGTGTTGCAGTTTTATTGGCCAGTGTTGTAATTCACGAAAGGGGCGATCCTAATCTGTTACTTAAATCTCACCGTCGGTAAAACAGATTTGCGCTGAATTTAGAATTCGCACGCGATCTAGCTCCAATACATTTTTATTTTTACCCAACTGGATTTTGAAGAACGAAGTCATGTTACGTGCAATGTACTCTTTCTTAGGTTATACCAAGTGGTTAAAATACTACACTTGCGTGTATGAGTTAGGTTTTCCGTGAGGCTGACTCGATAAGTACCTCCGACACTGAAACACGATTCTGGGAAGATCGTCCCAGTCTCGGGTACTGTTTCCTTAACAGATGCACTGCTCTTCAAAATTCCCACGAGAAACCAGCCTTTGTGTAGCCTCACCTAGAATTAATTTTGTGTGGCTCTACGTTTTTGACGCTCCGTAGTGCTGCCCTTAAACCACCACTGCCGCCATTGTTGCTTGAAATTGTCGGTTTACTTATTTTAATACAGGCAAAGGCAAGGATTGCTGTCATTCATTACACTAAAATGAAGGCCAGACGTGTACGCCTGATTATTACCTCGGTTCATCTATTGACTCGCAATTTCAGCTCACTATTTTTTAAAGCTGTAAATAGTTTCCTTAGAGATTCCGGAAGAAGTATTTATGTGCATACATGTCCTAAAAATGGTTAAGAGAAAAAAAACTCCCTACAGTTTTGGTTTATGGCGTTGCTAGAAGAAAGAGGAGAGACAATGCATTTGTAATAAATAGCAAACCAGAAAATGGATTATTCCATGTGTTACATTTTTCCGTGGAAATATTCAAAAAAATTCATTTGTAGAATGAATGTTCTGACAAAATTATTTCAACAATATATCTCCGTGATACAACACTGGAGCTTTCTATATATCCAGAAGAAAGATTTAGTTGGAAAACATAAAAATAAGTTCTGACACACACACACACACACACACACACACACACACACACACACACACACACACGCAACGCGCGACGGAGGACTCGAACCTCCTACAAGGGGAGCAGCGCGATCCGCGGCAAGGCGCCCATAGACCGTACGACTACCCCGAACTTGGATATCTAAGTTTATTTGCCTTGTTGCTTTTCTATTGTGACTGCCAGTACGTTTTTAGTCTCGTGGATGTTATTTCCAGTGAATTCCTCAGGCACAGAGGATTTCGAAACAGTAACTTCTCGAAGCATATGTACTTCTGACATTTAGTTACCTGTTGCATATTCATTTTTCCGCAAAGGCGTATTCTCACATTCTGCTACCACTTCTGCACATCTGCAAATGTAACATATAACCAAATTTGTAACCGGTATTTCATTGTATTGTACCTGATTCCGCAGAAGTTACGAGAAGACTATAACAAGAATTTTTATTCGGAGGAAGCACAATAAGAGACACTGACAGTGCTATATGACTTGGCTGTCGTATTTTTCAAAAATTCGTGCCCGTTACTGTAAGCCGACTGTATTGGCTGATGAGGTACACTGAGGTGAGAAGTCATAGGACAGCAATATGCACATACACAGAAGGCGGCGGTATCGTGTACACAGAGTATAGGCGGAGATGTGATTTGGACACGTTTCCGACGTGGTTATGGCCTCACTATGGGAATTACCAGACTTTGAAAGCAGAATGGTAGGATGAGCTAGGCGCATGGGATATTGCATTTCGGAAATCGTTAGGTAATTCAGTATTCTGAGATCCACAGTGTCAAGATTGTGCTGAGAATACCAAATTTCAGGCATTAACTCTCACCTCAGACAGCGCAGTGGCCGACGGCCTTCACTTATCGATCGAGAGCAGGGGCGTTGGCGTAGAAATGTCAGTGCTAACAGACAAGCAACACTGCTTGAGATAACGGCAGAAATCAATGTGGGACGTAAGATGAAAGAATCCGTTAGGGCAGTGCGGCGAAATGTGGCGTAAATGGGCTACGGCAGCAGACGATCGACGCCAGTGGTCTTGCTAACAGCGCGACATCGCCTACAGCGCTTCTCCTGCGCTCGTCACCGTATCGGTTGGACCCTAGACGACTGGAAAACCGTGGCCTAGTCAGATTTATCGCGGTTTCAGTGGGTAAGAGTTCATGGCAGTATGAGTGTGTGACGCAGACCCCACGAGGCTAATAACCCAAGTTATCAACAATGCATTGTGCATGCTTGTTCTAGGCGCTACAGTCTGGAACCGCGAGACCGCTACGGTCGCAGGTTCGAATCCTGCCTCGGGCATGGATGCGTGTGATGTTCTTAGGTTAGTTAGGTTTAAGTAGTTCTAAGTTCTAGGGGACTGATGACCTCAGAAGTTGAGTCCCATAGTGCTCAGAGCCATTTGAACCATTTGCATGCTGGTGGTGGCTCCATAATGATGCGGGCAGTGTTTACGTGGAATGGACTGGGTCCTCTGGTCCAACTGATCCGACTATTGATAGGAAATGGTGATGTTCGTCTACTTGGAGACCATTTGTACCCATTCATGGACTTAAGGGACCGATGACCTCAGCAGTTTGGTCCCATAGGAGCTTACTACCTACCATGGACTTTATTCCCAAACCGATAGAATTTTTATGGATGACAATGACAGATGGCCCGACTTGAATTCAATCGAACATTTCTAGGACATAAACCAGAGATCAGTAAGTGCACAAAACCCTGCACCAGCAACGCTTCCGCAATTATGGGCTTCTGGAAAAGCAGCATGGCTCAATATTTCTGCAGGGGACTGCCAGACCTCTTGGGTCCATGCCACGTAGAGTTGCTGCACTACGCCAGACAAAAGGAAGACCAACATGATATTAGGAATCCCGTGACTTTTGTAATCTAATTGTAAGTGAATTTGATGACATGAACATTTAGATGATACAACCAGAATACTCTGCACTATTTTTAAATTTAAGTGATGGCTTGGACTGATGATTACTATTTTGTTTTCGTGGATGTTGGAGCGGAGATAATTATGATTCGTGTACTTTTAAAAATTTTCTTACACATTGTTCTAACATCCATTGTGTAAGACAGAGAAATGTCAATTTGTTGTCTTCGACGCTGTCATCGTTTACACGCTTTATAAAATATGAGCCAAAACTTTCACTACCTGCTTAATAATGTGTTGATACAACTTTGGAACCCAATTCGGAAGCGATTATGCGTGTTATTGATTATACTACTTCTTGATATGTTTAGAAAGGTATTTGGCACTAGATGTCTACGCACAGGTCGTTCAACCCCTCAAACTACGGGCCGGTGGTTTGTGAGCGCAGAGCTGCTGCCCGATGGCGTCCCAGAAATGTTCCAGCGGGTTCAGATCAAGCGAATTTGTAGGCCAGGACATCAGCGCTATTTCGCTAGCATCCTCATCTAACCACTCTAGCACTACGCTGGTCGTGTGGCACGTATAGTTGTCCTGCTGAAAGATGACATTGCAGTCGGGAAAGACTGCAAGCGTGAGGGGATGCACGTTATTCACAGTAATGGTAACTTAGTCTACAGCTGTCATGGAACCGTCGATTGCTAACATTGGTCCCATAGAGTCCAGGTGGATGTTCGCCATAGCATAATACCGCCGCCACCGGCCTGCGTCTGGAACGTGGTGCATGTTTTGAGTAACCTTTCGCCTGTATCCAGGCACCACCATCGAGTCGGTGCAGCAGGAAAAGTAATTCATCCAGTAAGGAGGCACGTTTCCATTGAATTACGGCAGTGATTCCCAGTCTGGGGAAAATTACCGCTCTTCCTCCCCAAGCGAGGAACAAAATGAAATTTTCTGAGGGGTAAAATCAAAAGGTATCAACTGTGTTTCGGTCACGAAACCTAATTTTTTTTAAAAAGAAAACTATTTCGCAAGACTGAAATATCAACACCAATAATTACATTTTTATTTCAAATTCTAGCAACAAAGCGAGAGACAATGTGTTGTAGGCTACAGATTGTGAAACTAGTGTATGAACAGATCTCTCACGTAGTCCACCGACTACACGCACACGCACACATCTGACAGTTAAATTAAGACATCTGTGTCCCATATTTTTAACCATTTCGTGGAAATGTCTCTTCGAGCTGCTGCAGGTAATTCCTACATTTTACCAGAAGTTTGGCACACGTTTCTCTTGAAGGGACATCCATAACTGTTGACACTCATCATCAATGATGAAATCCGCTACAGTCGTGTTTTGATGATGACTGGAAACTGTCATTTCTTAATTGACAACAATAAACGAACTAATTGGCAGCACAACACAACGGTAACTATGTAACTGATACTGTAGGGTCTTCACAGTAATTACACTGATCCACAAATATTCACTTTCGCTTTTTATTTTTTACAGAAATGAAAGTAGCCCTGCTTTGTAGATTTAGATGAGTTGAAGGAGAATATGAAGGTTAAAATTGCCTCCTAGCTCAGGGTTACAAGTAAATAAGATGTTTGGGAGGGCTGGCAGCAGCTTAGTACGCCGCTCTTAAGCCTGCAGAATATTAGAAACATAATAAGATGATAAGCAATAAAACAGGAGATAAAACGGTGGGGGGGGGGAGGACCCAAACAGATGAGGGGAAAAAAGGGGAAAGGAGAGGAAAAAACAAGAAGGGGGGGAGCAGATGGAGGGAGAGGACACAAAGGGGAAGGGTGCAGGGCAGATGCAAGAGGGAGTGGGGATAGACAGAGGAGGGGAATGCAAAAGGACTTGGGGAGAGCACGGAGTCAAACAGAGGGTAGGCAGGTAAAAACAGAATGGGAGAGAGAGTGGGGGGAGAGGGAGCCCAGGAAAATGACAGAGGTAGTGAGGGGGAAGTGAGGACGGATAAATGGAGGGAGAGAGGGCATCATCCGGGAAGGGGAGTTGACGGGAGCCACCTTGGGAAAGTTGATGAAGGGTGTAGAGGTGGAAGTGAGCGGAAGTGAGCAGGGGTTGGAGAGGAGCGGAGCAACCAGGGAATGGAGGGGGGGGGGAGGATTCTCCACTCTTATCTGTTCCGGCTATATACTTTTCTTACCGCGTCATGTGCCCGTAGCGCCGGTACACAGCGTTCAGTCATGTTGTTGGCAGTGGTCATTGGTCATAATGTGTTGCCCCATCAGTATTTGTAACAGTTCTGTGGTAAAAAAAATCTTCCGTATGACAAAGGCAAACCATTAAACGCAGCAAAGTTTGTTAAGGGGTGGAGAATGCTTTTGGAAGTATGGAAAGAAAAAGAAGTGGAGCATATTTCGTAAAATGTTGAAGTAAAGAGTTTCTGGGATTTGTAATGAAAGCTATTATTTTACATAGTTGTCTATTAAAGACGGATTTCAACTGGAATTAGCTTTATGTTCATATTCGTCCGAAATTTACAGATACTTCGCACAGTAGAGAAGGAAATGTTATTGGGAGTTGGGGGGGGGGGGGGGGAAGGATGTGTTCTTCTAACGCCCGTCACGTCTAGCTGTCTTTTATTTCCAAAAAGGAATCTGTACTATGGCAGTGACTTAAGGGCTTCAGTATTATAATGTTTAATAGCGATATATCAGGTAACAAGTTTAAGATATGATTACTAATTAATCTATAATAAGTAATTTTGAGTTTCTGAAAATATTTCTTGCATCGTTCAGTCAGATAAAACTCTTACAATAATTAAAATAATAACTAAGATCAGCATACTCTATGGATGATTTTAGTCAGTGCACAGGCATATTCCTATTGTCTCAAATAAAAACTCCGCATCGTTGGTGACAATATGCGCTTTTTTGAGGCCGTCCAAGGACAGTGACCACCCACTTCTGTTGTTTAAACATCACTGAACGATGGTGGATAGATGATTTAGTCGAGATATAGTCCAACCAGTACACTTCAGTATTCAAGCAGCCGTCGGCTAATAGCTAGTCAATACAATAGTCTAAAAAAAGACAGTATTCGATTTTATGAATTATCTGTCGAATTAATATCGTTTGAATAATATTCGTGCCTACACAATTGTCGGAAAACCGAGTATGCCACTATCACTATCTGACAAATCTTTTACGTTCACATAGAAAATTAGCCGTCCTATTAAGATTCGGTGATCACATCAGATTTTGCTTTCGTTTCTGTTACGTATTCGCCGTCGACTATCTTCAGTCTCCATTATGAGACGACAGTGTCGTACATTCTCGAAAACTTTTCACAGAGGAAGTTAGGTTTAACCTGTTCACCCATTGTAATTTCTCGAATATCGGATAGAATTAACAGAACATGAAAGTATAAGTGCAGTTATTGAAATAGCTTTAGGGGGAAAATTAATACTTTTTATCTCTAAAACACGTGAAAGGACCTCGTGTCATGTGCATAATGATTGTGAACGGTCTTTAAATGAGGTTAAGCGTGAAAAGTACATCGTGTCGGAAAAACGTGTGACATTTACAACACGAAGTTGTGCTGAACATTGTATCATCAACAGCTGAAGGTTGTAACGGAACCTATTAAAGGCTTTATTATAACGAAGTATGCGATACCCTCCTAATTCAACCAGTTTAACTAGCAATTTTGATAATAGAAAAGTAATTGTGTATGTTAGCAATGATTGCATAACATGTCTACATAAACAGTCAACCCATTAAAATATAATTAATAACTGACCCACACAAAAGTTAACATCACTTGAACACTGATACAGCAGATGGCATTATGTAAAAACACTATATTCAACTAAAATAATTAATATGAAATACGAATAATATTGGTCAACTTACGTATTTTGGATCTCTCTAAATAAAAATTACCCCGTGAAACCTATTTATTCACTAAGACTGTTTTCACTTACTATTCACGTAAACACATCTATTTTAAACGAGAACCACTGTAATTTTTAATAATTCACGTTATTTACTTATGTATGCAAATGAGAGAAGTCAATAGATGTACCTTTGAAAAACGGCCTTTTTGCAACAAAGAATTGTTCTGACAAGTTGACAAACCTGTCTGTCATTTTAATGATCTGTTAAATTATGTCACTCGATGTAGATTAATAACTTTTTTGCACAAATTACGATAACAGATGGATGCCTGACTTATAAACCACATCTCTTCTTAGTAATTCTTTGACGAGGTTATAAATACAAGCAGCAAGAAGCCTCGTCAGCTCACTCTTCATAGAACTTTTGTAAAGTGTGTATGTTATTGTCTTATGTGGAAAAACAATGCGAAAATGTTGTAAAAGAAGTGTTACTCTGTACTGTGACGTCTTTGGGTGGTCAGAAGAGTTAAGATGGCTACCATGCCAATAAATAGTTGAAGTTTACTTATGCTGTCGTTCATTATTTATCAACAAGCACATGAAAAACACGGGACCTCATGTTTTTACCCCTAGACGAAAACATATAGAGCCAACATCAACATCAAGATACAGCAGTGAACCAGCCAGCAGCAGCAACTACTACAATACAATTTAATGGCGCCAACCCAATTCTGGGTTGCAGATTGAAACTGAAGAAACTGCTAAAAGGTGGGAATTTAAGGAGATGGGACCTGGATAAACTGAAAAAACCAGAGGTTGTAGAGAGTTTCAGGGAGAGCATAAGGGAACAATTGACAGGAATGGGGGAAAGAAATACAGTAGAAGAAGAATGGGTAGCTCTGAGGGATGAAGTAGTGAAGGCAGCAGAGGATCAAGTAGGTAAAAAGACGGAGGGCTAATAGAAATCCTTGGGTAACAGAAGATATATTGAATTTAATTGATGAAAGGAGAAAATATAAAAATGCAGTAAATGAAGCAGGCAAAAAGGAATACAAACGTCTCAAAAATGAGATCGACAGGAAGTGCAAAATGGCTAAGCAGGGATGACTAGAGGACAAATGTAAGGATGTAGAGGCTTGTCTCACTAGGGGTAAGATAGATACTGCCTACAGGAAAATTAAAGAGACCTTTGGAGAGAAGGGAACCACTTGTATGAATATCAAGAGCTCAGATGGCAACCCAGTTCTAAGCAAAGAAGGGAAGGCAGAAAGGTGGAAGGAGTATATAGAGGGTTTATACAAGGGCGATGTACTTGAGGACAATATTATGGAAATGGAAGAGGATGTAGATGAAGATGAAATGGGAGATAAGATACTGCGTGAAGAGTTTGACAGAGCACTGAAAGACCTGAGTCGAAACAAGGCCCCGGGAGTAGACAACATTCCATTAGAACTACTGATGACCTTGGGAGAACCAGTCATGACAAAACTCTACCATCTGGTGAGCAAGATGTATGAGACAGGCGAAATACCCACAGACTTCAAGAAGAATATAATAATTCCAATACCAAAGAAAGCAGGTGTTGACAGATGTGAAAATTACCGAACTATCAGTTTAATAAGTCACAGCTGCAAAATACTAACGCGAATTCTTTACAGACGAATGGAAAAACTGGTAGAAGCGGATCTCGGGGAAGATCAGTTTGGATTCCGTAGAAATGTTGGAACACGTGAGGCAATACTAACCTTACGACTTATCTTAGAAGGAAGATTAAGAAAAGGCAAACCTACGTTTCTAGCATTTGTACACTTAGAGAAAGCTTTTGACAATGTTAACTGGAATACTCTCTTTCAAATTCTGAAGGTGGCAGGGGTAAAATACAGGGAGCGAAAGGCTATTTACAATTTGTACAGAAACCAGATGGCAGTTATAAGAGTCGAGGGGCATGAAAGGGAAGCAGTGGTTGGGAAAGGAGTGAGACAGGGTTGTAGCCTCTCCCCGATGTTATTCAATCTGTATATTGAGCAAGCAGTAAAGGAAACAAAAGAAAAAGTCGAAGTAGGTATTAAAATTCATGGAGAAGAAGTAAAAACTTTGAGGTTCGCCGATGACATTGTAATTCTGTCAGAGACAGCAAAGGACTTGGAAGAGCAGTTGAACGGAATGGACAGTGTCTTGAAAGGAGGATATAAGATGAACATCAACAAAAGCAAAACGAGGATAATGGAATGTAGTCAAATTAAATCGGGTGATGCTGAGGGGATTAGATTAGGAAATGAGACACTTAAAGTAGTAAAGGAGTTTTGCTATTTAGGGAGTAAAATAACTGATGATGGTCGAAGTAGAGAGGATATAAAATGTAGACTGGCAATGGCAAGGAAATCGTTTATGAAGAAGAGAAATTTGTTAACATCGAGTATAGATTTAAGTGTCAGGAAGTTGTTTCTGAAAGTATTTGTATGGAGTGTAGCCATGTATGGAAGTGAAACATGGACGATAACCAGTTTGGACAAGAAGAGAATAGAAGCTTTCGAAATGTGGTGCTACAGAAGAATGCTGAAGATAAGGTGGGTAGATCACGTAACTAATGAGGAGGTATTGCATAGGATTGGGGAGAAGAGAAGTTTGTGGCACAACTTGACTAGAAGAAGGGATCGGTTGGTAGGACATGTTTTGTGGCATCAAGGGATCACAAACTTAGCATTGGAGGGCAGCGTTTAGGGTAAAAATCGTAGAGGGAGACCAAGAGATCAATACACTAAGCAGATTCAGAAGGATGTAGGTTGCAGTAGGTACTGGGAGATGAAGAGGCTTGCACAGGATAGAGTGGCATGGAGAGCTGCATCAAACCAGTCTCAGGACTGAAGACCACAACAACAACAAATATAAGGAATACGACAAGGCAGGTAGGGAAATAAATATGGGAAATAAAGACTACGATGTACTCCTAAATTGGTTGAATGTCGTTAAATTGGTGTAGGGTAACATTAAATTTAGTACAGACGAAAAGCTATTTGACTGTAAACCAGGGACTAAAACAATTGTATGGTCCTTACCAATCCTTTTCGATTTGTATAATCATCAAAGTTCCAGAAGAATGGAATCCTAAAAATCCCAAGAAGATGGTGAATCTGGGAAGGAACAAATTTACGAATACTCTTTTATTTACAGACAGACGACCAAGTTCTCCTAGCAGACTGTGAAATCACTTTACAAGAAAATGTATTCAAATCGAATAACGTTCTCCAAACATATAAAATAGTTATATCTGTAACTGAAAAAAGTAATGGCAATGGAAGGGAAATACTAGTACCAAAAACAGTGATCGTTAAAATAACATATAAATTCGTTCAATATCTCTGGACAGAAATATCAATACACAAAACTAATTCAAATGTGGTTAGAAATATACAGAAATACGCTATAAATGTTTGTGTAAGGAAGTATGTTGATAGATCTATAAGAAAAAGATAACACTAAGGTTACACACCGTGGTAGATAAGCCTATTCTCATTTATGGTAGTGAAAACTGGATTCTAAGAAAAGATTATCGAAGAACTGATGCAGCTGACATGAGGTTTCTGACATCACTTCTTCGACTAACGGTAAGAGACAAGGTGCGGAGTGAAGATGTAAGACAACTAGAAGTAAAAACAATGACAGAAGACATTACACTAAAAAAATAGTATGACCACATCAGAAGGAAGCCACGTGAGCTGCTACCGTGGCAAGCATTACAGTCCAACCAAACTAAAAAACGGGATATAGGACGGGCAGTGAAGAGATAGACAACAATGTTGCTCCTTTGGTTTGAGAAAAAGTCCAACACCCTCTTCTCGAACTGAAGTAGAAGTAGAAGAAGAAGAAGTCGTCATCGACTACGATTGCTTGGTGTGAGGACAAGACAGTGAAATTCCGTACGAGGAAGCTGCAGATATATATATAAAAAAAAAAAAAAATCATGCGGCGTGTTAGGTAAGCCGCTCTGCTAGCTTATGGTTCAAATGGCTCTGAGCACTATGGGACTCAACTGCTGTGGTCATAAGTCCCCTAGAACTTAGAACTACTTAAACCTAACTAACCTAAGGACAGCACACGACACCCAGCCATCACGAAGCAGAGAAAATCCCTGACCCCGCCGGGAATCGAACCCGGGAACCCGGGCGTGGGAAGCGAGAACGCTACCGCACGACCACGAGATGCGGGCTGCTAGCTTACGCAACATTTCATGGGGTAGCTTAGGAATACCATACCAAAAGACATACAGCCGCACGTACTTTCAACTCATCTACAGACTACTGCTGATTATGGAAAAAAGAACGCATCCACTTCCTTTATCTTCTTCTGAATGGCGGATTTGTAAACCTCTGGAACGGAGAGCCAGTGTTGTGAATGCACTCCCACGAAACATCCTAACTATTCAGACACATTTGTGTTTTTGGTTTTAAATGCACAGATATAATTGTTAATGGAAAAGAATATGTGCGCCCACATGTAGCTTTTTATACACATTCTGAAACTGTAGCCTGCGCATATGTATAAGAGCATAACGATTTATTCCCCCACATACTTTAAATTGAAATATCCTGCTCTCACAATTTTCACTTTAGCTCTACAAATACAGTATATTGATGTTAATCCAGTAACTTTCACATTCACAGCCTGAGTATACAATAGTTTCTATTGTAATTAAAACATATAAGGCTAGTCCAGAGAAGTTCCTTGGATGAAGCACGGTTTGTCACAGGATGTGGTTTGCAGATAGCTATACTGGACACAGATTTCCCGTTTCGCAAGAAACATGAACCAGCAGTACACCGACTGACTCTTCGGAACGGCCGTAACGAATAAAAGTCCTATGAACATTTATGTATTTTACTTGAAAACTTATGTAAGAAATGACTCGTCATAACGCCTCTAGCTGGAAACTGGAATATCTTCACTTTAGTTATAAAATATCCTGAGTTTCAGTGCAGCCTGTGCACAAACATTTTTTTTGTTGCTGAGTTATGTTAAAGAGCGACCAGAGAACTAACAAACAGTGATTATATCATAAATAAATTCCTACTGAATCTAGGACCAAAGTAACTGAATAGGTTATGGGATTGCAACGGTGAGGTGCTCACAGGAAAGTATAGTTCCTCCCTCCCCTAATAACAGAAAAGGTTAACGCTACTGTGGCCTAATCGACAAGTCATTCATGCTTTCGGAAGACGTGAGCGTGGCTCAAAAGCAAAGCAATCGCTAATCATCACATCAAATGAATCGTGCCGTACCAAGGTGGTCAGTTGTTCAAGGTAGACGACAGGTGCGAAAATTTTATCGGAACATTCGCACTGAAGGTTATCGGTAAGACTTCAGATACGGATACCTTTAGAAATATGACAATTTGATCGTGAATCAGAGAATGGTACACTACTTATGCAAGTCAGGCTGAACCTGCTCCATAGATTCAATGCATTTTTTAAAGAAAAGTCAAGGTTTCAAAAAATGGTTCACATGGCTCTGCGCACTATGGGACTTAACAGCTATGGTCATCAGTCCCCTAGAACTTAGAACTACTTAAACCTAACTAACCTAAGGACATCACACAACACCCAGCCATCACGAGGCAGAGAAAATCCCTGACCCCGCCTGGAATCGAACCCGGGAACCCGGGCGTGGGAAGCGAGAACGCTACCGCACGACCACGAGATGCGGGCGTCAAGGTTTCCTGAGATCTTATTTTCCAATTGATATTCATAAATAAGGGTTTATTGTATAACTGAGATAATGTCGAGAAATAATCGCTACAACTCTTACTATCCTACAGTGTCTGCTACCGCACGGATTTCGAGGTCCATGAGCAAACAGAACGTACATTTAACAAAAAATGGCTCTAAGCGCTATGGGACTTAACATCTGAGGTTATCAGCCCCCTAAGACTTAGAACTATTTAAACCTAACTAACCTAAGGACATCACACACATCCATGCCCGAGGCAGGATTCGAATCTGCGACCGTAGCAGCAGCGCGGTTCCAGGCTGAAGTGCATTTAACAGGCACGACGCTTCCTGGGAATGCGACATTGAGGTGAACTGAAGCAGTCACTTCACTGGACAACCCAGCATCAGAAGATTTCAATGCAATGGAACAAGTAACATCGTCCTGATCAACACGTACCATGTTAGGTAAGTAGTGCTCAGGAGTCGTCATGGAAAAGCAGTAGAGTGCAATAAGCTACTAAAGTACTTAACCGTAGATCGGTATGACTGTCTTTTTCCTCTCAAATACGATGGCGTGCTGAAAAGTAATGCGTCCGAAATTTAAAGCTTTCTAAATAAAATAAACATTATTAACATTCTACGCATTTGTTCTTCACGTCCACATATTTGCAGCCCTCTGCCACTATAGGGATCCGAATTGTTGGGCGTATCGTGGCAGTGTGTAACGTAACTATGTCACTGTGTGCTGTAATCGAGTTTCGAATTCGAAGAGTTCGTCCACAAGTGGAGCACTCTCTCCTTCAGCATGGTGATACGAGACGGCTCATACACTATGTGATCAGAATTATCCGGACACCCCCAAAAACATACTTTTTCATGTTAGGTGAATTGTGCTGCCAACTACTTCCAGGTACTCCATATTACCTGCCTCAGTAGTCATTAGAAATCGTGAGAGAGCAGAATGGGGCGCTTCGCGGAACTCACGGACTTCGGACGTGGTCAGGTGATTGGGTTTAACTTGTGTCATGCGTCTGTACGCGAGACTTCCACACTCCTAAACGTCCCTAGGTCCACTGTTTCCGATGTGATAGTGAAGTGGAAACGTGAAGGGACACGTACAGCACAAAAGCGTACAGGCCGACCTCGTCTGTTGACTGACAGAGACCGCCGACAGTTGAAGGGGGTCATAATGTGTAACAGGCAGACATCTATCCAAACTATCACATAGGAATTCCAAACTGCATCAGGATCCACTGCAAAAACTATGACAGGCGGGAGGTGAGAAAACTTTGATGTCATCCTCGAGCGGCTGCTCATGAGCCACACATCACGCCGGTAAATGCCAGATGACCCCTCGCTTGGTGTAGGGAGCGTAAACATTGAACGATTGAACAGTGGAAAAACGTTGTGTGGAGTGACGAATCACGGTGCACATTGTGGCGATCCTATGGCAGGGTGTGGGTATGGCGAATGACCGGTGAACGTAATCTGCCAGCGTGTGTAGTGCCAACAGTAAAATTCTAAGGCGGTGGTGTTATGGTGTGGTCGTGTTTTTCATGGAGAGGGCTTGCACCCCTTGTTGCTTTGCGTGGCACTGTCACAGCACAGGCTTACACTGATGTTTTAAGCACCCTCTTGCTTCCCATTGTTCAAGAGCAATTCGGGGACAGCGATTGAATCTTTCTGCACCATCGAGCACCTGTTCATAATGCACGGCCTGCGGCGGAGTGGTTACACGACAATAACATCCCTGTAATGGACTGGCCTGCACACAGTCCTGACCTGAATCCTATGGAACACCTATGGGATGTTTTGGAACGCCGACTTCGTGCCAGGCCTCACAGACTGACATCGATACCTCTCTTCAGTGCAGCACTCCGTGAGGAATAGGCTACCATTCCCCAAGAAACCTTCCAGCACCTGAATGAACATATGCCTGCGCGAGTGGAAGCTGTCATCAAGGCTAAGGGTGGGCCAACACCATACTGAATTCCAGCATTACCGATGGAGGGCGCCACGAATTTGTAGGACATTTTCAGCAAGGTGTCCGGATACTTTTGATCACATAGTGTAAATGCTGCGTCATCTTCAATAACGAGGAGCCTAGCGTTCTCTGTCATCGATCATTCTCCGTACCGTCCCGAATTGGGCCGATCCGATTTTCATCTGTTCCAGAACTTAAAAGAACACCTTCGAGGACTTCGCTTTGATAACTATAAAACGTTACAAGCGGAAGTGAGATTGTGGCTCGTTCACTAAAGTCAAACATTTTACAGCGACAGTGTCAACAAACATGTCTTTCGTCAGAGACATGAAGAACAAAGTTGTAGAATGTTAATAAAGCTTTAGGAATTTTCACATAATCAATTCGGAGGCATTACTTTTCAGCACGCCTTCGTAAAATGTATTTATCATGAACAATTATCGACGGATCGAAAAGTGAACCTCGCATTTGCTGGAAAGTGTAAGAAATGAGATTAGTTCTAGATAGAAATTAGTATGGTTGAATAAAGAAAGTTCTCAAAACGAAACGTTTTGCCTGGTGTGTCGATTCGCTGATGTCATAAAAAAAATTCTGACGGTTTGAACAAGGTTTAAAAATAACATACAATTTATCCAGTCAATGGCATAAGCTTCAAAAATCCTTTTAACTGTGTAATCAGATAAACTTTTTCGTCTGATTTCCGATTTAACTCACTTTCAGGAGAACGCATCAAAGACGTCGTCGGAGACCTGCTTTTTGTATAGGCCATACCAAAGTGCATCAGAAATGCTGGACGAAGTTAAATGTGAATCCTTGGAAAAAAAGACTACGTAGTTCTCACGAAACCCTGTTCAGTAAATTTAGAGAACCTGTATTCGAAAAACACTGTGTTACTATTTAGCTGCCACCATCTATGTCTAGCGTAGGGATCACGAGAATAAGATAAGAAAGATTGAGGCACGTATAAAAGTGTGTTAGACAGTAATTTACTTTCGCTCATTAAGCGAATGAAACAGGACAAACAATCGATAATATTGGTCTGTAGTCATGGACTGTGCGGCTGGTCCCGGCGGGGGTTCGAGTCCTCCCTCGGGCATGGGTGTGCGTGTTTGTACTTAGGATAATTTAGGTTAAGTAGTGTGTAATCTTAGGGGCTGATGACCTTAGCAGTTGTCCCATAAGATTTCACACACATTTGAACATTTGATAATATTGGTGCGATGTATTCTCCACTGTACACTGAACATTGATTTGCAGAATATACAGGGTGATTGTGCTAAATGGGTACACACTGCAGCGAACGATCCCTGAGAGGATATGGAGGAAAAGAGGTCATACGGACATTTGACTGGAAATGCTTTCCAAGGGAGATAAACCCACTTGAAGGTGGTGATAAAAGATCTTCGCCAGTGACCCAGGAATCAGAATCAGGCAGGTGGCACGCCAGCATGGTGTAAGCCAGACCACTGAGCGAAGCATTCTCTACGACTGCCACTATCCGTACCGTTAGAAGGCGTGCAAGCTTTATTACGGGTTTGCTCCGCGGCGACGGTTTTGTTGTCGGTTCGTTATACAAACCACCACGGTACTGGGATTCCTGTCATCCAGACGAGGCTACCTTCACGAGGGGCATTATCGCCAACCTTCACATCGCACACCTGTGGACTACGGAGAATCACCATGGTACGGTGACAGCGAATCATCAGCACCGGTACAGGCTCATTTTGTGGGCGAGGATTTTTGGTGACCGCCTCGTAGCACTAGTCATCCTTCCGCAACGCCTCACACTGAGTGTGGAGCTAAAACACAAATGCAAACATTTGCTTGGTGCGTCATGTGTGTCTTCAATCACTGAAACCTACTCTGTCAAAGATCTCTTGTCTCCACCTTCAAGTGGGTGTACCTCCCTTGGAATGATTGGAATGCATTTCTGGCTAAATGGCCATATGGCCTTTCTTGCTCCCCATCTACTCAGGGATCGTTTACTGCAGCTCGTCCTCATTTAGCAAAATCATTCCGTACACCTCGATATGCATTAAGTCACAAGCCGGCATTGTTGTTCTTTTCGTATTTCTAAACACGAACATATTTACAATTCGAAAGACACTGCATGGTCGAAACAACTTTGGCAACATGTGGGCCCGCATAGAAGTTTCGCTGGGAAACCCTTACACGTCCTCCATTATGTTCCGATCGCTCCCCAGACGATTTCCATACTTTTGAAGCCCTGAGAAAAGACATTCATGGCCGTCTATTTGCTTCGGACGAAGAGGTGCATGCCTGGTTACAATAGTGGTTCTGTAACCAACTGCAAATATTTTTCCAGGACGGCAATGACCGTGTTGCCTCTCAGTGGGATAAATGTGTAAACAGTTATGTGGATTACTTTTGAAATAATAAAGAGTTTACTTACTTTTTTCCACCTGCCTTGTTTACATATGGTTGTTGTGGTGTATTCGAGAAGCTACGTACTTTTCTTTATAGCATTCATTACGTCTCCTGTTTCAGACCTCACTCCATCCTTCGTGAGTTATCGCGTGCATCTTGGCCGCCTCTTTCAATTAGTGTGCGTAGTGTTGGCAAGTCTGCCGACACTACAGTTGTCCGTTATGCTAACAGTATTGTGATCGCCACATCCTAGAGATGGGTGGCAGTTCATTAATTGTTTGCATAATACACATTCTACCAGAAAAATTCTCGCGCACTGTTTGCGAGAGAAACGATCGGTTCTGTACGTGTGCGACATCCCGTACACAGGGTGTTTAGACAAAAGGGTCTCATATTCCGAAGGAAGGTAATATTTGTCAATGCTAGAAGGAAAGTTCCTATAATCATACGTCCGAAAACTAATACCTGTTGAAACATGGGCCAATCCGTCCTTTCATTCCCATATGTCTGTTAAGTGGAAGTAGACACCATAGGCAGTGCTGCTGTATGCGCTTACTATTCATCCTTAGACGTCCTTTAGCACTCCTTCGCAGTGTATTATGCACTCTCACAGACACCTGACTCCACTGGGATGCATCACATACATTGGTCACAAGCTCCTGTAATGTCTGCACATTGTTGATTGGTTGGGCATACACTAATGCCTTTAAATGTTCTTATAGCCGGAAATGCAACAGATTTAGGCCCAGTGAACGGGAGGGTAATACCACCGAACCTCCTCGACCAGTCGATCGCCCATGAAACGTTCCGGCGAGGAATTGTCGCACGTTCCGTAGAAAATAACTATGGTGTCCCATCGTACATAAAGTCAAGCTGGTTACCATGCTGTTGAGAACCCTAAAGCCAACCTCATCGTCACGACGTAATTGATATTTTCTATTAAGTTTGAGATTGGAAAGTACGGAAGTTGACGCTTCCTTTCTAAACACACAGCGAGAAAGAGAAAAGCTCCCAATGATAGTGAATAAACCAAAAAGCTCTCCCTGACACAAAACTCTTTTCAGGAAATAATACATTTCTTAAAAAGGCTACGATGTATTAAAGTTTGTTCGGTCACAACCAGTAATCCTGATTA
This sequence comes from Schistocerca nitens, assembly GCF_023898315.1. NCBI lineage: Eukaryota > Metazoa > Arthropoda > Insecta > Orthoptera > Acrididae > Schistocerca > Schistocerca nitens. The sequence goes on along the minus strand of NC_064616.1, from coordinate 581,441,316 downwards.
TTAAAACTCTCTTGGTGAAAATTTTTTATAAGGCAATATGTACAAGTAATTGAATAAGTGTATCTCTACTGACAGAGGAGGAAATGTTTTACTAACAAGCCATCTACTTTTTACATATATGTGCAATACTTTGCACGTACGTTAAATCGTTCGCGTTACAAAAATGTATTTAAGTACAATTCCAGCTACTTGCCCTACTCAGCGACGTGAGCAACAGGCCTTGAGTAGTAATTGTTCAGTACTATTTGGTAATCTCCACCCTAACTAGTGATGATGACGTAGCATTTGATGTGAATGTAGCCTGATCGAATGCTGGTGCTGTAAAGGATCATCATCGTACTTTGATTGGTAAGGCAAGAAAAGAAAGAGATGTATATTTACTTAGGATTACATCATGCGTCAGTATCCTGAACTACATTAAAAACGTTTATGCAACTCTATTCGGTGTAAGATCATGAGAAGTTAGAAGGGACACAAGTGTGAAAGGCAGATTGATGCTGTCTGTATGCTTATGGTCTTGTATCAGTATGATTAATCTCAGTTTTTAGAGGGACAGTTTTATTGTTAGCGTCTCTTCTTAGATTCTTTTTCACAAAACTCCGACATTAGTGAGTGAATTAGAAATATTACAACTACTAACAGAGATTGAATCATTTAATCGTACATAAATTTATTTTTTAAATGCAACTGTTCTTGCACGCAGAGTAGTAGTTGCACATGCTTATCATACTAAATCAAAAGAGCTTTATTTTTTTTCATTACAATATCACTCAGTTAACAGTCTCTAAAACACAGACGTTTGTAAAATTGTAGCTTCACGAAAGATACATGTAGCTGAACATAACATTCTACCACAGTTGAGATGATCAGATGATTTGATACAAAGAACTGGCATAATCTCTGGCTATGACAATTCGAGCCCACCATGGTGCAATGAGGGCTCCTAAAATTTGTGATATCGAGTGAGTTATGGTCTGGATACGTTCTTTGGGGATAGCAGATCACAAATTTGTGCGCAAGTCCACGAAGCAACGGTATGGTGGTTTTGGCACATGGGTATAGTGATTTGTGACCTGTCACCTTTATTTCTTCCATCTGTCACCCTTACCAGTGATTTATGGCCCCCATTCTCCCAACGCTAACCCTTATCGTGCCCCTAATAGTTCTGTCAAAGTCAAGGTGGCTGCTTCAGTGACATCACACTCCAAGATGACTGCCTCCATGTGATTCCACCAAGGTAGCTGCTACTGTGACGTCTCAGGGGACATAGTTCAATGTAAAAATGGTGGGAAACTAAAAGGAAAATCAAAGTTTCAAATAAGATAACTTCTTTGAAACAGTTACATATTGCATGGTCTATTTGTGTAAACATTAAGGAACGTTCGCTGTGATAGTGTTTTATCATAAACATATTTCCACCACTAGTGATAGCGGCCAATGTGTCCACCACATCCTACGAATATGAATGCAATCTGCTGCCAGCCCTGACAATTTTCCACACTTGCCGCCATCCCTTAACTTGTGCCCCAGATGGCTGCGGCAGCTATCTTCCCCCAGACATCTGCTAGCCCTGACCTCAAGCTCCACGTGTCAACAGAATATTAATGCAGAATCTGATCCTTCCATGCCTTCTTGTTAAAAAACCACAGCTGAGATGTGATGTTCAGATGATTTGATACAAAGAACTGGCATGATCTCTGGCTATGACAATTCGACCCCACAAATTTGTGTGCAAGTCCACAAAACAACGGTATTGTGGTTTTGGCACATGGGTATTGTGATTTGTGACCTGTCACACTTCATCCCTTCATGTCAATTTTGATTCTAAAAGTTTATGAAAACACGCTGTCATTGTAGTTCAGTTAGTAAGGTAACTGATTCTTAAACAGAAGTTTGTAAGGAAGAGAGTAGCCCCATCACTATCCACACCAAATGGCTAAGCTATAATGATTATGAATTTATATAATATTTTTATCTGTTTAGAAAAAAAACACACAATATATTGAAAAATTATTTTATTTGTGAATTTTATCTGGAATGGATGCTGTTGAACTCTGAGACAAAACTGAAGGTGATTTATTTACGACATGACCAGTTTTGGGCTTGTGCCCATCTTCAGAGGATTATACATTTATTTTATGTTTCCACATTCAATGTTGGAGTTCAATGTAGCTGGAGTATCCAGATCGTAATCACAGATTTGTCGCATTTTTTGCAAACACATTGTCGATTTTCACACATTAACTCCATATTTGTCACCATATTAGTTATTTAAACTGCCATGTTACATCTTCAACACAGTAGTCACACTTTGGGTGTTAATAACTGTAGATGAGACAAGAAATCACAAAAGCCAATGTGTTTACATTGAAATAAACATGTTAGGTGTTAGGAGTTCCAATGAGGTCATTCTCTCTCAGCTTTGTTTCAAACAGAAACTGAAGGATGGAGGCAAAGAAAGAGGAGGAGGATATACCATTGGTTGTTTCATTAATCATTAAGAAAATACTGAGATAGATGGCACATTCAGAGTCAGAAGGGAACAACTGTACATGCTTGGAACACAACCTATATTTAAACAAGCATGCGACAGAGGCTAGGCATAGAGAATTTGAAAGAGCGTCGGGTTTAGTGAATCTAATACTCTTAAAAACTGGATACTTTGATAATTATGTAACAAAAGAGATAGAAATGTATGTTGAAATATTGTGTAACTCTAACATACATAGGAAAAACACCACTCAAAATGGGTGAACAGAAAGTCCAAGTAGTATAAAATATGAAAATCATATTAAACCCAGATTAGCCAGTAGATGTAGCACCAGCACAGGTAGCGAACTTCAACATACAAAAATGAAACGATCTCTGCAATAAATATACTATGATGATGATCGCAATGAAATAATAGAATGGGTACAGCTGCTCACATCATCAGCAACTACTGGGAGTACAGCTAGTATGAATAAAAAATGGTTCCAATGGTTCTGAGCACTATGGGACTTAACTGCTGTGGTCATCAGTCCCCTAGAACTTAGAACTACTTAAACCTAACTAACCTAAGGACATCACACACATCCACGCCCGAGGCAGGATTCGAACCTGCGACCGTAGCGGTCGCGCGGCTCTAGACTGTAGCACCTAGAACCGCTCGGCCACCCCGGCCGGCGAGTACTATGAATGAAATCATATCAATCATTTCATAGTTTCGTGAAACATGCATTGCCAATTAATTACAGAGACAGTAGTTCAAGAACTCCACAAACTGACGTGCAAAACATTCCCATCCAGACGTGTTATAATATGAGATTTGGATGATTTACAGCAGGCAGATCTTATAGATATGAAGCAGTATTCACTCTCAAATAAAAAATTCAAATATATTTTAATGGTCACTGGTGTTACTCAGAATTCACCAGGGCCATACCTGTGAAAACAAAAATGGGGAAGGAAGTTACATATGTTTTTGAACAATTGCTGCAGATAGGGACAAATCAATCTCCTCAAACCAATCATAGTGACAAGTATAATAATACATATTTCAAGACGGTAATAAAGTTGTATGAAATACACTCCTGGAAATTGAAATAAGAACACCGTGAATTCATTGTCCCAGGAAGGGGAAACTTTATTGACACATTCCTGGGGTCAGATACATCACATGATCACACTGACAGAACCACAGGCACATAGACACAGGCAACAGAGCATGCACAATGTCGGCACTAGTACAGTGTATATCCACCTTTCGCAGCAATGCAGGCTGCTATTCTCCCATGGAGACGATCGTAGAGATGCTGGATGTAGTCCTGTGGAACGGCTTGCCATGCCATTTCCACCTGGCGCCTCAGTTGGACCAGCGTTCGTGCTGGACGTGCAGACCGCGTGAGACGACGCTTCATCCAGTCCCAAACATGCTCAATGGGGGACAGATCCGGAGATCTTGCTGGCCAGGGTAGTTGACGTACTTCTTCTAGAGCACGTTGGGTGGCACGGGATACATGCGGACGTGCATTGTCCTGTTGGAACAACAAGTTCCCTTGCCGGTCTAGGAATGGTAGAACGATGGGTTCGATGACGGTTTGGATGTACCGTGCACTATTCAGTGTCCCCTCGACGATCACCAGTGGTGTACGGCCAGTGTAGGAGATCGCTCCCCACACCATGATGCCGGGTGTTGGCCCTGTGTGCCTCGGTCGTATGCAGTCCTGATTGTGGCGCTCACCTGCACGGCGCCAAACACGCATACGACCATCATTGGCACCAAGGCAGAAGCGACTCTCATCGCTGAAGACGACACGCCTCCATTCGTCCCTCCATTCACGCCTGTCGCGACACCACTGGAGGCGGGCTGCACGATGTTGGGGCGTGAGCGGAAGACGGCCTAACGGTGTGCGGGACCGTAGCCCAGCTTCATGGAGACGGTTGCGAATGGTCCTCGCCGATACCCCAGGAGCAACAGTGTCCCTAATTTGCTGGGAAGTGGCGGTGCGGTCCCCTACGGCACTGCGTAGGATCCTACGGTCTTGGCGTGCATCCGTGCGTCGCTGCGGTCCGGTCCCAGGTCGACGGGCACGTGCACCTTCCGCCGACCACTGGCGACAACATCGATGTAGTGTGGAGACCTCACGCCCCACGTGTTGAGCAATTCGGCGGTACGTCCACCCGGCCTCCCGCATGCCCACTATACGCCCTCGCTCAAAGTCCGTCAACTGCACATACGGTTCACGTCCACGCTGTCGCGGCATGCTACCAGTGTTAAAGACTGCGATGGTGCTCCGTATGCCACGGCAAACTGGCTGACACTGACGGCGGCGGTGCACAAATGCTGCGCAGCTAGCGCCATTCGACGGCCAACACCGCGGTTCCTGGTGTGTCCGCTGTGCCGTGCGTGTGATCATTGCTTGTACAGCCCTCTCGCAGTGTCCGGAGCAAGTATGGTGGGTCTGACACACCGGTGTCAATGTGTTCTTTTTTCCATTTCCAGGAGTGTATATTACTACCTAACATTCATGCACAGCAAAGCATGTATCACGAAACATTTGAACAGAATGGCAAAAACCCACACATGGATGCATTTTAATCTTTGCATACATACAGATAGATGGATGTTCCTGCACAAGTAATTTGGTAGTATAATAGAACTGTACATCAAATAATAAAAATGAAAGCAATTGGAGTTCGTAATAATGAGCTTCTAAATATAATGTACAATCATAATAAAATGACGGCTCCACGTAAACAGAAATCTGATGTTGGCAATTTAGTACGTATTTCAAAATACAAAACCCCATTTCGAAAATTACACATACTGAAACAATCAGCTGAGGTATTTACAGCTTCCAAATTGCAACGAACAGACCCTAGAACTTACATCTTAGAGAATGGCATAAGTGGTGAAATAGCTGGTAGGTTTTACATGAAAGCATTTCAGATCAGTTTCTAATAGAGCATGGGGAAATAAGATCTTGGTTCACGACTTGGCTTTCCTTCAGCACACTACAGCTGTGTGGATAACAGAGGTGTGGTGTATAATAAGGCACTCAAACCCAAACCCACAAACATGCATAGCATAACATGTCCAGTGGGGTGCATACTGTACATGGCAGAATTACACATTCCTTTGTATAACTATTGTGGATCAGAAATGAAGCCAAAAAAGGAGCTAGCATGTGGTGATAAGAGAATTAATCTGTTGGATATAGCTTCCAATGAACACATCATACATGCAACAAATAAAGGTTTTGCAGAACATCATGCTGGAGATTTTAGATGATAAAGTCAAAAAATATTTGCAAGAAGGGACACTGTTATAGGGCAACTTAGTGCAATATTTGCAGGTGACAAATCAGTGTGTGCCAAATTAAAGCATTTCACCATGACACCTCCAAATACATTGGATGTCGCAGTTCTGACATCCATAGCAGAGGAGTGAAAGGGTGAAATGTGGGTAAGAGGAGGTGTGACGACCTTCCAATCATGTGAAACCTCCACAATGGCGCTGGACAGATTTATGGTGAAATTTGGTGCTAATGTGACACAATTAACCCATCTTACAGCTCGCATGAACTTCTGTGCTGTGGCTTTTGAAGTGTTGCCCAGTCTGAGGGTGACATTGCACGAGCTATGCTTTTGCATCATTACAAAGGAAGATTGTAGGCACCTTCGAACCAAATTTCAAATTTATGCTCCACAACGGGGACATCTACAGGGGTTCGCAAGAGTGACAACTTTTTTTTGAGCAATGTATACAACACGTTCATACCTCCAACATCCAAGCGAATAGTGTGAGTACGTCAGGGCTCTTATTTCACCCCGCAAGTGACGCGCCCGTTTTCAGTTGCGATTCAATATGCACCACATGGTTGCGTGATTGAATATTTACTTGGCGTATCATCTGCATCACCACACAGGAGTTTCAAATAATCGTCAACCTCGACAGCCATTGAGGGCGCAGCTGCACACTCTTCATCCATCTGTGGTTGGCACCTGTCAGTGTATAGTATATGTACATTTTCGACCTAAGACAAATAAATCCCTCAGTTGCAACACATTTGCCTTGTATTTTATTAGGCTGATAACCTTCTTGCTTGCAGGCTTTATGACATAAGGTTTATTGGCCTCATATCCTGACGAGTTGAATGCCTCGGTGTGACACGCTATTACTTCATGTCGATCATAGCTATTCACCCATTCGATGACGTTGTTCTTATTCATATAAAATAACTTGGAGTCTGCAGACTGAGTTTTTGGAATCTCTCAATGAAGCTGTTACATGTGGAGTTTCGATAGGAGCAATATACACATCCCAACATAAACAAGTTTCACGAGCTCTACCGAGACCTTAGCCATCTTCTTCTTTGTTGAACATTGTAATACTTTTAAAGTTTAGGTTGGTGATCAGTTGTCTTCCACCACAGCTCCCTTTTCATAAATCGACTAAATACGAATCACAATGGTTTCCCACATTCTCCACTGCTTTATGAAAACTTAATTGTTCATGAGTTTTTAAAAATCTTTGTCAAAATCACACATTGTGGCAGCCCTCTTAGTGATGTACATATCTATATATTTCTTCAACCAGCGTGACTGGTCAAATTTAATTGTGCAGGGAGCTCTAATCAGTTCCATCCCCACTGACGCATTGACGAAAGTTTCTACAGCGCAGCATATAACTTTTTTACTCCCAGAATCTGCAACAGTTTGGAGAGGGAACTGTTTTACGGAAGTCAGTGCTCTGGACATGCGGCAAAACGCTGTGTGCATTACACAAACTATTAGGACATGAGAAGTCTGCTTCCAAAACATATCCTACATCAGAATCCGCTGCCACATCTGAGAAATTAACTCATCTGAAGATTTCATCACAAGGCAGCCATTGAAGTCCTGCAATATGCGGAGATTGTTGCATTACATGTCTGTGTAAATTGTTTACATCCAAGTACAGGATGTAACTTGAATCGTCGGATGTTCACCCTTCACGTGTGTGTCGATGGACACACTGGCAAAATTACCCACGAATCCTATTTTAAAAACGGCAGCATGTTAACATTGGTTAATAGTATGCATGTAATGTCTGTGTGCATGTAATATCTTGCATAGCCCACCTAAATTAGGGCAGTTAAACTGCTGCCTAACACTCACCGGATGCCCACATTCCGCACTAATTATGACATCGCTTGTAACATTACTGTAAAATGCAGATGTGTTGGGCAATTTGGTTTCTTGGGGTTTCTCCATCATATCTAGACATTTGTATGGGAACATCCCTTTCTTCGTCACGAGCTGAAACTTAGAATCACCATGATGTGCAGTTTGAGTGAGATTCATTTCCTCCTGATGCATAGTTTCAGCAAGTTCCTGAAGTGGTGCATGAATTAGTGAGTCCAGGAAACATGGCATAACTTTCCTGGCGATTATCTTGCAAAACGACATAGGTTTTTCTGTAGTCTCAGCTAGCACACTAACACGATCTTTGAACAGACTAAAATAGGCCAAGTGCTCAGCAAGGGAATGAACATCGTAACCGCTCAAATTGCGAAAGAAAACCGTTATTTGTCACGGTAGTTTGTAATTCAGGGTGCATGCATTGCGTGCTGCACTGCGGAACTTGCTAATTAGATAGCAATTATCCCTATATGGAGTTTTAGCTATATTAGCTACTGTCAGCCCACAAAGTTGTCACCTACATTCTTGTAGAAGCATATATTTTCCTGAGTTTTGGTTACAGGAAGCTTGCTGTGATAAATCACATCAACTTTTCTTGTAAGCTGTTCAAGCTCAGAGAGCAACCACCTTACAGGATGTTTTGACAATTCAAAATGTTCAAATGTGTGTGAATTCTTAAGGGACCAAACTGCTGAGGTCATCGGTCCCTAGACTTACACATTACTTAAACTAACCTAAACTAACATGCTAAGAACAACATAGACACACCCATGCCCGAGGGAGGACTCGAACCTCCGGCGGGAGGAGCTGCGCAATCCGTGACGTAGCGCCACATACCGCACGGCCACTCCGCGTGGCCTTTTGACAATTTGGGGGAGGGGGAGTTAGGCAGGACATTTTCTTGAGCCAACAGTTGTGTTTTCATCCCACTGAAAAAATAACAACATATCTGCATGTTTCTGGCGCTGACCAGCGAAATTGGAGAAGTTTAATTGTCCTACAACTTAATACTCACCAGGCTTACTTCAGTGACATCCTACATGGATAATTCATTACTAGCAGAGTTATAATACCCCCGTATATCAGACATTTCGTATTGAATCATAGGCTGCGCATTTGTCTTGTTATTTCTTTCGAAAGACAGAAGTGACTCTTTTGAGGCGTTCCGTGATATCACACCATTTTCACACCATATAAGTACAATGACTTTTTTCGACATCTCTGTGCAGTTTTTGTGGATGTGCGAGCTTGCAACAGACCTCTGCACTACACTTAGTGGCGGGATACCATATATCATTTATGGTTTCAGAAAGTTTCTTTTCCAAAATGGACAGGCATATATTAAGGAAACGGATTGGACCCACGAATCAGCCATGGAGCTGCTGATGCAGGCATATGATATCTTACCACTCAAACCACCTCTAATCACCGAGTACAGTAAAGCTGTGGCGCGACGCAGGTGGGTCACGTCACTCATAAACAGCCCTTTTCAATCTATGCCAGGCATGTTCAATAGGGTTCATGGCGGGAGAACATGCTGGTCACTCTAGTCGAGCAATGTCGTTACACTAATGGAACAGGCCAAAAAACTGCTGCTAGCCAACAGATTATTATTATTATAACTACCAGAGGTTGGTGGTCTTGGCTGAAGTAACTGTGACAGTCCTGTTGGGGTAATCATGACGTCGATGACCCCGGTTGGAGTTCATGTGACATCAATGGCCCAGCTTATGTGATCATGATGGCCTTGGAGTTGATGAAGAACCTACTCCTGATAATTCCCAAATTTCCATTAAAAAAAAAAAAACGATATATGAGTATTGGCTAGTAGGGGTCATACAGAAGCGTAAATTATTTGTGCATGAACTAGTACATAATAGGAGCCAGCAGGTGGACATTTTTCAAAAGCGCTTGGAAACAAAAGACACAAAGACATCAGATAAACATTGTATGTGAGAATAAATTGTTATTTTAGCATGTGTATATGGACTGGTACTTACAAACACAATCATCGCTGTTTAGCAGTGTTAATCCACCTTGCCCCCGCCCCCAACCACTAGAGCCTCTATCAGCTTCATTAACAAGGCTAGGATATCATCACCTGCAAGTGGGGATGGAATTGTGCATAATTCATTGTCATCTTTAAAATGAAAAAAAGTTATTAGATCATGCCTGTACACAACCACACCCAAACACACATAAATTGTTTTTGTTACTCACTTGAAATGTCAGCATCAAGATGAGAAAATTTGATATCTTCGTCACCCTCTCCAGAACTAGTGCCACTGCATGAACGTTTCATGGTGAAAGATCAGATTAATACAGATGAGAATTTTACTTTTGAAGTTGTTTCTTGTGTATAGTCGATGAGGGCAGAGTGGTGGGGGAGGGTGCTTCCAGCTGCCTGACATATGGAGGCTTCACATCATGTGCCTGTGGGCCTACCAGAAGTTCAGTAGTCAGCTAGGGTGAGAAGTCAGGATGGGGAGATGTGTGGGGGAGATTGTCAGTGTGAAAGTATTTTGAGGTGGCAGGATAATTTTTAGTACCTGACATAATTTTTGTATTAAGAAACCGATTTTACTCATCATGTCGATGAATTTGATACCCACAAGCCATACTTCACATAGAATCACGTTATTTGCTTAGTACAGAGAGTAATTAATTCATGCGTAGCTTGCATGAACTCGATATTCACAAAATCCATTTAATTTGCATGTTGATAGACACGTAGCGTTTCTGTAGCAATGGGGTGAGGTGTTAGCGAGGCTTTCCAGCCGATCCAGGCACAACAAAAGGGAACTCAAATTAGGAAAGCCATAAACCAGTGAACTCTCACCGCAGGAGATCAATTAGGGACACAGCTAATGGACAGCACCTGACTTTTTCGTATTAGACAACTGCACAACAATGAGTCACCATTGGGCGAGTCACCTGATGCAAACTTGCGCTGAAGTAAACATGTTAACGCAGCATTGGATCCAGTTTGGGGTGGTCTCAAAGGAGGACACAGCAATTCCATTTATGTGGAAATGTAAGAACGCAGCTTAAAAGTAAACCAAATTCACGTGACACTTACATATGTAGGGTGCGAGACCCACATCTGTTCTGCAAAAGCTTTTTAACTTAAGAAAGCATTCAGAAACGTAGTGGGAGGCTATTTTTGAGATGGAGAAAGAAAGAAAAAATAGCGAGTCGCCGGTATTTTTGGTAAACATTAGAAAATCATACGACATTGCAGTGTCTGTGTTATTGTGATTACAATGCAAAGTTCCTTTGGCACTATGGCAACCACAGCTCTTACAAAACACATCAAATGAATTCGCGATTGCGAATCATAACTACTATCAGCTGTAGAATGGAATGACAACAATGAAAATTTGTGTTGGACGGGGACTTTGGACTGGGAATCGAACCCGGATTTCCCGCTTACCACTCGCGCTCGCCTTACAATTTAGCTATCTGTGCACGACCCCTAGCCAGGTCCAAACTTCCATATGTCGTCAACCATATGTCTACGACCTGTACTCGTACATCCAGCATGTATATTCCCATATAGGCGGGATGTACTTGAAAGTCTGTTGCCAGGTATCGGCAGATAAATATGGTACTGCAGTGTCTGTGTTTTTCTGATTATGATGCAAAGTTCCTTTGGACATGCATATAATTTACATCTTTCCACTATTAATTTACAGTACAAAATGGTTCAAATGGCTCTGAGCACTATGGGACTCAACTGCTGAGGTTATTAGTCCCCTAGAACTTAGAACTAGTTAAACCTAACTAACCTAAGGACATCACAAACATCCATGCCCGAGGCAGGATTCGAACCTGCGACCGTAGCGGTCTTGCGGTTCCAGACTGCAGCGCCTTTAACCGCACGGCCACTTCGGCCGGCTTTACAGTACATATTAACGACAAATATTATTATCCCATCTTGAATGTTCTTCATTGGAACATTAGCATTAAAAACTCAAAAATCATATTTTCACTAAATTACTTTACGAACCATGTACCTTAGGTAGGACGGTGGAAATGTATGAAGATGGAACTTTCTCTTTTAAACTACTTGCTAAACTGAAATATAACCTCAACCAGTCTATATAACCTCATCTATTTTCAACTATGTTCATAATGAATTATCATCTTTAGATGATATATTAAAGCATGCCAAAAACTCCTGTATCTCCATTTTTTATATTATATCCATAAAACACACAAATCTGAAATACATAAATTACTTTAAGAAATACAACATTTAAAATCACTCATGAATTAAAAATGCAGAAATTGACATATATGTATATATTGGACTACAATATACACAAATATACATGAATGAGAAAAGTTCATGAGAAGGATATCTACATCTACATACCTATATATAGAACCACATAATATCAAACATGTATTAAAATACTGTATTGAAACATCTCTGTTTTTTTATGATACAGCATGACATAATATCTACATAGTGTTTTTTTTCCTGATACATTTGTCTCATCTTATATCAACGTTACAGACAGCCACCAAGTGAAGAAGACCTTGGGATAGAAGAAGAAGATAAAGTTGCAGATGATGACAAAGGAAATGCAATACTAATTAGTGACATTGGAGAATCTACGAAGGAGATGAAAAATCGAAAGGCAATGGGAACTGATGAGATTCCTGTGGAACTGTTAAAGGCATTGGAGAAAGAAGGGAAAATGGAGTTGATTTAATTGTGTACTCAAATATACATGACAGTAAAATGGCCAAAGGACTTTACAGAAAGTATCTTAATACCTATAGAAAAGAAAAAGAACAGCAAAAAGTGTGAGGAACATAGAACAGGGAGGCTGATATCGCATGCAGCCAAAGTCTTGCTGAGGACGCCCGACAGAAGGCTATATGGAAAGCTGAATTGCATAGTAGGAGATGAACAGTTTGGTTTCAGGCGAGGAGTGGGAACCAGAGATGCCACTGGGGTACTGAGAGTGATAGGGGAGAGGTACATGGAGAAGAAAAGGAAGGCGTATGTTGTGTTCATTGATCTTGAGAAGGCTTTTGACTATGTCAGATGGGACAAACTGATGGAAATCCTAAGGAAACATGGAGTTGATTGAAGGGATAGACAGCTAACTAGAAATTTATATTTGAACCAGAGACAAGAGAAAGAGTAGGAGGTGTGATGAAATTGAACTGGGAAGAGGTGTAAGACAAGGTTGTTGTTTATCACCAACACTGTTCAATATCTATCTGAAGGAAATTATTAATGAAAGCTTTGATGGAAACAGAGGAGTTTGTATAGGAGGTGGGAGAGTGGAGTGTATAAGATTTGCTGACGACATGGTTGTGATGGCAGAGTGTGCAAGAGAGATGGATCAAATGTTAGATGATCTAAACACAAAATTAGAAGAATATGGAATGAAGATTAACAATAAGAAAACGAAAGGCATCGTAATTGGAGGAAAGGGGGGAAAATGCTGTATGAAAATAGGGGGAGAGGAAATAGAACAAGTGAATTACTTCAGTTACTTGGGAAGTGTAATAATGGATGATAAGTATTGCTCAACAGAAATTAGGAAAAGAATTGCAATGGCAAATGAAGGATTCAAGAGGAAACAGAAATTATTTTGTGGACCACTAAACAAAGATCTGAGAAAAAGACTTGCCAAATGTTACATCTCGAGCGTTGCACTGTATGGTGCAGAGACATGGACAGTGAGGAAGAAGATGAAAGAAGATTGGAGGTACTAGGGTTGTGGATATGGAGAAGAATGGAAAATTTGAAATGGGAAGACTGAGTATGGAATGAAGAAGTATTAAGAAGAGCTGGAGAAGAAAGACATATGCTGAAAGTCATCAGAAAAAGAAAACGGAACTGGATTGGACATTGTTTGTTGAATGAAGGAATAGAAGGAATGTTGGAGGGAAAAAGTGGAAGAGGAAAAAGAAGATATCAATTGCTGGACAATATCAAAGGAGACAAATATTCAGAAATGAAAATACTGGCTATGGACAGACAAAAGTGGAAGAGGCTTAACCCATGATGAGTCCTGCCGTAAGGCAGAATACGATACTACTACTATCAATGTTGATGTTGCAGTCTTCTGAACTTGGTGCGTGATGCTGTGTACACAAAGGAATCCGGGAGTAAGCTCAGAGTGAGTATTACAAGAGTGTGGCATCTCAGCTCCATACACAGTCCCATGACTGTTAAATTTATTAGTAGATCAATGCCACAGAGCAGTCATGTACATTGTACATGACTCACTGATATACGGTAGTGTCAATCCATCATGTCTGCCGTCATTCCATATCAATGTTATGTATTTTTGGACTCTGCTGCACTCATTTTCCATAGGGTAAGATGCGCTAAGGTGGGTTTGACGTCCAGCTAAGCATTTCAGGGTGGTACATTAAACATGGTTTCCTAGTAATGGTTATAATGACAAATGGCTCTGAGCACTATGCGACTTAACTTCTGAGGTCATCAGTCGCCTAGGACGTAGAACTAATTAAACCTAACTAACCTAAGGACATCACACACATCCATGCCCGAGGCAGGATTCGAACCTGCGACCGTAGCGGTCGCTCAGTTCCAGACTGTAGCTCCTAGAACCGCACGGCCACTCCGGCCGGCAGCAATGGTTATAAGTAAGGGTTGGTTGTGGGCAGCTATGTTAGTCCTTTTTCCAGCCCATCTTCTTTGCTCCATATCTTCTACAACATCTCTTCTGTATTTGCCGCTTCTTCCTTTCTTCTTGCTTGTATTTTGTTTTTTCTGGGCTTGGATATGGTAATTCGGATTCCTAGGATTTATAACTGTTGTTTTCCAGGAATTCCTGATATTAATAGTGTGGTAAGGGATGATGTGATTAGTTTTTAACACATTCCCCTTCTATGCGTCTTCCAGCAGTACTTCTGGTACGTGCTACTGACCTTAACTACCATGGCTCTGAGCACTATGGGACTTAACATCTATGGTCATCAGTCCTTAACTACCATGGTGTTTCCGGAGATGGAAGTCTTATAATAGCACTCCCTCATTATAGATATGCCTCTCATCGTGGCGACTAATCCTAATAGTGATGTTTTTATAGCTCCAGGCTGCCTTGTCAGGCAAGAATATTGCTGACCAACTCTTCTAAATTCCATTTTTCCGCTCCAGCGTCTGCCTGTCGCCTGGTTCTAACTTTGTAGACGAACATTTCGGATAATTTGCTGTGTACTATCTTCTCGAAATTATCTGCTGCGTTGACAATAGGACCACTGAACTCGAATTGCCGGCCGAAGTGGCCGTGCGGTTAAAGGCGCTGCAGTCTGGAACCGCAGGACCGCTACGGTCGCAGGTTCGAATCCTGCCTCGGGCATGGATGTTTGTGATGTCCTTAGGTTAGTTAGGTTTAACTAGTTCTAAGTTCTAGGGGACTAATGACCTCAGCAGTTGAGTCCCATAGTGCTCAGAGCCATTTGAACCATTTTTGAACTCGAACGCCTCACCCCTTACTCTGTCCACCTTTCCCTTTCGCCGTTACTCTGCCATCTCATCTGATGCAGGATATTCACATTGACCCTATGCATCATCGTCGACTTGTAACTTGGTGCTGCGGTACTCTATATCCACTCGTGTTACAAAAATGTTTTAACCTATGATAAACTAATTCCAATTTTTTTTCATGACTGCCCTAAAACTTTACTATGGGCCTGAAAGTTATCCCTGTATGCGACACCACAACGAAAGTTAACCTGTGGTGCTGACTATATGAAATGATTGAGAATGTAGTAAAATTTACTAACAACATTTATTTTTTAAAAAAAACAGACATAAATTGTAGTTATTGATTGAATACTGTAAACGACTAACGGTTGTGTCAGGAGAACAATGGAGAAGGATCCTGGGTGGCAGAAGTGAGTCGAGTACTCTGGCCCTAAAAATGTGGATAACGCAATCGGAATTGATTTGACGCTGAGCAGATTTTGGTTGATAATCTACAGAAGTTTCTCAATATAGGTTCAGTTGAGAGCAAGTGGCGATTGAGATCTGTATGCTCTAACAAGGCTGGTTCACCAGTTCATTACCCTGTTTGCTTCGTGTGGTGATGTAAATTGCAGCTGGCTAGAAGTGTGCAGCGGTGGCAACATGTGGAGGCGGCACCTTTGAATGGACCGCGGCCACGAAATAAATGCAAAAATCTCACGGTCTAGCGATCAGGCAGATGGATCGCAATTTACTCTCTACCAGAGCCCTGAAATTACGGTAGATTTCAGTGTGTGACACGCCCGTTTGTTGGTCATACCAAGGACCAATTTGGCTCACTTATACGACAGAGCACACAAGGGTACCAAATGTCGAGAATAAGTGTGCCCTCGGCAAACGAGTAGTCCGAGACATTTGAAGTCACACTGTTGGTACAGTAAGAACTTCAATCTAACTACGTGCAAGTCGAGTCAGTCTCAGGACTGCACCAACCACACATGCCAGAGCTTCGACCAGAAGATGCTTCCAGACTGAAGTCCAGAACCCGAGTGCTTTGGTCCTCTCTAGATAAAAAAATTCCGTTTTCCCGCAAAGTGCATGAACGACACCACCTTCACCCTGTCTTGAGCCAATCACAGGGCTTTAGAGACGCTAAATCTCCCCTCCTACAAGACAGCACGAACTCATGTCAAACCACCGCAAGAGTTAAGAAACCTGCATCTCTGAAAAAAAAGAAACCGCCAATTACTGGCTTTTTTAAGTTTTTGCAGAGGGAGAGGATGGTTTTCTCTAAAGTCGTGTCGCTTCCTGAGGCAACAAGCGAACAGATACACTCTTAAAGATCTTTATCTAATTCGCCTGTGCCTTGGAGAATGTTAGTCCTAGCTATGAGGTGTAATAAAGATTCTATCTCTAAGCGTTTCTCAGACACTGGAGTTTCTTATACAACAGAGGTGGCCAATGGAAGTGGGTCACTGGCCTATTTGCAGTTTCGGCGAACACAAAAACTTGTGGATTTTTATTACGTGTGGCTCTGCACACAGTGTATGGTTTACGACTTCACTGTGTAGACACGTCCCTTCAGTCTGTCACCCCCAGCCCAGCCTTCCACTGGCACCACGACAGATAGCTTGGCAATTTTCTGCTGGAGACCTGTCTCGACTAGGGGCTGCTCTGTGTGCTCTGTACAGCTGTGGGCCTGTCCGGCAAGATTTACTGACGGATGGGCTCGCCACCAATTGCTTTCAACTTCCAACATGCCGTTTCTGTGAGCTAAGAACCATAAAAATACCTCATACCTTTAGCGCCCTACCAGGCTCCATCAACATCTGCTCAGTCTGTTAACTTTCTAGAGCCTCGCTCAAGGTGCTTAAGGTTGTAACAAAATCTTTAATAATTTTCTGTATACGAGAAATAGGTTCTTAATCAAGTTCTATTTTAATTTACACAGATGCTATTTGTCCTTCATCTTAAGGAAGTTTAAAAAAAATAATAATAAAGAAAAGAAAAAAGGTTCAAATGGCTCTAAGCACTATGGGACTTAACATCTGAGGTCATCAGCTACCTATACTTAGAACTACTTAAACCACACTAACCTAAGGACATCACACACATCCATGCCCAAGGCAGGATTCGAACCTGCGACCGTAGCAGCAGCGAGGTTCTGGGCTGAAGCGCCTAGAACCGCTCGGCCACAGCGCCCAGCTTTAAGCAAGTTTCCTCAGCTTCTTAGGAAAATAGTCAGAGTATAGAATAATAGTGATAAACGTTGAAAATGTTAGTTACTACATGCAGTTAGTTCTTATTTCTTGGATTCCAAACCTCGTTAGCTTTTTCATGCAGATAAAGGTAAAAATCGTATAAATACATGTTTTATTTTTGTCGTCTCTCTTGTTTGCCCTATTTACTCTCTTTTCTGCTGTTGATTCCAACAACATATACCCTCGAACCGAAGATGTTCCCCTACTGATCAACTCATATATGTTCATCAAATTATCTCAACAATATACTACAAAATTATTTGAATACCTGTAATCTTACCATACCTGTAAGACATATTTCTGGTCTGATTTATCTTTGCTTTCTCATCACCTTATCAGATGAAGAATTATGTCAGTATATAGCCCTTAATTTCCAATCGTCTTCCATTGATTCAAAGATTCCTTTTCTATTTGTACAACTGTAATTTGGGTTATAGGGGATCTGCAGATGATAACTCTTTTGATATATAAACTGGAACATTACTAATATGCCTCGGATCATTCAATCTTTTGACATCTGACAATCTATCCCTCATGTGCTTTCAAATGGCTTACATGGTGCATCCCCTGTGACGTTCCTGTTATTTTCCTTCTATTTATGCTTGATCCCATTTCTGTTATTATCATTATTGTTTCCATAAAATCGACTGTTGTATCATTTACTGTTTCGACCTGAATTCCAACTTCCTTGATGTCTTCCATTATTCCGGCCTTAATTCTACCAATGACCCATTGCTAGTGTCATTGTTCCCATTTCCTGTCCTTCGCTTATCAGCGTTATTGTCTTGTTCGTTTCTTAGCTTTCGTGCATCATACTCGCTCAATATAAGGTCTAACTCAAAAAGGATTCCCTTGAAAGCCTGCACGTTATCTCCTGCTTCACCTGATAAAGACTGTTGGTCTGCTAATGGGAGTTTCATCGTACATAATTGGATTAGTTCTCCGTAACTGTATTGGTTATCTAAGCACTGATTCTTCTTTACCATGTTCTCAAAGAATTTAACTGGACTCATTTCTTTCGAATTCTCATACAGTGTCTTCTGAAGCAATTCATATTTGATTCTACTTTTTATTTTAGGCGACCAACATCGTGACAAAAATGACAATTTAAACTCTTCAGAGGATCAATAAGTTTGACCTATCCTTCTACATCTACGACTACACACAAACTCCGCAATCCACCATACGGTGCGTGGCGTGGCTCGTACCACAACTAGCATCTTGTCTCCCTGTTCCACTCCCAAACAGAACGAGGGAAAAATTACTGCCTATATGCCTCTGTACGAGCCCTAATCTCTCTTATCTTTATGGTCTTTCCGCGAAATATAAGTTGGCGGCAGTAAAATTGTACTGCAGTCAACCTCAAATGCTGGTTCTCTACATTTCCTCAGTAGCGATTCACGAAAACAACGCCTCCTTTCCTCTAGAGACTCCCATCCGGGTTCCTGAAGCATTTCCGTAACACTCGCGTGATGATCAAACCTACCAGTAACAAATCTAGCAGCCCGCCTCTGAACTGCTTCTATGTCCTCCCTCAATCCGACCTGATAGGGATCCCAAACGCTCGAGCAGATTCAAGAATAGGTCGTATTAGTGTCGTTTCTGCTAACGCATCATCCATGTGTGCACAAATGAAATCTAACTTGTATAATAATGGCCAATGTTCTGGTAAACCAATCTCAAAGTGATTGATAAAGCTCTTTGGATGCAAGGAATTTCCATTTTCTTTGTAATGCTCAAATTTCCTTACAGTGAGGAAGTGGTCATTGTAAAATTTGATGTTGGCACCATATGATGTTTGCTCCAAACCACCCCTCATCCTTCCAATCATACCTATACCATTCACGTCTGTGCGTTGTATCGCCATTGGGTATTGCACGCTTGATCTATCCTCTACATGTGTATTAAACCGTTATAACGGTACACACTTATTCGTCTCATGTTGACCCACACGTCCTATATTCTCTGTCATTGTTTCTGATGTTCGATATTGGCACATACTGTCCATGACAGGATCTATGTCCATTCTTGCCAGTGGCATCAGTCTCTGGTACGACCTGTACTGTTCTGTATATCAACTTGTTGTTACCTGATCTACTTGTTGCTCTCGTGAACGATGGTCAGCGTACGATACATTTTGCACTTGATGTATGGATTGATTTTGTTGTGCTTCACGCAATTCTATCTCTACATTGGCTATTGTCTGTCGCTGATCAATTGGTATGTTCGTTTGCACCTTGCCAGTACCCATTTTATGCATCGGCAGAATCGGTTTTTCGCTTGTTTTGTCTCTTTGCACATTTGTGCACTCAGACACGCAGCTACATTCGCGCCTCTGCACATTTTTGCGATCTTGTTGCGTCTCATTATCCCTTGCAGATGACTTTGTTACGAGCTTCACAGTGTCTCTACTTGAATTACAATTTATTCAGACGTCGTAATAGACCCAGAAAACACGATGTCGTTGTCACTTCGACCTTCTATGTTTCGCTCTAGGTTTTTGGAATTGCTCCTTGTTCTGTGATTCGATTTTCAAAATCTGACTATCAAATCTT
This sequence comes from Schistocerca nitens, assembly GCF_023898315.1. Classification (NCBI taxonomy): domain Eukaryota; kingdom Metazoa; phylum Arthropoda; class Insecta; order Orthoptera; family Acrididae; genus Schistocerca; species Schistocerca nitens. Next base: position 581,421,373 of record NC_064616.1, on the reverse strand, counting down.
TTGAAAACTGTTTTCGTAACCCTTCTCCGAACTGTTGTCTCTTCAATGACCTGTTGTGCCCTACGAGTCGTTTTCGTTGCAAAAATATCTACCTGTTGCTTGACCTCTTTGACGCTCTGTTGAGTCTCGTCACGCAACTTGATCGTATCTTTTTGCACCTCGTCAATATCTGTTCGCATTTGTCTATGACCTACCATCATTGAGTGCATCATGTCTCGTGATTCTTTCGCATCTTTCCCATTTTGATATAACTGACAATTGAGATCAGTCTGCCCTTGTTCTAAATTTCATATGCGTGTGTTCGCCTGGGCAAACCCTCTTTCAACACTTTGCATTTGACGTCCTTGTGTCAACAAACCCTCTTGCACACTTTTCATGGTTTGTACCAAATACTGTAACATTGCAAACATACACTCCTGGAAATGGAAAAAAGAACACATTGACACCGGTGTGTCAGACCCACCATACTTGCTCCGGACACTACGAGAGGGCTGTACAAGCAATGATCACACGCACGGCACAGCGGACACACCAGGAACCGCGGTGTTGGCCGTCGAATGGCGCTAGCTGCGCAGCATTTGTGCACCGCCGCCGTCAGTGTCAGCCAGTTTGCCGTGGCATACGGAGCTCCATCGCAGTCTTTGACACTGGTAGCATGCCGCGACAGCGTGGACGTGAACCGTATGAGCAGTTGACGGACTTTGAGCGAGGGCGTATAGTGGGCATGCGGGAGGCCGGGTGGACGTACCGCCGAATTGCTCAACACGTGGGGCGTGAGGTCTCCACAGTACATCGATGTTGTCGCCAGTGGTCGGCGGAAGGTGCACGTGCCCGTCGACCTGGGACCGGACCGCAGCGACGCACGGATGCACGCCAAGACCGTAGGATCCTACGCAGTGCCGTAGGGGACCGCACCGCCACTTCCCAGCAAATTAGGGACACTGTTGCTCCTGGGGTATCGGCGAGGACCATTCGCAACCGTCTCCATGAAGCTGGGCTACGGTCCCGCACACCGTTAGGCCGTCTTCCGCTCACGCCCCAACATCGTGCAGCCCGCCTCCAGTGGTGTCGCGACAGGCGTGAATGGAGGGACGAATGGAGACGTGTCGTCTTCAGCGATGAGAGTCGCTTCTGCCTTGGTGCCAATGATGGTCGTATGCGTGTTTGGCGCCGTGCAGGTGAGCGCCACAATCAGGACTGCATACGACCGAGGCACACAGGGCCAACACCCGGCATCATGGTGTGGGGAGCGATCTCCTACACTGGCCGTACACCACTGGTGATCGTCGAGGGGACACTGAATAGTGCACGGTACATCCAAACCGTCATCGAACCCATCGTTCTACCATTCCTAGACCGGCAAGGGAACTTGCTATTCCAACAGGACAATGCACGTCCGCATGTATCCCGTGCCACCCAACGTGCTCTAGAAGGTGTACGTCAACTACCCTGGCCAGCAAGATCTCCGGATCTGTCCCCCATTGAGCATGTTTGGAACTGGATGAAGCGTCGTCTCACGCGGTCTGCACGTCCAGCACGAACGCTGGTCCAACTGAGGCGCCAGGTGGAAATGGCATGGCAAGCCGTTCCACAGGACTACATCCAGCATCTCTACGATCGTCTCCATGGGAGAATAGCAGCCTGCATTGCTGCGAAAGGTGGATATACATTGTACTAGTGCCGACATTGTGCATGCTCTGTTGCCTGTGTCTATGTGCCTGTGGTTCTGTCAGTGTGATCATGTGATGTATCTGACCCCAGGAATGTGTCAATAAAGTTTCCCCTTCCTGGGACAATGAATTCACGGTGTTCTTATTTCAATTTCCAGGAGTGTATTATCGGGTATGTTTCTATCTTTCCCGGTAGTCATTTGATGCGATCATCTCTCTTCTGTCTTTCCTGCACCGTCTCCTTAAGTTCTTAATAAAGTGCAGGTGCACTGACATTCATTATTTTGATCCTATCATGTGGCAATTTGTTCATTACAACGGCGCTCTGTTCGAGATACTCCAACCAGCTTCATCTGAAGTTATGTCTCTGTCACAGCCTGCCACTTCTCCGTTCTCACTATCAACCCCTTGATGTGAATGGCTTGAATTCGTCTCAGTTTCATGATGTGACATTGCAGTTACTAATTAGTGCTGTTCACGCAATTTTCCTTGCTGCAATACACGCTAGACCCCTTCTAGCTCGTCTATCACCTGTCTATGATCTGGCCTATGTCTTTCCATCATTTTCGATCTTTCTAGAGATCTCTGAGCTTCGCATAGTTTACGTGCCTCACTTCGCATTAACATACCATCATATGACTTAACACGCTTTCAAAACAACATACATAGACCTGTATGAATTCTAGAATGCAACGCAAAATTTGTCTAAGTCAGATGCTGAAACGCTGTCAACGATGGTTGGAGCAGAATCCAACAGACACGAACAGCGATGTGATCATCACCTGTGCGCCAGCAAAACACAAGGAAAGGTTATTAAGTATACCAATCACTGAATTTAAAAATTTTGAATTAAAAAAAAAAACGTTTTGTTATGAAACCTAAACAAATTGAAAAGACAGTGACACATTTTTCTTTAATTTCACTTCCAGATCTACCAAAAGTTGGGGATTACACTGATTTGCTAACTTCAAATAGGATGATGCGCCACATTGTAAGTACTGAAAATTCACACTCTGTCAGTCAATTAATGATACTCTGTAACACTGAAATGTTAACAAAATTTTTCAAGTCACACTTTAACAGCGTAACACATCTGATCCACAAAACATCAACAGTATTACTTACTATCTCAAAATACCGCTTGACACTCTCATATCCTAACCCACAAACGATTCTGGCACTCTCTCTTTTAACCTAAAACATAACTTGGCAGTCTACCTTCTAATCAGATACGCATCCTGGCAGTGTCGCTTCTAACCAAAAACTGATCCTGCCAGCGTCGCCATTATCTAACGGGCCCGGTTTGATATGACATGTCCTTACCACTTACCATGCACAGATAGCTATCACAAGTATAAAGTGCCTGTAAACCCAGGCCCTGTCAGGTAAGGAGATCACAGACACACTGACATTTAGACATCAGAATAATAGTTGTTATGCATGAACTAAAGTACAGCAATGAGGAAGGGGTAACCTATACTTTAGCTCAAGCAAACGAACTAATAATACCTGTGTTAAATATCTTTATTTTAACAATCACCGTACACAGTGGGTTCAGATTGCGTATTTGGCGATGAAACACTAGAAAATCTTAGTGAACCTAACTTAAACAAGATAAGTAAATGAAAATTTATTAAAACAATTCTTAGACTAGAGTAGAGAAACTTCAATCACAATGAACATCAAAAATCTTACTCCAAAATATTACCCTGACAGTGTTATAAAATCGCACAATTGGTTGTACACTAACTACTCTACTGTAGCTGGAAAATATCGTCTATTTGCCGAATGCCTTCTTCGAATTTAAGCCGCAAGAACACAAACGCAATATATGGCTGATGCCTTGCAACGGACAGGAAAATTTAGTGCTTAGACAGTGTAGTTTGCCTGCCTCTTGCAAATCTCACACTAGGACAGTGAATTTTACTGTGCTGACATCAAGAGACAGTGATAACATTTTCCGTTTAGATGCCTTTGATTTGTTTGGCCTTAGCATCCACAACAATGTACTGTCAGTCTCTACATCTGCACCAAAAGACAGTGTCACTAGTGTGGTTAAGGAATTTCCTGAACTATTTTCAGAAGGCATGGGACAGGCTAATAACTTCGTAGCGCATGTTACATTGAAAGACAATGCACAACCTAAGTTTTTCCGGGCCCGCCCTGTTCCAAATGCTTTGCGAGCCAAAGTAGACAGTGAATTGGAAGAATTGCAAGATAATGGTGTAATTGCTCCTATTCAAGATAGCCAATGGGCAAGTCCTTTCGTTTTATTGCTGAAGCCTTCTGGTCGCATTCGCATTTTTGTTGACTTCAAGTCTACAGTCAACCCACAGACAGTAGTTGATACTTATCTGTTACCTCGCCCTGAAGAACTCATGGACTGGCTTTTCTCAGATCGATTTGTGGGCTGCCTACTTGCATATTGCATTGGATGAAGAATCACAGATAGTGCTAGTTGTAAATACACACTTAAGACTGTTCAAGTATTTGCATTTGCCCTTTGGCAGTGCTTCCACACCCACTATTTTTCAGTGTTAGTTGGAACAGCTGAGTGCAAAAGTGCCGTTTTGTTCAGACTACCTTGACGATATTAATGTCTCATGTCGTATACCAGGGGAACACATTGCCAATTTGTGTACTCTTTTCTGAGTGTTGTCTGAAGGAGCACTCAGGTGTCATCTGGAAAAGTGTGACTTTTTTCAAACTGAACTACAGTACTTAGGTCATGTGATAGACAGTCAGGGTGTGCACACCCTCCAATGTCATTTGCTTCCAATCTGTGACCTGCCTTTTCTTCGCAATGTGTCTGAACTGCTGTCAGTACTAAGCAAGGTGACATACTACATTCAGTTCATACCGAATGGCGCTCAGATCGCGGTTCCATTGCATCGCTTGCGTCGCAAAAATGTAACTTTTGTGTGGACTAAAGACTGTCAAGACGCAATTCAGAAACTTAAAAATGCTTTGCTTAGCGACAGATGTTTAGTGCAATTTGATCGTGCCAGGCCGACGGAATAGGCGCTCTGTTTTTACACAGAATTGGTGCACAGGACAGGCCTATTGATTTTGCCTCAAAGTTGCTAACTCAAGCTCAGTGCAATTATTCTGAAATTGAAAAATAGGCTCTTACTATTGTGTATGGTGTCACCGAATTCCATCACTATTTGTATGGTCGCAAGTTCTTTTTAGTGACGGATCACAAACCGTTGCAGTCCTTGTTTCATCCGTCAAAGCCGGTTCCTACATGCACTGCTCAAAAATTGCAATGCTGGGCTTTGTGGCTTTTGCAGTAACAGTAGGAAGATGTGTACAGACCTACGACAAAGCATGGCAATGCAAACGCCCTATCTCTCCTTCCGATTGGTCCAGACTCTGAATTTGATGCATCTGCCACATCTTGCTGCCAAATCGATGGGCAGGACTCTGAATTGCTGGAATCTTTTCCCATGCACTACAGAAAAATCGCACTGGCCACGGAAGCACACCCATATCTCAAGATTTTGTTGCATTACATTCGCACATCTTGGCCTCGTTCACTGAACAGTATCCAGGACTCAGTTGCACACCGATATTTTGCACATCAGCATAATCTTTTAGTTCAACATTGTATGATTCTAATTGAAAATAACAATAGACAATTGTATTTGCTTACTCCCAAAGTGTTGCAAAAGGATGTGTTGCGATTGCTCCACCAATATTGGGAAATTGTTCGCACTGAACAATTAGCGCGACGGCACTGTACTTGGCAGGGCATGGACACCCACATTGAACAGATGATGTCACAGTATCGCACATGCGCGAGGAACCAATTCTCAGTTTGGCCTAAGAATCAATCGTCATGGCTACGATGGTGCATTGACTTTGCAGGACTATTTTGGAACACTCCTTGGCTCATTGTAGTAGGCTTTTTTAGCAAGTTCAAATTTGCAGTGCCTAGGAACTCCACCACATCATGTAGTACCATCCAAGCATTGAAGGTTTTCCAGAAGTACCTGTGTCGGAAAACGAACTACAGTTCACTTCACTTGATTTTGAGCAGTTTTGTGAATGCAAGGGCATTCGTCTTCTAACAAGTGCTCAGTTTCACCCACAGACCAATAGAGAAGCAGAACGCTTCGTACGCGATTTTAACCAACAGATGGCCAAGCTTTACACCACCCACAGATGGGAACAGGCACTGCAACCCTTTCTCGCCTCCTATCGCTCCCAACCACGAGACGGACCATCACCAACGGAACTCCTGCGTGGCTGCCGCCATCGGACGCTGCTCCACTTGCTACATCCACCACAGCGTTCAGCACCGCCAAGGGTCCACTGCATTTTACGAGCGCAGTGTGCCGCCAGCTCACGCCACAGACTCTTAACATACTCGTCTGGTTTGGTATGAGCTGTCCTTACCACTTACCACGAACGGATAGCTCTCACAAGTTTAAAGTACCTGTGAACCCAGGCCCCTGTCACACACAGTGACGTTTAGACATCAGAACAATAGCTGTTGTACAGGATCTAAAATAAGTCAATGAGGAAATGGTAACCTCTACTTTAGATCAAACTAACGAATTATTACCCATACTAATTATTTTTATTATAATAATCACTAACACAGTGGGTTCAGGTTGTGTTTTTGTTGATGAAAACACAAGAAAAATCTTAGTGAACCTAACTTAAGGAAGATAAACAAATGATAATTTACCAAAACAGTTCTTACGCTAGTGTAATCTCAAGAGAAACACAAGTACTAACGTAACTCCAAGCATACTGAACATCAAAACTTTTACCCCAAAATATTACCCTGACAGTGTTATAAAATCACACGGTTGGCTGTACACTGACTATTCTATAGTATCTGGACAATATCGTCTATCTGCCGAATGCCTACCTCGAATTTAGGCCCCTAGAAGAGTCACACAATACGGACTGACATTGACATGAGAGAATGAGAAAAACTACGCAGATCAACTCCAATCTAAAGCAGATCTAAAGTGAACACACTTTAGTGACTCCCATACTTAGTGCCTGAGCAATGCGTCTTTACTTTGTGCAGACTGCGGCAATAAGGGAGGGCAATCTTGTTCTTTTCATGGTTTACGGAAATTGTGATACTGGGAAAGAGGCATGATCTAGGAATGCATTGGCTCTTCTATGTACTTGATTGCAGGTCCCGATGGTTTGCAGCGCCACCACCAGAATATGTCATTTGCCCCATGATTCTATTGCTTTTCTCCCCCCAGATTCACAGCCTCATGGGACGGTGCAGCCTTCACAGCCACGAATTGGTGCCACCAGGGCAGCCCAGGAACAGCAGATGGATGGGGCGCCCTCGCCACCGCTGTCCATGCTCACCGACCCGATGGACCTGGACCTGCCATAATTGTCGCCGTCGCCGGCATTGCCTCAGAACAGGCCTTCAGGCTGGGGTGTGTGCCCTGGCAGCAGTTTTATGAAGGGTGTCCCTGCTGCCTCGCAAACCAGATGGCAGATTACAGTTGGGAGTATGCTCTCCTCCACAGTCATGACTCCTGGCTCATCTCTATGTCCAGCGTCCTGCCACTTTCCCTGTTGTCGTTAACAGCCTCCCTACATGACAGCGGTGCAGCATTTCAGGGTTGCAAGAACATCGATAATAGGCGCTGCATCAAGTGCGCCTATCAGGAGAGAGGCCAAAGACAGACTCGCAAGCAACGCGCTGCCAATGCCCTCTCGACCACCAGTATTTAGGGGACCATAGCGGCAGTCTGTCGCAATCACCCAGTTAGTCACAGACAGTCAGCCCAGTCGCAGAGAGAGTCAGTCACAATCAGAGTCACATTCACTATTCTAATCGGCATCTGTCAGTTCTCATCACTGGGTACTAGAGCGTGGTGTTTATAGTGGGACTTTTACTTCACCAGCAGTGAGGCTAGCGTGGACTATTATGAAAGAGGTTGTACCACCACACATGGAAGCTTAAATATAAGTAGCTTCTTGTTCTTATGAATGAAGAACCCTGTTAATATATGTGTGCATTGTATTATAGAAAGAGGATAGCAGCCACCAAACAACATCCTCTCCTTGCTTCCAATGGTACAATACTCTACAGTGACAACGACAACACAAAATAGTCACAATGAGCGAGTCATCTGATGCATACCTACGCTGCAGTAAACATATTAACTCAGCAGTGGATCAATTTTGGGGTAGTCTCGAAGAAGAACACAGCCCTTCCATTCCTGCAGAAATGTAAGAACGCAGATAGTGCCTCATCAGCTAAAAAATAAAAATAAATTCACGTGGCACGCACATACATAGGGCGTGAGGCCCACACGTTCTCTGCGAAAGCCTTTTAACTTAAGAAAGCAATCAGGAAGGCAGCGGGAGGCTATTTGTGAGATGCAGAAAGAAAGACAACATTGAGGATCACCAATATTTTTGGCAAACATGTAGAGGCTTGTCTCACTAGGGGTAAGATAGATACTGCCTACAGGAAAATTAAAGAGACCTTTGGAGAGAAGAGAACCACTTGTATGAATATCAAGAGCTCAGATGGCAACCCAGTTCTAAGCAAAGAAGGGAAAGCAGAAAGGTGGAAGGAGTATATAGAGGGTCTATACAGGGGCGATGTTCTTGACGTGGCTCCGGAAAACATTTTGTTATGAACACCTGTGTATGTCTACGAGGCTCTAATATCCTGTATTACCTCAGGATTGGAGATTACGAGCTACGATCTGTGCTACTTAAGTTCTGTGGAACATTTGAGGGCAACAGTGTACGCATCACCCAGCCTTAGCGAGTGGACACAGCCGATTGATTTAGCCAGGAAAAGACATAGTTTTTCGCTTAGTGCAGATTACGACTATATACACAGTCAAAGCCAGAGTAGGACTACAGGTTCGCAAGGCGTCACGCTTCCGCCGCAGACACACGCCACAGCACACCACGCCCGCCCTTATCGCCGCAGTCTGCACAAAGTGAAGACCGCGTTGCTCAGGCACTAAGTATGGGAGTCGGTAAAGTGTGTTCACCTTTGATCTGCTTTAGATTGAAGTTGATCTGCATAGTTTTTCTCATTCTCTCGTGTCCATGTCAGCCCGTATTGCGCGTCTCTTCTAGGGGCTTTAATTCGAGGTAGGCATTCGTCAGATAGACGATATTGTCCAGCTACGATAGAGTAGTCAGTGTACAGCCAACCGTGTGATTTTATAACTCTGTCAGGTTAATATCTTGGGGTAAAAGTTTTGATGTTCAGTGTGCTTGAAGTTACGTTAGTACTTGTGTTTCTCTTGAGATTACACTAGCGTAAGAACTGTTTTGGTAAATTTTCATTTGTTTATCTTGCTACGATTTTTCTTGTGTTTTCATGAACAGAAACACAATCTGAACCCACTGTGTTGGTGATTATTATAATAAAAACAATTAATACAGGTAACAATTCGTTTTTTTATCTAAAGTAGAGGTTACCCCTTCCTCATTGAGTTATTTTAGATCATGTACAACAGCTGTAGTTCTGATGTCTAAACGTCACTGTGGGTGAGAACTTCTTACTCCCGGCGGGGCCTGGGTTCATAGGCACTTTAAATTTGTCAGAGCTATCCGTTCGTGGTAAGTGGTAAGGACAGCTTATACCAAACCGGACGAGTATTTTAGAGTCTGTGGCGTGAGCTGGCGGCACACTGCACTCGTAAGATGCAGTGGACATATGGACCGCAATTCCTAGTGCTGGGAAAATGTTTATAATAAAAATTCTGTTCCTTCTTCTCCTTGTGGTACAGTGCCACTGCATATAAACGCTGTGGCAATGAACGTTTATAAATGCTTAAGGAAATAGAGCATGCAATACGTAACTGTTTTAAACAAACTATCTTAATGTTTTAAACCTGGATTTTCATTAATTTCCCGCCGGTTTTACGTCGGAATATGTCCACTGAGGTGTCGTAGTTACAGCCATATCGATGGACTTAAACGACAATCATGGAGGTAACCATCTTGGATTGTGCTGTAATTGAGACAGCCATCTTGACCTTGAGGGAACAGATAGGATCAGTGTTTGGTGGAGAGCTATGAGGAACAGTTTGCCAATCAACCGTAGATGGCCCATATTAAGTCTGTGGCGAGTGAAGCCATATAATCCGTTGTATCAGTCGTTCTTCTAAAGCTTTTACATTTTGTGGTACGAGTGGAATTTTTTGAGGAATGAAAAATCCCTCTATGAAAATCACCACAGAGTCCGTAAACAGAAGTCTTGCAAAACATAGCTCGTTCTGTTCGTCCATGAAGTCCAGAGTGTTGTAAACAAAGGCACGCAAGTTTATGCCCTAATCCTTGTTTTCCTGAAAGCTCTCAATACAGTCATGCATTGCCGTTTTGTGAAAAAATACGAGCTTACTCAGTATTCGAGCCGATTTGTGACTGGATTCAGGATTTTATAGCGGACAGAACTCGAGACGTGATTCTTAACGGGACGAAGTTGGCAAATGTAAAGGTATTTTAGGAGTACCCTAAGAGATTGTTGAAGAGCCGTAACTGCTTATTATGAATTATGAACGAGTACACACTCGACACTGATGTAAATTATTGAGTGGATAGTGTCGGAAGATCATGAGGCTGTTCGCCGACGATGCCATTGTCCTTAGAAAGGTTGCAACGCCAGAAAACAGTAGCGAAATGCAGGAGAACTTTCAGAGGATCGACGATTGTTACAGGGAGTCGTAACTGACCTTGAACATAAATAAATGTAACGTCATAGGCGAAAATATCCATCACTGTTTGATTATGCTACTGGCGAAAAATCACTAAAAGCAGCAACAACCGCAAAATACCTAGGAGAAACAGTTCACAGTGACATAAAATGACAATACGAAACTAACTGTGGGAAAATCAGATGTCTGGCTTAGATACATTGTACGAGTGTTAACGAAATTTAATTCGTCCATGAAAGATGCTCTCAAAAATCTTGATTAATGATCATCCGTCTGGAAGTCTTTCCTGGTTAAATTAGTAGGAGAGATAGATGGAAATATTTTAGATCTTGTAGCTACAAATAGGCCGGATCTTATCGACAGTGTCGGTACAGAAACGGGAATTAGCGGTCATGATGTCATTATAGGAACTATCGTTACGAAAATTTATAAATGAGTCAAGAAAGATAGGATAGTGTTTCTGCTAGATAGAGAAGATAAGCAGTGGTTAGCATCTCACTTAGAGCGTGAATCGAAGTCACTTAGTTCCAGTGAGACGGACGTAGAGGGATCATGGGTAAAGCTCAAGCTGACTGTAAATTGTGGTCTGGAGAGCTAGATGCCTAGTAAATGGATAAAGGATAGAAATAACCCACCATGGTTTAATAACGAAATTCGGATGATGCTGACTAAGCATAGGCTGTTGCATTCTCGGTTCGAAAGAGACGAATGACGACAAGCGAAGTTTAGTAGAAATTCGTGCGTCTGTGCAAAGATCTATGCGCGAAGCATGCTACAACTACCACCGTCATACCTTAGCAAAAGAACTTGAAGAGAACCCTATGTAAGATCGCTAAGCGGGTGTAAGGCTTCTACTCAGTCACTTGTTGACCAGTCTGGTGTGTCAGTTGCAGATAGCAAAATGAAAGCCGAAGTTTGAAATTTCACGTTCAAGAAATCGTTCACTCAGGATAATCGTACAGATATACCGTCATTTGACGAACGGACAGGCTCCAGTATGGACGACATAATAATAAGCATCCCTGGCGTAGAAAAACGAATGAAAAATTTGAAAGCAGGTAAGTCACTAGGTCGCGATGGAATTCCAATTCGGTTTTACAAAGAGTACTCTGCAGCATTGGCTCCTTACCTAGCTTGCATTTATCTCGACTCTCCCGCCCAGCCCTAAGTCCTAAGCGACTGGAAGAAAGCGCAGGTGACTCCAGTGTACAAGGGGAGGGGGGTTAAAAGAGCGGACCAGTATCCCTAACTTCGATTTGCTGCAGAATCCTTGAACACATTCTCTCTTCGAATGGAATAAATTTTCTTGAGACTGAGAAGCTTATGTGCACGAATCAGCATGGTTTTAGAAAGCATCGCTAGTGCGAAACTCAGCTTTCTCTTTCCTTACATGATATACTGGGAACTAAGGATGAAGGGCAACAGGCAGATTCCATATTTCTAGATTTCCAGAGAGCATTTGACACTGTGCTCCTTTGCAGGCTGTTATCGAATGTTCGATCATATGGAATAAGTTCACAGATATGGGAGTGGCTCTGCGGTGACTGTTCATCAGAGACAAGGGTATCGTCAGGAGTGCCCCAGGGAAGTGTGATAGGATTGCTGTTGTTCCCTATATGAATAAACGATTTGGCGGACAGTACGGGCAGCAATCTGCTGTTATTTGCTGATGATGCTGTGGTGGACGGGTGAGGTGTCTAAGCTGAGAGACTGTAGGAAAATGGAAAATACAAGATAACTTAGACAAAATTCCCAGTTGGTGTGATAAATGGCAGCTAGCTCTAAATGTGGGAAAATGTAAGTTGATGCGGATGAGTAGGAAAAACAAACCTATAATGTTCGGATATAGCATTAGTAGTGTATTGCGTGACACAGTCACGTCGTTGAAATATCTGGGCGTAACGTTGCGAAGCGATATGACATGGAACGGACATGTGAGGCCTGTGGTAAGGAAGGTGAATGGTCGACTTCAGATTATTGGGAGAATTTTAGGAAAGTGTGGTTCATTTGAGATCCTTACCGGGTCGGATTGAAGGAGGACACAGAAGCAGTTCTGGAGGCGGGCTTCTAAATTTGCTACCGGTAGGTTCGAACAACACGTAAGTGTTACAGATGTGGTGTCACCGCCAGACACCACACTTGCTAGGTGGTATCCTTTAAATCGGCGGCGGTCCGTTAGTATACGTCGGACCCGCGTGTCGCCACTATCAGTGATTGCAGACCGAGCGCCGCCACACGGCAGGTCTAGTCTAGAGAGACTCCCTAGCACTCGCCCCAGTTGTACAGCCGACTTTGCTAGCGATGATTCACTGTCTACATACGCTCTCATTTGCCGAAACGACAGTTTAGCATAGCCTTCAGCTACATCATTTGCTACGACCTAGCATGGCGCCATATTCAGTTACTATAATTACTGATAATATTGTGAATCATGTACCGTCAAGAGCGACGTTCATCATTAATGGATTAAAGTTAAGTATCAAAATAATTACGTCCGCTTTCTGAATTCTAATTCCTTGTCATGTTCCAGACCTCACGTCGGTATAGTCTTTCCCTACTCACGCCAGCCGGCGTGAGCTAAAACGCGTGCATTTCGGCCTCCTCTAGCAACACGGTGTTAGCTCTTCTGCCAACACAACAACAGAGATGCTTCGAGAACTGAAATGGGAATCCCTGGAGGGAAGGCGACGTTCTTTACGAAGAAAATTATTGAGAAAATTTGGAGAATCGGCATTTGAGTTGACTGCCGAATGATTTCACCGCCGCGTGAAGGACCACGAAGATAAGATACGAGAAATGTGGGCTAATACGGAGGCATATAGACAATCGCCTTTCCCTCGCTCTGTTTGCGAGTGGAATAGGGAAGGTAATGACTAGTAATGGTACATGGTACCCTCCGCCACCACCGAACTGTGGCTTGAGGAGTATCTATGTAGATATAGATGTAGATAGAGAAGAGTGGCACCTGTCGTCACGCTATAGTTTACTAAGTGCGAGCGTGTTACGGAGATGTCAGACGCCACGAGAGAGGTGTTGTGCACCAAGGAGACTTTTTGTATTGATATTCCGAGAGTCTACATTCCAAGAAGAGTCGGTTTATACAGGGTGGTCCATTGATAGTGACCGGGCCAAATATCTCACGAAATAAGCATCAAACGAAAAAACTACAAAGAACGGAACTCGTCTAGCTTGAAGGGGGAAACCAGATGGCGCTATGGTTGGCCCGCTAAGTACCGCTGCCATAGGTCAAACGGATATCAACTGCGTTTTTTAAACTAGGAACCCCCATTTTTATTACATATTCGTGTAGTACGTAAATAAATATGAATGTTTTAGTTGGACTACTTCTTTCGCTTTGTGATAGATGGCGCAGTAATAGTCACAAACGTATAAGTACGTGCTATCACGTAACATCCGCCAGTGTGGACGGTATTTGCTTCGTGATTCATTACCCGTGTTAAAATGGACCGTTTACCAATTGCGGAACAGGTCGATATCGTGTTGATGTATGGCTATTGTGATCAAAATGCCCAACGGGCGTGTGCTATGTATGCTGTATCCTGGACGACATCATCCAAGTGTCCTGACCGTTCGCCGGATAGTTACGTTATTTAAGGAAACAGGAAGTTCAAAAATGGTTCAAATGGCTCTGAGCACTATGGGACTTAACATCTGAGGTCATCAGTCCCCTAGAACTTAGAACTACTTAAACCTAACTAACCTAAGGACATCACACATATCCATGCCCGAGGCAGGATTCGAACCTGCGACCGTAGCGGTCGCGCGGTTCCAGACTGAAGCGCCTAGAACCGCTCGGCCACACTGGCCGGCGAAACAGGAAGTGTTCAGCCACATGTGAAACGTCAACCTCGACCTGCAACAAATGACGATGCCCAAGTAGGTGTTTTAGCTGCTGTCGCAGCTAATCCGCACATCAGTAGCAGACAAATTGCGCGAGAATCGGGAATCTCAAAAACTTCGGTGTTGAGAATGCTACATCAACATCGATTGCCCCCGTACCATATTCCTATGCACCAGGAATTGCATGGCGACGACTTTGAACGTCGTGTACAGTTCTGCCACTGGACACAAGAGAAATTACGGGACGATGACAGATTTTTTGCACGCGTTCTATTTAGCGACGAAGCGTCAGTCACCAACAGCGGTAACGTAAACCGGCATAAAATGCGCTATTGGGCAACGAAAAATCCACGATGGCTGCGACAATTGTAACATCAACGACCTTGGCGGCTTAATGTATGGCATCATGGCCCCCATTTTATCGATGGCAATCTAAATGGTGCAATGTATGCTGATTTCATACGTAATGTTCTACCGATGTTACTACAAGACGTTTCACTGCATGACAGGATAGCGATGTGCTTCCAACGTGATGGATGTCCGGCACATACCTGGCGTGCGGTTGAAGCGGTACTGAATAGCATATTTCATGACAGGTGGATTGGTCATCGAAGCACCATACCATGGCCCGCACGTTCACCGGATCTGACGTCCCCGGATTTCTTTCTGTGAGGAAAGTTGAAGGATATTTGCTATCGTGATACGCCGACAACGCCTGACAACATGCGTCAGCGCATTGTCAATGCATGTGCGAACATTACGGAAGGCGAACTACTCGCTGTTGGGAAGAATGTCGTACACGTATTGCCAAATGCAATGACGTTGACGGACATCATTTTGAGCATGTATTGCATTAATGTGGTATTTACAGGTAATCACGCTGTAACAGCATGCGTTCTCAGAAATGATAAGTTCACAAAGGTACATGTAGCACATTGGAAAACCGAAGTAAAATGTTCAAACGTACCTACGTTCTGTATTTTAATTTAAAAAACCTACCTGTTACCAACTGTTCGTCTAAAATGGTGACCTATATGTTTGTGACTATTACAGCGCCATCTATCACAAAGCGAAAGAAGTGGTCCAACTAAAACATTCATATTTCTTTACGTGCTACACGAATATGTAATAAAAATGGGGGTTCCTATTTTAAAAAATGCAGTTGATATACGTTTGACCTATGGCAGCGCCATCTAGCGGGCCAACCATAGCGCCATCTGGTTTCCCCCTTCAAGCTAGACAAGTTTCGTTCTTTGTAGTTTTTTCGTTTGACGCTTATTTCGTGAGATATTTGGCCCTGTCACGATCAATGGACCACCCTGTATATTGCTTCTTATCAGATGCCTTGTGAATTGGCAGCGACGAGAAAACACAAGAAATTGTGGATGATGCTAAGGTTTATCGAGAGCCGTTCTTCCCACGTACCCTTTGCGAATGGAACAGATAAGTGAGGAAAGACTGTGGCACAGAACTACCCTGCGTCAAGCGTCTTTCAGTGGCTTGCGGTATATAGGTGTAGGTGCAGACTAAATATGACTTGTGGAGTTGTCTTATAAAACTGTACTTCGGTTTCTTCTTTCAATCATCACACGGACATCGAAACGGCAGATGTGGAGGTAATCCACTGCGGACTATATAAGCAACTACGATTGCCTTGTAGTGGAAAGGCATCAGGACCAGATGAGTTATCTGTAAGGTTCTTCAAAGATTATGCGAAAGAATTTACTCCCCTTCCAGTAGCATTTTATCGGAGATCGCTGGAGCAAGGAAGGGTACCTAACGACTGGATAAAAGCGCAGGCCATTCCCGTTTTCAAGAAGGGTTGCAGGAGGGGTGCGCATAATTATAGACCTATATCGTTGACGTTACACTTTTGCACTATTATAGAACGTGTTTCATGCTCAAGAAATATGACGTTTTTCGAGGACGACCATCTTGGTTCAAATGGCTCTGAGCACTATGGGACTTTACATCTGTGGTCATCAGTCCCCTAGAACTTAGAACTACTTAAACCTAACTAACCTAAGGACATCACACACATCGATGCCCGAGGCAGGATTTGAACCTGCGACCGTAGCGGTCACGCGGTTACTGACTGAAGGGCCTAGAACCGCACGGCCACACCGGCCGGCGGACGACCATCTCCTCCATAAAAATCACCATGGATCCCGCAAACAGCGCTCTTGCAAGCCTCATGGAGACCAGATTGATGCTGTTCTCCTTGATTCCTGGTAGGCATTTGACACCCTCGCACACTGCCGTTTAGTGAAACAAATACGAAAGTACCGATTATAGGACCAGATTTGTGACTGGATTCAAGACTTCCGACATCTGCACGTCGCTCTCACACTGAGGTGACAAAAGTCAATGATATGCACATGTACAGATGGCGGTACTATCGCGTAAACACTGTATGAAAGCGTAGTGCATTGGCGGAGCTTTCATTTGTACTCAGGTGATTCACGTAAAAAGGTTTCCGACTTGATAATGGCCGCACTAGGGGAGATAACAGACTTCGAACGCGGAATGGTAGGATGAGCTAGGCGCATGGGACATTTCATTTCGGAAATCGTGAGAGAATTCAGTTTTCCGAGATCCACAGTGCCAAGAGTGTACCGAGAATACCAAATTTCAGGCATTACCTCTCACCACGGACAGGGAAGTGGCCGACGGTGTTCACTTAACGACCGAGAGCAGTGGCGTTTGCGTAGAGTTTTCAGTGCTAACACACAAGCAACACTACGTGAAATAGCAGTAGAAACCAATGTGGGACGCACGACGAACGTATCCGTTAGGACAGTGCGGCGAAATTTAGCGTAATTGGCCTATGGCAGCAGACGATCAGCACGAGTACCTCTGCTAACAGCACGACATCGTCTGCAGCGCCTCCCCTGGGCTCATGACCATATCGGTTGGACTCTAGACGACTGAAAAATCGTGACCTGGTCAGAAGAGACCGCGCGAAGCTATGGACCTAGTTGTGGTTCAAATGGCTCTGAGCACTATGGGACTTAACATCTATGGTCATCAGTCCCCTAGAACTTAGAACTACTTAAACCTAACTAACCTAAGGACATCACACACATCCATGCCCGAGGCAGGATTCGAACCTGCGACCGTAGCGGTCACGCGGTTCCACACTGAAGGGCCTAGAACCGCACGGCCACACCGGCCGGCGGACCAAGTTGTGAACAAGACATTGTGCATGCTGGTGCTGGCTCCATAATGATGTGAGCTGTGTTTACATGGAATTGACTGGGTCCTTTGGTCCAACTGAACCGATAATTAACCGGATATGGTTATGTTAAGCTACTTGGAGACCATCTGCAGCCATTCATTGACTTTATGTTCCTAAACGACTATGGAATGTCTATGAATGACAATGCGCCATGTTATTGGACCACAGTTGTTCGCGATTGGTTTGAAGAGCATTCTGGGCGATTCGAGCGAATGATTAGGCCACCAATATAGGCCGACTTGAATCCCATCGAACATTTATGGGACATAATCGAGAGGTCAGTTCGTGCACATGATGATGCACCGGCACCACTTGCATAAGTATGGACGGCTATAGAGGCAGTATGGCTCAGTATTTCTTCAGGGGGCTTCCAACGACTTGTTGAGTCCACGCCATGTCGAGTTACTGCACTACGCCGGAAAAAAGGAGGTCCGACACGATTTTAGGAGGTATACCATCACTTTTCTCACCCAAGTATAATGGACAGATGTAAAGGTGATTTCCAGCGTAACCCAAATAAGTGCGATAGGACCATTACTGTTTACGAAGTATATAAATGATTTAACAGCAAGTATCGGAAGCACTTTAAGGCTGTTCGCCGGCCGCGGTGGCCGTGCGGTTCTGGCGCTGCAGTCCGGAACCGCGGGGCTGCTACGGTCGCAGGTTCGAATCCTGCCTCGGGCGTGGGTGTGTGTGATGTCCTTAGGTTAGTTAGGTTTAAGTAGTTCTAAGTTCTAGGGGACTTATGACCTAAGATGTTGAGTCCCATAGTGCTCAGAGCCATTTTTTTTTAAGGCTGTTCCCAAAAAAATGGCTCTGAGCACTATGGGACTCAACTGCTGAGGTTATTAGTCCCCTAGAACTTAGAACTAGTTAAACCTAACTAACCTAAGGACATCACAAACATCCATGCCCGAGGCAGGATTCGAACCTGCGACCGTAGCGGTCACGCGGTTCCAGACTGCAGCGCCTTTAACCGCACGGCCACTTCGGCCAGGCTGTTCCCAGATGATGCGGTTGTCTATAAGAAAGTAGCAATGGCAGAAGACAATATCGATTTCCAGACTCACCTGCAGAGGGTTGATGAATTGTGTATGCTCTGGAAATTTTGGAAATTTGTGGTAAGTTCCTATGGGACCACATTGCTGAGGTCATCGGTCCCTAGGCTTACACACTACTTAATCTAACTTAAACTAACTTACGCTAAGGACAACACACACACGCCCATGCCCGAGGGAGGACTCGAACCTCCGACGGGGGAAACCGTGCGAACCGTGGCAAGGGGCGTTAGACCGCGAGGCTACCCCGCGCGGCAGTGTATGCTCTGGCAGTTGACCATAAACGTAAATAAATGTAACTTATTGCACATACGAAGTACAAGGAATGCACTACTGTACAACTATACTATTGATGAAAAACTGCTGGAAACATTATCCACCATAAAATATCTAGGAGTGAACGAGAGTTGAATAACCACACAAAACAAAAATTAGGAAAAACAGATGCCATTCACGAAAGAAGTTGCTTACAAGACCCTTGTTTGACTGATTACTGAGTATTCTTCATGAGTCTGGGATCCTTGCCACGTAGGACTGATAGATGAGCTAGAGAAGATCCAACGAAGAGCGGCGCCTTTCGTCACTGGGTCGTTAAGTCGGCGCGAGAGCGTTACAGAAATGCTCAAAAAACTCCAGTGGTAGACATTACATGAGAGGCGTTATGAATCACTGAGAGATTTGCTGTGGGAATTTCGAGATAGCACTTTCCGGGAAGAGTCGGACAACACATTACTTCCTCCCTCATACGGGATACGACCATCACGAGAAAATACGAGAAATTAGAGCTAATACAGCGCTTACCGACAATAATTCTTCCCACGCTCGATTTGTGTGTGGAACAGGGAAGGCGAGATTAGTTAGTGGCACCACAAGTATCCTCCGCCACACATCAAATGGTTCAAATGGCTCTGAGCACTATGGGACTTAACATCTGAGGTCATCAGTCCCCTAGAACTTAGAACTACTTAAACCTAACTAACCTAAGGACATCACACACATCCATGCCCGAGGCAGGATTCGAACCTGCGACCGTAGCAGCAGCGCGGTTCCGGACTGAAGCGCCTAGAACTGCTCGGCCACACAGGCCGGCTAGAATTTCGATCTCACCTCAACAGCCACGGCATTCACATGTCCGTTACAATCTGTGGCATGAATGCTTTGTTATTAATGGAAATTCGCCATAGATAGCGTTGTTTCGTCAACGCAGACATGTTAACACTAGTAATAGTATTCAACCATTGAACCAATACTATGGACGCATCTCCCTAGGCTATTTATGCGGACAAGATGATCATTATCCCGTGTAGTCTGAGGCAGCAGTTTTCGGGAGGATATTGTTTCTGCTACTGACATTCACTTTGGCTCTGAGCACTATGGGACTTAACATCTATGGTCATCAGTCCCCTAGAACCCAGAACAACTTAAACCTAACTAACCTAAGGACATCACACAACACCCAGTCATCACGGGGCATTCACTTTGGTTTTGGCACATGTTGTCAAGGTCCTGTCCAGGTAACATCCAAGTATTTGGCATAGAGAAAGTTCTTCAACACCGTTTCTTTTCACGTAATCAGGAGGCCCTCTGGATGCATGCTTGTTGCGGAAATGAAAGGCGCGAATCTGGATTTTTGTGAGGTTGTGCTTAATTTGGTTCTAGACATGGTCCCATTACCTCTCGACGCAGAACGCTTCTCATTCCTACCCACTGTAACCACACACGCATCAGTATCTTAGCAGCGTGCCCTGTACGAGCCGAAATGAAACGGTATGATCAACATTTATAACAAGACAGAGCATTTTTCCTCCTCATTTGGCAATAGAGAACGAACTGCTATCCGCAGTCTTGTTTCAAAAGTTTCCTGGCACAGCTGTCACTCTACTTAAATTCAGCTGTCTCAAGAAGCTCAGTGCAGCAATAATTACGTAACTTTATATGACTTTCAGTTAATCAGTTTCAACGACCGAATTTTCTCTAACAAGGGAACCTCCCCATCGCACCCCCCTCAGATTTAGTTATAAATTGACACAGTGGATAGGCCTTGAAAAACTGAACACAGATCAATCGAGAAAACAGGAAGAAGTTGTGCGTAACTATGAAAAAATAAGCAAATTATACAAACTGAGTAGTCCAAGTGTAAGATATGCAACATCAAGGAGTGTGTAAAGCTGAGGAGCGCCGTGGTCCCGTGGTTAGAGTGAGTAACTGCGAACGAGAGGTCTTTGGTTCGAGTCCTCCCTCGAGAAAAATTTTACTTACTTTATTTTCGCAAAGTTACGATCTGACCGTTCATTCATTGACGTCTCTGTTCACTGTAATAAGTTTAGTGTCTGTGTTTTGCGACCGCACCGCAAAACCGTGCGATTAGTAGACGAAAGGACGTGCCTCTTCAATAGGAACCGAAAACATTTGATCGCAAATTCATAGGTCAACCGATTCCTCCACAGGAAAACACGTCTGAAATATTCTATACGACACTGGTGACGGCATGTGCTTCACATTACAGGAATATGTTGTCGACCCACCTAACTTGCACACTTGGCGAATGGGTAAAAAGTTTCTTCTACCTTGCCCGATTTAGGTTTTCTTGTGGATGTGATAATCACTCCCAAAAAAGTGGTGAAGACATAAGAGTTTGTCACATAAACTGCAACAAATGAATGCAAGTTTCACAGTCGCACAGTTTTCCCTGTGCTCTGTCAAAACATACGTTTTTAACGTTTTCAAGTTTTTCCGTGTGTAGACCGTCAAATCCTGCATGTGTCCAAGCAAATCTGAACATGTCCTGGAATTTTGGAGAGCGAAGTTGATCATGTCTGAGTGCATGAACTTTGGTAATTGTCTGAAAATAAAAAAAATAAAACTTTTCACTCGAGGGAGGATTGAACTAGGGACCTACCGTTCCGTAGCTGCTCGCGGTAACCACGGTACCACGGTGCTCATCAGTGTATACGTACCTTGATGTGGCTTATCTTGGACACGGACTACTCAGTTTGTATATTTTGCTTATTTTTTTCATAGTTCCATACAACTTCTTCCTGTTTTCTCGATTAATCTGTGTTCAGTTTTTCATGGCCTATCCCTGTGCCAACTTATAACTAAATCTGAGGGGGGTGCGATGGGGAGGTTCCCTTGTAAGTAACACATCTCAGTTTGCTGTGAGAACATCTTACTTACTTTTTTCGATTTTCAAAGCCTCTTTTCAAATGCAAACTGCATTTTTGAAGAATGTACAAGAAACTGTAGTTGCTCGGCACCGAACGTACTGATCTACCCTCTCCACGTCACCCATCTCATAGACCAAAAATCGGTAGACGTTTAATAGTGCTCTTGAAGGTATTGCAATGTGGCTAAAAGAACCTGCTCGTATAGATTGATGTGTGGCGTGCTGGCTTGAGAGGCAGAGAGGTGAGAAAGACCCGGACCACTCCTGAAGACCACGCGATTCTAACCAATTTCCAGAAATTTTTTTATTGATTTCTTGCACAAAATCGCACCTAGAATGGCCTGGGGGACTATAGTGCTGCATCCGCTTAACGCTTCTAACGTCGTGATTAACATTTTCAAGGTGAGGACCTAAACTGTCGATGATAAGAGTTCTATAGGTGTCACCCGTAAGTGTACCTGCGAAGTAGTGTGGATGGGTGATTTCATCTTTAAGGATACCCCAACACAAACATTCATAACTTCACACCTCCCTTGTCTTCGTCTACTACCGCCGCACCTTCTAAAACTATTTGTTTCTCGAAGTAGTTGTTCAGCACGTAAGAAAGTTAAGGCTGAAGGAGCTCTTCGACAGGAAGCTTCTCAGAATTAGCCATGGCTGCTTCATTTGCATCATGTCGCATTCGCCGAACACAGGCATGTCAACGTAGTCGTTGGATGTTTATGTCATGTTTACTCCACTTTTGTATCCGTGGCAGACCGAACCTCGTTTGTTTGTGCATTCCAACCTGTGTTGTATACGGCAGTGTAAGGATACATTCTACAGTGTAACCGGACATGACTTCAATCAGCCCATCGAAGAAGCTTGTCGCTCCGTAGTACTAGCAAATTTACACCGTCTCTGTAGGGCATTCGGAAGGGGCATTGATTCGTGCATTCAGGGAAATGGACACTCATTTGAACAGCTCATTTAAATGAAATTTACGCCACCAGGACGTCTATCTGAACATAGCCAATTATGTACAGAAAGTCGCACCCACCCCAAAACCTTGAACCTTTCTAGCTCCATAACTAAAATTGATGGAAATTTGGTTCAAACTTATTTGTACACAGCTGGTTCCAATACATCAGTTACAGGATGGATAAAAATAGCTAAAAAGACTTTTCTTACGTTTACGTAACTAAATAAATATGCCTTTCAATTATTATTTTGTAAGACAAAAATAAAAAAAGCGTTTCTGAAACACGCTGTATCTCCATTGTGCGGGAGTTTAACGCGTGCAAGATCGCTACGTGATTACATGTTTCGTGGCCGATGCAGTAGGAACATGAAATCTGTTCGATTCTAATGTAATAACACAGCTCCGTTCAAGAAAGTTTATCCTGTATAATCTTATTTATTGAATTTCGAATATTTCTTTCGTGACCAACGTAGGTCATAAAATCGTGGATGTGCTGTCGGAGAAATGGAGGTATTAGTACTCGTGTCCTCGACCTAGTCACATCTGTGTAAATAAATAAGTTCTTTGCTGCGAAGCTGAGTATCACTAACGTACAGTGTGAGGAAGCTTGGACAGGCCGCGCGAAATTATCTAGAAGCAGTAAATATTTCGAGGTACGGTTTTCGTTAAGTTATACCGAACAATTTTCTGACGTACACAAGAAACTTTTTAAGTTTACAGCTGCCAAACTATGACACCAGATTGTCTTTCTTACTCTGTACACACTTTCTGTGCCATTGGAAAGAATTTTCGAAGAGGACTTCAAAAACTTAACATGTCTGGAACAAATACTAAGAAGGAAACGGCGCCACAATCCACTGACACGCCGTCAGAGGAGAGTCTATAGGCGTTTGTCCTGCTGTACTAGATGTAAGCACATACAAAACTCGGGTACGGTTCCTGTGTTTACCTGTGCGCTTAAAGCCGATAAAGCTGTGCTCTGATGTTGTTGCAGTCAAACAATTTCCTCGTCAAGCAATTCGGTCTTTCACAGTTCATACGGCAGCCTAAAAAAATTGAAAAAAAAGAACGGTCAATTGTTTTGTGAAAGGGTTTATCTAAAAGTATAAAATAATGTAGATTGGAGAAACATTTGACGCACCTTTGAATAACACTCGAGATCTCGTACAGCAAATTAGGAGCGTCAAACATTTCTCTAACCTATATTATTTCTTAACTTTCGACAAATCATTTCACGAAATATCTGGCTGTTCTCTCAAATTTTTTATTTTCAAGTCAGCAAATTAGGAGCGTCAAACATTTCTCTAACCTATATTATTTCTTAACTTTAGACAAATCATTTCACGAAATATCTGGCTGTTCTCTCAAATTTTTTATTTTCAAGTTTTGTTCAGAAAGCACGAAATATTGATCGGTATTCTGTTATTATATATAGATCGAAAGAAAGAAGTTTCATTTTGTTATGTAATTTGATACTCATTTTATTTTTTTCAATATGAAAGAAACAATTTCACAATTTCTTTACCAATGCAACCTTTTATGCGCAAAGTAACTAGGTCTTGAAGAGTGAAATTTTGGACCCTCAGGTTACATAGCTAGCAGCAGCTGTTCCAAATACTTCAGTTTTCCCTCAGATCACTGATTACGTCAATTTGATATCCATTTGCCCATTTCACACACTCTGTTCGGCGATGAAAATTCGGACAAAAATCCGTTGTTTTATTTCTAGGGAATATTGTTTTTGCTCTATTCAAACATTTGACAAAAAATGGATACGGTTCTAGTACGGCGATTGACGCCAAAACCCTTGGCGCATCGGTTCAGTTGTGCACTGAAAGTTATCTATGTTCTCAGATATGCTTTTGCAAAGATTATAATTTTTTTTAAAAAACTAGAACAGTGACGGATAAAATACACTAATGAAAAAGAGGAGCAGCAGATGAAGGAAATGCTGCTAACATTTCAGCAGCGGTAACGCAATCCACTCGTCACTATGAAAAATATGGTTCAAATGGCTCTAAGCACTATGTGACTTAATATCTGAGGTCATCAGTCCCCTAGACTTAGAACTACTTAAACCTAACTAACACCTAACTAACCTAACGACATCACGCACATCCATGCCCGAGGCAGGACCGTAGCAGGCGCGCGGTTCCGTACTGAAGCGCCTAGAACCCCTCGGCCACAGCGGCCGGCCGTCACTATGGGACAGATGAACGTGTCAGTCGGATCATTAAAAGGAATAGTCTACAAATACTACATTCCCATATATTTCATCCTTTTTACATTTCACTGCATCACCAGCTTCATGGCATTCACCTTCAATTGACTATCATTAAGAATTCTCCGAATGGAGTCTACGAAAACTACGAAATAATGCCGCGTTTATATGGAATATTTTGTTTACGGATGAACCGTAGCTTTCAAACCATGGGCAAATCAGTCTTTGCAATATACACCACTCGTCAGTTGAAAACGCATAAACAACGACCTTGGTGTGTCAACTTGTGGGGCGGGCTCTTCATCAGTAGCGTCATTGTACCGTATTTTATTGATGAGAATCTAAATAACTGTAAGTATCTAAACGTCCTAACTGATATGGTGTCACTGGGCATGAGGCACTGCATGTTGTACCAAACTGAAGGACGCCTCGCCCATTCCTTACAAATAACTACAGACTTCGATAACAGAAAATGCGAAGATCGTTGGAAGGGCCTTTTGCGAAACACAAAAATGCCTGCACTCAGCTGAGCTAACACCTTTGGACTTTTGTTTGTGGAGGAAATTAAAACACGAGATCCACAGGGAAACACCGACGACTCAAAAAGACACGAAATGTCGTGTAACGAGGGTCTGTGCTGCTATAAGTTCAGATGAAATTCAACGAGCAATATTGACTGCCCGGAAATGGTTCATAGCTTTTACACAGGAGAGCCCGGAAAATGGTATGGGCATGCATATTCAAATACAGCGATATGTAAACAAGCAGAATACGCTGCTACGGTCGGCAACTTCTATATAAGGCAGCAAGTGTCTCGCGCAGTTGTTAGATCGGTTACTGCTACTACAAGGGCAGGTTATCAAGATTTAAGTGAGTTTGAACATGGTGTTATAGTCGGCGCACGAGCGATAGGACATAGCATCTCCGAGGTAGCGATTCAGTGTGACAGAAGTGCAACCCTCCGGCAAATTGCAGCAGATATCAATACTGGGCCATCAACAAGTGTAAGCGTGCGAATCATTCAACGAAACATCATCGATATGGGCTTTCGGAGCCGAAGGCCCACTCGTGTACGCTTGAGACTGCACGACACAAAGCTTTACGCCTTGCCTGAGCCCGTCAACACTGACATTAGACTGTTGATATCTGGAAACATGTTGCCTGGTTGGACGAGTCTCGTTTCAAATTGTCTCCAGCGGATGGACGTGTACGGGTATGGAGACAACCTCGTGAGTCCATTGACCCTGGATGTCAGCAAGGGACTGTGACGCTGGAGGAGGCTCTGTAATGGTGTAGGTCGTGTGCAGTTGGAGTGATATGGGACCCCTGATACGTCTAGACAAGACTCTGACTGGTGACTACGTAAGCGTCCTGTCTGATCAGCTACATCCATTCATGTCCTTTGTGCATTCCGACGGACTCGGGCAATTCCAGCAGGACAGAGCGGCACCCCACACGTCCAGAATTGCTGCAGACTGACTCCAGGAACGCTCTTCCGAGTTTAAACACGTTCGCTGGCCACCAAACTCCCTAGAAATGAATATTATTGAGCATATCTGGGATGCCTTACAACGTGTTGCTAAGAGGTGGTCTCCACCCCTTCGTACTCTTACGGATTTAAGGACAGCCCAGCAGGATTCACGGTGGCAATTCCCTCCAACACTACTTCAGACATTAGTCGAGTCTATGCCACGTCGTGTTACTGCACTTCTGCGTGCTCGCTAGGGCCCCACACGATAGCAGGCAGGTGTAACAGTTTCTTTGGCTCTTCAGTGTATAAGTGGTCAATGGCGACATTTGGAACGCGTGACAGTCATAATAATAAACTTGCTTTTGTGTCCCTGACGGCAGGACTGTAGTTTGTGGCGTTCTTACCTTGTTACTGTTTGATCCACTTGCACACATGTTATGCCGTTGCAGTTCTCTTCAAAGGCTCTTTTCCATGTCACAGAAAAAGTTTGTATTTCCATAAAAAACACAGTCTTCGGTTTTACAATACGGCAGTTGTAAGCGATAAACACTGTAACTTCTGGCAGAATACAACTGTGTGCTGGACCGAAATGCAAAGTCTGATCGTAGGTATCCGGACACCTATTAGTGGACATTATTATGGGGTGTGTTCACCCTTCGGTTTTATGACGGCCTGAACTCTGCTGAGAACACTTTCAGTGAAGTACCTTAATGTCTGTGGAGGAATGACAGCCCTGTCTTTCCTCCACCACACACTGTAATGTGGCTTACGGAGTATAGATATACATAATATCCGAAACCAGAGAATTTAGTCATATTGGACGCGGGGTCCTTGACGTTCTGACTCATCGCAAAGGAGTTCCGTTGGGTTCAAGACGGGTCTCTCGGCAGTCCAGTCTATTTTAGGAATGTAATTGTTCACAAACTATTACCTCACAGATGCTGCTTTATGCTGATACAAACAGTCATCGTCTCCAAAATGTTCCAATACTGTAATGACTATGCAATGGTTAAAAGCGTCCTTCCACGTTTACCGTTTTCTTAAGCGCAGTAAGTGGATCACACCTAACTACGAAAAGTACCCCCATACCGTAAAACCAACTACTCTCTACTTCCCTGCTGGCACAATCGCTGCAGGCATTCGCCAAACCAAAATCCTTCCATCTGATTGCCACAGGGTATAGCGCGATTTATCACTCCAAATCAGTCGTTTACAGCAATACACTAACTAGCTGCGTCTCTCTTTACACCACCTCTAGCACTGACTACAGAAATATGTGGTTTATAAGGAGCTGCTCGACGACAGCGCCCCATTGTTTTATCCTCGGTTTATCTATGGTTGTTTCTTCGCCTTTTCATTTAAAACTTATATCAACAACACTCGACCTGGGCAATCTTAGAAGGCTGAGACATCCCTGATGTACTGGGTACGCAAGTGACATTCGGTGGCGAGTCCACGTTCGAAGTCATCGAGCTCTCCTGAACGACCCACCGTGCTGTTGCTACTTCTTTACAGATACTCCCCGCCCCTTTTATTTTGGCGGTTCTGCATCTCGTGACATCTAGTGGTCAATTCTGTATCACATCCGCATGTCCACCATATACTTTTGATCAGATAGTCACCTAGGCTGCGGCTATGGCATTTCTTCCATTAGTGCTTCTAGCGCACGGTTCAAAAAATGGTTCAAATGGATCTGAGCACTATGGGACTCAACATCTGAGGTCATCAGTCCCCTAAAACTTAGAACTACTTAAACCTAACTAACCTAAGGACATCACACACATCCATGCCCGAGGCAGGATTCGAACTTGCGACCGTAGCGGTCGCACGGTTCCAGACTGTAGCGCCTAGAACCGCTCGGCCACCCTGGCCGGTAGCGCGCGGTTAGTAGGAGGACGTCTGTGAAGTCTGGAAGGCAGACGAGAGGTACTGGTGAGCGTATTACTGCGACGCTGATCGTGAGTCTCGACTAAACAGCTAAATCAGCGAGACAGTTGTCTGGGAGACCAAACGTTCCAGTTTCGAGTACCGGTCCAACAAATACTGTTAGTGCGTCAGGTAGTTACAGAACAGTACCCATCCAGCTCCTGAGTGAATGAGACTTAAGAACGTTAAAAATTATTTGCGTATGTCGAAAAATTTGCCACTTTTCTCGCTGCAACTTACGGAAAACCACACGATACATTTACTAGTTCTTGATATATCTGGTTTGGCCCACCTGAGCTTCCTCGCCTTTTTTTTTTAATTTTTTTTCCCACTGTGAAATAATGAGAACATTCCTGTGAATGTACGTGCGGATGTGTGCGTGCGTGCGTATGTGTGTGTTTTAGTTCCCTGCTGAGGTTATGAGGCTTTGCGAATACAATGTCGTCCATGTCGGTTGGGATAACGTCATTGCCTCCAAGTATGGTGGGCGGCTGTACACGCCTGCTGACGGTGTATTTTGGTATTTGCGCAACGGCGGTCTCGCTGCCGTGGGCGCAGAGTTGTTTACCTAAACAAGGCGCGTACCGATGATTGGTGTGTACAGCGATGGGCTGCACGTCCGGGAAGTGGCCTTCGCGCACATGCGGGCCTAGTCTCGCCAAACGTGAACTTGCGTCACGCACTACGGCATTCTGCAGTCTCACTCCTCCGAAGAGCGCCGACGATATTATTGCCAGACAGAATTAGTTTCAATCGTATCTGGTACGTATAACGAGCAGAATGAAAAAAAGTTGGAGGATAAGCTTCTAGAGGTAACAGTAGCAGAACAAACTGTAATGGTCCAATCCCTACTGGAGGTTCTAGTGTGCTTTTCGAGTTGATAGTACGTAAGTAACAAGCGTATTGTTATTTTCAGCACCACTTTCACTCTCATAACTGGTCAGAAATACATCAGAAAGCGAAACAAACTCCAACTTGGATGCCTGTATGTGATCCATCAAGTGTTTACTAGTGTACTACAAAGCTGAGATAGAACTTAACAGTTTCCACAACGAAACTGTGTCTGTATCTGGCATAAAATCCAAGGAGATTCTAGTTGTAAGTGAAGTACAACAGCTGCAAAACGCAATCAATTTGTTCGCTGTGTGATTGCAGTGGAAACCTTACCGACGACAGTGCCATTAAAACGGAGTTACTAAACAAAGTTTACCGAAAGTTTTTCACCAAAGAAGCTGTGTTAACATTCTAGAACTCGAGTGATGAACATCAGCTAACATGAGTAATTGGTATGTAGGTGCCTACGGCGTAGTGACGGAACTTAAGCCAAGTAATAAAGGCAAGTCTGGGCATAACTTTCAATAGTTTAAACTTTCTCTATCAATTGCATAATTCTTGACACTTATGATCGTTGGGGTGGTACACATATGGGTGAGAGCTTTTAAAGATGGGCGTTAGAAGCTGCTATGAGGAACGAAGTGGGTGACCATCAGCTATTACTGACGATTTAGTGCAGGAAGTCGATGAAAAAGTGAGAAAAGACAGACGCTTTACGCTCTAAATGTTATGTGATGAATTTCCTTAAGTATCAAGAAGAGTGCTTTATGCAGTTGTAACAGGACATTTAGATTATCGAAAGTTATGCTCAGGCGGCAGATTTATGCGAGAACGGTATTCAAAGCTGGTTGTGCGGAGCGTCAAGTGCCTTGATATTGGTGGGAATTGCTTAAAAATGTAGATTAAAGTACAGGCTGTCGTGTAAAAATGAAATTGTTAAGAAAAGTCTCCGAGTATTATTTTATTTCAAAACAGTACTTAATTTAAAAAAAAAACGCGTCTCGTACAACAATGAAGTAGCGGATAAGTTGGGAGCGGTGCATGGCACATCTAGGACCACTCTTAACAGACGCTAGCTGTTTATGAATAATATAAATAGAAACAAGGACGTGTCACTTCAGAGCTGAGCCAGATATTCCTCTACAAACTTGGTTTTATGACTCGGCCTTAAATGGAGGAAACATAAATTCTATTTTCGGATTGATAGTTACTCGTAACACCATTATCACCTGATTTAAGTTGGTGAAAATATTTTTATGGTAACCAGGAGACGGGGGATATTACACATTGTATTTAAATGCATAAAGCTGACATCTAAAGAGTCCTTTGTTAAAAAGAAATGCAACTAAAGAAAATCCCAGTAGGGAAAAGGACATGCAAAGTACGAAACCGAAGTAAAACTGAGATTGACTGCGTCCTGGCAAACAATATACAAATCTTTTTTTATTTTTTATTCATTTTTTTGCAATATTCGTCACAGTTGCGATTATAGTCATCTATCTGTGGCGACTAGTTTCGGATCATCATGTCCATTTTCAAACCATAACACTAAACGTAAGTGTAATCGTAGAGCCCACAAATGTACGTATGAATAACAAATGTTCATATTCATGGTTAGAAACCATTGCATGAATAAAAAAATGTTGGACTTCATTCGAATACGGTTTCCTTCCAATACAACGCAGCATTCACTTCGATGGAAACCATATTATATATTCCTATGAAGTCTAACATTTTTTATTCATGTAATAGTTTTCTAACGATGAATATGGACATTTGTTACTCACATGTACATTGATATACTGTATGATTACACTTACGTTTTAGGCTATGGTTTGAAAATAGACGTGATGACCCGAAACTACTCACCAGAAAGAGATGACTATTGTCGTAACAGTGACGGATATTAGAAAAAAATAAAAATATTTCTTACCCTAGTTGCTGGTCCTATCCGCCATTATGTTGGAACTTCGTAAACAAATCTTTTCTTTCCACTGGGACCTGCAGCATACATTATGTCACAGTAGGACATTGTGAACAAACTAATTTCAAGCACGCACAGTTTAAAAAAAATTAATGGAATCTTTATTTACGAACAACGGATAACCAAAGCACCAGAGATTGAAAGAACGGAAATAACAGTTTCATAGACACATGGACGAAAACAACATAAATATCTTCGTGTAAACAACTAGCTTCCAAACTTGAATTTCTACGACTGTCAAAATAATAAAAAAACATAATACACGGACAACATCAAATCATTGAAAAACTTTACAACATTCCGAAAAAAATTATGTGCAACGACTATGGATAGCAGTATCAGTTTACTCAAAGTTGACATATGTCCGCCGGCCGAAGTGGCCGTGCGGTTTTAGGCGCTGCAGTCTGGAACCGCGAGACCGCTACGGTCGCAGGTTCGAATCCTGCCCCGGGCATGGATGTGTGTGATGTCCTTAGGTTAGTTAGGTTTAACTAGTTCTAAGTTCTAGGGGACTAATGACCTCAGAAGTTGAGTCCCATAGTGCTCAGGGCCATTTGAACCATTTGACATATGTCCATCTACAATATCAGGACGAGAGTACAATATCCAACATAAAAACCTTTATAAATTACATATTATGAAAATATAAATAAATGCGAGTGTTTGCAGATATGCTGATGAAGTCCATAAAGATGAAATATACAAAAATAAAAGACCAAGCAGCATACTATCGACTAATCCTCTCCATAATATACAAATTATTAACGGTTCTGAGTCTTAAACCATTTCAGGATCTCTAGTGACCACAGATTAGAAAGATGCCAAATAAAACAGAGCGTTGAATTTTAAAGAAATAAACTCCTTCAAAAACAATCCAGTTTCAGTGAGTCCAAAAAGTTTAGTTTAAAACAGGAATAGCTTCCATCAACGTTAACCATGTTTTATGGCTCTAGAGGGTGAATAAACTGTATAGTTAAATAGTGGGAATGGTGCCTCAGCAAATATTCCATTGGAAATCGCTAGTGATGTTGCACAAGTGAAGCGATACAAACAAAACAAAATTTCAGACGACACAAATAAGCTGATGGTTCAAATGGCTCTGAGCACTATGGGACTTAACTGCTACGGTCATCAGTCCCCTAGAACTTAGAACTACTTAAACCTAACTAACCTAAGGACAGCACACAACACCCAGCCATCACGAGGCAGAGAAAATCCCTGACCCCGCCGGGAATCGAACCCGGGAACCCGGGCGTGGGAAGCGAGAACGCCACCGCACGACCACGAGATGCGGGCAAAAATAAGCTGAAGAGTAAGAGAAAAGAAGTAAAGGTAAATGATAGCAGAAGTCAGACAGAATTAGCTGAATAAAACTGTTGAGAAACATTTATGAGAAGATTTCAGGAAGTATGACGAGAAGACTGTGAAGGAGATAATCGATAACAGTCGAACTACAAAGAAAATGAAACGGGAACATATGCTGGATGGGTATCATATCACATCAGTCAGTCAGGATGTTACGACGAACCGGGAAATCATGTTAAAGGTGTTTAAATAATTCTTCAAAAAACTATCTTGTGCCCATAATGGAGAGAAAGATAGGGTAGCAGTCGAAACAATAAAATCGTTGGGAGATGTGCTAACTGCAAAACTTTTCCAGATATTCACAGAATGAGGAGGATAACTAGTAGTTGGAACAATACCGTTATTTGCTATAATTAACAATAAAGGGAGCAGGAAAAGGTGGTGCACTACAGTTAGTCTTTTGTCAGTGGTATACAAGGTTTTTACCAAATCCTTACAAATCATTCAGAAAAACAATTTAGACTTTAGCAAAAAGAAAGACATAGAAGAAAATATAGCGCAATGAAACGTCAGGCCGGTTGGAGTGGCCGTGCGGTTCTAGGCGCTACAGTCTGGAACCGAGCGACCGCTACGGTCGCAGGTTCGAATCCTGCCTCGGGCATGGATGTGTGATGTCCTTAGGTTAGTTAGGTTTAAGCAGTTCTAAGTTCTAGGGGACTGATGACCATAGATGTTAAGTCCCATAGTGCTCAGAGCCATTTGAACCATTTTTGAACCTAGAAATTAAGTCGCATAGTGGTCAGAGCCATTTGAACTATTTGAGCCAAGCCATTTGAAACGTCTACAGGTTGACAGCGAAGTTGTAATAGAAGCAACGGATATCAACTGCCACTTTATATGGAGTTTACAGACTATAAGAAAGCATTTGACTCTGAGATAATAAAATCTGCAGCACTTGAAAACCAAGGAATGTTATACACCTATATAACTTTATTCGAGAGATATACAACAAGGTTACAGCTTCCATTCGGTTGCACGATGAGAGTGAAAACCTTAAAAATAAAAAAAGGGGATAGGCAAGGGGACTCCGTTTTACCAATGCCAGCTTCTTGGACCATGGGAGAGACCTTCAAATTATTAATCTCAGAGGAAGAAAGAATATGCATAAATGAATCTTATTTGAACCATCTTCGATTTGAAGATGATGTTGCTTTATGTGTCTTGGTCTCAAAGGAAATTAAGCAAAAGATGGAGGAATCGAATAGAGCAGGTGCAAGAGCAGGCTCGAAGTTTTGTTACAATGATTCCGAAATAACGTACAAACAATATGCTCCGAGGAAAATACTAAAAATTAATATTGAATTTACAGAAACAGCTGACGGATTTGGATCCTTAGGATAACCAGAACCAACAAGCGGATAGAAACAAATAAACAAACGTAGAGTAAAAATGGCTTGGAGTCCTCTGGGAAAAGCTATACTGTATTCAGGAGTAAATTTCTGGCGTGCCTTAGCTGGAGAAGTCCATAACAAGTATTTACTCAAAGTACTGACCTATGGGACAGTTTAGAAATGGAGCGGTTGCCCAACGAGAAGTCGAAAGATTCATTTTGGGCCCAAGAGGAAGGGACAGAAGAACGAACAAATTGATAAGAGGTAAAACTGGAAATGAGGACGTGACAGTGTCTATTACGAAACTGAAATATGAAAGGGCTGTGCGTATAACAAGACGAATATGCGGGAGATGATCAAAGGAAATCCTGTGTTGGATTTCTTGCGATAAGAAAAGACCTAGAGGACGACCTAATGAAAGACAGGCTGACA
Organism: Schistocerca nitens; assembly: GCF_023898315.1. Taxonomy (NCBI): domain Eukaryota; kingdom Metazoa; phylum Arthropoda; class Insecta; order Orthoptera; family Acrididae; genus Schistocerca; species Schistocerca nitens. The sequence continues at coordinate 581,387,177 of NC_064616.1, read as the reverse complement.
GCATTTATAAACAAGCAGATCACACTTTGAGGCGAAAAACTGAAGTTAGCAATACGTGCAGAACTATGAAAAAGGCATATTTTCAACAGTGGATAATAAACGGTTGCTGATGCTAATCATGATGATAATTGTTTATTTTCATAGTTATCTATTTTAGAGTAGGTTTTCGCTCTTGAGATTAGTGTTTAACATCCCATCGACAACAAGGTCATCAGAGACGGAGCACAAGCTCACATTATGGAATTATGCGGAAGGAAATCGTCTGTGCCCTTTCAAAGGAACCATCCCAGTATTTGCCTGAAGCAATTTAGGGAAATCACGAAAAACCTAAATCATGATGGCCGGAAGTGGGTTTGAACCGTGGTCCTCCCGAATGTGAGTCCAGTGTGTTAAACGCTGCGCCACCCCTCTCTGTTTTTTGCTCTTTACATTTCTTCAGTATAGCCTCCCAACTTCTCAATGATACAGTTCCAACGTTTGAGAAGCTTTATTATTGTTTTTATTCTTATTCTTTTCTATCGACGACTAGTCGTCTCTCCGCACGTAGGTTGTTTCAAATTTCGGTATACACTCAAGTCCATAAATTAATGGACCTTGGAGAACCATGAAAGGCCATGAGTCACGGTGATAATGTGCAAATTAAAAGGCAGCCTAGCAACACTGTGACATGTGGCACAGTAATACTTGCACAAGGTTACCAGAAATCTGGGCATGAGCTGTAGGGGGAATTATGCTTGGAGTGCTCGCCCTCAGTGGAGTGCAGAACGCTAATATAGGCTCTGAGGCCCTCGCAACGCAATACAGGATACGCAAAGCCCCCACCCCTCCATTTTGTCCCACTTTGTCTTCCAGCATGGTTTGAGTACCGCTACATTTTCATGTATCCTTCGGCAGCCACTTTACAATGCGTGTCGTATGTTACTGTCACGTCATCCCTTTCCGTTTGCAGTCGCAAATTATGTTTGGAAAATAATGACTGTTAGTATCTCTCCTTACAAATTCTAATCTCTCAAACTTTGTTGTTTTCACGAGATGTATGACTAAGGACTACGTAAGCTTTCAGAATTTAACCGTGTCAGCGATGTTAAACGTCTTTTTTGTAGCTTATGCTGTTGGAGTCCAATGAATCTCCGTGACGCTCCCGCTCTCACTAAACAAACACCCGTGACATAACACGCAGTTTTCCTTTTCAGTATCTCCGTCTCCACTATCAATTTTATCAGCCATAGTCCCAGACTGTGGAGCAATCCTCAAGTATAGACATAACGAGCAATTTTTTAACTCTCTCTCCTTCATGATTGAACCACTCTTTCTGAGGATTCATCCAATCAGTTTCATTCTGGAGTTGCCTTTGCTACGGATACTTTTATGTGATCGTTCCACTATGAATCGCTCCGTATGGATAGTCCTAGGTAATGAATCTGCAAAAGCGTGCTGAAAAGTTATGCCTCCGAATCTTTATGTGAAAACTATTAAAGCTTTTTAAATGAAACAAAAGTTACTAACATTCTACATCCTTACTCTTCATGTTTACATATTTTCAGTCCTCGATCACTAGAGGGCTCCGAGTTGTGCAGTGTACTATGGCGGTGTGTAACGTAACTATGTCGCTGCGTGAGAAACAGCGTGCTGTAATCGAGTTTCGAACACGTGGAGCACCCTCTCCTTCACCATGACAATGCCAGACCACACAGGAGTGCTGCGACATCTGCAACTATCCGACGCCTTGGGTTCGCTGTCATCGATCATCCTCCATACAGTCCCGACTTGTCGCCATCCAATTTTCATCTGTTGACAAAACTTAAAACTTTCTGTAGTGACGATATCAACAAAATGGTCTTTCGTCGGGAGAAATTGTTCGTCACCAAGGTGACTATGTGGAGAAATAAGTATATAGACATGAAGAATAAAGATGTAAAATGTTAATAACGCTTGTTTTATTTCAAAAGGTTTAAGAGTTTCTACATCTAAATCTACATTTACATCCATACTCCGCAAGCCACCTGACGGTGTGTGGCGGAGGGTACTTTGAGTACCTCTATCGGTTCTCCCCTCTATTCCAGTCTGGTATTGTTCGTGGAAAGAAAGATTGTCGGTATGCCTCTGTGTGGGCTCTAATCTCTCTGATTTTATCCTCATGGTCTCTTCCCGAGATATACGTAGGAGCAGTATACTGCTTGACTCCTCGGTGAAGGTATGTTCTCGAAACTTCAACAAATGCCCGTACCGAGCTACTGAGCGTCTGTCCTGCAGAGTCTTCCACTGGAGTTTATTTATCATCTCCGTAACGCTTTCGCGATTACTAAATGATCCTGTAACGAAGCGCGCTGCTCTCCGTTGGATCTTCTCTATCTCTTCTATCAACCCTATCTGGTACGGATCCCACACTGGTAAGCAACATTCAAGCAGTGGGCGAACAAGCATACTGTAAACTACTTCCTTTGTTTTCGAATTGCATTTCCTAAGGATTCTTCCAATGAATCTCAGTCTGGCATCTGCTTTACCAACGATCATCTTTATATGATCATTCCATTTTAAATCACTCCTAATGCCTACTCCCAGACAATTTATGGAGTTAACTGCTTCCAGTTGCTGACCTGCTATATTGTAGCTAAATTATAAAGGATCTTTCTTTCTATGTATTCGCAGCAGATTACACTTGTCTACATTGAGATTCAATTGCCATTCCGTGCACCATGCGTCAATTCGTTGCAGATCCTCCTGCATTTCAGTACAATTTTCCATTGTTACAACCTCTCGATATACCACAGCATCATCCGCAAAAATCCTCAGTGAACTTCCGATGTTATCCACAAAGTCATTTATGTATATTGTGAATAGCAACGGTCCTACGACACTCCCCTGCGGCACACCTGAAATCACTCTTACTTCGGAAGACTCCTCTCCATTGAGAATGACATGCTGCGTTCTGTTATCTAGGAACTCTTCAATCCAATCACACAATTGGTCTGATAGTCCATATGCTCTTACTTTGTTCATTAAACGACTGTGGGGAACTGTATCGAACGCATTGCGGAAGTCAAGAAACACGGTATCTACCTGGGAACCCGTTTCAATGGCCCTCTGAGTCTCGTGGACGAATAGCGCGAGCTGGGTTTCACACGATCGTCTTTTTCGAAACCCATGCTTATTCCTACAGAGTAGATTTCTAGTCTCCAGAAAAGTTATTATACTCGAACATAATACGTGTTCCAAAATTCTACAACTGATCGACGTTAGAGATATAGGTCTATAGTTCTGCACATCTGTTCGACGTCCCTTCTTGAAAACGGGGATGACCTGTGCCCTTTTCCAATCCTTTGGAACGCTACGCTCTTCTAGAGACCTGCGGTACACCGCTGCAAGAAGGGGGGCAAGTTCCTTCGCGAACTCTGTGTAAAATCGAACTGGTATCCCATCAGGTCCAGCGGCCTTTCTAATTGTGAGCGATTTTATTTGTTTCTTTACCCCTCTGTCGTCTACTTCGATATCTACCATTTTGTCGTCTGTGCGACAATCTAGAGAAGGAACTACAGTCAGACGACAATCTAGAGAAGGAACTACAGTGCAGTCTTCCTCTGTGAAACAGCTTTCGAAAGAGACATTTAGTATTTCGGCCTTTAGTCTGTCATCCTCTTGTTCACATAAAACAAATCACAGGCATTACTTTTCAGCACGCCCTCGTATATAACTATTTTCACTGATAGTTTGGCAATCGTGTAATCAAACAATAGCGGATCTTGTCGCCTATTTATAAGCAGTACATTACATTTGTCTATGTTGAGACACACCTGACAATCTCTGCACCAAGTGTCGATCCTGTGCTTGTCGCCCCACACATGGCTACAATTTTCTAGTGCTGCAACATCTCTATACACAACGGCTTTATTGCAAGAACAAACTCGTGGAGCTTCCTACATTATCCACTAGATCCTTTGTAGGTACTGAGAGCGTTATTCGTAAGCACCTACAGGATATAAAATGGCGACTGGGCGGAATTACAAAAAAAAAAAAAAAAAAAAATAGTCATATAAGTTGATACACCATCTCTCCAAGTTTAGATTCGTAATACAGGCCGGGGCGTAGTTATAATGGGAGATAGGCGTGTCAGAACATGTACACAAATCATAATCATCCGCTCCGCATTGGCACATCTAATTAGTACGCGCGATGTGTTGGTCCTCTTGATCTGTTCGAACAGCGTCCTTCCTAGGTTTCTTCGCCAGAGTAGATCTGATATCACGATCAGAGTATCCATTTTTCCTGAATACCGTCGTCAGATGGTCAATCTCGGAGCCGAGATGATCCTTGTCCGAAATAGTCCTTGCTCTGTGCACCAAGGTATTCAGCATAGCTCTCTTCTGAGCTGGGTGGTGAAAACTACGTGCGTTTAGAGATAAATCTGTATGCGTCGGTTTTCTGTACACAGAATGTCCGAGACGTCCATCTGATTTTCGCTCCACCAGCACATCTAAGAAGGGTAACTTCCCATCCTTCTCCACCTCCACTGTAAATCTTATGTTCTGGTGTATACCATTCAAATGATCAATAAACTACTGCAGTGCCTCATTGCCACGTAGCCAGATTAAAAATGACGATACATTTGATCAGAATTTATTTTTGATACGAGGAATGGCAGTTTGCTTTAAATGTGGATAAATGTAAGTTAATGAATATTCGTTGGGAAAACATTATCGTAATATTCGAATAAAGTGTTACGTAATGATCTGCTGCTTGACTCAGTCATGTCTATGAAATATCTATGCGTAAGACGTAGAATGTAACGAGCGAATAAGCTCAGTCGCTGGGATAGTCATTGGCGGACTACAGATTATTGGGAAGGTCCTGAGAAGTGTAGCACACTCATAAAGCAGATCACGCACAAGTCGCTTATGGAGACCATTCTAGAGTACATTTCCAGTGTTTGTGATACCCACGAGGTTGGGTTAAAAGAAGACACGAAGTACTTACGAGGCGTGTTGCAAAATTTGTTGCCGATCGCATTTACGCTTGTTATAAAAAGTAAGATAGTATGTGGTATCAAGCGAAATTTATGACTAGATTAAGGATTTTTTTGCTAGGGATGAAGCAGCATGTTATCTTGAATGGAGAGTCATCAACATATGTAGAACTAACTTCGGGTGTGCCCTAAGGAAGTGTGTTGGTACCCTTTCTATTCATGTTGCATGTTAATGACCTCTCAGACAATATTAATAGTAATTTGAGACTTTTCGCAGATGATGCAGTTATCTGTAATGAAGTACTGTCCGAAAAAGCTACACAAATATGTAGTTAGATATTGATAAGATTTCAAAATGGTGCAAAGATCGACAACTTGGTTCAAATATTCAGAAATGTAAAACTGTGCACATCACAAAACAAAAACGCATAGTATACTATGATTATAATGTCAGAGTCACAATTGGAATCGGTAAAGTCATACAAACACGTGGGTGTAACATTTCGTAGGGACGTGAAATGGAACAATCACATAGGCTCGGTCGTAGGTAAAGCTGGTGGAAGACTCGATTCACTGGTAGAATCGTAGGGAAATGCAGTCAAGTCTACAAAAGAGATTGCTTAAAAATCACTAACGCGACAGAATATTCCACAAGTTTGTGCGACTCATACCACATAGAACAGAGGATACAGAGGATATTGAAAGTACGGGTATATAGAGAATGGCAGAACGAATGGCCCCAAGTTCGTCTGATTCGTGGCAGAGTCTCACAGAGATGCTGAAGAAACCGAACTGGCAGACACTTGAAGATAGACACAAACTATCCAGAGAAAGTCTGCTCATAAAATTTCAAGAACAGAGTTTATGTGATGACTCCACGAATATACCACAACTCCCTACGTATAGCTCCAGTAGGAATCGTGACGACAATGTTAGCATAATTACAGTGCGCACAGAGGCACTTAAGCGGTCACTATTCCAGCGCGCCGTGCAAGAACGGAACTAGGAAAAGTCCTAATAGCTGGTATAATTGGAAGTTGTCTCTGCCACGCACTTCACATTGATTTGCAGAGTATAGATTTAGATATAAATGTAGATCGACTCGATCATGACGAGAGCGTTACCAAATGCTTCATAATCGTGGACGAGAATCCTTGGACGGAAGAAGGCTATCTTCTCGCGAAAAGCAATTGAAAGAAAAGGTTAGAACCAGCATTTATGACAGACTGTAGAACTGGTGTACTGCCTTCAATACTCATCTCGCGTAAGGAGAAAATAAGATACAGAGGCATACAGGCAATCATTTTCACTCGCTCCATTTGCGAGTGGAATCGGGAAGGGGAATGACTAGCAACGGTACAAAGAACCCTCCTCTCTGCACTGTACAGTCGCTAGATGTAAATGGAAGTAAAGATGTAGACAGGACTGGTAAATATTTTATTGATACACTGATCAAAAGTATTTGGACACCTCTATGTAATGCAGAATTGACCACTAGATATGACGAGAGACGGAGCCGCTAGTATAAGAGGAATCGTGGAGTTTCCTGCCGTCATTAGAGAAGCAGAAACAGCAAAATGAGTCGGTCAGTAGAGCTTCGAACGTGGATTAGTCATTAGACACCACCTGAGTATCCATCAGAGGCATTTCAACCCTTCTAAAGCTGCCACGAAGACTGATGGTAATGTGATTGTGATGTGAAAAAGCCAACAACAGCTAGACCAAGAACAGGTAACCTCATCTACTAACGGAGAGGATCCGTCGAGTATTTGGGAAGGTGGCTGTAAAAAATTGCATAAAATCAGCGGAAGGAATCACTAGTGAATTCCAGAGCAGTTCTGGTAGCACAGTGGCTGTACCTGGGGCGTTAAAAGAATGGGATATGATCGGTCAGTTCCCAATAAACTTCACATTTCTGTGTAATTGTCAATATCAATCACATTCTCCAACAACTGTATAACTAAGACGTTATTTTATTTAATATTTGACCACAGCCAGTTTCGGCATTCCACAATGCCACCTTCAGGCCTCTTATGCCCCTCTCAAAATAAACGATAATGCCATACAGTGCCATGTATCCCTGGATCTCGTGAATTCAAACCGTTTCACAAGCGCTTCGTTTGAAGGCTTTGAAGCAACTGGTTGCTACTAAACTTTCGAATGAAGCACTTGTAAAACGGTTTGAATTCACGAAATCCAGGGATACATGGCACTGTATGGCATTATCGATTATTTTGGGAGGTGCATGTGGGACCTGAAGATGGCATAGTGGAATGCCGAAACTGGTTGTAGTCAAAATAAAATGAAATAGCATCTTAGTTGGCTGTTGGAGAATTTCATTGACATTGACAATTACTTAATCAGCTGATGTCCCCTGTCCATGATGGATCAACGGAGACACATTTCAGTAGTCAGTATTAAGATACATTAGAGGTGGTGTAAAGAGTGACGCCACTGGACAGTGGTCGACTGAAAATGAGTGATCTGGATTGGTGAGTCGCGCTATAGCCTGTGGCAATCTGATGGAAGGGTTTGGGTCTGGCGAATGCCTGGAGAACGTTGCGTGTCGACATGTGTAGTGCCAACATGAAGTACGGAGATGGTAATGTTACAGTGTTGGGGTGTTTTTTTATATTATGGTATGTTCCCCTTATTTCGCTTAGAAAATGCTGAATGTTTAACGATGCGAACATATTTTACAGCTCTGTGTACTGCGTACAATAGAGGAACCGTTCGGAGATGATTTCTCTTATTTTTATCGTGATGATCATTTCTCCCTATGTAGGTGGGTGGCAGTAGAATATTTTCGCAATCGGAGGAGAAAACTGGTGATTGAAATTTCATGAGAAGATCCCGTCGTAACGAAAAACGCCTTAGTTTTAATGATTGCCACTCCAATTCACGTATCACCTGTCATAAAGCTGCACCTGTCAGGCAATGGTTTGCGGACAGTAACATTCCTGAAATAGGATGGCTTGCCCTGAGACCCGACTTGAAGCCAATGGAACACCTTTGGGATGAGTCATAACGCTGACTTCGCTCCACAGCCAGCCTACATCGCTTCATTCTCTGGTTTTGGCTTTTCTCCTGCATCTGTATTTCGCAAGCCACCTTGCTGTATGTGGCCGAGGGAATAATGAACTGCCGTTCCTCCTCAGACATTCAGGCACTTCACTGAAACGTCCTCTATACCTACATTTACAGGATTACTCTATAATTTACACTTTAAGGGCTTCACAGAGCATTCATCGAACCACCCTCAAGCTATTTCTATACCGTTCCACCCTCGAACAGCGCACAGGAAAAACCTACACTTAGATCTTCCCGTACGAGCTCTAATCGCCCTTGTTTTATTACAATGATCATTTTCCCCAAAGTCAACGAAAAGCGCCTTTGTTTTAATGACTGACACTCCAACTCACGTGTCATATCCGTGACGCGCTTTCCTCTACTTCGGAATAACGAAAAACGAGATTCCCTACATCTACATCTACGTGATTACTCTGCTATTCACAATAAAGTGCCTGGCAGAGGGTTCAATGAACCACCCTCAAGCTGTCTCACTACCGTTCCACTCTCGAACGGCGCGCGGGAAAAACGAGCACTTAAATTTTTCTGTGCGAGCCCAAATTTCTCTTATTTTTATCGTGATGATCATTTCTCCCTATGTAGGTGGGTGGCAATAGAATGTTTTCGCAATCAGAGGAGGAAACTGGTGATTGAAATTTCATGAGAAGATCCCGTCGCAACGAAAAACGTCTTAGTTTTAAAGATTGCCACTCAAATTCACTTATCATGTCTGTGGTACTAGCTCCCCTATTTCGCGATAGTACAAAATGAGCCAGTCGGCCGCTATGACCGATTGGTTCTAGGCGCTTCAGTCTGGAACCGCGCGACCACTACAGTCGCAGGTTCGAATCCTGCCTCGGGCATGGATGTGTGTGATGTCCTTAAGTTAGTTAGGTTTAAGTAGTTCCAAGTTCTAGAGGACTGATGACCTCAGATGTTAAGTCCCGTAGTGCTCACAGCCGTTTGAACCATTTGCATACAAAACGAGCTGCCCTTGATTGAACTTTTTCGATGTCATCCGTCAGTCCTACCTGATGCGGATCCCACACAGCAATACTCCAGAATAGGGCGGACAAGCCTGGTGTAAGCAGTCTCTTTAGTAGACCTGTTGCTCCTTCTAAGTGTTCTGCCAGTGAATCGCAGTCTTTGGTTTGCTCTACCCACAACATTATCTATGTGATCGTTCCAGTTTAGGTTATTTGTAATTATAATCCCTAATTATTTAGTAGAATTTACAGTCTTCAGATTTGTGTGACTTCTTTGAACTTTTACGATGTCCTCCGTCAGCCCTATCTGATGGAGATCTCACACCGCGCAGCAATACTCCAGAAGAGGACGGACAAACGTAGTGTAGGCAGTTTTTAGCAGGCCTATTATATCTTCCAAGTATTCTGACAATACATCGCAGTCTTTGGTTAGTTTTGCCATCAACATTGTCTATGTGTTCGTTCCAGTTTGTCATCCGTAATTGTTTACAAAATTTCCCTCGGATTTAAAAAATGGTTCAAATGGCTCTGAGTACTATGCGACTTAACTTCTGAGGTCATCAGTCGCCTAGAACTTAGAACTACTTAAACCTAACTAACCTAAGGACATCACACACATCCATGCCCGAGGCAGGATTCGAACCTGCGACCGTAGCGGTCGCTCGGCTCCAGACTGTAGCGCCTATAACCGCACGGCCACTCCTGCCGGCCCCTCGAATTTAGAAATTACTATAAAAATAGCAGTTTTAATACATCCATAACTATTAACATTCCTTATCCTCATAATCTATTGAACCAATCTCAGCCAAAGCTGGCATTATCTTTAGATCCATAGAAACAGTTATACGTAGGCAGTTTGGAATATCTTTGATAAGAAAGATTTATCCTTAAGTATTTAGGTTAAGTCGAAGACTTTAGATTTGTGTGATTTGCCGCGTAACCAAAATATAGTGGATTCCTTTTAGTACTCATGAGAAGAACTTCATACTTCTCGTCATTTAGAGTGAATTGCCACTTTTCGCATCATACGGGTATCCTGTCTAAATCATTTTGGAATTGGTTTCGATCAGTTGATGACTTTAAGAGACGGTATTTGACAGCATCATTTGGAAATTATCTAAGAGCATTACTCAGATTGTCCCCAATATCATTTGTATATAAGGAGATCAAACAGTTTCCGTTTGCGGGCGTTGCTGCATCGTATATGCAACCCGGCGCGACTACGGTGTGGGTATATGGGGTATAAGCACCGGCATGTAGGCAATGAGTTAGTGCGGCTTTGAACGGAAACTTTTTGATCGTCCCTTATAGATTAGGAACAGCAGAGGGCGTATAACACTTCCCTAAGAACGCCAGATATCACTTCTGTTTTACTCAATGTCTTTATGTCAATTACTACGAACTGTGATTTCTGACAGGAAATCACGAATCCAATTGCACAGATGAGACGGCACTACTTAGGAACGCAATTTGATCAGAAGTCACTTGTGAATAACGGTGTCAGATGTTTTAGAAATCTACGAATATGTATTCAATTTGAGATCCCCTGTAGATAATACTCATAAATTCATATGAATAAAGAGCAACTTGTGTTTCAAAAGGACGATATTTTCTGAATCCATGCTGACTATATTTCAATACATCGTTTTCTTCGAGGTAATTCGAAGGTAATGATCGAACTTAGTATATGTTCCAAAATCCTATTGTAAATCGACATAAGGGATATGAGTCTTTAATTCAGCGAATTTCTTCTACGTCCGTTCATGGGTATTGGTGCGATCTTTGCAACCTCCCAGTCTTTATGTATGGATCTTTCGTCGAGCGAGGAGTTGTATGTGACTGCCAAGTGTGGAGCATTTGTATCGCCAAAGGAAACTTACTAACACAGTCTGGACCGGAAGACTTGCCTTCATTAAGTGATTTGAGCTGCTTCGTTACACCGAGGATATCTACTTCTGAGTTTCTCATGTAGGCAGCCGTTCTTCATTCGAATTCTGGAACATTTACTTCGTCTTCTTTTGTGAAGGAATTTCGGAAAACCATGTTTAGTAACTGTGCTTTAGTGGCACTATCTCCGGTAACATTACCATTGTTATCGTGCAGTGAAGGCATTTGTTGTGTCTTGCCTTGGTATACTATAAATACGACCAGAATTTTTTGGATCTTCTTTCAGATTTCTAGAAATAATTTCACTGTGGAAACCTGGCGTATCTCGCACTGAAGTCCGAGCTAAGTTTCGAGCTTCAGTAAAACATCATCAGTCTTGGAGATTCTGTGTTCTTTTAAATTTGGTACGCTTTCTTCGTTGCTTCCCCAACAGTGTCACTTAGGTAGGCGTCAAGCGAATTTTTATCTGCTTTCTTAAATAGATAGATTTTGCGTTTACTTTTGGTGGATTTCGATGTTACGGTAATCAGTCTTGCAACAACGACTTCGTGGTCACCAATCCCTGTATTCGTCATGATGCTCCTTTTTGCTCAGAATTATTTGTTGAAATGGGATACAGTATGTTTTCGCAAACATTTACACTTCGAATGAGCTCCTGAACAAATTGTTCAAAATAATTTTCGGAGAAAGCATGCAGTACTATTTCGGACGTCGTTTTATACCTACCACTGACTTAAAACATACATTATCGCCAATATATGGAGGGCAGATTGAAGTCACCACCAACTAAAGTTGTATGAGTGGGGTACCTATTTGAGATAAGACTCAAGTTTTCTTTGAACTGTTCAGCAACTGTATAATCTGTGTCGAGGGTTGGAAAAAGGAACTAGTTATTAATTAATTCCTGTGTGTCAAGAAAAACCTCTAGCCAGATTAACTCACAAGAACTTTCTAATTCAATTTCACTACAAGGCAAACTACTTCTGATAGCAATAAACCCACTACCACCAATTGTATTTAATCTATCCTTTATGAAAACGATTAGGTCCTTTGTAAACAATTTCAGCTTAACTTATCTCATGCTTTAGCCAGCTTTCAGTAACTATAACGATTTGAGCTTCAGTGCTTTCTATCAGTGCTTGGAGCTCAGGTTCTTTTGCAATAGAGCTACGACAGTTTTCAACCACAATACCGACTGTTACTGGGTCTATCCTCTCTTTGGTCGTCCCGGTGGAGGGTGACAAGGTGTTGACAGGTTTTATAACAGAGAGAAAAATAATAAGATGCACATGTAGTGTTTGATAAACTTGTAACTTGAATAACAGCAAGTCTTGAGCAACATCCAATGAAAGCCCATGAATTAGACCGATTCGATATCCGCAATAACATCAGATGCTTAGAGAAGAAACAGACAGGGCTGAACTGGCAGACAAACTAGGTTAGAGGTCAGTGTGGCGTCCTTCAAGTCGTCTCCGTGGTGACAGCGGCTGTGCTAGCTGAGGAGGTGTGTTTCAAGCCGCCCGCAGATTGGCGGTGCAGTCACGTTGGTTACTGCCAACATCTAAGTGAGGACAGATGCATTGTGGTATCGGAAGTCACGATACCACACCCTTTTAGACTGACGCACTTTCTATAATTTCGCATAACACTCTAATCTAAGAAACCGCTACCTGTGTAGCCACCTCCTGAGTGTAATGGCCGCTAAACCCGAAAAACCACCATCCTATGGCACAAGTCGTGGAATCTGCAGTCTACACGGTCTCAGAACCATCTAAGCCTCTGATTCACACCTTCCATTCGGCTTTGTACCAAGTGTCTTCAGTCGGTCCTGTCGAAGATGCAACAGCTCTGCTTTCATCTTGCAAGACTGGTCGTCTTTACAACTTCATATAATCTCCCGAAATCAAAGATAATCTCTTTTGATCCGAAGTGACACACAACTTTACACCGAGGTACTGAAAGGCATGGGACTCTCCTAATATTGTGTCGGACCTCCTATTGCCTCGCTCGCAACTCGACGTAGCATGGATTCAACAAGTCGTTGGGAGCCCCTACAGAAATAGTGAGCCATTCTGCCTCTATAGCCGTCCATTACTGCGAAAGCCTTGTCAGTGCAGGATTTAGTACACGAACTGACCTCTCGATAATATCCCATAACTGTTCGATGTGATTCATGTCGGGGGATCTGTGTGATTCGAATTCTCCAGAATGTTCTTGAAACCAGTCGCAAACAATTGAGGCTCAGTGACATGGCGCATTGCCATCCATAAAAATTCCATCGTTGATTGGGAACATGACGTCCATGAATGACAGCAAATGGTCTCCAGGCAGCCGAATATAACCATTTACAGCCATTGATCGGTTCAGTTGGACCAGAGGACTCAGTTCATTCGCCGGCCCTTGTGGCTGAGCGGTTCTAGGCGCTTCAGTCTGGAACCGAGCGACCGCTACGGTCGCAGGTTCGAATCCTGCCTTGGGCATAGATGTGTGTGATGTCCTTAGGTTAGTTAGGTTTAAGTGGTTCTAAGTTCTAGGGGACTGATGACCTCAGATGTTAAGTCCCATGGTGCTTAGAGCCATTTGAACCAGTTCATACCATGTAAACACAGCCCACGCCATTATGGCGCCACCACCAGCTAGCACAGTGCCTTGTTGACAACTTGGGACCCTGGTTTCGTGCGGTTTGCACCACACTTGAACCCTACCTTCAACTCTCACCAGCTGAAATCGGGGCTGATTTGACCAGGCCACGGTTTTCTAGTCATCTAGGGTCCAACCGAAATGATCACGAGCCAAGGAGAGATGTTGCTGGCGATGTAATGCTTTTAGCAACGGCACTCACGTCGGTCGTCTGCTACCATAACCGAATTACGCCAAATTACGCCGCACTGTCATAATGGATACGTTCGTTATACGTCGCACATTGTTTTCAGCTGTTATTTCACGCAGTGTTGATAGTCTGTTAGCCGTCGGCCACTGCGTTATCAATGGTGAAAGGCAATGCTTAAAATTTGACATTCTCGGCACACTGTTGACACTGCGGATCTCGGAATATAGAATTATCTAACGATTTTCGAGATGTAAATTCCTACGTGTCGAGCTCCAACTACCATTCCGCGTTCAAAGCTTTTTAATTCTCGTCGTGCGGCCATAATCACGGCGGAAGCCTTTTACATGAATCATCTGAATGCAAATGACAGCTCCACCAATGTACCTATCTTTTATCTATTGTGTTCGCGATAATACCGCCATCTATGTATGTGCATATCACTATCCCATGACATCTGTCACCTTAGTAAAGCACTGACGTTGGCTGCACCCTGTGTTCTTCATGGAATCCGGAAGGATCCTCTCCACAACAGGGATGACTCCCACCGGTATGCACACAGATTACACACTGGATTTCTTCCTCTCTTTGCTGAGTTCAAGCTCCTATAAAGTCGAAGTGTGTGTACACCCCATATTAGTCTCGACAAATACGCGTCCGGATACTTTTGATCAGATAATGTATCTGCCAGCTTCGCATTTCGGTCTGGCACACAGTTATAATCTGCCAGGACATTACAGTATTTATCATTTACAGCTGCCGACATATGAGACCAACGGACTTTGTGCTTTTTATGGAACCATAGACAGGTTTCTCTGGTACGGGGAAGAGCCTTTGAAAAGAAGTCAACAGTATAACATGTGTGCAACTTAGTAAAATAGTAACAAGATAACGGCGCCCCAAACTGTCTGCCACCAGGAGAAGAGGTCCCCAACATCTGCCCTACTGTACCAAATGTGAGCAAACATGTAACTTAGGTACGATCCGTGTGTTTAATATTGTGATTCTCACAGCCTCTTATGTGTTCCAAACATCGCCCTTGAGCACTTGTACAAACTATAAAGCGTTTCCGAACAGACAGTATTGGTATATGAAGATGGTATCTGCCGGCCGCGGTGGCCGTGCGGTTCTGACGCTGCAGTCCGGAACCGCGGGACTGCTACGGTCGCAGGTTCGAATCCTGCCTCGGGCATGGGTGTGTGTGATGTCCTTACGTTAGTTAGGTTTAAGTAGTTCTAAGTTCTAGGGGACTTATGACCTAAGATGTTGAGTCCCATAGTGCTCAGAGCCATTTGAACCATTTTTTGAAGATGGTATCTGTTCTTTCGGACATGTCCGAAAGAACAGGTACCATCTTTATATAGATAAGGCTTACCGGCCAATGATCTTCTTCAGTGCGGATGCACTCACATTGCCCGAACTCTTACGGGAATCGGTAGATTGACTGCCGCGAGTAATGAGTATAGTGGGCAGGGGCACTACAAAATGTAGTGTGTGGACAGTAAGTTGGAAATGTGAGTCTCACGGGGAGAGTGCCAGGGATAAATCCCTGCAGTCGCACAATAACTGTGTCCTCGATGGCTCAGATGGATAGAGCGTCTGCCATGTAAGCAGGAGACCCCAGATTCGAGTCCCGGTCGGGACACACGTTCTCAACCGTCGCCGTTGATATTTATCATCGCCTGTAAGCATCTAAAGGTCTCGATTTCATTGTAATTTCATAGACAGTATTGCTCGTTGAATTTCATGTGGACCTATCGCGTCACAGACCCTTGTTACACGGCATTTTATATCTTCGGGAAACGTCGGTATTATCTTTATATCTCTTGTTTTGATTTTCCCCGCAGATAAAAGCCCAGAGGTGTTAAGTCAAGTGAGTGCAGGCCATTTTGTATTTCCCAAACGATCAATCCAACAGTTTCCAAATGTTGTGTATAGTATGTCTTTCTGCAAGAAATTATCGAGTAGGATATTCGCCTACTTCCCAAAATGACTCATCTTCAGAAGTCCAGGATGAAAGGCCGAACGTTGATTTGTGCCCGAAGGGAAAAATTTTATTCTCGTATTATACAGTTCAGACCTAAGACGGGCTTTCCGGTGTCATTCAAAGTTGTGATGGACTAGATAGGAACGTTTTCCGCCGGACAAAGGCCATCTGCACGTACCATCACTGCTCGCATCTTCTTTAATGAGCGCCGCGCAATTACTTTCAATCAGCCGCCGCACTTCTCTTCATCTGACGTCCACAGACTTCCGTTCGTTCATTCGTCTGGAATTTATCCTGAAAGGCACATATCTTCAGATCCACACGACGTACATAGGCATATAAAATTGATGCTTCAATCAACTACAAGGTATTTTCTGTGTATTGTATTTCTTGGTTTACGACAGCCATTCACCGAACTTTGCGAAGCGCACTGTCGTACATTGCCATGTCAGGAGAACGTCACGAGCAGCGTCAACTTTCTAACAATACATCTGTCTCTGTAATTTTGCCTTTTTACTATTACCAGTCTTCGTTTCCTGGTCTCCGCTTAAGTAATATACACTGAGTAATCCAGATTCGCTGTGGAGTAGTTCGTTTTACTCAATAACAAAGGCAGCTCTCCGATGGCGCTTTGCTGAAAAGATTAATTGCTACGAGTCAGTCGTGTACATTACAGCTGCTACCGTGTTGCTCTTTATGAGCTTAAGGCTCAATGTAAACACGAAAGGTCTGCAATTTTATGATTCACCTTGCAAGAACTTTTTGTTGTACCAACTGCGTTGTTAGCTGTGACAGAAAATATGACGGTCATAACACCAGGCCCAAGAATTAACTGATGGCCCTTAAAAACTTTGATGGGGAGCTGCAACTGAGCAGAACGTAGACGCATAAAATGAAACGTTCATGGGACGTCAACAGTACGGTGTCCATAGTTATTTTATTTCCATTCACCCGACGTTATTCCGTATAAGGCTGAAAGTATATGCCTATACCATCCACTGTGGAAACTGACGTGTACTAACGGTGCAGGAGCATAAAACACGTAATGTATGAAAGCTCGGCAGGATTATATTCTTACGCTGCATGCTGCATTGTCCATTGTGTCGACTCGTTACTCTCTGTTAATGAACATATTGACTAACTTCCAAGAAAAACTTAAATGCGTTCATTGGAAGCGTTTTGCAAGCTTAGAGTGTAAGGAAGTTTCGTCGCTACTTACCCGGTGCAAGTTTCTTATTATTAAGTAAAAATGGAAGTTACATCCTTCGCAAATCAAGAAGATTTCCTAAAACTTGTCAGTAGGAAGTGGGCTGAAAGATAATGAAGCATAAAGTAATTCCGCTTGTGAATCATTTAGATCGGAAGCACAAACTGTCAAACAAATGCCGCAACATGCAGGAAACAGCAGACCAAATGAACATTGTATAATGTGTGATAAAATGTAATACAAGTAAACCATTAAACTTTCAGAGAAATGGTTGGTAATATAACTCAAGATAGCGTTTCTGACCTCACTAAACAACAATTTAGGGTCGTGGCAAGTTGAAGCTAATACGAGGCGTGTTTTTTAAGTAAGTACCGTTTTTAAATTTAAAAAATCCGTGCTAAGATATCTCAATAATTTTATTTTTACATGAAGATGTGATGAGATCTTTGGTCTGATTCGCCACATGCGGACGGGCATTGTCTTGCAGCAAAACGATGCCCTTGCTCAACTTTCATGGACTGTTGCTTTGATTCTGGTGAGACGTAGGCCACCTATGTTTCATCGCCCGTAACAATTTGGCTTAAGAAATCATCATCGTCGTTGTGGTACCGCTCAAGGAAAGTCAATGCACTGTCTAAACGTTTGGTTTTGTGCAAATACGTCAACATTTTCGGTACCCAATGTGCGCACAATTTTCGGTAATTCAAGTGCTCGGTCACAATGCCATACAAAACACTAGGAGAAACATTAGGAAAGTCATCCCGCAAGGAGGAAATCGTAAAGCATCTGTTTTCTCTCACCTTATTGTCCACTTCCTGCACCAAACTTTCATTAACGACCGAAGGACGCCCACTCCGTTGTTCATCATGCACATTTGTGCGGCTATCTTTAAATGCTCTGACCCACTTTCTTACCATTCCATCACTCATAATGTTTTCTCCGTAAACTGAACATGTCTCAGGATGAATTTCGATCGCTTTTAGGCCTTTAGCACTAAGAAATCTTATAACAGCCCGTACTTCACAGTCGGCGGGACTCACGATTATCGGAGGCATCTTAAACACTCAGTACACAATGTAAACAAGAAAGAATCAGACTGTAATGGCGTCAGTGCGTAGATTAAGGTACAGGCTTTCATGTAAAAATAAAATTATGGAGATATCGTAGCACGTCTTTTTTAATTTCAGAACGGTACCTACTTAAAAAACACGCCTCGTACACTGCTGGCCACTAAAATTGCAAAGGTAACAGAATAGAAGATAACGAAATTTTACGTATCAAGCGTATACAGTAGAGTATGAGGAAACAAGATGTAATTTGGAGGTGATTTGGGAGGTTTATATCGTGCGAACTTTACTACACAAAGCTGTTACCTGTGGCAGCAGCTATGGCTCTTACCCAGCTAGGCATCACGTCCAGCTAAGCAGATATGGATAAATCATTCCATGCTAAATCCAGAGATCATCTGTTACAATGGCTGGCGAGTGCTGGCGTGCCAATCTTTCGGTAATCCATGACCAGTTGCTTTCAATGGGCGAGAGATATGGAGAACGTGCTGACCAGGGCAACAGCTGAGCACCCTTGTTTCGAGGAAGACCAGGACAGCAGAGATTGGTACGGTCTTGCGATATCTTGTGGAAAGATAACGTCACGAAAACCTTGAAGATGGAGCACAGCCGAAGGCCGTAACACGTTCGAACTGTAACGAGTGCTGTCCAGACTAACTGCTTACGGCAAA
The DNA here is from genome assembly GCF_023898315.1 of Schistocerca nitens. Taxonomy (NCBI): domain Eukaryota; kingdom Metazoa; phylum Arthropoda; class Insecta; order Orthoptera; family Acrididae; genus Schistocerca; species Schistocerca nitens. Next base: position 581,368,516 of record NC_064616.1, on the reverse strand, counting down.
CGTCAGGTGCTGAACCAGTATGACGATGACCGAATGAAATCCGGCAACATTCGTTCTCCTCGATGCCTCTATACACGGATATGTCCGTCATGGTGCTTGACGCAGAACTGGGACACTGCTGCATCGAGGGAAACCTCATCAATGGTTGCGGTTCTGACAGTCTGTGGTGCTTCAGACGTCGTAGCATTGTCCGCTTTGATACTTGTCTTGCTGCAAACAAGCCCATTTCCGGATTCGAGGTATGTGATACGGCTGTACGATTCTGCACGGCCGAGCGAACAATAAGTGTTTCCTTTCGGGCGATAGTCGCGTGGCCCTAATGACATCCTGCATTGTGTTGGGTGAACCCATCAATTCCATATTCACTTGGCAGTCGTAGGATACCGACCAAAGCGAGCAGCAATGTTACAGAATGATGAAATACAGCCTCGATTAGCCACGATTTTGCTGCTGTTGAATTTAGACACGTGCTGGTAGGCATTTCTTCTTTTTATGCGGGACATAACACGATTTTCTCACAAACAAGTAACATTCAAATGCCACTTATGAATGAGAAACCTGCTGCGAAATCTTTCGTAATATACAGAATGTAAATGGTTTACTTCTACCCATTCTGAGTTGTTGCACTGAAATGCTAATCACGCGCATACCCAAGCTCGTATAGTAGTACTTTTCGTGATATTCTGAGGTTCATTGAGTGCTGCCTTGATGGTGATGTAATTCTAATGGCCAGCAGTTTACTAATTTGGACACTTTCAGATGGAATTGGGTAACGTAAAGAAATGGGCAACTGCTTGGCAAGTGTAGCCAGGCAGATCTGTATGGTTCGCTGAGTGAGAAATGGGCGTAGGGAACCTACTTTTGTGATCGAAGTGGTGGATTTAACTCGTGTCTATTACCACAGACTTCTCTGCCATACGGGTTTATAGGCAGTGGCACCCAGGGTTGCGTCAAAGGACTCACGTATGAACTCTGGCCGGATGATAATCTTGACAGCTCGTGGCCGCAGACGTATATCTCGGCTTGTGGGTGAATATAGCTTAATAAAAACGCAATTGCTCCTGGAGGACATCACTGGTTTTTCCTGATCAGTTTCCAGACTAACAATCTGTATAGAATAGCACCAGATGGACATTTGAATCAGTTTTTCACACGGAGGCTATGCCTAAATTCGTATCTGAAGTGCGACGACACAGTGAACTACGAGATAACAGGGAGCAATGGGGAGATGCTAAGGTGTCATCTGGTAAGATGAAACGCATCCCTGCTTATCTGAATTCATCGCAAACGGCATAAAGCCATTCATGAGGAATGCGTGATGGATATGCAAATTAGAGGTGTATGTGAGATTTTCTGGAGATGTTTTAATCGTTTGAAAATAAGTCTTGTGGTTGGGATGACAGTTAATTTCGATCAGAATGGCTTTATCGGGCTGGATGGAAACCACGCTGTGATGTTTGCGGGTCATCTTAACGAATAACGCAGCGTTTCCAGGTCTGCCATCAATTCTCGCGACATCGGATTAATTCTGTGATCGCTCGGAATGAGAGAGACTAAAGGGTAATTACACTTCGAGACTGGTCATCACAGTCTCCGGTTTCCATCACACTGTAAACTCTAGGATAGCTAGTAACAACGCAGCAAACGTCATGGACGGCATCCAATAAATTTGGCTGACTTATTCGAGTTGTTACAGCAAATGTTGTGATGTGTAATATTTTCTATATTCAGAACCTTTTCGAATCCATGACTCACGAATTTGCAGCTAATTTCAAGCTTTGTGGACATTAAACACGCACTTAACACAAAGGTGACTAATTTATGGAGGGTAAGCTTATACGGAAAAAGGATGCGATGATTGTTCCAGGGCTGTTTGCTTCCACGCGGTTTCCAACAATATGAACGGTTCGCGGGTGCTAACTGCTGCAGCTACTGATGCAGCAGTTAACTGTAGATGGCGTTACATCCAGGACCCGTGACACGGTACGAGAGTCGTACAGTAGCTGTCATGGATACAAAGTAATAATTTGATTTCACTGTGTGAAGGGAATGGGGAAAGTTAACGATTATGACAAAGGATAGATTGTGGTGACTTGGCTGCTAGGAAAGAAAATCTCGGAAAAGTTGCATCTTATCAAATATTCACATGCTGCAGTCCTCATTAAGGTTCGAAAGTAGACGACTGACGCGCAGCTAAGAAGTAGACAAGTCATTGGACGTCCATCCATCACATAAGGCGTTAGACGTTCATCCATTCTGTGTTAAAGTTCCTATGCTGTTGACGCATAAAAAACGTCATTTGATAGACAATCGTTCACTGTCAAGTCACATTAATGTGACCATCCGTCAAAATCCTGAACTGCGATCTCTTGCAGCGTGGTTCGCTGCGACAGGTGCAGGGAGAGTATTAGGTAGGTACTGGAAGGTACAGATAGGTAGGTGGAGTCATGCTGACCCATACCGAGCGAGGTGGCGCAGTGGTTAGCACACTGGACTCGCATTCGGGAGGACGACGGTTCAATCCCGCGTCCGGCCATCCTGATTTAGGTTTTCCGTGATTTACCTAAATCGCTCCAGGCAAATGCTGGGATGGTTCCTTTGAAAGGGCACGGCCGACTTCCTTCCCCATCCTCCCCTAATCCGATGAGACCGATGACCTCGCTGTTTGGTCTCTTCCCCCAAACAATCCAATCCAATCCAATCCATGCTGACCCAAGTGCTGTGACCAGATACGCTAAGTTTATCAGTCGAGGATCAATGGCGCGTACAGTTGCAATCAGATGAGTTTGGTGGTCAGGGGAGTAGGGTAAACTCATCCTGCTGCTCTCCGAAGCACGCACGTACACTGAAAGCTGTGTGTCTCGTTTCACTGTCCTGTTCGTAGATGCCATCGTTCTGGGAAAAATCAACTAGATGTAGGGGTGGACATGATCCCCAAGGGAAGATGCATATTGTGTTGATCCACTGCGCCTTCCAGAATGACGAGATCACAAAGGGAATTCCACGGAAACATTTCCCAGACCATAATGCTCTCTCCTCCGGTCTGGACACTTCCGACGATTTTTGCAAGGTGTTTGCTTTCAGATGTTTCACACCGTACGTACCAAAGGGTTCCTGTCTGACGGAACATACGTGATTCATCCGAATAGGCCGTGTCGCCACTCAGTGGGCGTCCAGTTGCGGTTGTCGCGTGCAAATTCCAGCATTCGTTGCAGATAAAGAGAAGTCAGTATGGGTGCATGAACCAGGCCCCTTCTGCTGAGGCCCATACTCGGCAACTTTAGCTGAACGGTCGTTGAGGAGACACTGTTGCTAGCCTCTTTGTACATCTGTGTGGTCAGTTAGTCAACAGCTGCACGTCTGTTCGCCCGTATCCATCTCCGTAGCCTGTCATCAATGGCTCGCGGTGCACCGCAGTTCCGTCGGCGCCGGTTTCGGATAGCGCCATTTTAACATGCACTATATACTTTAACTACTGCGACTCACGAAGAGTTTACAAACTTAGCCATTTTGTAAATGCTTCCACTCTTGTACCAAAAGCCACTGATCATGCCCTTTTGCACATGAGATAAATCGTTCCGTTATCTATATATCCACGTCTCCCCGGCACGCTTTATGTACCCTTCACTGCTAATGCTACCTTCTGCCGTCTGTGAGTGGTTATTACACGTTGACGTCGAACACAGGCAGTGGTCACAATAATGTGAATGGACCGTGCTGTTAAAATAGGATCCACTGAATCGAATGCTTAATCTCAGTCACTTTTTTAAAACGTAATTCAAGGCAACTGAGAAAAGCTTGGACGAAATAACATTATTTTGCCTGACTCCTGCTTTGGTTCTGATTATCCTATCACTTGATAAATCAAAACCAAACTTCATTCTTATTACAGATGTTGCTTGATAAATTTTTGCATGTGGAACGGATTTCTCGTTTATCAGGTTAATTCAGTCTAAATTTTATTGAAGCAGAATAAAAAACTGTATAGAACTGAATAAATTCAATACAGAGTGGTAGCTTACAGCCGGCCGAAGTGGCCGCGCGGTTCTGGCGCTGCAGTCTGAAACCGCGAGACCGCTACGGTCGCAGGTTCGAATCCTGCCTCGGGCATGGATGTGTGTGATGTCCTTAGGTTAGTTAGGTTTAACTAGTTCTAAGTTATAGGGGACTAATGACCTCAGCAGTTGAGTCCCATAGTGCTCAGAGCCCTTTGAACCATTTGGTAGCTTACATTCATTACTTCCACCTATAACCGCATTTACAACTTGTCTGTGATCCAGCGTGCTGGGTACATCTTTGAAACCTGCTGACTCCGCGTTTCGTTTAAAGAATATATCTTTTTCTGGGCGTAACAGTATGAGATTTGGCACGTCCTATCTTTAGTAATTAGTGACGACCAGTGGGCCTGTAGTTCTTTCTACTGTCTCTGTTCCCTTTCGCCGGCCAGTGTGACCGTGCTGCTCTAGGCGCTTCAGTCTGGAACCGCGTGACCGCTACGGTCGCAGGTTCGAATCCTGCCTCGGGCATGGATGTGTGTGATGTCCTTAGGTTAGTCAGGTTTAAGTAGTTCTAAGTTCTAGGGGACTGATGACCACAAATGTTAAGTCCCATAGTGCTCAGAGCCATTTTTTTGTTCCCTTACATTGTTACGATGTTGTTATATACACTCCTGGAAATGGAAAAAAGAACACATTGACACCGGTGTGTCAGACCCACAATACTTGCTCCGGACACTGCGAGAGGGCTGTACAAGCAATGATCACACGCACGGCACAGCGGACACACCAGGAACCGCGGTGTTGGCCGTCGAATGGTGCTAGCTGCGCAGCATTTGTGCACCGCCGCCGTCAGTGTCAGCCAGTTTGCCGTCGCATACGGAGCTCCATCGCAGTCTTTAACACTGGTAGCATGCCGCGACAGCGTGGACGTGAACCGTATGTGCATTTGACGGACTTTGAGCGAGGGCGTATAGTGGGCATGCGGGAGGCCGGGTGGACGTACCGCCGAATTGCTCAACACGTGGGGTGTGAGGTCTCCACAGTACATCGATGTTGTCGCCAGTGGTCGGCGGAAGGTGCACGTGCCCGTCGACCTGGGACCGGACCGCAGCGACGCACGGATGCACGCCAAGACCGTAGGATCCTACGCAGTGCCGTAGGGGACCGCACCGCCACTTCCCAGCAAATTAGGGACACTGTTGCTCCTGGGGTATCGGCGAGGACCATTCGCAACCGTCTCCATGAAGCTGAGCTACGGTCCCGCACACCGTTAGGCCGTCTTCCGCTCACGCCCCAACATCGTGCAGCCCGCCTCCAGTGGTGTCGCGACAGGCGTGAATGGAGGGACGAATGGAGACGTGTCGTCTTCAGCGATGAGAGTCGCTTCTGCCTTGGTGCCAATGATGGTCGTATGCGTGTTTGACGCCGTGCAGGTGAGCGCCACAATCAGGACTGCATACGACCGAGGCACACAGGGCCAACACCCGGCATCATGGTGTGGGGAGCGATCTCCTACACTGGCCGTACACCACTGGTGATCGTCGAGGGGACACTGAATAGTGCACGGTACATCCAAACCGTCATCGAACCCATCGTTCTACCATTCCTAGACCGGCAAGGGAACTTGCTGTTCCAACAGGACAATGCACGTCCGCATGTATCCCGTGCCACCCAACGTGCTCTAGAAGGTGTAAGTCAACTACCCTGGCCAGCAAGATCTCCGGATCTGTCCCCCATTGAGCATGTTTGGGACTGGATGAAGCGTCGTCTCACGCGGTCTGCACGTCCAGCACGAACGCTGGTCCAACTGAGGCGCCAGGTGGAAATGGCATGGCAAGCCGTTCCACAGGACTACATCCAGCATCTGTACGATCGTCTCCATGGGAGAATAGCAGCCTGCATTGCTGCGAAAGGTGGATATACACTGTACTAGTGCCGACATTGTGCATGCTCTGTTGCCTGTGTCTATGTGCCTGTGGTTCTGTCAGTGTGATCATGTGATGTATCTGACCCCAGGAATGTGTCAATAAAGTTTCCCCTTCCTGGGACAATGAATTCACGGTGTTCTTATTTCAATTTCCAGGAGTGTATGTCTTACACTAACATTCTGTGAATAATGATGCAAGTACATTTGCATCATTTTCACTGTCTTTTTCCCGCCTTTTGTGGCTCTTGAATGTCATTTTCGTCCCCGTTCAACAAATTAGTATCAATTAGCCAATGGTAGCGTTACGATGCAATGTAATACGCTTTCTTCAGTCTATTCTTCAAACAAATATTTTTGAAACGAGGACATCAACATTTGTCCAAAATTTTTAAGTATTCTTCGCAGCTCAGTATATACATCTTCTTGTCATATACGTGTTCTTTTGCCATTCATATAGCTGAGTAAAGTTATATAGGACTTACGTAATTGTTGACAGGCCTGTCAGTGTACTGTAGCAGACAACACAAAAAATATTAAAATTCGCGGTCAACATAGGCTGTGTGTCTTTCCGTAAGTTTAGTACATTGAGGTGGAGTTTTTTTCCATTCTTCGTGAATGTTAGTGAATAGCTTTTGGTTTAATTGATTTGGCACGTGGGTAGAATCCTAGTTCACCCCAAAAATATTCAGTGGATTTCAGACCGGGAATTCAACCAGGCCAATTCGGTAAAATCATGTGATATTCTTCCAAACACAATGCAATGACCTTTGCTTCTTCCACAGGAAGTCTGATTTGTGGCAACCACACTACTATATAATATGTTTTCATAAGTTCCCGCAGTTATTTCTCGATACACAACTGCAGAGTGGAAATCAATAACAGGATATGCACAAAAATACTGCTTTTTTTGCTTTGACAAAAATATTTTTGTGAAAAAGCATTAATAATATTTTTTATTTATTGTCTAAAAAAGAGCCATATAACTATTGCAAACCTTTTTTTTTACATTCCCTTCGTTTTCTCAATGAAAATATATATTTTATTCTGAAAAGCAAGGAACGTACTACTCGTAAATGACATACAGGTATCGGCAAAAAAAAAAGAGGTAAGTGCCAATGAGAGAAATCTCAAGCATTTATTAGTTCTGTTAATAATAAACATTTTACAGATACATTACTCCGTGATTAAATTATTTTTAGTCCTTCTTTTAATATTGTAGAGCACAAAGCAATTTTAATTGATTAACTGTTAGAAGTTCTTTGGAAATTTGTGGTGAGGTCTTCTGGGACCAAACTGCTGAGGTCATCGGCCCTAAGCCTACTCACTACTTAATCTAACTAACTTACGCTATGTACAACACACACACCCATGCCCGAGGGAGGACTCGAACCTCCGAGAGGGGGGGGGGGGGGGGGGGGGGAGCCGCACGGACCGTGGCAAGGCGCCTAGACCGCGCGGCTGTTCTAGTTCTAGTAGCTTCTTTCAAATACGGCAGCATCTGTTGAAGATCCTTCTTCTGTTCAGCTGGCAAATTGTTTTTACATTGCTGTGACGGTAAAAGAAAGTTCTTTATTATGTCAGTGGTAATCCCCTTCTTGAAAATCTTGTAGGTGCTCCAGTGTTCAAGTTTGTCAAACATTGTTCTCATCTTGACGACACCAGGTGCAAATTTTTTCACTTGAATTCAACTATATTTGGAAATATTTATTTCCGTTGCGTTCATACGTATATCGGCAGCTTTTTTAAAATACAAAGATCCTCAACCTGGAGCAGAGTAATCACAAATTAATTGTTAGGTACCACATTCTCCGTAAGTTTTATTGAGTCCTTAGGTACTTGACACTCCTGCATTCTTCCAGCCTCTCACTTTTTGCAATTCGGGCAAAATTTCTGTCACACGCTGCAAACAATTACAAAGTTTTGTATCACTTAGCCCGCTTTAGTCTCACCAGTGGGTCGGCACATGCCTTATTTGCACTACTAGAGATCATCTTAGCGCTTAGCCCATTTTCCAGGTTGTCGGCAACGGCACTTGGTTTTTCGGGTCTAACTCAAAATAAAATTTTTAGCACTTAGCCCGTTATTGACTTCCATTCTAAAAATGTTAATGGTCAGAGTCGAAAACAGAGGAAGAGCTTCCGGAAAGCACATTACGCAATTTCTCTGTTAACACAAATAACTTACATACAAACGCCGTGCACCGGACATCCGTCACCTCCACATGCACCCTGCTGAGTACCACATCTTACACGGATCAGCCAGAACATTGTTACCAGCGGCCTACTATCGATATAAACCCTTCCAGGTGATAACAGCGTCACCTGGCGACGAATGACTGCTAGTCAGGCACATGCACGTTGCATGTAGTATTAGTGAGCGTGCTGTCCGTGCATAGAATGGGGAAGACGCGCGACCCATCTGAGTCTGACCCGAGGGCAGTCTGTGATGACCCGGAGGCTCGGCACGAGCATTTCGGAAACTGCACGACTTACCTGGTGTTCGAGGAGTGCTGTGGTGTCTCCAACATTTGGCGAAACCAAGGTGAAACCACGTCCAAACGTTGCAGGGTTGGGCGGCCACCCATCATTACAGATGTCAGACGTCGTAGGCTGGGCAGGCTGGTAAAACAGAACAGGTGGCGAACTGTGGCGTAACTAACATCAGGCTTTAATACTGGGCAGAGTACAAGTGTGTCTGAACACAACAGTGCACCGAACATTCCTAACGATTGGCCTCCTCAGCCGACGACCCAGGCATGTGCCAATGTTAACACCACGACATCGACAACTACAACTGAAATGGACATGTGACCATCAGCATTGGACGTTGGCGCAGTGGCAGAGCATTGCATGGTATGATGAATGCCGGTACCTTCTTCAGCACGCCGATGGCACTGCGCAAATCCATCGTCTTCGAGCGGAACTGTTCCTTAGCACCTCTACTGCGGGACGGAGACAAGCTGGCGTCGGCTCCATTATGCTCTGGAGAACATTCAAGCGGGCATCTGTGGGTCCAGTGGAGCTCGTGCAAGGCATCCTGACGGCCAAGGAGTATCGTACACTGGTTGCAGACTACGTACACCCTTTCATGACGATCATGTTTCCCGACGGCAGTGGCATTTTTCAACAAGATAATGTGCCATGTAACAAGGCCAGGAGTGTGATGGAGTGGTTCTAGGAACACAGTGGCGAGTTCCAATTGTTGTGCTGGCCCCCCAACTCATCAGATCTGAACCCGATCGAACACATGTGGGATGTAATGGAACGTGGCGTCTGAGCTCATCGCCCCCTCCTCGGAATTTACGGGAATTAGGGGACTTGCTGTGCAGATGTGGAGCCAACTCCCTCCAGCGGCATACCAAGGGCTCACTGTTTCCATACCAAGATGCGTCGCCGCTCTCATTCGTGCCAAAGGTGGACACACTGGCTATTAGGTAAGGTGTTCAAATGTGCGTGCATGCATTCCTAAGAGACCAAACTGCTGAGGTCATCGGTCCCTAGACTTACACACTACTTAAACGAACTTACGCTAAGAACACCACACACAGCAATGCCCGAGGTAAGGTGTTCATAACGTTCTGGCTGATCAGTGCATACCGTTGCTGACCAAACGAGATGGCGCAGTGGTTAGCGCACTGGACTAGTATTCAAGATGAATGGATTTCAAACACCCTTGCAGCCATTCTGATATAGATTTTCCATGTTTTCTCAACATTACTTAAGGCAGATGACGAGATAGTTCCTTTGGATAAGAAGCGACTAAGTTTCTTACTCGTCCTTGTATGATCCGAGATTGTGCTCCGTCACCAATTACCTCATTATCGACGAGACGTTAAATCCCAAGCATTCTGAATTCATAGAATCATGACTCATCACACCACAACGCATTTTTCCAGTACTCTGCAGACCACTCAAAGCGCCTCCGCACAGTCGTTCTTGTGTTCAGCGACTTTCGGGCAGCAGCACAACCTTGAAAACAGAATCCTATCGTCTCTCAACAGATCTGTCGGTAGCTTCAACAGTAGTCTTCTGCAGTGGTTGGCTAGGAAACCTGACGACTGAGTCACAGAGTTAACTCAATATTGTGGCGTTGGATAACAGCTTTTTTATTAGGTGGATCTCTGCGATAGTCAGTTTTAGTGCCTTCCTCACGTGTCCAATCATTGATAACATCACTAAAAATGAACTTGAGAAGATGTAACTGCTGTGGTATCTACCAGAGAGGATGCCTGAACTTGTGGGCCATTACAAACAAGCTCCACTTGCACGAGATGTATAATGAAAACAAAGGTAAAATATAATGTAAACATAAATCCCGAGATAATTTACTTCTTGAGTCAATATTGAAGGAACACTGCACATTCTATTTTTACAGCTAAGCTCATAACATTTCTTCTCAACGTCATCAATTCATAGAAACTGTACAAAATATTCTCAACTTGCTTCTACACGCTCATTTAATCACAGGGCCATGCGCGTTTTGAAAGAAGAAAGGAGGAAGATTAAGATTAAACCATCTTTCGACGACAAAGTCATTAGAGATGGAGCACAGGGTCGGACTGGGGAAGATGAGGTAGGTTGTCAGTTCTGCCAGAGAGACACTACACATTTCTGTGAGAGCGTGACGGCTCCATGACATCTGCCTCAGTGCGGATACACTAATATCGTCCGAACCCCTACGAGAATCAATAATTTGCTAGTATGGGGTTAATGGAATAAGGCGCTGCATTGCAGCGTGCTATAAATTGGATATCTGGGTTGGTCAGGTACGGTGTCCGGATGGTCGAAGCAGTCGGCTTTCGGCCGTGGTCGCGTGCTGACCAGCTCTGCGTGCCGGACAGCACACCGCAGTTGTTTACTTCCGCGTCGCGGTATTTCGTGTTGTGCAGCGTCCATTACTACTGCACCTCATGGCGCACGGTTACCGCCGAGCGACACTTAAAGTAACATTCCAAGCCGAAGATAAACGACCACCCTCTTATAAAATTGAACAATTCATTCGCGAAGAGCTACGCCTGGACCCCCAGGAAGTGATAGGTAATCACTTCTTTGTCACTGGCAGTATCGTCTGTATTAAAATGACGACGAAGGAAGCATGTGCTGGGGTAGTTCGACCACACGCACACGGACTCTTAGTTCAAGCATTCTAACGGGCATATTGGGGACGTAATGGTAGATCACGGTGGTTTCCGTCTTCGAACAATTAGGGTATTTGAGATCCCTTTCGAAGTGCCACAAGACGTGGTCGTCGAAGGTTTCCGATCCTACGTCAATGTTGTGGTCCACGTAATTTTCAACATTCTTATGTAACATCACATCTCAAACGCTTCGGTTCTCTTCAGTTTCGGTTTCCCCACAATCCATGTTTCACTACCATACAATGCTATGCTCCAAACGCAGATTCTCAGAAATTTCTTCTCAAACTAAGGTCTATGTCTGATACTAGTAGACTTCTGTTGGCCAGAAACATCGAATCAGAATAAACTCTTTAACTTCTTGCTTGTTCCACATGTTGATTTTAAAAAATATCTCTTAATACAGATACTACTAGAAGCGATGTCTAGCAAAAAGAAATGAATGGATCATTAGTGGAGTTTTAAATTTTGTTCCGTATATAGCTAACCAAGCAGTCAATCAGATTCCTGGTTACCGAATACCAAATAAAACCTAAAATTCCACAAATGATTAGTTAGCTTCTTTTTTTTCTAGACAGTGCATGCAGTAATATTTGTATAACGAGATTTTAGTTAAAACCAACATGTGGGGCAAGGAGGAAAGTAAATGATTCTCTCTGACACACTGTTAGGTTCTTCAGTAGCATGTGTGACATATGAACGACGCTAGTTACAAAATTTTCCTTCGACTGTAGCTTGGGCGCGGCAGGAGTGTGTGGGGTTCTTACCAGAAGGGAGTGACCCAAAGTATTAAGGAGGACTAAAGAGCAACTGCGTGGGCCGCGACGCTGAATGCGTGTTGTCACGCAGGCGCACAATGAAAGAGGATGGGAGGCGTCGTGCTTCAAGTGAAAAACTGCTCTTAATGCTCCGACAGACCGCCTTCAGTCTAATTGTCAGAACATACCCTTAACCCTACACAAACATCGGTCACAGTAAAGAGATGTATATCCAGCCTTATTGTTTTCCCGGTCCCTCCATGAACTGATTAAAAAGCTTTCGTAATGATGTTGCAGCGTACCCTGCTTTGTAATCTCAAAATGTACGAACATATGTAGACTTTGAAATCTTGCATACACCTTTGGACTCTTATACGGATAGGGAAGAACATGTAAAATAAGATTCATATTTAGTAGGCCATGTGAGCAAGGGAAAAGCGGCTTCTAATCGTGGGTCCATTAGTGAATGAAGTCCCCACGCAAGAGTTTAGAACAGAACATCAGCATAAACAAGGCTCCATAATGAAACAGAAATAGGGCAGAGGTACTTACTGTAAGACAGTAAGTCAGAAGTCTACACTGAAATCTTAGTCCTAGCTGCGTGGCATGCCGTAGTGGCCGAGCGGTTCTAGGCGCTACAGTCTGGAACCGCGCGACCGCTATGGTCGCAGGTTCGAATCCTGCCTCGGGCATGGATGTGTGTGATGTCCTTAGGTTAGTCAGGTTTAAGTAGTTCTAAGTTCTAGGGGACTGATGACCTCAGAAGTTAAGTCCCATAGTGTTCAGAGGCATTTGAACCATTTGAACCTAGCTGCGTGACTAAGATAGTTGCAATAAATGTGTCATAGTAGTAATTAATTGTTCGACAGAAGCTGCTTGTTGCTATTATTTTATTTTACCGAACTAGTTTCGGGCGTTGCTCATCAAGATCCGTATCTGTATTACACAAAACACAAACATTTCTTGTAATGCGTTATCTGTAATGTAATCTGATTTGCTTCACATGTAAGCCGGCCGAAGTGGCCGTGCGGTTCAAGGCGCTGCAGTCTGGAACCGCAAGACCGTTACGGTCGCAGGTTCGAATCCTGCCTCGGGCATGGATGTTTGTGCTGTCCTTAGGTTAGTTAGGTTTAACTAGTTCTAAGTTCTAGGGGACTAATGACCTCAGCAGTTGAGTCCCATAGTGCTCAGAGCCAGAGAGCTTCACATGTAAGGTCGTCTAGCGTACGCCAATGATGTTCATTTTAACTGAAGACATTGAAATATCTCGAAAACTACATGTCGGATCAAAAACATTATAATTCCAATTTCTTTGTCTCGGAGGCGGACACCCAATGATACCACACTCGACCCGCTACCCCACCACGTGCGTGGGTGGCGTGGGGCAACTTTGAAATCTTCAATGGAAACCCTCATTTTTTTATTGCGGGTTACGAATCTTCGGAAAAATGTACATACGTTTGGTCTGTAGCATTTCCTTCGTTTTGCCACAGATGGCGCTATAATCGGAGGAATAAAAATGGGTGCACAATTGTAATTCGCGACATGCTACTCAGTGGCCCTTGAATATCCAATGGCGTGTGGGACCTCACCTCCATGCTGTGAGGGTAGGACAGGCCGATACTTCATAACTTATAACTGGAAACCCCATTCGCAATTATGTATTCCCCCGACATATCGAACAGTGGACTACTCGACGGGTCACTGTGACATTGGCTCGAGACGAAGGCTATTCTACTTTTCCAATTCGAGTAAGTGTTCAAACGTAGGACCGCCACAGTCAATAGACTTAGTGATCCGCTTTTCAAATAACAGTACTGGGCAGCGCGGGATTAGCCGGGCGGTCAAAGGCCCTGCAGTCATGGACTGTGCGGCTGGTCCCGGCGGAGGTTCGAGTCCTCCCTCGGGCATGGGTGTGTGTGTGTTTGTAATTAGGATAATTTAGGTTAAGTAGTGTGTAAGCTTAGGGACTCATGACCTTAGCTGTTAAGTCCCATAAGATTTCACAGACATTTGAACATTTTTGAAATAACAGTACACAGGACAGAAACATGTCAGTACAGGCGTTCCTGATGCGGTCGACCATGTCTTCACGATCTGTTGGCACTTGCTGGACACCTTATCATTTAAGTGTCCCCATAGAAAGAAATCCGACGACCTTGCGATCCAATTACCAGGGCTGCCTCTGCCGATCCACAGACCAGTGTAAACACGTTCTAATACCTCGTGTGCTTAAACCGCGTAATGCGCTGGTAAACAGTCATGCTGAAACCACATGTACGTTGTCGAACGTCCAGTGCAACAGCCTGCGGTAGTACCGGTAGTTCCTGTTCCAAAAACGTTCGATATTTGCGTCCATTCAACGTGCCGTCGGTAAAATACAGACCAGTGAGTTTGTTCCCCACGATGCCACGCTGATGGTTAGCTTGCCGTAACCAATGGTGATTGTCTAAACTGCAGTAATGCATGTTATCCCGGTCAACACCACCAAGGTTTGTGAATGTAGACTCAATGTAAAATAGTACCTCGACAAAGAACAGAGGGGTCGAAGTGCCCATTCACAAAACACTAACCGGTTATGGAAGTCGGTGTCATGAAGTTCTTGATGCAGTGGCATGGACAATACGTATGACGATGCAGTATTGTGACATACTGGTATCGCAGTGTAATCACCGGGCCGTTATCCGTGTGTTGTGTTGTACTGCTGCTAATACAAGCTATTTCATTAACTTCTCCTGTAACACGTTTGCTTCGTTTTCTTTTGACGGCCTGTATGCTGCCATCAGACATAAAAGCGTTAACAACCTTGTAAAAGAACGAACGAGAGCGAGATTTCTCTGGAAAACGCTTGACATACAAGGCAACAGTAGCCTCAAAATTTCTGCTACATTCTCCGTAAATGAGGATCATTTCAAATTTTTCTTCTGTGGTCGCGATATTCAACGTCAGCTTGCAGGTCTGTTCTCCAAATGATAGATAGATGTGCAGGCAGTAAATATTGCGCAAGTATTCTGAAGCTTAGAGCGGCTACCTGTTCTAAGTCTGCACGATACGTGAGCTCCGGTCACAGCGTACTGCCTGTAATGATACGTCGTATTTCGCTACACGGCCACGGTGGTACATCAGATAGTCACCTGTTAGATATGTCGGAGCAAGCCAACTTTGCGAATGGGATTTCCAAGTAGAAGTTATGAAATACTGGCTTGTCCTACCCTCGCGGAATGGAGGTGGGATCCCACGTGCCATTAGATATTCAGGGACCATTGAGTAGCATGTCGTAAATTACCATTGTGTACTAATTTCTATTCCTCTGACTACAGCACCATCTATGGCGAAACGAAGAAAATGCTTCAGAGAAAACGTATATTGATTTTGCCGTAGAATAGTAATCTGCAATAAAAAATGGGGGTTCCCATTGAAGATTTCAAAATTGCCTCCCGCCACCCACGCGTGGTGGGGTAAAGCGTGGAGTGTGTTATCGCTGGATGGCCCCATCCGAGACAAACGAATTGGAATTATAACTTTTTTTTATCCGATGTGTAGTTGTCGAGATATATCAATGTCCTCAGTTAAAACCAACACTCTGTATAATGCTACTTCTAATTTGTATTACTTCTGTTAGCAGAATGAAGAAATGTGTTGTCTTTAAGGAATACAAGTGAAATTTTCGATGAATTTCTTTGTTTTCTAGAGCGGTCTGTTCGTTTAAAATAATGTGAGGCTTTTTCGTTATATATGTGAAAATATTTACAATTTCTACAAGCTGCAGCACACCAAATGTTCAAAACATAATTGCAATAACACATAACTATGCTCATAGTAGTATCATCACTTTATCGGGTTAGGTGGGCATAAGGCTACATGAATTAATTCCATTTCATCGTGTAATATTCCGCATGGTTGCATTCGAAGCATTTGGACTTCAGTAACAACCCTGCATGCTAATACCAGGCATGTGGATTTGTAACTTCGTGGGAATTTTAATGTGAATCTTTGCAGAGGGGGTGTCTGAACAACCAAGTCATTGTTTTACAATCTGGTGAAACTTTCTTTAAATATCAGTCATAAGTGGTCTAAGGCCTTCACCCAAGCAATGAGAAATGGAAAATCCAGTTGATGCTTCTGCTAAAACAGACTTTGGGCAGTGGTGGAAACAGCACCACTATAGTTCCTTGTGGTTCTTGGTTAACGAATAATTCACCAGGTATAATAGTGAAGACCACCCGTAATGTGATATTAACACAATTTTCTTTTCTAGGCGTATGTGACAGTCATGGACAGTCCCCTCATCACAAACCTAAGTGCAGTTAGCATTGATTAAAAAATGAGTCCACTTCCAGTGTGTAGACATGGTACATCCGAACCCCATCGTGAAAATTTCGAAGGTTTTTCATGGAAATTTTCTAAGTATTTTGGTATTAGGGACCCGTGTTCTACGCTGACTCGCTATAGAGTAATAATTTAGTTGTTATTTATTCGCTTTATTAACCCAGTTACCGATATTTCTGTGTACATACTTTCACACGCGTACAATTTAAAAAACAGAATAATGCGACAACCCTTACGCACACGCAAAAGTGCTGTAATGTGGTTCCCATGGCTGCTGGAACAGAAACTTCGTTGTGCCGCTCTTCCATGACATTCAGTGAACCCAAAGAATAGGTGTCATATTGATCATCTCTTCATCACTAAATCTATCCTGCATATTACTGTTAATATTACTGTGATATTAACACAATTTTCTTTTCTAGGCGTATGTGACAGTCATGGACAGTCCCCTCATCGCAAACCTAAGTGCAGTTAGCATTGATTAAAAAATGAGTCCACTTCCAGTGTGCAGACATGGTACATCCGAACTCCATCGTGAAAATTTCGAAGGTTTTTCATGGAAATTTTCTAAGTATTTTGGTATTAGGGACCCGTGTTCTACGCTGACTCGCTATAGAGTAATAATTTAGTTGTTATTTATTCGCTTTATTAACCCAGTTACCGATATTTCTGTGTACATACTTTCATACGCGTACAATTTAAAAACGACAACCCTTACGCACACGCAAAAGTGCTGTAATGTGGTTCCCATGGCTGTTGGAACAGAAACTTCGTTGTGCCGCTCTTCCATGACATTCAGTGAACCCAAAGAATAGTTGTCATATTGATCATCTCTTCATCACTAAATCTATCCCGCATATTACTGTTAACATACAAGTAACAGTACCGGAAAACAAACACGGGATAGAACCGAACAATGTCGAATGCAAGCTTGAGGGCAAAGAGTAACGTGAGCATTACTGCTGTCAAAAGCAAGTACCGTGATGAATGGAACAAGTTTGTTCAAAACAAAATAAACAGTGCACAAAGGATGTTCAAATGTGTGTGAGTTCTTAAGGGACCAAACTGCGCCGGCCGGAGTGGCCGAGCGGTTCTAGGCGCTACAGTCTGGAACTGCGCGACCGCTACGGTCGCAGGTTCGAATCCCGCCTCGGGCATGGATGTGTGTGATGTCCTTAGGTTAGTTAGGCCTTAGGTTAGTTAGGTTTAAGTAGTTCTAAGTTCTAGGGGACTGATGACCTCAGAAGTTGAGTCCCATAGTGCTCAGAGCCATTTTTTGGCCAAACTGCAGAGGTCATCGGTTCCTAGACTTACACACTGCTTAAACTAACTTAAACTAACCTATGTTAAGAACAACACACCCATGCCAGAGGAAGGACTCGAATCTTCGGCGGGAGGGGCTGCGCAGTCAATGGGATGACGACTCTAACAGTGCACACTTTCGACATTTCCACTGTTTTGCAGATGTTTTCAAGGTAATACATATATGCGGTCCAGTCACATTAATATGAACACTGCCTATGTTAGACATCAACGAGCAGTAACCACTCTCATAAGGTAGGCGGCAGCACCAGCAGTGGAGGGTATATTAAGCGTGTCGGGGGGCGCCGGAAACAGTGCTCCCACGGCAACTCATTGCCGCTGTCAGTGCAGCCGTTCAGGCACTCTCCACCGGACCAATGGCATCCCAGCATGGCCCGTAGTCAACGAGGCGTCACTGTCTGCGTGTGGAATGCCCAGGGCATCCGCACCCAAGATGGCGAATTTCGACAGCTGCTGCGAGATGAGGCCGTCGTCATTTGCCTGGTTTCCGAGACTTTTCTCAAGCCTGGTGTCCATGTCCGGGCTGCCAACTACGTATGTTACCGGACCGACAGGCCAACTCATGGCGGTGGCGCTGCAGTCTACGTCCGGACTTCCCTGGTGCACCATCAACTTCCTCTTCCGCAGCTCCAAGCGATGGAGGCCACTGCTGTCGCTGTCAACACCTCGCATGGGCGGATCACGTTTGTTGCTGTCTACCGTCCGCCTGGCCGACAGTTACTCATCCTGGACATTGAAGCTTTGCTGGCATTACCTGGAAAGGTCTTTGCTGGTGGTGACTTTAACGCTAAGCACGCCGAATGGCATTCCCGTGTCACCAGCAACTACGGCCGCAAACTTCTCCTAGCAGCCCAGCGGTGGAACGCCGTCATCCTCGGGCCTCACGAACCCACCCACTTTCCCAACAACGGTGGGCCTCCGGACGTGCTCGGCATTGCGGTGGCCAAGGGGGTGCCCTATGTTATCTCCGCCAGCACCCGCACTGCCTTATCGTCGGACCACGTCCCGGTTATATTTGACATTGACGTCGATGCCCAGCCAGTGACGCGGAGAGGCATCCCGACCAGGAACACCAACTGGAACCAGTATCAGGCTCTGTTGGAAGAGGGTCTCCGTGACACACCTGACGCGGACGATGTTGGGGTTGATGGCTGTGTCCGATTCCTCCACGACTGTACTTTACAAGCGGTACTCCGAGCCACGCCACGCCCCCTGACCGATCCCGGCAACTACCACCGCATCTCATGGAGGCGATAACTACCAAAAACCGCCTCTTTCGTGAATGGCAGCTGACGCGCAACGCGGCGACGAAGAGGGCTCTCAACAGGATGAGGAGGGACATAAAAGTTGCGTTGCAAACCACCGCCATCAGGAATGGTCCAACCGCCTGGCCACTCTTCGGGTTGCCGAAGGTATCGCCTGGAAAGCCACGCAGCTCTTCCTCCGCCGACGTCAGAAAATTCCGCCGTTACAAGTTGGTCGCAACATCGTCAGCAGCACAGTGGACAAAGCCAACGCCATTGCTGACGTTTTTGAACAAAATTTCCAGCCCGTCATGGACGCCATGGATCCGGATCACGTTCGCCTGGTTGCTCAACGTCTCCCGGTGTTCCTCGCTGCCCCTACGGGTGACGACCATATCGGCGAGGTGGATGCTGCTGAAGTCTCCGATCAACTTCGACGGCTCAACACGCGCAAGGCAGGCGGCCCTGACCAGATTACAAATGAAATGCTGCGACGAATGCCACCGGCAGCCGCTGAACACCTGGCTCGCCTTTTCAACAGCATCCTCCGCACTGGCTGCTATCCTCAGGAGTGGAAACACGCCGAGGTCATCCCCATCTGCAAGCCTGGGAAGGACCCTCGTCTCCCGAGCAGCTACAGGCCCATCAGTTTGCTGCCAGCTGTCAGCAAAGTCTTTGAAAGGCTGTATCTCTTCCGCCTCCTGCGTCACATCAGGGAAGAACGTCTCCTACCGGACGAACAATGTGGTTTTCGCCCTTGACACGCAACAACGCACCAACTGCTTCGCCTCGTTGAAGAGGCCCTTGATGCCATCGAACGGCGGGAATATTTCGGAGCCATCTTCCGGGATGTTTCACGGGCGTTCGATTCTGTATGGCATGACGGGCTTCTCTTCAAGCTCCTGGACCTCGGTGTGCCCCTGCCGCATGTCCGTCTCTTAAAATCTTACCTCGCCGACAGAAGCTTTCATGTACGCACGGAGGACCTGTCGACGCGCCGCATGGTTAGGGCTGGCGTTCCCCAAGGCTTCGTCCTCGGCCCCATACAGTACATCCTGTATACCGCAGACATGCCGCGAATGGACAGGGTCCGCCTCGCCCTCTACGCGGATGATACGGCGATGTACACGCGCAGCATGAATGCAGCTCTGCTCCAACGACGCATGCAGGCAGCGGCTGACACACTTAGTCAGTGGGCCAGGAGGTGGCGCCTCAGCTTCAGTGGGGCTAAGACGCAAGCCCTCCTCATCACCAAGAAGCATATCCCAGCCAACCTACCGCAGATCACTATCAGGGGAACCGCCGTACCTTGGGGCAATACCGCTAAGTACCTTGGTGTGACGCTGGATAGAGGGCTCACGTGGAGACACCATATCGACGACATCGTCAAAAAGGTCAGGGGTAGAATGACTCAACTCTACCCCTTCCTCAATCCGACACCTGCGCTCCCGCCAGAACTGGGTGTTGCGCTCTATCTTACGCTTATACGTCCGCTTATCGACTACGCCGCTGTTGTTTGGGGCAATGCTGCAGCGACCCACGTCGGTCGCCTGCAACGCCTTCAGAACCGGATTCTACGTCTGGCATTGCACCTCCCTCAGGACTTCCCGTCGGACGACCTTAACCGAATCTCCAACATCCCTACTGTTCGAGAACGGTTTCGTCAGGCTGCACGGCTCTTTTACGAGAAGTCCGCGCAGTCCGAAAACCGGCTCCTTCGAGCCCTGGGCCACCGGGTGCAGCGTCTTAACGCAACCAGATAGCCCCACCTGCTTCGCAACCGCTGAGTTGCCAGCACGTCCAGAACACCGTCCCAGCAGACTGACAGGACATCACACATGAAGTCAGGCCACATCACACGCTCCGTCAGTTTGGAGGAATAGCCTTCCGGCTTAGACTCCACTGGCCCACATGGGTTCATCTGTCCCTGTCAGGCAGCAGCAGCCGGAAACAGTGCCGTCGTTGTCGTAATACGAAATCGGAGAGATTTATTTGACGTCAATAAGGGCATGACCATTGGTGGAAGCATTTCTGAAAAAGCTAAGTTTGTAAACTGTTCGCGTGCCGCCATGGTTAAAATATACCCGCATTGAAAAATGGCGCGATTCAAAACCGGCACCGAGGTAACTGTGGTGCACCACGGGCAATAGATCAAAGGGGTGGACGACGGATGTGGAGATGTGTGCTGGCGAATAGATGTGCAGCTGTTGAGCAACTGACCGCCCAGACGAACCAAGGAGCTACCAACAGTGTCTGCTCAACGACCTTTCAGCGAACGTTGCTGCGTGTGGGCAGCTGCAGCAGGTGCCTCGTTCACGCAGCCATTGCTGACGGCTGTTCAGGGGCGACGCAGGCTGGAAGTTGCGCGCCAGAACCGCAAGTGGACGTCTACTGAGTGGTGACAGCTAGCGTTTTCAGATGAATCAAGTTAAAAATATGGGTATGGTTTACATTTCGATTTTCCAAAATTTTGTTAATTACATAAATGTTTATTATCTTTTATTTCTCCT
The DNA here is from genome assembly GCF_023898315.1 of Schistocerca nitens. Classification (NCBI taxonomy): domain Eukaryota; kingdom Metazoa; phylum Arthropoda; class Insecta; order Orthoptera; family Acrididae; genus Schistocerca; species Schistocerca nitens. Next base: position 581,347,293 of record NC_064616.1, on the reverse strand, counting down.
TCTTAAATGCAAGAATCTTGTTTATTTTAGAATTTTTTTCTGAATTTGTAATATGTCTTTATGTTATAGTATACCATAACCTCTTCTCTGTCTTCCTAAATTCCTATCGTAAGTTCATAAATCCTTAATTTTAAGATTTTCTTTTCTTAGTTGCTTTTAAGCCTTTAAGTATTTAAAGCTGCAATACATTTACTCCTTCTTAAAAATAAAATATAACAAATAAGTTACACATTCTGTACGTTTAAAATTTCGTATTGTGAAAGTACGACCTGTATTAGTAACAACGTGGCAGGTCATTGTAGATGGCAGAAAATAAATAATAATAAACTTCCTGGGTGAACTCGGTAATCTGGAAGGCACATTGGATCAACTCAAGTATGCCTCTAGCCTTGGGGACCATACCCACATCAACATGCAGTTTGTTTTTCCTCGTCACAACGCCAACTATCAGCGGGACAAGGCAACGTGTCACACAGCTCGCGATGTACACTCTTTGACATAAAACTCGACCGGCGGCCGGCCGCTTCAGAGGCTAAGTCCGCGCCGATCGCGACATGGGACAAAAAAACTGGCCAACTCGCTAATTCTCTAAGTCCGGTTATCTGCACAATCTGGCAACACTGTAGACTGCAGCACTTCCTGGAGGAAAACTTGTCCCAAGATAGAAAAACTCTAGCCTGATTGCGCCTGTGGTCTAGCGGTAGCGTGCGTTGTTTCTGTTCATAATGTCAGTGGATCGAGAGCAGCTGGCATAAAATATTTTTATAGCCTCTTCTGTCTGAATGCTGAAGACGTGAATGTAATGGTAGCGCAGATTCAATCTATTTCGCTTTGTGACACACCGATATCAAAATTTTATCCAGTAACGATTTTGCGGAAGATTTCCTGCAGACTGTCCTCCTCTGGACGCCGTATGCGGCAAAGCTCCGGGATCCATTTGCTGGCTACTGGCAGCGGCCGTGGCGACAGCAGCGGCACTGCACTACCCGTTCTTTATCGAAAGCGCCTGCTACCGCTCATCGCTTTTGATGATTTAAAACGCTTTATTATTAAATGTTGCTCCACAGAAAATTTCTACAATTTCCATTCACGCTCAAAAGCAACGGAGACAGACGCCCTGATTAGTAGGCGGGTAATCGGCAAGAGCTGAGTATGGCCCGAAATTAATTTTATAGACTGGGACGAAATTAAACCACCTCACTACATTCGATGGATTTATAAATGCTTCATACCTCGTTTCTTTTCCTTTCAAACTTAATTATTTGTGCAACTTTTGGTCAATGTTTGGATGTTTTCGTCAAGCCAGAGTGAGCGTCTGTGGTGTAAAGTGTATTACAGTTCTTGTTTCATTCCTTATGGTAAGTCTATGCGATAAACTGTGTGAATACCTTGCAATGCATGCTCTGTAGCAGTGCAGGCCCACTGCACATTTGGAGTTCCATGTATGGGTTCATGAAGTATTTATTGTTGATCGGAAGTGATAGTTAAGGTCATCAGATTTAAACCAGAAAAATTTGTCGTTTTGAAGGTTTCAGAGAACGGAAAGGAATTGCTAACGCCGGTGTTAGAAAACGTCTACAGTTAAATGCTATTGCAAAAATTTAGAAGAAGGGAACTATATTAATGAACATGTGCACTTCAGAAACAACCTTCTGACATGTTAGACCTATATGACGAACAAAGCTCAAATTTATATAGTTGACAGTCGGTCTGAATCTTTTCAGGACCTATTTTACAGTGAAGCACCTTGGAATTTGCAAAGCAGAAATCCATGATATTAACTTAATTTACTAAGTCGAAATCGGACGAAGATTGATGTTTAAAGGCATTCTTCAGATTTCGCATAAGAAATTTTTACTAGCAGTTTGCAACTCCATTAATTAAAATGGAAAATGAAAGGTTGTAGTCAGCGGCTTCTACCGTGATTCGAACTTATAGTACAAGCACTGCAACGCACAAGGGAACCGCTGAGCTAACGACACACTGGCGGCCAGAGGCGGACTATAGTCACTGCGACGTTGCCTGAGCCTCAAAACGCAACCTTAAACACACAAACAGAGGAGGTGGAGATTACTGTTTTAACGTCCCGTCGACAACGATGTCATTAGAGACGGAGCACAAGCTCGGATTAGGGAAGGATGGGGAAGGAAATCGGCCGTGCCCTTCCTAAGGAACCATCCCGGCATTTGCCTGAAGCGATTTAGGGAAATCATTGAAAACCTAAATCAGGATGGCCGGGCGCGGGATTGCACCGTCGTCCTCCCGAATGCACACACAAACAGGTGTTACTTATGTGAAGAACGCCGTTCTTGGAGTCCAGAAATTAAATATACTTTCTAATTGTGTCATCTTGCAGTGGATTATATCGTACGAGTCTTCGATGTGGAAAACGAATGTCAAGTGAATTTAGCGAGGTAACGCCGACCTACAACCGGAAGTAAATGCACTATCAGAGTGTTGACAAATACTTGCTACGACGCTGCCATTTCTCGGCTCTCTGACGAGGCAGCTCTTCAGCGAAATGCTTGCCGTGATTCTCCGATACGGTTCTTCAGAGTGGAGACGCGCGCGCACGTTTGGTTTTTATGCGGCGTTCTCCCCTGATGGTTTCTGACGTCGCCTTGTGGGCTATGTATACATATGAGACATTCAATTATCATTAATCCAGAATGATACAAGTTTCAGCTTCCGGCGTGGAAGAAGGCTGTTGACGCCGACATTATATCATTTCAACGTAGGGAAAGCAAAACGGATCATTCAATGTTTCTCATTCAACATAAAGCATGTGAGATAAATTTCCGTAACCTTCATAATCATCTAAAAATACAAACGAAGTAAAAATACACCGGAAGCTTATTCGAATTGAATATAATGTAAGATACCAAACGCTTTGCACCTCGATGTCGAATTTGTCCACTTGCAATCGTTTGCAGCATGCACATAGAATGTCATGATTACCACGAGAATGAAGAAATATGTTGGTAAGGATGGAAGCAAGAAGAGACGCAGTCAACAAATATTCTATTCCTCATGGCATTCATTTCATTTGACACGTAAGAAGAGGTAAAGCGGGAATTTACTTTCGTTAACACGAAAGATATGCAGCACATATTGATAACGAGGAAGTCTGCGTCTTCATACGTTTCCTCCTTGAAATCTGTATGCTCTATTATATACTAAGTAGCCCGATCATTGTTTCAGTAATGTTACCCTCTTGTTTGACCCCGTAACGATGAACAGATTCCAAATGCATGTCTCTGCGTGAAAGTGGCTGTTCGAACCCTTCCTGGGTTGTTTTTTGTGTTTTATTGCTTGGAATTCCTGAAGCAGACCACTGTGCCTTCCCCCCTCGTGGGTTAGGTCTCAAAACTAAACCGCTTTGTATCCAATGGCATAATTTATTCATACAGCATCAGCATAAGACTCTTGCGAGTGAGAGAATGACAATAACAATCGTAACAAGAACAAGCAAATAATGAATGATGTTTATTCCAACGCAGAACGAGAATGGCTTTAAATATAAAAACCTATATCTATATCCATATCTATTGATCTTTGAGTTGGCACAATGCAAATATATTCTTAGCATTTAGTTACTGAATTTAGTTCTGGACGTTTGCAGAGAAAAGGAAAAGTCGGTACTTCTCGCTAGTGTAATATAATGTGAACCAGCAACTACCCTTTCCTTAGAACACGACTCAAGCAGGTCCTCAAGTAGGCACTGCTGCATTCTGTTCCCTGACATTGCTCTGATGACGGTTAATGCAGATAGTTCCGATTATGAAATACAAAACGTACTGCAGGTTAGTTCCTAGGATAGTAACATTAAATTTGCGTTGTAGACGGCACATGAACGTGACGACTATCCATATTACTCATCAATATACAAAGACAATGTTTTGGGAATTTAGCAGGATTACTCAAAATGAATTCTGAAATTGGGTGACTGACCGCACAGGTGCTAAACGTCGTCAAGAGTATACGATGTCCTAATCGCATTAGGAATATGAAGATCGTCTTCGACAGCTCGCAACTTTCACATTGCTGTCTCCACCCTACTCCAGACAGCTCTCGGTGGAGTTGCACTACGTTGCCGATGTTATGGAAGGCCTTCAAACCGACAGCAGACCACATATTGAAAAATACAAGCGAATTCTCTTGCAGCGTAAGCTTATTGTAACTAATCTAAAAATTATTGGAGAGGAACATTGTCCTATTCAAAAAAAGTAAAATGTTACACACTGTTGACGTCAAACGGACATTATCTATGTCCTGTCTTGTGTCCTACTCATCTATAATATCAAGTGTACTATGAAAATGATTATATATAATGGATTATAAGGTAATGCATTGATACCAGATGGTGGGGGCCGGCCGATGTGGCCGTGCGGTTCTAGGCGCTTCAGTCTGGAACCGCGTGACTGCTACGGTCGCAGGTTCGAATCCTGCCTCGGGCATGGATGTGTGTGATGTCCTTAGGTTAGTTAGGTTTAAGTAGTTCTAAGTTCTAGGGGACTGATGACCTTAGAAGTTAAGTCCCATAGTGCTCAGAGCCATTTGAACCATTTGAACTATTGAACACAAAATGACATTAAAAATTTAAGTTATTCACGAGCAGCTAGTTGAGAATATGTATGAACATTAAATGACACGACGAACCGTCTTGTTCTGCATATGGATTCAAACCCAGCTCATGCAGACTAAGCAAAGATTTCGTGACTGACGGAAAGTAACAGTCATTCCTGATTAGGCATACAGAGAGTGATATACCTCGATTTTAGACAGTATCAGTTAGCAAATATCAACTTAAATTGCATAACGCAAACATTTTTAACAGACGCGAATTCCTACCCAGCATCTATTGTCCCTGTTAACGAACTACGAGAGATGTTAAATATTGCTTCTTCACAAGTAACTTACTTGAAATGCCGTGAGGTAAAGCTGTGTGTTGGACACGGATTCGAACTCGGAACCTAATCGGATTGCTATCGAAGCACAGTCAAATGTGACATATCGGAATTTCGCGGCAGTAACTAGATGTTTTAACTGAAATGACGAGACGAAACATTAATTTTTTCCTTCCCAGGACTCCAACCCGGCACCTATCGCTGTTATATTCTAGAGAAAACGAACGTTAAATATGGGTTTGTTGCACCAGCAGTGACATGTGAGCATGTTTGAACTGAAATAATATGACGAAGAGTTCAGCGCTCACTGGGAATAGAGCCCCACACATATCGTTGTTGACTACACACAAAGAGACGTCAGCTACCGAATTTTTCTCCACCAGCTGCTCAGAATAGCATCTTGAACTTACAGTCATCTTGCAAATAGTTCTGTGTCTCACTGGGAGTTAAAAACGTCAGATATCGTTAGTGTTGACAGCGAATGAAAATACATTAAAAATCAAAATTATTATCCACCAGCAGATAGGTGTTCTCATGCTAGAGCTTGATAATACATAATTAAATCTTTAGTGCTGGGCCAGGATTCGACCCCATTCACGCATAATGTGAAGGTGTTGAGGAATCTGCAGTTTTGAACAAACAACAAATTGTAGCCGAGCTGTGTTGCCACGAAGGGATCAAATTCCGCGTTAAGGGCGGTCTGAGTTGCATTCCCAGTTCAGAACCAATTTTATCGACACACAGAAGCTCAAATAAAAGATGGAATAAGTGTCCTGTGACCATACATAGCGTTTGTGTCGTCACTTGAAATAAATAACTAGTATAAGAAAGGTTACTGGTGATAGAGTTTCTACATGTCGCCACTCCAGACTTTATTGTGGTTCAACCTACCATCTACTTGGTAAAGAAGGAATATCATCTTTAATGTGAATTTTCAGACCACGCAGCCATTATATCTCCTTCACTTGGTGTAGCCAGGAGAGAATGGAATCTGTCTCTCCCTATCTAAAATCATTGACAGAAGTGGGAATCGAACCCAGACCATAGGTATAACAACCTACCATCCGTCCAACATACCACGAAATCCTCTTCTCTGCGAGTCATTTTTCTATCGTAACGCAGTTGCGCCACACTGGATGAGAATTCTGACACACAGGCTCCCTGTAGTAATTTGCAGCATGTTCAGTAAATTCATTTACTTGGTTGACCGAATCACCATGAACTAGCTGCCTCGGCTACCCAGTGCATACATTCGACTATTTTGTAATCACAGAAATAAAATCACGTAACTGCCACCTACACACAACTGCCAACATTGTAGGATGCAGAAGTTTAAATAGGAAGTGTTCCTTTCCACTTGAGCTATTCTATTGCGCTATCTGTTACTAGAAAACTTCGTTCAGTCCAAAAGAAAAGCTGTAACTGTTTGTCTCTCAGAAGTCAGGACCTGGCCATATGCATAATCTCACAGTGCTGAGGAATCCAAAAGTTCTGGAGGAATAGTTGCCGAACTCTGGAGCTGTTGTAGCTACGTGTCAGCTTGTAGCATAGATAAGATGTCGCGAGTTCGAATACATTCAGTGCTACATTTTTTAAAACGCAATTCTGCTCTCTGCTGAAGTTATCAATCTAATGGAACTTTGAACATAATTCCCTTCACTTCTCAACCCAAAGTAGTCGCATGTGGAAAAAGGACTAACTACTGTGACATTTTGTTCTATTCAGGTTTAATAGACAGCAGGCAGCAGATGCATCTCGAAGATGTGCAGGGAGAGCGCATCGTGCCATAATATGTCAGAAAAGTATTTTCTACATTAGCCGTCGTGTGGTAGTGATATTTTATTCTTCTTGACAGCTTTAACTCAGAACACGTTTTCTACATGCATGTAATCAATAAACTGCATGTGCATTGTCAGACTGTCATAGGTAACATCAGAGAATTCGCATATATCGTTGATGATTAATTTCTCTCTCATGTTTACTATTGTTTTAACAACACTAAAGGAAACCTTACGAAAATTGTGCACTGTATTATAAGAAATGAATTAAAACTAACCATGATAACCTTACGACGAAAGTATCTGTACACAAGCATGCCTCGATCGACACGAATTAGTAAAATACTACTCACTTAGATTTTGATTGGGTCTGTGTTTAATTGGTATGCTGTGTCATACTCAAGAGGTATGCAAATGTGGCATTTCATAAATATAGTTACGTATTCCTAGAAACCCAAAATTCGCTTGTCAGCAGCGGAAAGAGGCGTTACCTGTTGTGCAGCATTGTAAGTTTTTCAACATTGCACTATGAGCTGAAAGCATTTTCTTGCGATTTCCTTATTGATGTTTGATCTGACTGCTTGTAGCTCTTTCACAGAAGGGATAAAAACGTCACAGTCAGTGAGACTGGAACTGCGAACCGTAACAGACGCTTTTTCACAGGTCAGCACGTTACCACAGAGCTGGCGAGGAGGTATGGGTCTCAGCTTCCTATTACGACGGCAATAGTAACTAGAACTCGTAAACCGCTATTTAAAGGTCGAGATTAGTTGCGATTTCCACCTGCAACGACTTTCCTGGGCTGAAAACCGTAAATTTTCAATCTTTTGTTACCCTTCAAGCTATAATAACCCAGATTATTCAATGGAAATGACAGGTAAAATCAAGTGAACTTTGAGGCTTAATTCCGTGCACACCAGGAAGTAACTCGTCGATCACAGAGTTGCCAAACATACGTTGCCTTGTTGCCAAATCTCAGTTACAGTACCAGCAGGAAGAAGACGAACCGATGTGATCCTACAGCGGTCTGGAAAGTGACCATATCTGGTGTCTCCAAGTCGCGGCTGCTACGGCCTGGAATACGTAATGCGTCTGATTCGCTTTCTGTAACTAGGTTCAGAGACTAGAGCGTAGTTACTAATAATACTCAGAACTGACTGCAAACTGAGCATCATAAATCAGTAACTCTCATTGTTGTTTTTATATTTCTTTCGTAAGTGCACTCAAAACTAAGAAAGTCATTCACAGGCGTTTTCGTGCCTCGCCGATAGTCGAGCACAACATACAAATAAAAATAAAAAAGAATGTGTGTGTGTGTGTGTGTGTGTGTGTGTGAGAGAGAGAGAGAGAGAGAGAGAGAGAGAGAGAGAGAGAGAGAGAGAGAGAAATAAAAAGCAATGAGAGAGAGTGTAAAAAATTGTTGTAAAGAAATTGAATCATGGTATTTAAAGAAATCTTTCATTAAAATGACACGTTCCACATCATTACGAAATGTCGTATTCATGATCTATGGAACAAGAGTTAATCTAATGTAATCTAATCTAATCACATCATATTGATGATTAGCCATGAAGAGTCATGAATTACCGAAATTTTTGCCAATACCAGTAACCAAATCTAAACTTGAAAATAAAAGACGACAATTTTTGTAATAAACCGTGACTCCTATCAAGACCCTTTCATCCCTGTTATCTAACCACGAAAGATGTCTGATATACCTCCATTCTGAAGTAACAAAGTGTGCATCCATTTAAAGATGAAGTGCATGATGTGAAGTTCTGTGACGGAGATACGAACCCAACACGTAATCCGATTGTTAACTAAGAAAAATCAAATGTTACGTATCGGTTTTTCTTACGAGCCGCTAGGTGTCTGAATCTAAAATAAGGATACAAACTTTTGTGCCTAAGCGACAATCGATCTGCACACCTACCGTGCATCCACGAATATAGCTTAAGTATCAGTTGCTTACTCATGAACAGTAAGATGTGTGCGTGTTTGACCAGAAATAACGACACCTGTTGCGATTGTTGGCAACACATGAACAGACATTGAAATTGCGCGTTAATTTTCACTAGCAGGTGGGCGTGCACTTGATAAAGCTAGAAATGAGATTATAAATATTTTTGTACTGGATCAGGTTTCAGACCCACATACTTACCTTTGGAGGAGACCTAGAGAAGATTGCAGTCTTGGGAAAAGGAGCGAAATGACTGAACTATACTGTTCCGAGAGATTCAGATCCTCGAAAGAGGAGATACGAATTCGAATCACAGTCCAGCATCAAATTTTTAAACGTCTCTAGTTCAATCAAGTACAAGTAAAATAAGAGCCCTGTCCCTTTAAATGGCTATCGGTTCATAAAATAAAATAAAATTTTCTAATGTAAGTAAGCTTACTGGCGACTGTATTTCTGTTTACCATGACTTCCGCTGTGTCATTTCCCAACGTAAACCGGCTCTGCCCAGTTGGTAATGAAGGAACGTGATGTTTAATGCGGATTCTGGATTATAACGTCTTTCTCTTGAGGTTACCAGAGGTAAAATAAATCTGTTTGTGCCTCTTAAAAGTAAATGCCTGAACCCACGCATTGCACTTGTGATAGTTCGTTCCACCAGACCACATTTCCCAGCCCCAGGAGTGTGCTGTAACGGATGATGTGCTTAGCTTACAAAATTAGTCACGGTGGAAAAAATGCGAGTCTATTAAATGGTCAAGTAGAAGCAAGCTTCTGACGCAGAGATTATGCTATTCTCATGTCAGCAGGATGTAAAGACTCTTCTAGGCATCATAGGCTGGATGTGAAGCCATTTTGATTTTTCACAAATTCAGCAAATTTCTTAGTTCGAGAAAATCCACTGTGAAGCGTGAAGTTGCCGGATAATTCGATTATTACTGTTATTATTACTATCATTTTATTCATATCGCAGATGGAACACGACCGTAGTCTTGAGGTAAAACGCGAGACCAACTAATATGACGTCTGGCGACCGAAAGCACATATCGACAAAATTGTCCACCTTACGTGAACGACTCGGCGGTCAATTTTTTGGTCTGAGACTGTATCTACAACACATATTGCACGCTGAAGACCCAGAAGAATTTAAAAAAAAAGTAGTTTATGAGAGCAACGTTAACCATAGCGTTCGAAGTATTCATAGTATTGTATACGTGTGTGTAAACGCCTTCCAGTGACCACTCAAGAAAGACAAGGATACACAGTCTAGCTTCAATATTATAAATAAGCCTCAGTTTGTGGATGAACACAGACTTATGTTGATAATAATTTTGAAAATTTAGCAGCACTGTACCCATTGGTGTTAAACTCGTTTTCAACCAATGATTCCCACAGCTACAGGGATACTACTTGTGATACCTCTTAGACAAAATACTTAAGCAGTGTTATCAGACGAAAAGATCAACCTGACACAAACTGTGGGAAGTTTGTTTTACAACCTTCGTACCTGGATATTCAGCTTTTTCCTATTTGAGATATCCGTGAACGTTGCTGCTTAAGACGATTTAAGCAGAAACTAAATTCCCTCAGCTTCGACAATGTTTAAAGAAATCGTCTTATCGGCACTAAATCGTGGTTTGTGAATTGTTTACCGGCCGTACTCTTCCGTATTTTGCCGGTTGGAAGGCGAAAGCATACTGAAAAATTTCACACAGAAATTACTGTTACAGTGTACTTATGGAGCCAAATGAGTGAATTGCGTATTTTCCGGGGAGAAAGAGCACTGGCAAACAGTCTTCGCTACATTAGGTTATTTAAACTGGCGTCACTCTGAGCTAGAATTTATGGTCAGCGACTAAGTGTAAGGTCAACGTTTCGGATGCGAGTTTTGCGACTGTGAAATACTTTCCTACATTATAGAAGCGAATATTAAATTTGAACTAATATTGCGAAAATTTTGTACTTGGACAGCTTAAAATGAAAATACTTCTGTTTATTGCAAAGGGAAACAATAGATTTTCTAAAACACTGTCTGTCATACACTACTTGAAACAGGTCATGTCGACCAAATCATGTGGAAGAAATAACAGCAACGTATATCGGAAGGCAGTAAGATCTCTTGCCTTTTGGTTTGTCAGTACTCGATAGCCATTTCTAGGCGAAAGTAAATGAAGAAAGGCAGTGCGTTTTTGTTACCAAGTAACGTCTTCGTCAATTACTTTAGTTTTAATGTAATCTACGAGTAATTGCTGGTGTTTGATATTAACATGAAAAGGATTCCGTAGGCAGGGAAAGAACCTGTTCTTGGGAAACTCCTTCTATAGTGACCAAAAGGCACTAAATGATGTTCAAGCACTTGTGTTACAGCAGCGGTATGAATAAAATGATATTAATAATAACAGTAATAATCGAATTATCCGGCAACTTCACGCTTCACAGTGGATTTTCTCGAACTAAGAAATTTGCTGAATTTGTGAAAAATCAAAATGGCTTCACATCCAGCCTATGATGCCTAGAAGAGTCTTTACATCCTGCTGACATGAGAATAGCATAATCTCTGCGTCAGAAGCTTGCTTCTACTTGACCATTTAATAGACTCGCATTTTTTCCACCGTGACTAATTTTGTAAGCTAAGCACATCATCCGTTACAGCACACTCCTGGGGCTGGGAAATGTGGTCTGGTGGAACGAACTATCACAAGTGCAATGCGTGGGTTCAGGCATTTACTTTTAAGAGGCACAAACAGATTTATTTTACCTCTGGTAACCTCAAGAGAAAGACGTTATAATCCAGAATCCGCATTAAACATCACGTTCCTTCATTACCAACTGGGCAGAGCCGGTTTACGTTGGGAAATGACACAGCGGAAGTCATGGTAAACAGAAATACAGTCGCCAGTAAGCTTACTTACATTAGAAAATTTTATTTTATTTTATGAACCGATAGCCATTTAAAGGGACAGGGCTCTTATTTTACTTGTACTTGATTGAACTAGAGACGTTTAAAAATTTGATGCTGGACTGTGATTCGAATTCGTATCTCCTCTTTCGAGGATCTGAATCTCTCGGAACAGTATAGTTCAGTCATTTCGCTCCTTTTCCCAAGACTGCAATCTTCTCTAGGTCTCCTCCAAAGGTAAGTATGTGGGTCTGAAACCTGATCCAGTACAAAAATATTTATAATCTCATTTCTAGCTTTATCAAGTGCACGCCCACCTGCTAGTGAAAATTAACGCGCAATTTCAATGTCTGTTCATGTGTTGCCAACAATCGCAACAGGTGTCGTTATTTCTGGTCAAACACGCACACATCTTACTGTTCATGAGTAAGCAACTGATGCTTAAGCTATATTCGTGGATGCACGGTAGGTGTGCAGATCGATTGTCGCTTAGGCACAAAAGTTTGTATCCTTATTTTAGATTCAGACACCTAGCGGCTCGTAAGAAAAACCGATACGTAACATTTGATTTTTCTTAGTTAACAATCGGATTACGTGTTGGGTTCGTATCTCCGTCACAGAACTTCACATCATGCACTTCATCTTTAAATGGATGCACACTTTGTTACTTCAGAATGGAGGTATATCAGACATCTTTCGTGGTTAGATAACAGGGATGAAAGGGTCTTGATAGGAGTCACGGTTTATTACAAAAATTGTCGTCTTTTATTTTCAAGTTTAGATTTGGTTACTGGTATTGGCAAAAATTTCGGTAATTCATGACTCTTCATGGCTAATCATCAATATGATGTGATTAGATTAGATTACATTAGATTAACTCTTGTTCCATAGATCATGAATACGACATTTCGTAATGATGTGGAACGTGTCATTTTAATGAAAGATTTCTTTAAATACCATGATTCAATTTCTTTACAACAATTTTTTACACTCTCTCTCATTGCTTTTTATTTCTCTCTCTCTCTCTCTCTCTCTCTCTCTCTCTCTCTCTCACACACACACACACACACACACACACACACACACACACACACATTCTTTTTTATTTTTATTTGTATGTTGTGCTCGACTATCGGCGAGGCACGAAAACGCCTGTGAATGACTTTCTTAGTTTTGAGTGCACTTACGAAAGAAATATAAAAACAACAATGAGAGTTACTGATTTATGATGCTCAGTTTGCAGTCAGTTCTGAGTATTATTAGTAACTACGCTCTAGTCTCTGAACCTAGTTACAGAAAGCGAATCAGACGCATTACGTATTCCAGGCCGTAGCAGCCGCGATTTGGAGACACCAGCTATGGTCACTTTCCAGACCGCTGTAGGATCACATCGGTTCGTCTTCTTCCTGCTGGTACTGTAACTGAGATTTGGCAACAAGGCAACGTATGTTTGGCAACTCTGTGATCGACGAGTTACTTCCTGGTGTGCACGGAATTAAGCCTCAAAGTTCACTTGATTTTACCTGTCATTTCCATTGAATAATCTGGGTTATTATAGCTTGAAGGGTAACAAAAGATTGAAAATTTACGGTTTTCAGCCCAGGAAAGTCGTTGCAGGTGGAAATCGCAACTAATCTCGACCTTTAAATAGCGGTTTACGAGTTCTAGTTACTATTGCCGTCGTAATAGGAAGCTGAGACCCATACCTCCTCGCCAGCTCTGTGGTAATGTGCTGACCTGTGAAACAGCGTCTGTTACGGTTCGCAGTTCCAGTCTCACTGACTGTGACGTTTTTATCCCTTCTGTGAAAGAGCTACAAGCAGTCAGATCAAACATCAATAAGGAAATCGCAAGAAAATGCTTTCAGCTCATAGTGCAATGTTGAAAAACTTACAATGCTGCACAACAGGTAACGCCTCTTTCCGCTGCTGACAAGCGAATTTTGGGTTTCTAGGAATACGTAACTATATTTATGAAATGCCACATTTGCATACCTCTTGAGTATGACACAGCATACCAATTAAACACAGACCCAATCAAAATCTAAGTGAGTAGTATTTTACTAATTCGTGTCGATAGAGGCATGCTTGTGTACAGATACTTTCGTCGTAAGGTTATCATGGTTAGTTTTAATTCATTTCTTATAATACAGTGCACAATTTTCGTAAGGTTTCCTTTAGTGTTGTTAAAACAATAGTAAACATGAGAGAGAAATTAATCATCAACGATATATGCGAATTCTCTGATGTTACCTATGACAGTCTGACAATGCACATGCAGTTTATTGATTACATGCATGTAGAAAACGTGTTCTGAGTTAAAGCTGTCAATCAAAGTTTGAAGAAGAATAAAATATCACTACCACACGACGGCTAATGTAGAAAATACTTTTCTGACATATTATGGCACGATGCGCTCTCCCTGCACATCTTCGAGATGCATCTGTTGCCTGCTGTCTATTAAACCTGAATAGAACAAAATGTCACAGTAGTTAGTCCTTTTTCCACATGCGACTACTTTGGGTTGAGAAGTGAAGGGAATTATGTTCAAAGTTCCATTAGATTGATAACTTCAGCAGAGAGCAGAATTGCGTTTTAAAAAATGTAGCACTGAATGTATTCGAACTCGCGACATCTTATCTATGCTACAAGCTGACACGTAGCTACAACAGCTCCAGAGTTCGGCAACTATTCCTCCAGAACTTTTGGATTCCTCAGCACTGTGAGATTATGCATATGGCCAGGTCCTGACTTCTGAGAGACAAACAGTTACAGCTTTTCTTTTGGACTGAACGAAGTTTTCTAGTAACAGATAGCGCAATAGAATAGCTCAAGTGGAAAGGAACACTTCCTATTTAAACTTCTGCATCCTACAATGTTGGCAGTTGTGTGTAGGTGGCAGTTACGTGATTTTATTTCTGTGATTACAAAATAGTCGAATGTATGCACTGGGTAGCCGAGGCAGCTAGTTCATGGTGATTCGGTCAACCAAGTAAATGAATTTACTGAACATGCTGCAAATTACTACAGGGAGCCTGTGTGTCAGAATTCTCATCCAGTGTGGCGCAACTGCGTTACGATAGAAAAATGACTCGCAGAGAAGAGGATTTCGTGGTATGTTGGACGGATGGTAGGTTGTTATACCTATGGTCTGGGTTCGATTCCCACTTCTGTCAATGATTTTAGATAGGGAGAGACAGATTCCATTCTCTCCTGGCTACACCAAGTGAAGGAGATATAATGGCTGCGTGGTCTGAAAATTCACATTAAAGATGATATTCCTTCTTTACCAAGTAGATGGTAGGTTGAACCACAATAAAGTCTGGAGTGGCGACATGTAGAAACTCTATCACCAGTAACCTTTCTTATACTAGTTATTTATTTCAAGTGACGACACAAACGCTATGTATGGTCACAGGACACTTATTCCATCTTTTATTTGAGCTTCTGTGTGTCGATAAAATTGGTTCTGAACTGGGAATGCAACTCAGACCGCCCTTAACGCGGAATTTGATCCCTTCGTGGCAATACAGCTCGGCTACAATTTGTTGTTTGTTCAAAACTGCAGATTCCTCAACACCTTCACATTATGCGTGAATGGGATCGAATCCTGGCCCAGCACTAAAGATTTAATTATGTATTATCAAGCTCTAGCATGAGAACACCTATCTGCTGGTGGATAATAATTTTGATTTTTAATGTATTTTCATTCGCTGTCAACACTAACGATATCTGACGTTTTTAACTCCCAGTGAGACACAGAACTATTTGCAAGATGACTGTAAGTTCAAGATGCTATTCTGAGCAGCTGGTGGAGAAAAATTCGGTAGCTGACGTCTCTTTGTGTGTAGTCAACAACGATATGTGTGGGGCTCTATTCCCAGTGAGCGCTGAACTCTTCGTCATATTATTTCAGTTCAAACATGCTCACATGTCACTGCTGGTGCAACAAACCCATATTTAACGTTCGTTTTCTCTAGAATATAACAGCGATAGGTGCCGGGTTGGAGTCCTGGGAAGGAAAAAATTAATGTTTCGTCTCGTCATTTCAGTTAAAACATCTAGTTACTGCCGCGAAATTCCGATATGTCACATTTGACTGTGCTTCGATAGCAATCCGATTAGGTTCCGAGTTCGAATCCGTGTCCAACACACAGCTTTACCTCACGGCATTTCAAGTAAGTTACTTGTGAAGAAGCAATATTTAACATCTCTCGTAGTTCGTTAACAGGGACAATAGATGCTGGGTAGGAATTCGCGTCTGTTAAAAATGTTTGCGTTATGCAATTTAAGTTGATATTTGCTAACTGATACTGTCTAAAATCGAGGTATATCACTCTCTGTATGCCTAATCAGGAATGACTGTTACTTTCCGTCAGTCACGAAATCTTTGCTTAGTCTGCATGAGCTGGGTTTGAATCCATATGCAGAACAAGACGGTTCGTCGTGTCATTTAATGTTCATACATATTCTCAACTAGCTGCTCGTGAATAACTTAAATTTTTAATGTCATTTTGTGTTCAATAGTTCAAATGGTTCAAATGGCTCTGAGCACTATGGGACTTAACTTCTAAGGTCATCAGTCCCCTAGAACTTAGAACTACTTAAACCTAACTAACCTAAGGACATCACACACATCCATGCCCGAGGCAGGATTCGAACCTGCGACCGTAGCAGTCACGCGGTTCCAGACTGAAGCGCCTAGAACCGCACGGCCACATCGGCCGGCCCCCACCATCTGGTATCAATGCATTACCTTATAATCCATTATATATAATCATTTTCATAGTACACTTGATATTATAGATGAGTAGGACACAAGACAGGACATAGATAATGTCCGTTTGACGTCAACAGTGTGTAACATTTTACTTTTTTTGAATAGGACAATGTTCCTCTCCAATAATTTTTAGATTAGTTACAATAAGCTTACGCTGCAAGAGAATTCGCTTGTATTTTTCAATATGTGGTCTGCTGTCGGTTTGAAGGCCTTCCATAACATCGGCAACGTAGTGCAACTCCACCGAGAGCTGTCTGGAGTAGGGTGGAGACAGCAATGTGAAAGTTGCGAGCTGTCGAAGACGATCTTCATATTCCTAATGCGATTAGGACATCGTATACTCTTGACGACGTTTAGCACCTGTGCGGTCAGTCACCCAATTTCAGAATTCATTTTGAGTAATCCTGCTAAATTCCCAAAACATTGTCTTTGTATATTGATGAGTAATATGGATAGTCGTCACGTTCATGTGCCGTCTACAACGCAAATTTAATGTTACTATCCTAGGAACTAACCTGCAATACGTTTTGTATTTGATAATCGGAACTATCTGCATTAACCGTCATCAGAGCAATGTCAGGGAACAGAATGCAGCAGTGCCTACTTGAGGACCTGCTTGAGTCGTGTTCTAAGGAAAGGGTAGTTGCTGGTTCACATTATATTACACTAGCGAGAAGTACCGACTTTTCCTTTTCTCTGCAAACGTCCAGAACTAAATTCAGTAACTAAATGCTAAGAATATATTTGCATTGTGCCAACTCAAAGATCAATAGATATGGATATAGATATAGGTTTTTATATTTAAAGCCATTCTCGTTCTGCGTTGGAATAAACATCATTCATTATTTGCTTGTTCTTGTTACGATTGTTATTGTCATTCTCTCACTCGCAAGAGTCTTATGCTGATGCTGTATGAATAAATTATGCCATTGGATACAAAGCGGTTTAGTTTTGAGACCTAACCCACGAGGGGGGAAGGCACAGTGGTCTGCTTCAGGAATTCCAAGCAATAAAACACAAAAAACAACCCAGGAAGGGTTCGAACAGCCACTTTCACGCAGAGACATGCATTTGGAATCTGTTCATCGTTACGGGGTCAAACAAGAGGGTAACATTACTGAAACAATGATCGGGCTACTTAGTATATAATAGAGCATACAGATTTCAAGGAGGAAACGTATGAAGACGCAGACTTCCTCGTTATCAATATGTGCTGCATATCTTTCGTGTTAACGAAAGTAAATTCCCGCTTTACCTCTTCTTACGTGTCAAATGAAATGAATGCCATGAGGAATAGAATATTTGTTGACTGCGTCTCTTCTTGCTTCCATCCTTACCAACATATTTCTTCATTCTCGTGGTAATCATGACATTCTATGTGCATGCTGCAAACGATTGCAAGTGGACAAATTCGACATCGAGGTGCAAAGCGTTTGGTATCTTACATTATATTCAATTCGAATAAGCTTCCGGTGTATTTTTACTTCGTTTGTATTTTTAGATGATTATGAAGGTTACGGAAATTTATCTCACATGCTTTATGTTGAATGAGAAACATTGAATGATCCGTTTTGCTTTCCCTACGTTGAAATGATATAATGTCGGCGTCAACAGCCTTCTTCCACGCCGGAAGCTGAAACTTGTATCATTCTGGATTAATGATAATTGAATGTCTCATATGTATACATAGCCCACAAGGCGACGTCAGAAACCATCAGGGGAGAACGCCGCATAAAAACCAAACGTGCGCGCGCGTCTCCACTCTGAAGAACCGTATCGGAGAATCACGGCAAGCATTTCGCTGAAGAGCTGCCTCGTCAGAGAGCCGAGAAATGGCAGCGTCGTAGCAAGTATTTGTCAACACTCTGATAGTGCATTTACTTCCGGTTGTAGGTCGGCGTTACCTCGCTAAATTCACTTGACATTCGTTTTCCACATCGAAGACTCGTACGATATAATCCACTGCAAGATGACACAATTAGAAAGTATATTTAATTTCTGGACTCCAAGAACGGCGTTCTTCACATAAGTAACACCTGTTTGTGTGTGCATTCGGGAGGACGACGGTGCAATCCCGCGCCCGGCCATCCTGATTTAGGTTTTCAATGATTTCCCTAAATCGCTTCAGGCAAATGCCGGGATGGTTCCTTAGGAAGGGCACGGCCGATTTCCTTCCCCATCCTTCCCTAATCCGAGCTTGTGCTCCGTCTCTAATGACATCGTTGTCGACGGGACGTTAAAACAGTAATCTCCACCTCCTCTGTTTGTGTGTTTAAGGTTGCGTTTTGAGGCTCAGGCAACGTCGCAGTGACTATAGTCCGCCTCTGGCCGCCAGTGTGTCGTTAGCTCAGCGGTTCCCTTGTGCGTTGCAGTGCTTGTACTATAAGTTCGAATCACGGTAGAAGCCGCTGACTACAACCTTTCATTTTCCATTTTAATTAATGGAGTTGCAAACTGCTAGTAAAAATTTCTTATGCGAAATCTGAAGAATGCCTTTAAACATCAATCTTCGTCCGATTTCGACTTAGTAAATTAAGTTAATATCATGGATTTCTGCTTTGCAAATTCCAAGGTGCTTCACTGTAAAATAGGTCCTGAAAAGATTCAGACCGACTGTCAACTATATAAATTTGAGCTTTGTTCGTCATATAGGTCTAACATGTCAGAAGGTTGTTTCTGAAGTGCACATGTTCATTAATATAGTTCCCTTCTTCTAAATTTTTGCAATAGCATTTAACTGTAGACGTTTTCTAACACCGGCGTTAGCAATTCCTTTCCGTTCTCTGAAACCTTCAAAACGACAAATTTTTCTGGTTTAAATCTGATGACCTTAACTATCACTTCCGATCAACAATAAATACTTCATGAACCCATACATGGAACTCCAAATGTGCAGTGGGCCTGCACTGCTACAGAGCATGCATTGCAAGGTATTCACACAGTTTATCGCATAGACTTACCATAAGGAATGAAACAAGAACTGTAATACACTTTACACCACAGACGCTCACTCTGGCTTGACGAAAACATCCAAACATTGACCAAAAGTTGCACAAATAATTAAGTTTGAAAGGAAAAGAAACGAGGTATGAAGCATTTATAAATCCATCGAATGTAGTGAGGTGGTTTAATTTCGTCCCAGTCTATAAAATTAATTTCGGGCCATACTCAGCTCTTGCCGATTACCCGCCTACTAATCAGGGCGTCTGTCTCCGTTGCTTTTGAGCGTGAATGGAAATTGTAGAAATTTTCTGTGGAGCAACATTTAATAATAAAGCGTTTTAAATCATCAAAAGCGATGAGCGGTAGCAGGCGCTTTCGATAAAGAACGGGTAGTGCAGTGCCGCTGCTGTCGCCACGGCCGCTGCCAGTAGCCAGCAAATGGATCCCGGAGCTTTGCCGCATACGGCGTCCAGAGGAGGACAGTCTGCAGGAAATCTTCCGCAAAATCGTTACTGGATAAAATTTTGATATCGGTGTGTCACAAAGCGAAATAGATTGAATCTGCGCTACCATTACATTCACGTCTTCAGCATTCAGACAGAAGAGGCTATAAAAATATTTTATGCCAGCTGCTCTCGATCCACTGACATTATGAACAGAAACAACGCACGCTACCGCTAGACCACAGGCGCAATCAGGCTAGAGTTTCTCTATCTTGGGACAAGTTTTCCTCCAGGAAGTGCTGCAGTCTACAGTGTTGCCAGATTGTGCAGATAACCGGACTTAGAGAATTAGCGAGTTGGCCAGTTTTTTTGTCCCATGTCGCGATCGGCGCGGACTTAGCCTCTGAAGCGGCCGGCCGCCGGTCGAGTTTTATGTCAAAGAGTGTACGTGCGTGCTTCGAAGAGCACCAGGATGATTTTCACGCACTCCCATCGCCACCAAACTCACTGGATTTAAACTCAATCGAGAATCTATGGAATTACATCGATGGAACTGTTCTCGTCTTAGATCCTCAACCGATAAACATGGAACAGATGCCCACGGTACTGGAAACGGTATGGCTCCAAATCCCTGTCAGTACCTTCCAGAAGCTCACTGACTCTTCTTGCACAGCTCACAGTGGTCTGCCCTGCAAAAGGTGGATATTTTGGCTTCTGACAGGTGGTCACATTGATGTGACTGGACAGTGTACAATGATATTTGTGAGAAATAAATTAAAGTAACGAGCCATCGGAGACCAATGATCACGTACACTAAAATATTCAAAAAAAATATTCCTTAAACACTTCCGAAAATTTGTCAGTGGTGTTCGGGTTCGTCAAGTCTAAACTGCTGGCCACTTAACTGCTACACCATGAAAAAAGTAATATCAAAATTCTACTTGTTATGCATATACTGTGTATCAACGTGATTATATCTGTAGGTAAAGTAAGCTCGTACGGCGTGACTGGCTGTGAGGCCGTGAAGAGAGATGCTCAGCCATCTGTTTCCAAGTTCTATCCACTGGACGCCACTTCGGCGACTTGCGCGCTCTTAAGCTACTCTAGGAACCCTACCGAGGAAAGGAGAACTAGAGTTTAACTTAGAATCCGAGTCATGTGTCGTTCCTGGCATATCTTCACATCACTGACAGGTGCAATCCGGGGTAACAGTAGACTGAAAATTTCCCCAGTCCGACTGGTATTTGATCCTACGACGATTGGGTTTTCCGTTACATGCGTTTTCTCTAACCACCAGGCACAGTATTTGGATAGCCAACAACAGTCACTTCCGGTAGCTACAATTACTCTTACCCAGGTGGGCATTGGGTCGAACTGAGCTGGGGTGACAAATATTGGTGCGTCATTCCATGCAGCTCCAACTCTGGGTCAGAGTTCATCAGTCACTGTGGCTGACGAGTGGTAATGTGTCAATTTGTCGGCAGTCTGTGACCAGATGTCTTTAGTGCGTGGGAGGTCTGAAAAACGTGATGGCCAGGGCAGCACGCCGTATCAAGATAGGTAAGCACCTGGTCTTGTGTTGTCTAGTTGAAACTTAACGTTAGAGAGACCTCAGCGACAGAGCACTACTGTCGACGTTAACATGTCAGACATGTAGCGCCTGCTGTCCAATTACCGGCTACGGGAAATAAAGTGAGCGTGTTGTGAATCCAATGGTTCCCCGCTTCATCACGATAGGTCCTGGATCTACAGGGTGTTACAAAAAGGTACGGCCAAACTTTCAGGAAACATTCCTCACACACAAATAAAGAAAAGATGTTAGGTGGACATGTGTCCGGAAACGCTTAATTTCCATGTTAGAGCCATTTTAGTTTCGTCAGTATGTACTGTACTTCCTCGATTCACCGCCAGTTGGCCCAATTGAAGGAAGGTAATGTTGACTTCGGTGCTTGTGTTGACATGCGACTCATTGCTCTACAGTACTAGCATCAAGCACATCAGTACGTAACATCAACAGGTTAGTGTTCATCACGAACGTGGTTTTACAGTCAGTGCAATGCTTACAAATGCGGAGTTGGCAGATGCCCATTTGATGTATGGATTAGCTCGGGACAATAGCCGTGGCGTGGTACGTTTGTATCGAGACAGATTTCCAGAATGAAGGTGTCCCGACAGGAAGACGTTCGAAGCAATTTGTCGGCGTCTTAGGGAGCACGGAACATTCCAGCCTATGACTCGCGACTGGGAAAGACCTAGAACGACGAGGACACCTGCAATGGACGAGGCAATTCTTCGTGCAGTTGACGATAACCCTAATGTCAGCGTCAGAGAAGTTGCTGCTGTACAAGGTAACGTTGACCACGTCACTGTATGGAGAGTACTACGGGAGAACCAGTTGTTTCCGTACCATGTCCAGCGTGTGCAGGCACTTTCAGCAGCTGATTGGCCTCCACGGGTACACTTCTGTGACTGGTTCATCCAACAATGTGTCAATCCTCATTTCAGTGCAAATGTTCTCTTTACGGATGAGGCTTCATTCCAACGTGATCAAATTGTGAATTTTCACAATCAACATGTGTGGGCTGACGAGAATCCGCACGCAATTGTGCAGTCACGTCATCAACACAGATTTTCTGTGAACGTTTGTGCAGGCACTGTTGGTGATGTCTTGATTGGGCCCCATGTTCTTCCACCTACGCTCAATGGAGCACGTTATCATGATTTCATACGGGATACTCTACCTGTGCTGCTAGAAAATGTGCCTTTACAAGTACGATACAACGTGTGGTTCATGCACGATGGAGCTCCTGCACATTTCAGTCGAAGTGTTCGTACGCTTCTCAACAACAGATCGGTGACCGATGGATTGGTAGAGGCGGACCAATTCCATGGCCTCCACGCTCTCCTGACCTCAACCCTCTTGACTTTCATTTATGGGGGCATTTGAAAGCTCTTGCCTACGCAACCCCGGTACCAAATGTAGAGACTCTTCATGCTCGTATTGTGGGCGGCTGTGAAACAATACGCCATTCTCCAGGGCTGCATCAGCGCATCAGGGATTCCATGCGACGGAGGGTGGATGCATGTATCCTCGCTAACGGAGGACATTTTGAACATTTCCTGTAACAAAGTGTTTGAAGTCACGCTGGTACGTTCTGTTGCTGTGTGTTTCCATTCCATGATTAATGTGATTCGAAGAGAAGTAATAAAATGAGCTCTGACATGGAAAGTAAGCGTTTCCGGACACATGTCCACATAACATATTTTCTTTCTTTGTGTGTGAGGAATGTTTCCTGAAAGTTTGGCCGTTTCTTTTTGTAACACTCTGCATATGACCTTGACGAATGCGATCTGGAAACGTTCCTTTTTTCGGTTCCTCAAAGTACGTCGATCATGACGCTGTACCAAGATTTGGCACTCATCTGAAAGAACACCATGGTGCCGGTATGTGCCTGTTGTTGATGAGTGCACCGACATTGACGGGCCTTCCTCTGGTGCCGCGTCAGAAGAAGCTACAACAATGGTCGCCGTGCTGACAGTTCGTGGTGCGTCGTTACTGTTCATAGTATAAATTCTTACACGGGTAACGTCGGAATGTCTATGATGCTGTTCACAGATTATGCTCCTGTATATAGGAAAGTTGCGTCCGAAAATTGTAGCGAAATGCGCCAAGACCTCCAGAGGATCGACGCTTGGTGTAGGTGCCAACAGTTGATCCTCAGCGCAAACAAATGCAACGTATTGTGCTTCAATACGCGGGAAGATCCATTATAGTTTGATCAAGCGATTGGTGGTTAATCAATCGAAACTGTTACAATCTTGAAATGTTTAGTAATATGCGTCAAGAATGACTTCCATTGTAACGACCGTATGGAGCTATTTGTCGGAAAGGCAGCTGCGTTCTAACGATATGTGATTCATCTGCGAATGTAGTAGCTTACAAAATGGGCGTCCGACCGTTTCTTGGGTATTACTCTCCAATCTGGGACCCTTATTACGTAGGATTAATTCGAGGGCGGGCTGAAATGTAATGCCTCCGATATTTTTTTATGTGGGAAGTCTTACGGTTTTTTACGTAATATAAACGTTATTAATATTCTACATCTTTAGTGTTCATGTCTACATGAATCCAAGGATTTTTCGAAGTGAGTTGGAAAGGCTGGTGTCGTGTAACCAACACTGGCATAGTTGTGTTATCCAGCGTCAATCGTTCACTGTGTGACACTGCACATTCAGCGAAGCAATCTCAAGACAATACGACGGGACATTCAGCGTTCTGAGCGACAAGAATGGGAGAAGGATAACAAAACTCCCAAGCAGAGCAATCAAAAGGTCATTCTTTTGCGCACAGGGTCATTCCATTCCCTTCCGTTATCATTCTGGCTCTGACTCTGATTCTGGGAAGCATGCTATTCAGATTCTCATTCTGATACCGGAGGTCTCTCTGACTGCGTACGGGGGCATGTCATTGTGTTTTCTACTTGGTTTTCAGACTTTGAATCTGATTCACCCAGATGTCTATTGTAATTTGGTGGTACTCTTAGTTTCCGTTCCACTTTATGCGGTTTTCCTTTCAGTCCAGTATTCGGCTTCTAGAACATTCGGTTATGTTTCTGCTACCTGGCGTGCACATCCAAATATAACTTGAACTTGAGCACCACCTCTGCAGTCTAATTACTGCAGACAAAAAACGCTGCACGAGCATCGTGAGACAGCGAACGACCTCTGCGGCAGGACAATAGAGTGGCGCTGACTGCTGAGAGGCGTTTTTATCTGGAGAGTGACTAAGGAGGAAGCAGTGAACAGAGCGTGGGTTAAGCCGCCCTGAGCGTCGCCCGTGAAGCCATGGGTACACAGAAATGCGGAGATAAAAGTCGCTGGCTGTCGATCAACTGATCCGCGAGGCCGTGCCAGCCCACCGGGAAATCAACACATCGCCCCAGAACCACATCAGCTATCTACGCCCACCTGCGCTGTCAATTCCGTCAAGTGGTGAGATAAAATGGTTAATCCTTCCCTACATACTTAATTAGTGCATCGTGTCTGTGTCGAGTCAAATCAGTCCTGAGAGATTTCTATTGGCAATTTATATGCAAATGAACAAGTGTAATCATTTTTTAACCTTATCCCTGTTTCAGTTTAACAAACTTTTTTGTCTCCAATGTGAGGTCATTTAATTCCATCTTATTTGAACTGAGTACTTCATTTTTTCATCTATTTGACTCTAACGAATTGCGCAGTATTCACTATTCATTTTTTTACCCATTTTGTGAAACTCAGTAAGATGAACTAAAAATGGTTCAAATGGCTCTGAGCACTATGGGACTCAACTGCTGAGGTCATTAGTCCCCTAGAACTTAGAACTAGTTAAACCTAACTAACCTAAGGACATCACAAACATCCATGCCCGAGGCAGGATTCGAACCTGCGACCGTGGCGGTCTTGCGGTTCCAGACTGCAGCGCCTTTAACCGCACGGCCACTTCGGCCGGCGAACTAATTTTACATCCTAGTAATCACTTCTCTTTTGGTACTATTAACCCATGAAAAGAACACTTTGAGAAATGCTGTGTGGAGAACTGTGTGGACTACGAGATATAATCCTATCATCCAACCATTGCTTTTGTAGTTGCGATTTTGGTGTGAAGTGGTGGGCCCATGACTCACCTACAATCACAAAATGGCGCACAAAATGAGATAGATTATTTTTAAAATGGTCCAAATATTATTGAGAAATTCGTTTTCACATTTAATTTTAGTTAAAATTCAACAGATGCCACATCCGTTTTGCGTAATTCTTTCTCAAACCTAACAGTTCATGTTAAACTTGCCATATTCTTTGTTCCGGTATACTTGCAGCGTTCGCGATTTCATATACGTTTTATCATTCAGAACTATATAATGTACTCTGTCGAAGTTTTCATCTGTGACTGTACTCTGGGATATCGTTAATATCCTCAAGACAAATACGGCCACATTTAAATTCAATCACAAAATTCTTAATTACTGAAAATGAAACAACATACTCTCTGTTAGCCTTCACTATCTTTGGGTGAAGTTCCTCTGGTGATATACAGCTCAGGATAAAGACTTACGACTGCGCCGTTTTATCCATTCAAATGAAACACGCAGCAAATAACTACTTTGGGAAATCGTATGAACAAAACTATACAGCAGATAAAGATGTCACTCGACTTACGTTTTTGCATAATGCCGCGCGGGGTAGCCGCGCGGTCCAGGGCGCATTGTCACGGTCCGTGCGGCACCACCCGTCGGAGGTTCGAGTCTTCCCTCGGGCAAGGGTGTGTGTGTTATCCATAGCGTAAGTTAGATTAAGTTGGATTAAGTAGTGTGTAGGCTTAGGGACCGATGACCTCAGCAATTTGGTCCCATAAGACCTTACGAAAAATTTCCAATTTTTTTTTTTTGCATAATAAGTGCCGTTAAAAAAATGACATCAGCGCCATCTCTGTGCCAGACTGAGAACTCTTCCTATGGACCCCATATATGGGTACGTGAAACTTCAAGGTCAACACTATACACGCAGTAAAAGATCCTAAATTGAATGTCTTACACTCCTGGAAATGGAAAAAAGAACACATTGACACCGGTGTGTCAGACCCACCATACTTGCTCCGGACACTGCGAGAGGGCTGTACAAGCAATGATCACACGCACGGCACAGCGGACACACCAGGAACCGCGGTGTTGGCCGTCGAATGGCGCTAGCTGCGCAGCATTTGTGCACCGCCGCCGTCAGTGTCAGCCAGTTTGCCGTGGCATACGGAGCTCCATCGCAGTCTTTAACACTGGTAGCATGCCGCGACAGCGTGGACGTGAACCGTATGTGCAGTTGACGGACTTTGAGCGAGGGCGTATAGTGGGCATGCGGGAGGCCGGGTGGACGTACCGCCGAATTGCTCAACACGTGGGGCGTGAGGTCTCCACAGTACATCGATGTTGTCGCCAGTGGTCGGCGGAAGGTGCACGTGCCCGTCGACCTGGGACCGGACCGCAGCGACGCACGGATGCACGCCAAGACCGTAGGATCCTACGCAGTGCCGTAGGGGACCGCACCGCCACTTCCCAGCAAATTAGGGACACTGTTGCTCCTGGGGTATCGGCGAGGACCATTCGCAACCGTCTCCATGAAGCTGGGCTACGGTCCCGCACACCGTTAGGCCGTCTTCCGCTCACGCCCCAACATCGTGCAGCCCGCCTCCAGTGGTGTCGCGACAGGCGTGAATGGAGGGACGAATGGAGACGTGTCGTCTTCAGCGATGAGAGTCGCTTCTGCCTTGGTGCCAATGATGGTCGTATGCGTGTTTGGCGCCGTGCAGGTGAGCGCCACAATCAGGACTGCATACGACCGAGGCACACAGGGCCAACACCCGGCATCATGGTGTGGGGAGCGATCTCCTACACTGGCCGTACACCACTGGTGATCGTCGAGGGAACACTGAATAGTGCACGGTACATCCAAACCGTCATCGAACCCATCGTTCTACCATTCCTAGACCGGCAAGGGAACTTGCTGTTCCAACAGGACAATGCACATCCGCATGTATCCCGTGCCACCCAACGTGCTCTAGAAGGTGTAAGTCAACTACCCAGGCCAGCAAGATCTCCGGATCTGTCCCCCATTGAGCATGTTTGGGACTGGATGAAGCGTCGTCTCACGCGGTCTGCACATCCAGCACGAACGCTGGTCCAACTGAGGCGCCAGGTGGAAATGGCATGGCAAGCCGTTCCACAGGACTACATCCAGCATCTCTACGATCGTCTCCATGAGAGAATAGCAGCCTGCATTGCTGCGAAAGGTGGATATACACTGTACTAGTGCCGACATTGTGCATGCTCTGTTGCCTGTGTCTATGTGCCTGTGGTTCTGTCAGTGTGATCATGTGATGTATCTGACCCCAGTAATGTGTCAATAAAGTTTCCCCTTCCTGGGACAATGAATTCACGGTGTTCTTATTTCAATTTCCAGGAGTGTATTATCAGGAACCAATGGTTTGATAATGAATAATTTACGCAATAGTACGAGGTCTTACACAAGTAATGCGTGTGAGGTAATTATGTGTTTTTAAACAATTTAAGTTTCATTTCCAACAGCCACCTACCGAACCGACGTTGGCAGCGCTGTTCTGACAAAATAAAAAACAGTTGTCTGTGATTTGCCTGTAGTGAAGTTTACCATTTGTTAAAGGTTCATGACTGGGTGTCGAAGTAAGAGTGATATGCGTAACAAAAGCTTATGGCCGTGCATGTAATGCTTGGTGCAACGGGATGTACAAAGGAAAATTTCGCAGCAGGTGCCAGTCTGACTGGAAGTTAAGTTACAAGCATCTGGGTCGTTCTAGCGAAGGTTAGCGGTAGAGCATTTTTTGTAAAGCAGAATTTCAGATGGTGTTGGATCGAATGTCACATTATTAATGCGCACGCGTAACTAACCCGTGAAAAGCACGCTTCGAGAAGTGGAAAATACTGGCGTGCAGTGGGACCTATAACCCTATCATAAAAAACGTGTGCAAACAATGGGGCTAAATGATCTTAACCCCAGATTTCAGGACTGTCAACAGACTATCGAGAGCGTTCGAACATCCTATTTTTTGAATTGCTCTTTTAGTCTGATGGTGGTTTCAA
Source organism: Schistocerca nitens (assembly GCF_023898315.1). NCBI lineage: Eukaryota > Metazoa > Arthropoda > Insecta > Orthoptera > Acrididae > Schistocerca > Schistocerca nitens. The sequence continues at coordinate 581,318,942 of NC_064616.1, read as the reverse complement.
CTGCTATAATAACCAGTTATGGAGCGTATGAAATCCATATGCCACACTCGTCTCCGCTCACCACCAACGAAATGAAATGATCGTATGACATTATTGGCCGGCGACCTCGTCTGGGATTGTACTGGCTTGTGCAGACTTTTCTATTTGAGATCACTTCGGCGACTTGTGCGGCTTTGTGATGAAGATGAGATGAAATAATTAGGACAACAGAAACACACAGTCCTCTAACGAAGAAATTCTCTGAACCGTCCGGGAATCGAACCAGGGACACCGCGTTCTAGATGCAGTGAAGCTAACCACTACAGCCCGAGATGCAAACCACGATTCTCTGTCATCTTGTGGACTGAAACAGATCAAATAACAAGACTAAATTCCTTCCACTTGTTTTGACTGGTGCACGACACCTGGTGTTCATGTGATACGTGCTGCCACAGGTACTGTACACTGTAGCTGCTGTTGCGCGCTGCAGGATGTAATGTCAACAGCTCATCCAGCTTTGATATTTCGGCCTGCTAACATATGCATGATTACTCTGAAAATCACAGTCAAGTGGCTGGCAGAAGGTTCATTGAACCACAAGCAAGCTATTTCTCTACCGTTCCACTTACGAACAGCGCGCGGGAAAAAATAACACTCAAATCGGTCCGTGCGAGCTCTGATTTCTTTTATTTTGTTGTGATGATCATTTCTCCCTATATAGGTGGGCGCTAATAAAAGATTTTCGCACTCTGAGGAGAAAGTTGGTAGCGCAAATTTCATGAGAAGATCCTGCCGCAACGGAAAACGCCTTCTTTTTGATTGACACGCCAGTTCGTGTATCATATCCGTGGCACTCACTGCTCCATTTCGCGATAGTTCAAAACGAGCTGCCCTTCTTTGAACTTTTTTTATTTCATCCGTCAATCCTATCTGATGCGGATCCCGTACCACGCAACAGTGCTCCAGAAGAGGACGGACAAGCGTAATGTAGGCTTTCTTTAGTAGAGCTATTGCATTTGCAATCTGTTCTGCCAATAAATCGCATAGTTTGCTTTGCTTTTCCTACAACATTATCTATGTGATCGTTCCATTTTAAGTTATTTGTAATTGTAATCTCGAAGTACTAGCAGGTGAGCCCGCATCTCGTGGTCGTGCGGTAGCGTTCTCGCTTCCCACGCCCGGGTTCCCGGGTTCGATTCCCGGCGGGGTCAGGGATTTTCTCTGCCTCGTGATGGCTGGGTGTTGTGTGCTGTCCTTAGGTTAGTTAGGTTTAAGTAGTTCTAAGTTCTAGGGGACTGATGACCGTAGATGTTAAGTCCCATAGTGCTCAGAGCCATTTTTTTTACTAGCAGGTGACCATCGATATCCCTCCTTATGGTCTTACGTGACGTCGTTGCTGGTTGAAAACCCAGCAAAAAGTTGAAGGAAAACTGTTTGGTAGGGCATAGGGCATTTGAAAGAGAGCACCAAAATGTTATGCACCATTGTAACGCATGCTTTGAGAGGGGCGCTCGTCACTTTGAACTGCTGCTATGAGCTTAAGTTGCTGCTATAAGGAGTAGAGTGATAGTGTGAGAAATGAGGAGATTCTTCGCAGAATCGGAGATTCTTCGCAGAATCGGCGAGGAAACGAATATTTGCGGAACACTGACTAGAACGAAGGACAGAAGGCTTGCGCCTGTGTTAAGACATTAGTGAATAATTTCAGTAGTACAAGAGAGAATCTTAGTGTGCAAAAACTATAGGGAAAAACAGAGATTGAAATATATGCAACAAATAATTGAGAATGAGGATACTGGGTTAAGTGATTTTCTGAGATGTCGAAACTGACGCAGGATATGAAACAGTGATAGGCTGCACAAAAGGAGACAGAAGAAAGATGAGAAAAAGTGAGTAATGGAATATTAGTTATTTATGTTAAAAAATATTAATCTCTGACCATTAGTTCATAATTTCAAAGAGCTTAAGGTATAATCATACAGCTTCTATATAATTTTGTGTCTAAACGTTTGGAACACCCTATGGCCTATATAGACAGACACTCCTACGGAGAGGATTCTGGTGTGACCACCTAGCAAAACATGCGTGTAGAGGTCGATTTGAAACGTAATCATTTTCCTTGTTCGAGTCTATTTTTTGGGTGCAGGACGGTTAGTTTTTCGATAGGCCGGATTTACAACTATCGGTGGCGGTAGTGGTCGGCTGCACCTCACAGCGAGGCCTGCGCTGCGCTCGCGTCGGGTTCATTTTGCAGCGACCTGTCGCAGCTGGCCGTTTAGCATGCTGGTGGGGCCTAGTCCCACATTCTGCCGACCTTCGTTGCCCCTGCCGCATATCGCTGTGCGCAAAGCATTACGCGCATCTGTTCTAGAGTAGTGGGGCTGGGGCAGTCGGTTTCAAATGGTTCAAATGGCTCTGAGTACTATGCGATTTAACTTCTGAGGTCATCAGTCGCCTAGAACTCAGAACTAATTAAACCTAACTAACCTAAGGACATCACACACATCCATGCCCGAGGCAGGACTCGAACCTGCGACCGTAGCGGTCGCTCGGTTCCAGACTGTAGCGCCTAGAACCGCACGGCCACTCCGGCCGGCGACAGTCGGTTTATGTGCGTCCGTATGCTCTCCGTGGGGACAGTCTCACTTGTCTACTTGTCAGATGCAGCAGTTAAGTAGTTATTAATTCCCATTTTGAAAATTCTGTCGATGGTCTCTCCTTTCTTCTGCTGTTCGTTCGGAAGTGAATTACAGAGTGTACTGGACGTGCATGTACAAATAGCTGCCATCGGCTGTCAGTGTACCAGAGATTTATTTATTTTATTTGGCATTTGGCGCTCTTCAACAAACACAAGTACCCACGCATTAAAAATTAAAACAAGGAAATTATAAAAAATCTGTTAACTAAAGAAAAGGAAAAAATCATAGTCCGGACTATCCAGCCACTCAGTAGCTTTAGAGCAGAGATGCACAAACCACGGCCCGTGGGCCCCATGCGTCCTTCTATCGATCTGATAGTCGCCTGGCCCTCGCCGTTCGTTCTTGTAATTTTTTTCATCTTATACTCATCTTGAATTCCTTCCCGAAAAGAAGAGGGTGGGCCCTTGTAGAACTTAGTTCTTTTGAGCCCAGTCTACTGGTGATGGGGCAGGGAGATCCCAAATTCAGAATAATAACATGTCACACGACACGTTATTTTTTTAACTTGCGACCCTTACTTAGGCACAGTGAGGGTTTTGCGGCCCGCGGTGATAGCAAGTCTGTTCACCCCTGATTTAGAGACAGGAATTCAGCGAAAGCACGTAAGGGGTACTCATGGACGATACGTGGCACTGACTACGCTATTTCGCTGCGGTCACGGCTTAGAAAGTCTCATCTTCGCCAGCTGTAGAGAGTACCAGCTATACGCTCTCTTCCACATCTCATTCGATTCAGTTTATGGTAGGTGTCACGAGGGCATTGAAGCCGGGAAGTTTGATATTTGGGGTGAAGATGACAATTTCGATTCCCAGGCAGTTACATGATTGAAAATGTTGGCTGACATACTTCTCCCGGCTGATTGACAAGATTAGACTCGGGTTATAGAACAATGCTGAGTGATATGTATGAGAAAATAATGATTCTTCTGTATTCTTTGCATAAAGGGGAGGTCTTCTTACGTGAAGCGGAGTGATGTTCTTAGCCCTGGGAGACACTGAGCAGGCGTAGGCATCAGCATATCAGATACTATTCTCATCATATATCGAAGCTGAACATCCGCTATGTAGACCTGATAATTGTTGAGCTACACAGGTGAACAGTAGTCAACTAAAGAATAAAGTAAAACAAGTTCTGTTGTTTTCAGAAAGTTTCTGTCGGTTCCCATAGAATTATCACTTAGCTTTTAAAACAAATTGTTGCAGTTCTTCACATTTGCGGCTGTTTTTTGAAGATGGTGTCGATATGCAATTGCACTATAAGAAACTGTTTCCGAACCTGTTGACTGTAGTTTGCACCGAAAGTTCATGAAAGTTTTGACGCTAGTGAAGTTCAGAGACGTTGTCCGAACAGCCACGCGATGAATATCGTTATAGGGGCGTTTCTGAAAATTTACTCCTTTTACATTAATGCACAACTGGGACCTAGGTGGTAATAATTGTCTAACAGGCTCAAAACAATCAAGTGTTTCACGAATAATGGCTGCAGCTTCAGCCAAACGTACAATCAGCCCTTCAGGAGTGTCTATCAGTGTCTCGCACACGAAACGCTTCATCTAACTCCACAAAAAGTAATCCACAGGAGTGTCTCACGAAGTCGGCTATCAAGACTTTGAAATGTGATATGGTTCGGTAACATCCTCCCTGGAAATCGTTCTGCATACAGCCGCCTTGCTGTTCGACTGTTGCATCGTGCCTCCTCATACATGAGATGCGTAACCAGCAATCAAAAAAACTGTGAACATCAATAGAAACTTTCACGTAAACAGAACATAACATAAGCAATAAAAACATAACAAGGCATGGACATTGTTAGCAGTAATGAAACCTTGTCCTTCCTACTAGTTGCAGTAAGTGTGCGTTGCAAAGCAGATTTGCTGTATACGGCCGGCCTTGGTGGCCGAGCGGTTCTAGGCGCTTCAGTCTGGAACCGCGCGACCGCTACGGTCGCAGGTTCGAATCCTGCCTCAGGCGTGGATGTGTGTGATGTCCTTAGGTTAGTTAGGTTTAAGTAGTTCTAAGTTCTAGGGGACTGATGACCTCAGACTTAAGTCCCATAGTGCTCAGAGCCATTTGAACTATTTGCTGTATACGAAACAGTCAAAACAGTTGTAAACGCTGGCCTAAGGGAAGTCTAGAGCGCATCTGTGACTTTTGTCGCATAAAAAAGTCTTTCATTTTATCTCCTCTGATCACCCTAAAATTTTGTGAACATAGTTTCTTTACACCCTGTTTTTCTGGGAAGTCTGTATTCGTCCTTGTTGAGACGCTTTCAACAGTATTCAGCCAGCCGCGTGACGAAAACTCTGGTATTGACGTACAATGTGTTCCTCAAATAGTGATGCCTAATGATGCCTAGGCAGAGGATGAGTCAGGCAGTGGTAAACAGCTTCGCATCGTCCTCTTAGCCTTTTCGGGAAGTTAGGCGACGAACACTTCTAGGCAAGTGCTGATCTGTTTTATACAGAATACAATTATGGCGAACGAAAATGACACGATACATGATTACAATCTTACAGAGACGGTGGTCACGTTATTTATGTTTTTTCTTATCTTCTTGTTAGGGATCAGCGCTCAATAAACAGACCGATAGAAATGTTGTGATAGCTCAGTAGGACATAATGTGTAAACGATGCAGCTGTTGTACTACTGTGAGAACCACTCCATGAAACTCTGGACAACCCGCACATTCCCATGCCAACCTGACTGCACACTCTTATTGCCAACCTGACTTATTATTATAGGCTTTGTGCTCTCACCGTGAGAGGGTACCAGTAGTGCCTCTAAGAGTAACTGAATAGGGAAGTGAAAAATAATTCTCTTAAGTACACCTCTATTGTCACATTTATTGCACCCCATTGCTTACTAGACTGGTGTGACACTTTGCTTCATGTGTCATAAAATACGATGTGATTGGAAGCAAGTTCTTGTAGTCAGTATATGATGGACTATGGCGTAACTGTATGTGGGCCCTCCTATTGCTTGCTCTCGGCCCTTAGTATACGTTTAGCAAGCCGTTACTAGGTGTTCCCGGTGTAGTAACAGCACAGGTGAGCTGCAATTGACAATATCTGAAAATGTTCGAGCTCAGTGATCAAATAAGTTAGGTAAACTAAATTTTGTATCTGTTAATACTAAAGATCATCGACAAAGCTTCTTTGCAATGTTTTCTTTTATTTCATGTTCTACAGTTTCAGTCGAATCTTGATAAAAAAAGTTGTGCAAATGCTTGTTAAGGATTGTTAGTTTTTGCGAATTTCGCAGTTTACTTTGATTTACTGGTCAAATGTAGCAGAACGTAGACATGGAATCAGAAACTCTTATTTTGCTGACTCTTAATGTACTACTTCTGTGAATGGTTTTGGCTCCGTTACAAAAACACTTGCTGTTTGAACGACGTGAAATGTCGTGGTAACGTGCTGTGTTCCACATTATTCGATATTACCAAGCTAAGAAACTTATCTCCTATTTTGTTCTATTAATTTTTATTACACGTTACCAATTTCCTCACTCTTTCAATAGGTATTGCGATACATCTTTTCCAAACTCTTAGGTCTCACATTTTCATAATAAAAATGCACTTTTTCGCGAGCCCGACTTATACGGAGGCAAAGAAGATGATGTGTCCACATAACTCTCTACACGTGCTGTGTAATGCAGTGAAGCACTATTATTTGTGACTGAAAACCGTCTTTCTAAAATTCGCTTAGCATGTAATACGAATACAAATAAAAAAATTACTTGATGAGATCTTTCATAGCAATGAATATAGAACCACTCTTGTGTCCCACACATCGTTTCTGAAAAGTAAAACCTCCGAATTTTATGTGCAAACTCTTAAAGCTTGTTAAATAAGACAAACGTTATTAACATTCTAAATCTTTATTCTTCGTGTCTACACATTTATTTCTCAACATAGTCACACTGGTGACGAACACATTTCTCTTCACGTGACACTAGTTTGTTGATATCTTCACTGCAAAATGTTTGCCGGTGTTGATGGAAGCACTACCTAACCTCTGCTTGCACCGCTTCATCACTATCAAAGTGAAGTCCTCGAAGGTGTTCTTTAAGTTCTGGAAACACTTGCAAACCGGATGGGGCCAAGTCGGAACTGTATGGAGGATGATCGATGACAGTGAACCAAAGACGTCAGATTGTTGCAGCGGTCACAACGCTCGTTGTATTTTACTTTTTTTTAATGCTCTAGGATAGGGTGCTCCATGTGTAGACGGACTCCTCGAATTCGAATTTCGATTACTGCACTCCGTTTCTCACGCACCGACATATCTACGTTGCACACCACCATGTTGCACATAACACTTCGGAGCCATCTAGCGACAGAGGGCTACAAATATGTAAACACAAAGAATAAAGATGTAAGATGTTAATAACTTTTGTATTATTTTAGAATCTTAAGAGTTTTCGCATGAAAAAATCGGAGTCATTACTTTGCAGCACACCCTTGCGTTATAATAACTACTCTGAAACTCAGTCGTTTACGCCACGTTTAACAATAAATTTCTGTTGTCATACAATCCAGGTTTCGAGTTACGTGACTTTTTACTTTTGTAAAAGTAAGAGTAAAAGGGTTATTACAACACTAGTGTGTGGGAGAGTTAAACCTCTACACGTTGTACTAACGCCACTCGCCCATGTTTGAAACATCGATACTTCGACTACCTAGATTGCTGTAGTAACATATATGATCTTGTTATTACCTTAGGAAATGGGATCATAGGTGTAAAGAAGGTAGTGCGCCAAAACAAATTTGTTGTGAAACCATTTCTAAACAAAAGTACGTTTTACTGTAATTTCTATAAATATATTCATTCTATGTCAGACATTGCGGTAGAGGCACAATTCTTGTTAGATGAATATGTAGAAATTCATTAACATAGCCGGCCGCGGTGGTCTCGCGGTTCTAGGCGCGCAGTCCGGAACCGTGCGACTGCTACGGTCGCAGGTTCGAGTCCTGCCTCGGGCATGGATGTGTGTGATGTCCTTAGGTTAGTTAGGTTTAAGTAGTTCTAAGTTCTAGGGGACTGATAACCACAGCAGTTGAGTCCCATAGTGCTCAGAGCCATTTGAGCCATTAACATAGAGTGTGTCACATCTAACTTGACCACTTTTTGTCCAGAAGCAACAACAAAAATTGTATAAAGGCATTGTTGCTCAGCTGCCAGGGGAACATTAACCAGCATGATTGCCTTGCTTGTAATTTTGTTCCTTGTGAAGATATAAACAGCAGTACGCCTTCTTTAAATAGCACCCTACATTTTTCGTTCAGTAATCCACCTCCTCCCGTCAAAACCTGTTCAAAAACGTATCACAGTGTACAGTTCCTGTAAAGAAGTCGTTATGAAAAACGAAACACAAAATTAACTAAATATCCTCTTCCAGCACACGGTACAGTTACCGACGATAAGGTAACTCATCTACTTGCTGGAGCTGACAGTAAGTAAATGGAAATACAAGGAAGATGCACATCGATCATTCAGTCAACCAACTTCAGTTGAAAAACCTATGAAGAGAAGGCAGGATTGGTACTCACGTATGGAGAATGTAAGACAGCAGAGCAATAACTGCGAAAATGTTTTCCTGCTTAAGAATCACCACTTTTGAGAAGAGATTGCAGAAACACACACTGAATAATGGACTAGCTGTTCTAATGGAATGCAATATATTCTGGCTAGGTATGTATTTCTTCCAGTCTTCTGTTAGTCCGTCTCGTCCTTCCCCCTTTGTCCATCTCCTCCTCATCAAACTCTTCGTCCTCTCCTCCTGCCATTCTCCCTGTCCATCTCCGTCCATCTGCTCCTCCCCCTCTCCTACTCCTCACCCACTCTAAGTCAATCTCCTTCTCCCACCCTTCACCATTCAGCTCATTCTTTTCCCTTTCTCTGTATATTTCCCCCACCCCTCTCTCTATACACCTCCTCGTCCCCCCCCCCCCTTATCTGTGTCCATCTCATCCTCCCCACCTGCTCTCACCATCGCAAAGTAATCATCCCCACCATAATAGCAGGCCGGTGGTACTTTTTCTGACAGTATTTCTATCCAGATAGTAAGTAATATGCTTATCAAGTTCAGCTGAAATCGATCCATTGGTTTAGGAGAAGCTTTTTACCCACGGCTTTGCCAGAGTACACATATGTCGCACATACTTCTCATAGTTTTCACGCAGCTCAATCTTTATGACGTCATATCTCCTGAACTATGTGTAATACAATGATATAATTTTGCAGGTACATTCAGTGGTATATGTAAATACTGTCGGTAAAGTGAATACAGTTAGTAGTGAAGAAGTAATAAATTAAAGCGTCATGCTTCATGCGGCATTTTTATTGCATGAACAGCGAAAATTTAGTAAGCAATAAACATTTTTAAACATTTTTCCTTTCTTTTGGGAGCTGTCAGCGAGAAGTAGTTTCGTAAAGGTTTGAAAATGGAAACTTGTGGTAATGACTGTGAGACCAAACTGCTGAGGTCATCGGTCCCTAGGCTTACGCACTATTTAATCTGACTTAAACTACAACACACATACACCCATGCCCAAAGGAGGAGTCGAACCTCCGACGGTGAGAGCCGCGCGAACTGTTACAAGACGCCTCAGACCGCACGGCTACCAAGCGCGGTGTAAAGGTTTGAAATTATGTGTAAAGTTTGTTGCAAGTCACTAAGTGCTCTCATTGTCAAATATTGAATGACTAAGATTTGGAATTCGCGCATCGTGAACTATATTTCTTTTTCACCCCTACTCCCTCCCCTTTGATAGGTAAGTGGTTATTACGCCCAAAGCGATTCCTTCTAGACGTAAGTGATATGTGAACCAAGTTTGGTTGAAATCGGTACAGTGGTTTAGGAGGAGATGTGGAACATACACTGGTATCCAAAATTAAAGCAACAAACGGAAATTTTGCAAGGTTTCGTTTATTTTGACACAAAACAGTATAAACAAGTGATAGTAAAGTAGAAACAATGTAAAGAATACAGGACGTAAACAACTGCAACATACATAACGGTAGACTAAAATGATCTTGGTTTTTTTTTTCAACTTCACGGATTTTCACACTGATTAACGTGCTCAGTATGCGGTGTGTTCACCTCTGACAGCAACACAGGCCTGACAACGACGGGGGATGCTGTGAATGATGTCATCAATCTCATGTGGAGGCAATAACGCCCATTCTTTTTTCAGAGCTGCTCGCAAGTCTTGAAGAGTGGTTAATGGATGCTGACGTGATGCAACTCGTCTCCCTAATGCAGCCCAGACATGTTCTACGGGACTCAAATCGAGAGAGCGAGCAGGCCACGCAATGCGTAAAATATCTTCCGTTTCCAAGAAAACATAAACCACCTACATCAATAAACAGTCTGGGCCCACAGCACTTCACAACAGCCGCACGTGACGTCCCACGACGATACCTGACAGCAGTTAAACCTTGCAACCACTACAATTTCATGAAGAGGTATTCGAGTGGTCAACATAATCCCTGCCTACACCATCAGGGATCCTCCTCGGTACAGGTCTCTTTCCACAATGTTTGGGTCCCGAAATCGTATTCCCTGTTTCCTCCAGATGCGAATCCGTCGCGGGACTCATATGTAAAAAGAACATTGGCTCACTGTTCGACCGTCCAGGTGGCATGTTGAGACGTTCCCTTCTGTGAAGACGCGTCAGAGGTACACCTCCAGCAGGTCTCCGACAGTGAAGGCTATTCTGCTGAAGCCTTCTGTATTCCGTCTGCCACGATACAACACATGCATTGGTTGCTGCGAGGTCAGATCCCAGTTGCCGTGAAGTACAAAGGCGGTACCGTCGTGCCCCGACAGTCAGTCAAGTAAAGGTACTCTATTTCTGAGATCACACGTGGTCGGCCTTTCCCTGGTCTTCGGGATACAGTTTCGGTCTCTGTAAACTGTCGCCACATACGAGTAACAACAGAACTATTCAAAGTCAGCCATCGGGCCACATCAGTTTGCGACCGTCCTGCTTCCATTTTTTCTATAGCCCTCCACCACAGAGAATCTGGTGGGTGTCTTTTCTGTGCCATACTGCACCGTCTGTGACTGTGTACGCCGCGATTGCGGATGTGGGACTATCCGGCAAACACTATCCCGTTTGATAGGTGCCCTGAGGGCATCGTAGTCGTGGTTGGAATGCCATCTTCCGTGCAGAACACGATCATACGGACACCTGTCGACAGTTTGATTATATCGTGAATGAGGCACAGGATAGAGAAACAGAGTTTTTTGCTAAAATTTTGGACACCAGTGTACATACGTGCGTGCACCCATTTTTATAATATGTAAGGGTCGTAACGTCGAACATATGTCACACGACAGTCTTTCGCTTTATCGATTTATTTTTGAATAAATACGGATATTATCTCGTAAGTCTGGAACCACATGCGAATAAAAATAAAATTATTAAAGATTCTACTGAACGTGACTGCTACTGTGTATGAAACATAGACATTTTATAAATCCTAGTGGCCAAATTTTTCTAGCAGACGTATGTAATCGCTTGTTCAATATGCAAAAGGTTTTTCGCAAACTCTGGCTTATAGATTCCCTCGCCAATAAAATTTAACGGAGTTGGGTCAGGGCTGATTTTAGAAGACCTCATTGATCGGGGTTTTCTGGAAACAGACCGTAAAGGTACGTCAGCACGTAGTGCGGATGGGAAATGTGTTGGGAAAGCAAGCTACCATCAGTAGGCTCGCAAATGCATTCAGCTGCAACTTATTCAGGTAGGCATCACATGTTACCGTCCCACACAAAAGAAATGAAAAGGACTCAATGATTTTTATCTTTCCGCTTCCTGCACTACTACATGAAGCATTTGCTTCCCTTGTCTTGATTGAACAAGGAAACAACAGGATATACCAGGGTTAACGTCCTGTAAACGACACGCTCATTAGAGAGGGAGCTCAAGCTCATGTTGTACAAGGATCGGGTGGAAAATCGACTTGTCTTCTTCAAAAGAACCAACTCGGCATTCTTGTTAAGCCATTTAGTGAAGTCATTGAAAAGGCTTAATTTAGATGGCTGGATAGGGATTTGACCGAGCTGCTGCCACCTTATTAGTGTTTTATAGAGCTGAAATGAGATAAGCTACATAGTTGTACAAATGCTGACCGAAGCTTAATCATTATCAATACATTCTTCAACTTAATTACCTTAAATGGATATAGAAATTCAAAATGGGACAATACCAATGAAGATGTTATTTATCCACAAAATGTTTTTCATAAATAATATAAATTAGCTTTAATGTCTTTTTTCCAAAATATTCGTTGTGCTATGTTGGTACATTATTTGAACTGGTTTTAGCTATAAATTAGAGTAATTAAACAACAGGAAGATCTTTGTTATCTTTAAACATACAATATAATGTTCAAATTATTGTGAGCTAAACTGTAAAATACTAAAATTAAGACATGGAATACAATATATATTATTCTACTTATCTTCAAAAGAGAATAGACCAAAATTGAACAAAATAATACTCTAACCTCCACAGCATTCACATATCAACACAGCATGCGTTTTAAGTCTATTTTCTTTGCCATTTCACAAGACGATTTTCCAGTTGCATTGTTCCACAAGGTGGTAGTGATACAGACTTGAATGAAAATTCCTCAGATTCACCTTCAGTTATTAATCTGTCTCGAAAGTCGAAAGTTACACGCAGCCAAAGCTGCAGTAACGGTTCACACCTGGTTCGAAGCCGCAATGACAAAAAAGCATTAAATTCCTGAATGGTAGTGCCGTTGAAAGATATGTCAAATCATCGACAAACCATGCAAACGCAGTGTATTTAGCGTTCAGGAAAAATTTGGAATCCGGCAGTAAAACGTTGTCGACGCTTTGCAAAGTTGTGACCAATTTGTATGAGAAGATTTGACGACCAATGCATCTTTTGGAGTGCTTTTGGTTAAATATTGGTTGACTTGCCAAAGATTGTCGTAATTTGCCCTTTTCTGTGTATAGCTCAAACGGTTCAATTACGATAGTAGAGACTTTCTAATGATATATACTAGTTCATCTGTCTCTGTTAACCTGGCCAATTAGCCTCAGTAGCGAACAGTAAACTCGACTGAAGCATCTCATGTCATCTGAATGACATTAAAATCGTTGTTTCCTGTGGTGTTCTCCTAAAACTTTTGCACTGTCATATGAAACCATTTGAGAGTAATTTCATACAACGTGTTTGCTTGTCAATCCGTCGTCTTATCATTTTGGAAGGAAATGACATCCTGCAACCGGACATTGGAGGTCTGTGGCTTCTGACAACTGACGGGTCACAATAATCGTGGAACGCCGTGCTACCCTGCGCCACTGCCGCTACCTCCCAACAGAGCAGCCAGAGCCATCGGACGGCCGCTTAATGTACTACTACAGGCCTAAGAGCGAGCGCCGCGCATTTGTTTGCGTTGTTTAAAGGAGTTTCGTATCATTAACTATCGCTCCCATTTAGTTATACATTCAATTAATCTGATAATTTACTTAATCTGGTAATTTAAGTATTTACTTAATCAGGGAAGGTGAATGCTTAATTAGCTAGTCTTGAATAAACTTCACCAGTTCAAAAAGTATGCATTGTTTCTCATCTGAAATCGCGCTGACACACGCCTCAATTAGTTTTAACGCTTCAATTTCCTACAATACCGGCAGGTTAACTGTAGGGCTCGGTTCAGTACACCCAAATCGCAGAGAACTAATACTCCTGTTAACGAATACCGAAGCGACGGTCCACGCTTTGGTTCTGGGTGTCACACTTTCTTGTTTTTCCCCGCCCCCCTAATGTAGTCATAACGTTCCGTTATCCCACTTTTAACCTGTCACAAATGCCTAACAATTTTATAAAAATAATAATAAAATACATCAAATGTTTTAAAATAATAGTAATAAGTTTTCACACCAGTGCTTACTTAGTACATCGCTTTAGCATAACTTAAAGTGCAATCCAGAGAAATAAAATTTGAGATGTGCCGGTACCTATGACATGCAGTTTATTAAAAAATTTAACGGCAACAAACTTTCACAATTTTGACAACTCCATAAGTTATATATTCTAATACCGAGGTATGTACCCGCGTTTCTCAGTATTTCACATGGCACTACGATTGTGAACACAGGTGTGCAGACTATAGTCCAGTCGGCAGGCACGATAAACCTTGCAAAAGTCTGAATTTTATGAACTTCTAATATGTTGTTTGTGAGTGGTGTATAATCCAGAATCCAAATTTTCGACCTCGAGGACAATGTGCTCACTTGGGGGAGCCGAAATTCGCGAAATTTACGTAATTATTTCAGATGTTTCTCTACAACTTTTTCTGATGCTTTCTACGAAAAGAAGTACTTAGACCTTTCTTGTAGAGCGTAAAAATTTCTACAACTTGCACTGATGATGCGTATTTTTAAACTAGACAATTACGAAGATGCAGAGGTCAAAGGAACGGCAAAATTCTCAAATTATCAAACAACAACAAAAACGACAGGTTGTAATATTATAATTTTAATTGTGCATCAAATAATTTTAATTGTACTTCTAATTTGAATCGTACATCTAACAGTCAACGTGTAACATCAAGAATCCCCGCTCCACATCCCCTCATCCCCCACACACACCATCAATTGCGTGCTCAGTTCTGCTAAGGCTGTACCAAAATGGCAAAAGCCGCAGGTTTTTCATGGTAAGTGCTTCTTTCTGTCAACTCTTAACAATCCCAAGAACACCCTACCTCCCTGTCTTCAATGAGACCTTTCCTTCACTCTGTACAGATATACACTACTGGCCATTAAAATTGCTACACCAAGAAGAAATGCAGATGATAAACGGGTATTCATTGGACAAATATATTATACTAGAACTGACATGTGATTACATTTTCACGCAATTTTGGTGCATAGATCCTAAGAAATCAAGTACCCAGAACAACCATCTCTGGCCGTAATAACGGCCTTGATACGCCTGGGCATGGAGTCAAACAGAGCTTGGATGGCGTGTACAGGTACAGCTGCCCATGCAGCTTCAACACGAAGTAGTGACTGGCGTATTGTGACGAGCCAGTTGCTCGGCCACCATTGACCAAGCGTTTTCAATTGGTGAGAGATCTGGAGAATCTGTTGGCCAGGGCAGCAGAGGAACATTTTCTGTATCCAGAAATTGCTACACCAAGAAGAAATGCAGATGATAAACGGGTATTCATTGGACAAATATATTATACTAGAACTGACATGTGATTACATTTTCACGTAGTTTGGGTGCATAGATCCTGAGAAATCACTACCCAGAACAACCACCTCTGGCCCTAATAACGGCCTTGATACGCCTGGGCATTGAGTCAAACAGAGCTTGGATGGCGTGTACAGGCACAGCTGCTCATGCAGCTTCAACACGATACCACAGTTCATCAAGAGTAGTGACTGGCGTATTGTGACGAGCCAGTTGCTCCGCCACCATTGACCAGACGTTTTCAGTTGGTGAGAGATCTGGAGAATCTGTATCCAGAAAGGCCCGTACAGGACCTGCAACATGCGGTCGTGCATTATCCTGCTGAAATGTAGGGTTTCGCAGGGATCGAATGAAAGGTAGAGCCATGGGTCGTAACGCATCTGAAATGTAACGTCCACTGTTCAAAGTGCCGTCAATGCGAACAAGAGGTGACCGAGACGTGTAACCAATGGCACCCCATACCATCACGTCGGGAGATAGGCCAGTATGGCGATGACGAGTACATGCTTCCAATGTGCGCTCACCGCGATGTCGCCAAACACGGATGCGACCATCATGATGCTGTAAACAGAAACTGGATTCATCCGAAAAAAAATGACGTTTTGCCATTCGTGCAGCCAGGTTCATCGTTGAGTACACCATCGCAGGCGCTCCTGTCTGTGATGCAGCGTCAAGGGTAACCGCAACCATGGTCTCCGAGCAGGTAGTCCATGCTGCTCTCATGTCAGCACGTTGTAGGTGCCGCCATCATCGCCAACCTTGTGTGAATGCTCTGAAAAGCTAATCACTTGCATATCACAGCATCTTCTTCCTGACGGTTGAATTTCGCGTCTCTAGCACGTCATCTTCGTGGTGTAGCAATTTTAATGGCCAGTAGTGTACCGTCAGAAGTGACTTCCTAACATTTAAATTTATATTTGATGTTCAACAAAGTTTTTTTATCAGAAATGTTTTTCTTTTTATTGCCAATCTGCATTTTATATTATTATCCCTGTTTCAGCCATCATATGTTATTTTGCTGCCCAAATAGAAAACTCATCGAATACTTTTAGTGTCCCATTTGCTAATCTAATTCTGTTAGCATCACCTGATATAGCTTGTACACATTCCGTTACCATTCCTTTATTTTTTTTATATTTATTTTATTATCTCTTTTCAAGAAGCTATCCATTCAGTTCAACAGCTCTTCCAAGTCCTTTGCCATTTCTAACACAATTACAGTGTTGTCGGCAATTTCTTCTAGGTTTCTTTTTCTTCTTTCTCACTGTAAAGACTGAATAACATCATGGATACTCTACAACCCTGTCTCATTCCCTTCTCAACAATTAATTCTCTTTCATGTCCTTCGACCCTTCTAACTGCAGTCTCATTTCTATGCAAGTTGTAGATAACGTTCAACTCCCTATATTGTATTCTTGCTATCTTCAGAATTTCAAGAAGTGTATTACAGTGAACGTTCTCAAAAGCTTTTTCTGACTTTACAATAATTAGAAACGTAGGTTTGCTTTTTTTCGACTTATCATTTAAGAGAAGTTGTGGTGTTAGTACTGCCTTACGAGTTCTCACATTTTTCGGGGTCCCAAACTGTTGTCCTCCAAGGTCGCGTTCTACCAGTTTCCTCATTCTTCTGTAAATAAGTCATGTCAGTGTTTTGCAATCATGACTTATGAAACTGCTAGTTCAGTAATATTCACACAGATTAGCACCTGTCTTCCTTGGAATTGGAATTATTACATTCTTCCTTAAGTCTAAGGGTATTTCGCTTGTCATTTATATCTTGCACACTAGGTGAAACGGTTCTGCCATGGCTGGCTCTTTCAAAAATCATTTTAATTCTGAAGGAATGTCGTCAACTCCAGGGGCCTGATTTGAAGTTTTCAGTCTTTTAGCGCTCTCTCAAATTTTTCTCGCAACACCATGTCTTCCATTCCATCTTCATCTACTTCCACTTTCCTTTTGATAACATTCTTTAAGTTTATTTTCCTTTTGTAACCTTTCTATACAGGGTATAAGTGCAGATTTTTTTAAAAGTCCTTAATACGTACACGCATCAGTTTGTCGGTTGTATTTTCTCTGCATCAAACAGTCTTTCCGCAAACACGTCACATATTTTATCACCTGATGTTTTTTCACACGGTAGTAACTGCATCAGTAAGTGGACTATGCCTGCAATATAGATTAACCGTTTTGCATCCAAGTGCTGACATTTCAATACCTGACCTGTAGTCCGGGGGAAAATTAGCATTTTTGGCTTGATCTTATCACATGTACTTAGAGGTACTAACCAACCTGAGACATACTGCTCCTAATGGCTATAATTATTAGTCTGCAAATGAAAACAATACTGATTTAATATCGTTCAGTACACTTTTCAGTCACCAATGAAAATATATGTACTTATACCACTACACCCTTGTATATTCCTTCAACCCTTTATTTTCCATTCGTCACCCAGTACTGGCTTACAATCTGCGCTCTTGATATTCAAGCAGCTGGATCTGTTTCCTTCAAAGGCCTCTTTAATTCTCCTATAGATGACATCTATCTTTTTTCTTGTCACACATGCTTCTACAGCG
Source organism: Schistocerca nitens (assembly GCF_023898315.1). Lineage (NCBI taxonomy): Eukaryota > Metazoa > Arthropoda > Insecta > Orthoptera > Acrididae > Schistocerca > Schistocerca nitens. The sequence goes on along the minus strand of NC_064616.1, from coordinate 581,301,445 downwards.
TTGCATTTGGCTTCTAAACATTCCTGCTTAGACATTTCCAACTTACTGTCAATCTCATTTTTAGAAGTCTCTATTCCCTTTCGTTCCTCCATTTATGGTATTTTTATATTTCTCTTTTTGCCAATTAAATTCAGAATCTCCTGTGTTATACAAGAATTCCTACTTTTCTTAGACTTTTTTCCCATTTGATCCTCTGCTGCTGTCACTGTTTCATCTGTCAAAGCTTTCCATTCGTCTTCTGTTGTGTTCCTTTCCTCTGTTTCAGTTATTTGTTACCTAATACATATTTTGTATAGAGACTCCAAAAATTTGTCTGGAACTAACTAGGTTTTTATCTTTTTTATGCACATTACTGTATATTTGTTCATTTACGGAGTGCTATCCGACAGATGATTTGTGAATAATATCCACGTCGGTTAGCATTTCCTAAGGAACTTCAAGTGACGCGATATTCTCCTGTAGACAGAAGAATAGTCATCGATCAATTTGACAGTCTTGCTGACCCTCTATGTTAAACTGTTTATGTGAATTGAGCATATTAATGGTTCTATGACGCTTACATGAAGCACATTAAATTTATCTTCATTTTTTTTCAGAATTCGCCATAATGAGTAATATTAGTAACAAAAAGAATTTGGACCAATAACATATTTGAATGATACTCTGAATAATAGTATCTTAGGTATCAAACGATAGTGTGACATTGAGTCAAAAGCTTTTCACGGCCCAAAGGAGTTGGTACATACCTGTTTTATTGCGTCAGATGTCTGCGAAATATCGCGTGTTGAAACAGTGGTCTGCGTCTCAGAATCGGTAATGATTAATCATGAGACCCTTCATTTCCCTGAATATCATTGTTATCCTCTATGATCCTGCAACAAAGTATATCTGTAACTACATCTGTCCATTATTTCATCTTTCTTATAAATGGGAGTGTTCGATGCTAGTCATACGGGACCGTTCTCGATGTAGCATAAGTGAGCTACCAAAGCTTAGTTACTTAAGTACCCCGTGAGTCAGTGCACGATATATCGCAATTCGTATTTAACTAATGTGGCTGACATTTACTAATAAATTCAAGTAACAAGAAAAGTTTAATTTCAATCGTGGATGTATGGTTAGATGGTTCAAATGGCTCTGAGCACTATGGGACTCAACTGCTGAGGTCATTAGTCCCCTAGAACTTAGAACTAGTTAATCCTAACTAACCTAAGGACATCACAAACATCCATGCCCGAGGCAGGATTCGAACCTGCGACCGTAGCGGTCTTGCTGTATGGTTAGAAGCAATATTCAATGATAAAGGAATTGAGTCGCAATGTGTTGGATTACCATGAACAGTACAAATTTCTTATCCTGGACCAATCAAATGGAACAAGCTGAATGAACTACTATCGAGTTGTCGTCATGGTAACAAATAAGGAAGGTGGCGCAGTGGTTAGCACAGTGGAGTCGCATTCAGGAGGACGAAGGTTCAAATTCCCGTCCGTTCATCCAGATTAGATTTTCCGCATTTTTCCTAAATCGCTCCATGCAAACTTCGGGATGGTTCCTTCGAAAAGAGCGTGATCGATTTCCTTCCCCATCGTAATCCGAGCATGTGCTCCGCCTCTAATGACGTTAAACTCTAATCTTCCTCCCCTACTTTTACTATGATGACCTTCACGGAGCAGCGTGATGATGCTATAAGAACGCTCTCTCTGTTATGACTCTTAAGAATCTTTTCTTTCATTTATAGGAGTAACTTTGTATTTATTTATCTTTATTTATTCGTTTAACTTGAACCACTGTTGCAAACCATAATCAATACGATTGGACGAATAAACTTAACTGTACCACAGTATCAAGAATTGCTGCAGTAGAGGTAATAAAAAAACAGTATCAGAATGAAGAACTAAGCGCAATAGGGATACTCAGATCATGAAGAGGTTATGACAAGAGTTAGAAAGAAAGAATTAAAGAAGCTATTTGTATTTGTATTGAATTTATCCACGACTGGATTTGAAATCGTGGCTGTAGTCAACCTGAAAACTAAAATATATACACATCCACACACATGTGTCTATCTGAATCTACATTTTAGTTTTCTGGTGTTTATGTTATAACGAAAAGCATTGAAATTTAGTTTACCAATCGCAGGGTCGTAAACATAAACTGAGCTATATTTCTCATGATTTGGCACTTACGGTAAGTAACACTAGAAGGGTACTGGTAGTATTCATATCAATACCAGGGACAGAAATACACTAGAGCCATACTAAGCTGATGACGCAGTCAGAGAAAAACAGATGAATATAAAAAAGAGGAGTCACCAAAGGAGAGGTTGTAGAAGAGGACTGGAGATACAAGAGCAATGTATGAACAGAAAAAAGATGTAGGGAAAAAGAGAGATATGAAAGGGAGAGAAAGGTTGAGATAGTAACAAGCACGCTTTAAACTAGATTCTAGACTCGTGTTTGGGAGACGGCTGTTCAAATCCCCAGCCTGCCATCCGGAACTATGTTTGCCGTCATTTCTCTAAACCAGAAAATTTCCAAGGCGGCTCATTTCTTTACCTATACTTCCCCTACCCGAGCCTAAGCTCCGTCTCTTCAGACCTAATCCTCTACGGGACGTTAAAACCGTTCTTCACTTTTCCTTTTTGCATTTACTATCTAGATGAGGTGGAAGACATCCTGAATTTACTGAGAGTGGAACTAAACTAATGGCAACAAGACGTGCGTTGTTCCACTGTTGGTAGGGGCCATACGTACTAGTACTAGACAGACAGGATCGAAATGATGAAAGAATGTGAGGGTATTGTAATATAAAGTATATGAGCATATTAAATTGTGTATGTGCATTTTAAATTGTGTTTGAAAATCAAACATACACTATCTGATCAAAAGTATCCGGCCACCCCTAAAAACATACGTTTTTCATATTAAGTGCATTGTGCTGCCACCTACTGCCAGATACTTCATATCAGCGACCTCAGTAGTCATTAGACATCGTGAGAGAGCAGAATGGGGAACTCACGGACTTCGAACGTGGTCAGGTGATTGGGTGTCACTTGTGTCAAACGTCTGTTCGCGAGATTTACACACTGCTAAACATCCCTAGGTCCACTGTTTCCGATGCGATAGTGAAGTGGAAACGTGAAGGAACAAGTACAGCACAAAAGCGTACAGGTCGACCTCGTCTGTTGACTTACAGAGACCGCCGACAGTTGAAGAGGGCCGGCCGAAGTGGCCGTGCGGTTAAAGGCGCTGCAGTCTGGAACCGCAAGATCGCTACGGTCGCAGGTTCGAATCCTGCCTCGGGCATGGATGTTTGTGATGTCCTTAGGTTAGTTAGGTTTAACTAGTTCTAAGTTCTAGGGGACTAATGACCTCAGCAGTTGAGTCCCATAGTGCTCAGAGCCATTTGAAGTTGAAGAGGGTCGTAATGTGTAATAAGCAGACATCTATCCAGATCATCACACAGGAATTCCAAACTGCATCAGGATCCACTGTAAGTACTATGACAGTTAGGTGGGAGGTGAGAAGATTTGGATTTCATCGTAGAGCGGCTGCTCATAAGCCACACATCACGCCGATAAATGCCAAACGACGCTTCGCTTGGTGTAAGGAGCGTAAACATTGGACGATTGAACAGTGGAAAATCGTTGGTCGAGTGACGAATCACGGTACACAATGTGGCGAACAGATGGCAGGGTGTGGGTATGGCGAATGCCCCCCCCCCCTCTCCCAAAAAAAAAGTTCAAATGTGTGTGAAATCTTATGGGACTCATCAGTCCCTAAGCTTACACACTACTTAACCTAAATTATCCTAAGGACAAACACACACAACCATGCCCGAGGGAGGACTCGAACCTCCGCCAGGACCAGCCGCACAGTCCATGACTGCAGCGCCTGAGACCGGTCGGCTAACCCCGCGCGGCGGCGAATGCCCAGTGAACGTCATCTGCCATCGCGTGTAATGCCAATAGAAAATTTTGGAGGCGGTGGTGTTATGGTGTGGTCGTGTTTTTCATGGAGGGGGCTTGCACCCCTTGTTGTTTTGCGTGGCACTAGGACAGCACAGGCCTACATTGATGTTTTAAGCACCTTCTTGCTTCCCACGGTTGAAGAGCAATTCGGGGATGGCGATTGCATGTTTCAAGACGATCGAGCTCCTGTTCATAATGGACGGCCTATGGCGAAGTGCTTGCACGACAATAACATCCCTGTAATGGACTGGCCTGCACAGAGTCCTGACCAGAATCCTATGGAACACCTTTGGCATGTTTTGGAACGCCGACTTCGTGCCAGGCCTCACCGACCGACATCGATACCTCTCCTCAGCGCAGCACTCCGTGAAGAATGGGCTGCCATTCCCCAAGAAACTTTCCAGCACATGACTGAATGTATGCCTGCGAGAGTGGAAGCTGTCATCAATGCTAAGGGTGGGCCAACACCGTACTGAATTCCAGCATTACCGATGGAGGATGCCACGAACTATTAGGTAATTTTCAGCCAGATGCCCGAATACTTTGGATCACATAGTGTGCATAATTCTCAGTATGAGAGAAAAAATACATCCAGTGCCGCAACGTTAGAAACTGGTGAAGTCACGACACTAGAAAATTGTAGCGAAACGCAGGTAGGCCTGCAGAGGATCGAGCTTGGTGCACGGAGTGGCAGTTCGCCCTCAACATAATCAAATGTAACGTATTGCCAATACGTAGACATAAAGATCCTTTACTGTATGATTACAAAATTACAGAACAATCTCTATAAGCGGTTACTTCCACGAAATACCTTGGAGTATGCGTACGGAGTTTTTGAAGTGGAACGATCAGACAGAAGTAATCGGCAGTAGGACAAATAATACCATCCTGCGATTCACTGGAAGGATCCTCAAGAAATGTAATCCACATGCAAAGAAAGCATCTTACAAAAGATTTGTTCGACTAGTTCTTGAATATTGCTCGTCAGTATGGGATCCTTACCATAAAGACTGATAGAGGAAACAGATAAGATGCAGAGAGGAGTCGCACATTTCGTTAGAAAGTCAAGCACAGTTATGAAGAGAATATTTTCTGAGCGGGGTGCAAGAAGGATTTCAGCACACGGTAAGCTATTCATAAGATACTTAACAAAATAACCAAGACCAAAACTTGTAATTAGAAAAGCTATTATATCGAAAAATAAGAAAACCGGAAAATCTTCTCTACAACAGACATCTAATAAGAGATATGATTACTTCCAGCTGCCACGAGTGTTCTATGACGACATGGAGTGCTTTTTATAGCGTGCCGTAAGTGCTCCATTGGCAGTGAGCTGCAGAGGCAGTCCATTTCACTCCAGAGAAAGAGCTGGGCGCTACAGTCTGGAACCGCGCGATCGCTACGGTCGCAGGTTCGAATCCTGCCTCGGGCATGGATGTGTGTGATGTCCTTAGGTTGGTTAGGTTTAAGTAGTTCTAAGTTCTAGGGGACTGATGACCTCAGAAGTTATGTCCCATGGTGCTCGGAGCCATTTGCATTTGCAGAGAGCTGGGCGTATGTCTGCGAGCGCACTTTTGTGATGGCTGCCACGCTGCAGTAGATCTCACCAATGCATCTCAGACAGGCTGTATGATATTCAGATCCGGAGAGCGTCTTGGTCAGTAAACGCAGTGGATATTTATTCCTGCGAGAAATTCAAACCGAAGAGCAGCTTCATGCGAACGAACATTATCGCTCACGAAAAGGAAATCTGTACCAGTTGCGCCTCTGAAAAGTAGTGTATCCGCTTTCAGCAACTCATCTCTATACCACTGAATGTGAACAGAATTTCATACACATGTACGTCAGAGACATAGTGGATTTAATGCACAAATCTTCGGAAATTTTAAATCACGCGCCTATTTGAAGCGCAGGTTGCTTCCTATAGCCTACAGATAGGAAAATTTTGATTCGTGGAGGGATCTTGACTGTCATATCTCTTTCCGTTTTTCTCTTTATCTGTAAGGGACGATCAAAAAGCTTCCGTTTAAAGGCGTATGTGCAACGTAGCGCTATCCGATGAGAATATACAGAGTGTTACAAAAAGGTACGGCCAAACTTTCAGGAAACATTCCTCACACACAAAGAAAGAAAATATGTTATGTGGACATGTGTCCGGAAACGCTTACTTTCCATGTTAGAGCTCATTTTATTACTTCTCTTCGCCCGCATCTCGTGGTCGTGCGGTAGCGTTCTCGCTTCCCACGCCCGGGTTCCCGGGTTCGATTCCCGGCGGGGTCAGGGATTTTCTCTGCCTCGTGATGGCTGGGTGTTGTGTGCTGTCCTTAGGTTAGTTAGGTTTAAGTAGTTCTAAGTTCTAGGGGACTTATGACCACAGCAGTTGAGTCCCATAGTGCTCAGAGCCATTTTTTATTACTTCTCTTCAAATCACATTAATCATGGAATGGAAACACTCAGCAACAGAACGTACCAGCGTGACTTCAAACACTTTGTTACAGGAAATGTTCAAAATGTCCTCCGTTAGCGAGGATACATGCATCCACCCTCCGTCGCATGGAATCCCTGATGCGCTGATGCAGCCCTGGAGAATGGCGTATTGTATCACAGCCGTCCACAATACGAGCACGAAGAGTCTCTACATTTGGTACCAGGGTTGCGTAGACAAGAGCTTTCAAATGCCCCCATCAATGAAAGTCAAGAGGGTTGAGGTCAGGAGAGCGTGGAGGCCATGGAATTGGCCCGCCTCTACCAATCCATCGGTCACCGAATCTGTTTTTGAGAAGCGTACGAACACTTCGACTGAAATGTGCAGGAGCCCCATCGTGCATGAACCACATGTTGTGTCGTACTTGTAAAGGCACATGTTCTAGCAGCACAGGTAGAGTATCCGGTATGAAATCATGATAACGTGCTCCGTTGAGCGTAGGTGTACGAAACTAAAATGAGCTCTAACATGGAAATTAAGCGTTTCCGGACACATGTCCACATAACTTCTTTTCTTTATTTGTGTGCGAGGAATGTTTCCTGAAAGTTTGGCCGTACATTTTTGTAACACCCTGTATACGAGCCGACATGTGGAGAACGGGTTAGTGTGGCGTTCGTATCTTTCCGGATTTTGCTGGAAATGCGAGAATGTGGACTATGGTGACATTATTACCAAACGCGTCCACACAGGACCAACGAGCTGTTATTATTTTCTTGGCTTCTGGAGGACAAACACCGATAGAAATCCATCGGAGAATGAAGAATGTGTATGGAGCAGCATGCCTGTCGGAAGCCACTGTGGTGGAATGGTGCTTCTAGTTCCCTGCTGAAGGCGATTAGACACAAGACGCCCATGTATCGCTAATGTCGTAACGCAGAAGTTACTCCAACTCAACTTGGAGACAGTTGAGCACCCGCTCTATTGTTCCGATCATCCCCATGGTACTGTCACTCAAAAGATGCCTTGAAAGGTCGACGATTCCTGTCGGATGTGGATGCGCAGCAGGCAGTTACGGACTTCTTCAGCCAGCAGGACACACTGTTTAACCTAACGGTGCGTAGGTGAGTTGATTGCCTCAATGCTCACGGCGATTTTATCTGATCAGCATACCTATTCTGAACGGTAAGGCCTTCTAACGGCAAGTGTTTGTTCGCCCCTTCTATTATGCTAAACTCTGAGACATTAGTGTAGTAAAGCTTCGATACAATTATTGACTCGGGTATTATCTGTCTGCTTACGATGATATGTAAAAATTAACTCATTAATAAACCACATGTAATTCATTATCACAATTTATTTACACTACTGGCCATTAAAATTGCTACACCAAGAAGAAATGCAGATGATAAACGGGTATTCATTGGACAAATATATTATACTAGAACTGACATGTGATTACATTTTCACGTAGTTTGGGTGCATAGATCCTGAGAAATCACTACCCAGAACAACCACCTCTGGCCCTAATAACGGCCTTGATACGCCTGGGCATTGAGTCAAACAGAGCTTGGATGGCGTGTACAGGCACAGCTGCTCATGCAGCTTCAACACGATACCACAGTTCATCAAGAGTAGTGACTGGCGTATTGTGACGAGCCAGTTGCTCCGCCACCATTGACCAGACGTTTTCAGTTGGTGAGAGATCTGGAGAATCTGTATCCAGAAAGGCCCGTACAGGACCTGCAACATGCAGTCGTGCATTATCCTGCTGAAATGTAGGGTTTCGCAGGGATCGAATGAAAGGTAGAGCCACGGGTCGTAACACATCTGAAATGTAACGTCCACTGTTCAAAGTGCCGTCAATGCGAACAAGAGGTGACCGAGACGTGTAACCAATGGCACCCCATACCATCACGCCGGCTGATACGCCAGTATGGCGATGACGAATACACGCTTCCAATGTGCGTTCACCGCGATGTCGCCAAACACGGATGCTTCCATCATGATGCTGTAAACAGAAACTGGATTCATCCGAAAAAATGACGTTTTGCCATTCGTGCACCCAGGTTCGTCGTTGAGTACACCATCGCATGCGCTCCTGTCTGTGTTGCAGCGTCAAGGGTAACCGCAGCCATGGTCTCCGAGTTGATAGTCCATGCTGTTACAAACGTCTACCGAGTATCGGACCAGATTTGTGACTGGATGCAGGACTTCCTTGCAGATAGAACTCAACAAATCGCTCTTCACGGAACAAAATCTACAGATATAAAGGTGATTTCCGGAGCTCCCTAAGGAAGTGTGATAGAACCATTACTGTTTTCGATGTACATCAATCATCTAGTAGAAACCTTCTGAAGCTCTTTAAAACTGTTCGCAGATGATTCGGTTGTCTATAAGAAAGTAGCAATGCCAGAAGATAGTATCTACGAGGGCTATTCCGAAAGTAAGGTCCGATCGGTCACGAAATGGAAACGACTATGAAAATCCGATAAAGCTTTGCACAGATGTGTTGGGTAGTGTCTCTAGTATAACCCCAGTTAGCATCACGTCGCTCTTCTCATTTCTGAGCTCGCAGTGAGTGCGTAAAGATGTCTAGAAAATAGTGTCTGCCGCCAAGTACGGGGACCTGGTGAGAAATTTCCCCTGAAGCTATGCAGCTAACATTACATAACTGTCGTGCTGTTTCGTCTTCAAGACAATTCTCAGCCGCATTCTGCAGGGGCAATGAAGATGCTCCTGCATCGTTTTCAAATGGAAATGTGAGAGTACCCACAATACAGCCCGTAATTGTCTCCCTCTGAGTTTCTGCTCTGGTCACATGAACCGCTGGTTATGAAGACAACATTTCGGCACAAGACAACGAGCCGTAGGCCAGCGTAGAGAATTGGCGGAGAGCACTGGCGGCTGCCTTCTATAGCGAGGGTATGGGAAAGTTGGTACAACGCTACGATACACGTCTAAGTCGGGTCGGCGACTATGGAGATAAGTAGCTGCAAGGTGTATCTAACTGTTGCAAATAAAACATTTTTGATTTTTACCGTGGTTTCCATTTCGCGACCTATCGGACCTTACTTTCGGAATAGCCCTCGTATTTGCAACATGACCTACAGAAGATCGATGAATGCTGCAGTCTCTGGCAGTTGACACTGAACGTAAATAAATGTGACATACTGCGAATACAATGGAAGAGAAACCCACTCCTGTATATCCTTCACTATTGATGACAAATTGCTGGAAATAGTATATACCGTAAAATACCTTGGAATACAGAGCAGCGATAGGCACATTGATTATATAAAACAAACAGCGGGAAAAACAGACGCCAGACTGTGATTCATAGGAAGAATCTTAAGGAAATATAACTCATCCACGAAAGAGGGCGCTTGTTCGACAGATTCTTGACTATTATTCATCAATCTGGGACTCTTACCAGGTAGGACTGACAGAAGAGATAGTGAAGAACCAACGAAGTGAGGCGCGTTTCGTCGCGGGATCGTTTAGTTACGCGAGAGCGTTACAGGGAAATTCAACAAACTCCAATGGCTGAAAATCCAAGAGAGGCATTGTGCATTACGGAGAGGTTTGCTACTGCAATTTCGAGAGAGTAATTTCCGGGTAGAGTCTTCCTCCCATATACATTTCGCGAAAAGACCACAATGAAAAAATTCGAGAAATTAGAGCTAATACAAAGGCTTACCGACTATCATTCTACCCATGCGCCATTCGAGAGTGGAACACGGAAGGTGACAGTCAGTTGGTGGTAGAAGAAATACCCTCCGCTACACACCGTCAGGTGGCTTGTGGAGTACTGAAGCAGAAGAAGTAAATGGGCAGCGAACCTGACGCACAAGCCGCCGAAGTAGCGACAAATACTGTAGAAAGGCTTGAAGCAGGCTGGTAGCCACACGGCAGGAATCAGTTGGAATTCACCTTGCGGAAGTTCGTGATACTTCGGTGTGTCGTTGCAGCCCGAAGGCAGCCGTGCAAGACTAATAACAGTTTAGGACGGAGGAAAGGGTCACTCACTCACAATGGTGCTGTTCACACTTGGCTGCATCAGGTAGGGACGACACCCTATTCCTCCTTAAGTAATCCCGCTACCGCGACAGGTGGCATTCACCTGACGCATATGTGACAGACGTCTTTCAGTACAATTCATAATTTTCAGGGTCCTACGTGCCCATTTTGGTAGTAACTACTGCGGTGAGAACAGAAGTAATTGGAGTTCTTTGAAGACTACAAGGTTGACAGGAATACCTCGGTTGTAAACAAAGCTAGACTAGCAAGTGGAGCGTGATTTAGCCGTTAGAGTGTACGAACGTTAAGAACGAATTTTAATAAACCTTTCAGCAGATAATTTGGAGTAGGAAAAAAAGATAAACTAATAAAATTGTGCAACGACTTGGTAGAATGGGAAATCTTTTCGTATTCCGTAGTGTAAAGCCCTACCATGTGATAAGAGTAGTCAAAACAGAATTGCGCATCAATTTAACGACAGTGTTTCTGGTACACGAACCAGCCTACGTGCTTTTTCAGGTATTTCGCCGCTCCAATCTAAACAAGTTACTCACTGAACATCAATCTTCACCTCAGAAACGCAATACACAAAAACCTAAAGGGGGTAATATACGGATCAGAAATTCTAAGATTAGTAGATACAAAGCGTCTACCACCAGCTTAAGTTAAAATAACGGTATGACGACAGGACTGCTGTTTGATAAAAGAAATGACGATAATAACAATAATAAATGATCAAGAGTTGTCAAAATGAAAATACCTTATCACTGAAGGAAATAATTAAGAATAACAGTAGGTTCTATTGAAAATGGAGAAGAAAACAGAAAATATCACGACACTGAACATTGGGCACATTCTGAAAAATTTACAGATAAAAATCAGGAAGTGAAGAATTGATTTTTGTGCTCATTTTCAAAGAAGGGACCATAACAGATTCAAATTAAAATTACGTAATTATTTTACAGAATTGAGAATGGCAAACTCAGGGATCAAAGAAACCGAAAAAGGCGAGGAGAGGTTCAAAATCACTCAATTAAAGAAAAATTACGAAACTATGCAAGTCTTCGAGAAAAGACCAAAAAGAAGACTAGCACAAGCTGGACTGTACAAAAAAGAGAACAGCACGGTGAAATAATGAAGGACGTGTGGAGGAGAGGAAAAGCAAGAAACAATTGATATTTATACTGTCCGTAGCGACTGATAAAATAATATAAGAATAACAATAGTAAACAAAGATGTGCGAGAACTCGCTACGTGCAGGCTGCAAAACCAGCACTGATGGCAATATAGAGACTATACGCTATGAATTTTAAACAGTTACAGCAATTACCAGGTAAAATAAACGAGCACGTGATTTGGTATCGATATTTAACAATGAAGTTGCTTGCTGATAGTACGTGAATAATCCTGCAAGTACCAAATTATTACAATTCGGTTTGTTTTCATTTTTATTTAAATGGCATAACTCGTTAATAAAAAGTATTACCTGCAATGGCGTATCACATTCTTCTTACAGTTTAGCATAAAAAAATATTTACCCCTGACTAAGACTTACATCACCCGACACGTAATTTATTTTATCTTATTTAGAGAATAGAACTGAATTCCCATCACTTGATTATAGAATAAATATAGCGCAGTGGTGTTGTGTGTATTTTTTCACATTGCATACGTCTAAGCAAATAACTATTAGATACTACACTGAACTTCTGTTAGAAATTTTAATGCATTCACCCTGTAATAAATAAATGCCAGGAAGTAACGAAGATTAGTGTATAACATCCCGTTGACAGCGAGGTAATTAAAGGCGGAGCACAAGTTTCGATTACGGAGAGATGGAGAAGGAACTCGACCGTGCCATTTTCAAAGGAAATATCCCGATATTTCCGTGGAGCGATGTAGGGAAATAATGGAAAACCTAAATATGGATGGCCGGATGCGCATTTGAACCGTCGTCTTCCCGAATGCGAGTCTAGTGTGCTAACCACTGCGTCACATCGCTCGGTATAAATAAATGACATCAATGTAGTATTTATCTGGTAGATGTACAGTAGAGCTTTGAGCTGTGTCTCAGTCTACCGAGGCACCACTTCTGTGAATAAGCGTTTCTATCGCAGCGAAATTCCAGCGAGAACTGATTCTAATGTTGTGGTGGAAAAATTAACAGCAGAATTTCTTACAGAAAAAGGGGGGGGGGCGGAGGAACTGGTGTACATTTCCCGATCATAAACTTTGCGCATTTGTCATTGTTTGAATCCAAAACATATCCACAGATTCTTATGGAAAACGGTCACGTAACAACGTTGATAACACGTCAGTCAGATGCGTATGTTAAGCTCAGCGAGACAACTGGTGCTAACACGTGTAAGTGAGAGGAGTAGAGTATGTGGCATCGAGAACTGTGCGCTTTACTGGTATTCATCATACTCATATACACAAGCAGGATGAAATAAAATAGAACACTCTTAACGAAGTAAGGGTGCCAATATGAGCGACGATCCCCTGTCATACGATTTTATTTACTTAGTGTGGAGTCATTTCAACACAAGGCTATGATACTAACGGATGTTCTGACGAGAACCAAATTAACTTTCTATTTAAGACATTAGCCTTATTTCCGCATGAAATCATAGACGAAATATATACTAAATGTCTGACAGAGATCAACATAGCAACATAGCTATGTCTCGACACAAAAAAATCAAATTCCAGATAAGTAAGCATTTCCAAAACTGATTCCTTGAATAGCAACTGCAGTTAAAAGAGGTACACTGCTAGCAAATTCTCTAAAAGGAACACTGTACAAAATCATACCGTCCGTACAAATAGTTCCGAGAATGGTTTTATTCCTGGAATATAAGCCACGTCCACGCAATAACTACCGTGACTGCTTGAACTACTGTGAACAACAGATGTGCATTCGACCAATCAGCTGTGAGCAGGTAGTATTAAGTAATGGACGTGCTGTCTTTGTATATCAACGTTGTTGTATCACAAGTCGTAATGTAACCACATATCTAAATCATGTGCTCAAGATATTCTCAAGAATATTTTGAAGATGAGAAATGTGTGTGTCGGTTCCCGGATGGTCGGAGATTTTCTCAAAAAAAAAAAATGGTTCAAATGGCTCTGAGCACTATGGGACTTGACATCTATGGTCATCAGTCCCCTAGAACTTAGAACTACTTAAACCTAACTAACCTAAGGACAGCACACAACACCCAGCCATCACGAGGCAGAGAAAATCCCTGACCCCGCCGCGAATCGAACCCGGGAACCCGGGCGTGGGAAGCGAGAACGCTACCGCACGACCACGAGATGCGGGCAGATTTTCTCCACTCCGGGACTCGGTGTTCTGTTGTTCTTATCTTCGTACCTTCATAACTAAAATCACCTACATAGCGTCACGTGACAAGTTTAAACCTGTCTAATTTCGTAACAGATTGGCCCTAATGAATGCTCTGAATTCTCGAAACACACTGTCGTATCTTTCACTGTAGAGATGGCTCTCTGGGCACTTCCTGAAAGCCAATTTAAACAAAAAAAGATAAAAAAGAAATACGTGTGCAACGTTTGTCCCGCACATTTTCACTCCAGACCATTAACGTGTGAGTGGCTGCCACGACTTGTTTGAAATTCCAAACGAGAGCAATTCTTTTCTGAAGAAGATCAGCGCCGATGACGGAATTTTGTGTTATCAATAAGAAACTGTCACAAAACGACAAAGTGTAGAAATTCACATGAGGACACTTTGATGATATAACCGACATTCAAGTCAGTGTTACGCACGAGCTGAACAATATCCCAAAGAAGGATTTCTATGAAAGTTCACATGACCTTATGAACGTTGTGTGCATTGTAATGAGATGGTGGAGTCCATATAGAATACCTGAAACATTAAAACCACTAATTTAACTTTTCTGTATTTTTTTTATTAATCCAGTCTCGAAACTTTTGGGATGCATGTATCTGAGGATCGTACAGCAAGCGCGAACCATTTCTAACGAACATATTTCTTTCCAACAGCGATATATATCGCACAAATTTTTAAAAGGAACTAATTTTTTAACCTGCCTCTTTCTGAAAAATAGCCGGTCGCTTTGGCCGCGCGGTTCTAGGCGCTACAGTCCGGAACCGCGCGACCGCTACGGTCGCAGGTTCGAATCCTGCCTCGGGCATGGATGTGTGTGATGTCCTTAGGTTAGTTAGGTTTAAGTAGTTCTAAGTTCTAGGGGACTGATGACCTCAGATGTTAAGTTCCATAGTGCTCAGAGCCATCTGAACCATTTTTTTCTGAAAAATATTTTATTGCCATATAAGATGAAGTACATTTGTTTGTGAATTGAGTAATTTATTAAATTTGTAAACTTTTCGAGGGGAGGGGGGAAGAATGTAAAAACCTCCTAAAACAGCAATGAGTTAGGTACAGGCCGTCAGGTGTCATCTTTCTTGCCATAGATTAACTTCACCACGTTGCAGAGTAAATAGATTTCCTAATAACGTATTTCTCAGATTCCATGCTGTAATACTGCACGTATCGATGTAAAGATATGAACTAAGAGTCCCTCAATTTCCACCTCTGTTCCTGAGGTTGACTGGCTGAATGGTACAGATGTTAAAAATAATTTCGTGGAGCGGCTTGGTAGTCGCCAATGCAGGAAGTCGGCCAACAGGCCTGGCGGTCTGTAAGAGGAACGTCTTACGCCCACTGTGGTGGAGGTGGTGTTTCAAAGCATGTTTCTGCAGTCGGTAGTCAGTTATTCTTACTAATTTGCCAGTTTATTTTTCAAATACGAAAAACCTGCAGGAATCCGAAACTGCGTTCTCGTTCACTCGGTGGAATTCTGATCGAGTCATTTCCAGTGTACTAGGTGAGTGTTGCTTTATCGCAAGCGTACGCATCTTCAGCAGGCAAATGTCCCAAATTGTGTTGGGAAGCCATGTAGCTAACTGGACTGTTGTGTTTACTGATTGAGATGGACTTGGTTAAGTTTAATTGAAGCCAATAAATTCTATTTGTATTTGTGCACACTTGAAATGTGGTGTTTTTGTATGTTTTGATCAACTGGCTTTGACTGTATTCCCTGTATTCCTGTTTTGCTATCGAGGAGATATCGGCGGGAGGTGCAAGGAGCCTGCTGCAGGCGGTGTATGAACTGTCAGGGCTGTACTCTTTCCATTCCAGTGATCAGTTCTCAGAAGCCTTCTGAAAGTAGTGGGACTTCTCCAGGGCATTTATTAGTGCAATAGGAATAGTGACAGTTTTTATCCTGTCTCGCGGGTCAAATCGAGACTGGCGGAACTTATTTAAAGTGAATTAATAGAGTAATAATGCAGAGGAGTAATCCGTGTCTGTTAATAAACGTGTCCATGTAAATCTGCCGAGCAATAACTCTCATGAGTCGCGCGCCTCACGTCGCTAGGAAAGCACATAAACACATCAAAAAATGTTTTCCTTCACCCCGGTTCCCAGAACTCCTGAAGATAAACGTTGACTGTGGATATTGTATTGCAGACACAGTCCCTTTGACTGTTCAGAGATGTCACTAAACCTACCCAAAGATGTAAACAACCATGCATGAGCAGCGCCTGTTAGACGGATGGGGTCCGACAGCTGATCAGTTCCAGTCATTCCACCAGGAAGGAGGTACACGGCTCGTGTTGTCCGTAGTTCAACCATGCCTAGAAGGTCAATACCGCGGTTCGATTGCGTCCGCATTGTTACTTCGTGCCAGGAAGTGCTCTAAACAAGGGAAGTGTCCAGGCGTCACTGAGTGAACCAAAGCGATATTGCTCGGACATGGAGGAGATACAGAGAGACAGGAACTGTCGATGACATGCCTCGCTCAGGCCGCCCAAGGGCTACTACTGCAGTGGATGGCCGCTACCGCCGGATCATGGCTCGGAGGAACCCTGAAAGCAACGCCACTATGTTGGATAATGCTTTTCGTGCAGCCACTGGACTTCATGGTATGACTGAAACCGTGCACCACAATAGGCTGCATGGTGCACAACTTCACTCCTGATGTCCATGGCGAGGTCCATCTTTGCAACCACGAGACTATGCAGAGCGGTACAGATGGGCCCAACAACATGCCGAATGAACCGCTCAGGATTGGCATCAACCGAAACACATAAATACAAATCACCGTCAACATTACAGAGAAGCTACCGAAAAACAATTTCCTGGAGAAGACAAATGAATCTTCTGCCGGAGAATTACGTCGATAATGAACCCATCTCGCCCCTAACACACTCAACGACGTTACAGGATAGCTGCATTAATACCATTAATACGATAGAAAATATATAGATGACATGACAATCGGTGGCTCCGTCCACTACGAGGTGGCAAAGCAAGTTAAAAGACAATCACACCATTGGATAAACTTCCAAATAACATTAACGCAGAGGATAGATGAGTTGGAAGATGAGCTTACATATATTGTGCACAAGAAAATGTACAAACAAAACCGATATACTCCTTCACAATTTCTCCCAACTGAAGTACATCACACCACACATACACAGGATGAACACAAACCAGAATCATCATCACATGGAAAACCCTACGACACACGCAAATGTGAACAGTTCATGAAACCAGTCAAATTTGTCACGGGAGGCACTCTTCACCCCGGAAAAATGGAACAAGGAACAGACAGGCACGTAGTCCCTGAAGCAAAACACATCGAAACACTCAGGCCACAGACCAATACAAAACTCAGAACTACCGGACCCAGACTTATAAAAGTAGACGAATTAGATGAGGACAAATCTGAGGGAGAGACATGTGACATTTGCAACGATATCAACGTGCGTCTAGGAACAACCTCTACTCCAAACATAAACAAAGACAACATAACACATTCAGTCAGTCCCATACAAATCACCACCATCGCCAACACCACGCCAGCAAGCACTACCATCAGTGAAAAATGTGTGAAAGCATTGAAGAAGCGTGTGACAAAACGAAAAGTAACCGTGTGACATCCCAAAGAGGTTTTAAAATGTCTCCCAATCAGCGGCCAACACCAAGTCACAATCCGTCTAGTACCACCTCAGAGACCGCAACAGAAACCAGCACCAACAGCAAGCCAGCTACACCTAATTATGACAATTTAGAATTTAACTTACTTTTAAATAGGCTAGAGAAAAAAGAGATACTGCAGACAGCGCAGCGGATGCTTCTTAGATTGTGCCATCCAAAGGGAGATTCTCTCTGTTTTCCAGTAACTGAACAAACAGACAGAATTATCCTTAGGACAGAAAATATTCCTACATAAGCAGAGCCGCTATTCGACTTCATGCTCCAGGTCTGCCTGCGCAGGTCAGAATCATTCGACTTGGACAAAATATATATAGATCATGTAAGAGCACACGGACGAACATATTTCGATTACTTACAGACTGGCAGTAAATGTTTTGTACACGTAAAACTCCCAGAACACATAGACAAAAAATGAATATCTTACAACATAATACAAAAAACAGTACGACAGTCAGCGCGGAAATCCCTAAAATAGCACAAGACTTGCAAGCAGACATCATGTGCTTACAAGAACCTTATAAAAGAAATGGGCAACTGATATGCCTACCAAACCATGCTACCACAATAACGGGCAGCAATGAATTTATGCAATCAACACTTGGTTACCATACAGATAACTAACGGGTACTTCACATGGGTTATTGCATCCATGTACGCCCAATATAGCCATCAAATACAGCCGTACACAGACTACATCAGAGGCCTAGAAATGTATGCCAGAGGCAAAAAATTAGTGATAAGTGCAGACATTAATTCCAGATCGATCCTCTGGAACTCAGACAGAACAGACGACAGAGGACGCATAATCACCGATCTAATACAAGAAACACAATTACATGTAATGAATACGGAAGGACCTATACCAACATGTGCAGGGTTCGATGGTACGAGCAGTAATATCGACTTTACGCTAGCAAATAATGCAGCAATGGCATATGTAACAAACTGGACTGTACACGACAACATAACCAGTAGTAATCATAATGTCATAACATACACACTAACTCACACTCAGAACACAATGACTAAATCACACACCAGACACTTGTTGTTGCACAAAGCAGACTGGAACAAATTAACGGAAATTATCCAACGACACGATCTAGAAAATATCAATGGAAGTATCGATTATAGAGCACACAAGTTAACACAGGTAATACAACATGCACAAAACACTTCAATACCGACAACAAAGAACACAAAATGCTCACCAGTACCATGGACCAACGAACTCACGAGTCTCAAACAAGATGCAAGACGCAAACGAAAATTATATCAAAGGGCGATAGCAGATAGGGACAGACGAATAAGACTTGAAGCATATAGGCATGCACAAGACTTATATAGACAGACCCTATACAACACGAGTAGACAACAATGGGAGTTATCTGTAACAACACAAACAGAGCAAAATATATGGGGGGAACCATGCAAAATACTGACAGAGGAGATAAAATCCCCACTAGTTCTGGGAACGCTAAGACAGGATGACGGCACGATGACGAGGGGATGGAGGAATACAGCGGAGTTTCTGCTGTATAAACTGCTCCCTGACGACGTTATCGATACAGACACACAATATCATGTAACACTAAGAGAAAACCTACACACACCATACAACACTGCAATTGTCACCTGTCCTTTTGCGCAAGAAGAGGTGCGCTAGCAATCTCAGAGCTCAAAAACAAGAAAGCACCTAGACTAGATGGTACCCACTCGGAAACACTGAAAAAACTAGCACCGCAGATCACCCCGTTTCTAACAACGTTACTGAACGATGCCTTACGGCTGGGCAGGGTACCTACAGTATGGAAAACCTCCAAAGCAGTCATTATTAAGAAATCAGCGGATAGGGATCCTTCAGATCCAAAGACTTACAGGCCAATATGCCTAATAAACACCCTAGCAGAGATTCAGGAGAAGCTACTGTGTAAGCGCCTGCAAACACACAGAGCTCTCAGGGGTATGAGCCAACACCAGTTCGGCTTCAGAACTGGCAGATCTATAGATGATGCCATCAACCAGGCCCTGCACATAGTTAACACCACAAAACAGAAATATGCCATGGCAATAATGATTGACATTGCCGGAGCATTTGATAATCTCTGGTGGCCCGCACTGTTTCAGAGGCTAAGACATCTGGAGGTACCGCAGTCACTGTTCAAAAGTTTTCTAGACTACTGTAAAGACCGAGTAGTCGAATGGCAGATGGGTAGCCGGAAAGTAATTAAAAGAATTACCGAAGGCTGTCCTCAAGGGTCGATCTGCGGCGCCAACTTCTGGGACATAACAATCGAACCCTTCCTACAACTTTTGGATGGGGATGACAGGTCAGACGGAACTGTCGCCTACGCAGATGACCTATTAGTTGTAGCCACTGCAAACAACAGAGCCCAGTTAGAAGAGAAAGCCAGTGGAATACTACAAACAATTACTCAGTTGTGTTAACAACTACAAACTCAGGATAGCCGAAAACAAAACAAAAATATACACTTTACTGAAAGGATCACTCCAAAAGAATCGTTCGGTTAAAATTGGGGACACAAACATCAAACGAGAACACATTACGCGCTATCTTAGGGTACACATAGACGAAAAATTGAATTTGCACGAACACGTAAGGCTAACAACAGACAAAGCAGAAAAAATAGTACACAAACTGGTAGGGCTAATTTCAAAACAGTACATACTACCTCTACCACTCATACGTACATACCACTGTGCGCTCTTCGAATCAGTTTCAAACCCCTCCTTGCCTTAATGTAATATAGTCTGGCTGACTAGAAGTTAGTTTTCTTGCTTGTTGATGCTGGTGAAATGCGCTTTTCCTGTCTTGTTGGGATTTTACGTATCTATTTTTGATGTTTGTTGTTTGTGATTTTCGATGTGTATGTGTGGTTAATTGACTAGTATGTTTTTTATTCACAACGACAGATGGTTTCGTTTTATTATAACATTTTGGTTGTTTTCGCTAGTATGTATTTCACCGCCTACTTTACGCGAGTTTCTCGCGCATTACACTAGTGCCCTCTCTCGTTAGATGTTCCATAGCGCAAGCTTTCTGTTTGACACTAGCACACAGGTAAATTGTTTCTATATTTTCTATTTTACATAAATGTTTTTAAATGGTCTGATATATTTTATTTATTAAGACAGAAAGTTTGAATTAACACAACTTTTAATCATTTTTGGTGCGCTTATGTATGTATTCATGGATTTTAATATGCGCGATTGTCTGGCACATACAAGTGCCCTCCCTCGGCGAAACCATCTGCCCTAGTGCTTTCACACTCTTGTCCCGATAGTTCATAGGCGAAGTAATGGTGCTAAACTGTTCGCTTTGACCCTGTGCCCATAGTCATGTTGTACAAATGGAGAAGATGTCTTAATTATTGACGACGCCTTTGGCACAATTGTTTTATTAATCTCCATTGCATGATGTAATTTTAGTAAGTAACTAAAGATTTTATGCCTGTATTGCTCTGGTAATTTCACTATTACTTAAGCTTTTTCTAATAAAAGTGTCTACCTGTTCAGGATTTTTTACTTCTGATGAAGGTATATTTATATGTACCGAAACTTTGGTCAAGAATGTTAATAAATTTTTATCCTGCAACTGTTTTTGGTTGTCATCCTTTATCGTCAACAAAATTTTATTTATATTTCAACCTTAAATTACTGTTATTTTGAAAAGTATCATTCTTTGTAAATGCTGTAGATAATACGAAAGAAAACAAAACTGTAAAAAGATGAAAAACAAAAATTGTAAGATGTACGACCCGTTTTAAACATCAGGTAACAGGTCTATAATTTGGCAATAAATAAATAAATAAATCACGTTCTCTTCACCGATGAGTGTTTCATATGCCTTCAACCAGACAATCGTCGGAGACGTGTTTCGAGGTAACCCGATCAGGCTAAACGCCTTAGACACACTGTCCAGCGAGTGCAGCAGGGTGGAGGTTCCCTGCTGTTTTGGGGCGGCATTATGTGGGGCCGACGTATGCCACTGGTGGCCATGGAAGGCGCCGTAACGGCTGTACGATACGTGAATGCCATCCTCCAACCGATAGTGCAACCATATCGGCAGCATATTGGCGAGGCTTTCGTCTTCAAGGACGACAATTCGGGCACCCATCGAGCACATCTTGTGAATGACTTCCTTCAAGATAACAACATCGCTCGCATGTTGTCCGGACATGAACCCTATCGAACATGCCTGGGATAGATTGAAAAGGGCTGTTTAAGGACGACATGACCCACCAACCACTCTGAGCGATCTACGCCGAATCAGCGTTGAGGAGTGGGCAGTCTGGACCACCAGTACCTTGATGAACTTGTGGATAGTATGCCACGACGAATACAGGTATGCATCAATGCAAGAGGACGTGCTACTGGGTATTAGAGGTACTGGTGTGTACAGCAATCTGGACCACCACCTCTGAAGGTCTCGCTGTATGGTGGTACAACATGCAATATGTGTTTTTCATGAGCAATAAAAAGGGCGGAAATGATGTTTATGTTGATCTCTATTCCAATTTACTGTGCAGGTTCCGGAACTCTCGGAACCGAGGTGATGCAAAACGTTTCTTGATGTGCGTACATGTATTCTGAACCCAGTCGCGAGTGAGACCACACGCAGCGTCTCGTACCCTCAGAGAGCGGCGAAAGAAATGTTAAAAGTTCTCTGTCATATTACTGTTATATGTGTGTTGGGAATTTGGGTTGGACGGGAAGCGTGCTAGTGTAACTGAAGCAGTCACGGCGCCGCTCGCGTAAAGCGGGAAATAAAGATTCGAGTACCGGTCCGGTATAAATTTTCACTTCTCGCCACTGAATTACTTTAGTGCCCTCATGCAGCTGACGTCTATATTTCTCTTTCATCATCTCTGCCATATGTTTTCTACCTGGGGTGTTAGTCCGGTAAGTGAAGGAGTGCGTATGTGAAGTCTGGAAAGCTGAAGGGAGTTAAGGTGGACTGAAACTGTTGGGTGAGCCACAAGACTTGCCTAGATAGCTCTTTTGATAAGAGAATAGTCCGGTAAGTTATAGGACCGTGTTCGAGTTCCGATCAGGAACAGAACTATCACCTACCAGAAAGCAGGATGAATTTTATTCCTAACATTGAATCTCAGAATTACTTCCTAATTTTTTCTATATTTTTACTCGGATTTAATGCCATTCTCTAATTCTGCTTGTGAAGATGTCGATGTCTACTATTATTTCCGCCGAGCGGGGTAGCGCAATGGTTAGCACCATGGACTCGCACTCGGGAGCACGATGCTTCAAACCCGTGTCCGGCCTTCCTTATTTAGGTTTTCCGTGATTTCACTAAATCGCCTTAGGCAAATGCGGGGATGGTTCCTTCTAAAGGGCACGGCCGCTTTCCTTCTCCATCCTTCCCTAATCCGAGCTCGTGCTCCGTCTCTAATGACCTAGTTATCGACGGGACGTTAAACACTAATCTCCTCTTACTCGTACAATTGTTTTCTAGGAAGTTTCTTCCAAGGATGTCGGCACAAACTTTGAACGAAAACCTTACAAACTTCTCCTCAGTCCTGGGATACTGGGCTATGATCTTCTGGCATGACTTTTCTTTTCGTACTTGAACACTACTATCTCCCAGTAGTGCTCTGACACTTTTTGCAGTTTACTTTATCAGCCTATAAGTCTTTCAGGGGATGCGCAGCACCGACGGAAAGCGACGGTTTGTTTCCCGTTGCAAACAAAACTATTTCAAAAGCAGAATTCTACGAGCCTATCTGATAGAGCAGTTCCAGATTCGTATAGTGCGATATTCATTTTATCGACATGTATCAACAGGGACAGTAAAGCTGGAAGAATAACCAGGACTCCAGCAGTGACGGAACTACCCTGGCCTGCACTGACTGGTAAGGCCAAGCATGCAGAGATACAAAATCGCTGCCGTACTCATTTTTATTCTTCGTCATTTACTCTCCCTGTTCGTACATATCGATAAAATGAATATGGGACTAGAATAATTTGGGAGCGCTCTGTCAAATGGGCAAGCAAAACAGCGATTTAAAAATAATTTTGTTTGTAATGGGAAACAAACCGATACTTTCTGTTGACACTGGGCGTCACATGAGAGACATGACAAGCAGGAATTGTTTTGGCTGACTCTGGCTTCACAATGAGAAAACTAAATGGTAAATATTTGCTGAAACTCCTTAGAAATGCGCCTGACGACTATTAGGAGTGGCGGTCCAGTCATCCAGTATATGAAAATGAGGGTACATGGTGAGTTGCAACATACTTTACACGTAATTTCAAACCTTAAAAAAAAAACTCAAAATGGTGAAAGGAAATAAGTTTATCGCTTACTACGATTTCGTTGTTTATGCAGTAAAATTCCCTCTTGGAGCATAACGTTTTAATTTATTACTTCTTTACTACCAAACATATTCACTATACATTTTGCAGACAGTATTCCCATATAGCACTGAATGTACGAGCAAAACTACACCATTCCACGACACATAGTTCAAGAGATATGACGTCATAAACACCGAGCTACGTGAAAAATTTCCGCATTATGCAAGATGATTAAATTTGTTATTCCGTTGTTACGAACTCTACTCCCGACTATTTTCGCACTCTCCATTGGACATATGCCGCTGAATGTACACACAAAAATATTTCACTGCACGACACATAGTTGAGGAGCTATGGCATCAAATACTGAGATGCGTGAGACACTGCCACATCATGCTTGACATTTTAATTTGTAACTTCTTAACTACTATCTCTATTCACAACGCATTTTACAAACAGTAGATATACATACCACTGGATGTACCTGCAAAACTGTATCACTGTACAGCACATACACTACTGGCCATTAAAATTGCTACACCAAGAAGAAATGCAGATGATAAACGGGTATTCATTGGACAAATATATTATACTAGAACTGACATGTGATTACATTTTCACGCAATTTGGGTGCATAGATCCTGAGAAATCAGTACCCAGAACAACCACCTCTGGCCGTAATAAAGGCCTTGACACGCCTGGGCATTGAGTCAAACAGAGCTTGGATGGCGTGTACAGGTACAGCTGCCCATGCAGCTTCAACACGATACCACAGTTCATCAAGAGTAGTGACTGGCGTATTGTGACGAGCCAGTTGCTCGGCCACCATTGACAACACGTTTTCAATTGGTGAGAGATCTGGAGAATGTGCTGGCCAGGGCAGCAGTCGAACATTTTCTGTATCCAGAAAGGCCCGTACAGGACCTGCAGCATGCGGTCGTGCATTATCCTGCTGAAATGTAGGGTTTCGCAGGGATCGAATGAATGGTAGAGCCATGGGTCGTAACACATCTGAAATGTAACTTCCACTGTTCAATGTGCCGTCAATGCGGACAAGAGGTGACCGAGACGTGTGACCAATGGAACCCCATACCATCACGCCAGGTGATACGCCAGTATGGCGATGACGAATGCACGCTTCCAATGTGCGTTCACCGCGATGTCGCCAAACACGGATGCGACCATCATGATGCTGTAAACAGAACCTGGATTCATCCGAAATAATGACGTTTTGCCATTCGTGCACCCAGGTTTGTCGTTGAGTACACCATCGCAGGCTCTCCTGTCTGTGATGCAGCGTCAAGGGTAACCGCAGCCATGGTCTCCGAGCTCATAGTCCATGCTGCTGCAAACGTCGTCGAATTGTTCGTGCAGATGGTTGTTGTCTTGCAAACGGCCCCATCTGTTGACTCAGGGATCGAGACGTGGCTGCACGATCCGTTACAGCCATGCGGATAAGATGCCTGTCATCTCGACCGCTAGTGATACGAGGCCGTTGGGATCCAGCACGGCATTCCGTATTACCCTCCTGAACCCACTGATTCCATATTCTGCTAACAGTGAATGGATCTCGACCAGGCGCTACAGTCTGGAGCCGAGCGACCGCTACGGTCGCAGGTTCGAATCCTGCCTCGGGCATGGATGTGTGTGATGTCCTTAGGTTAGTTAGGTTTAATTAGTTCTAAGTTCTAGGCTACTGATGACCTCAGAAGTTAAGTCGCATAGTGCTCAGAGCCATTTTTTTGTATGAGAAATCGGTTGGAAACTTTAATCATGTCAGCACGTTGTAGGTGTCGCCACCGGCGCCAACATTGTGTGAACGCTCTGAAAAACTAATCATTTGCATATCGCAGCATCTTCTTCCTGTCGGTTAAATTTCGCGTCTGTAGCACGTCATCTTCGTGGTGTAGCAATTTTAATGGCCAGTAGTGTAGTTCAACAGATACTACGTCATAAACATTGATTGCTTGAAAATGAAACTACAGGGCGAAATTCGCTAGAGTGTAGGTGAAATATGTGTACAAATACGTGCGTAATATGTTAAATATATGTGAAATATATTTAACTTGTGGGAACACGGGCAAAGACACAGGTAAAAAGCTCATCCTACTCGTCTGGAATGATTTCAAGCAAATTTGGTTCACATATTAGTTACGATCTGGCAAGAAACAGCCTCCTATTGGAGTGAGCGTGATAACGTGGAGAGAGAAAGGGGAAGGAGGGGATGGTCAGACAGTGAGGCGGAAAGAGGAGATGGATACAGACAGGGGGAGGAGGAGATGGACAGAAAGTGGATAATAAGGAAATGATGGACAGAGGAAGGAAGAAGAGGAGATGAATAGGAAGAGGGGGTGACTGAGTTGACAAAGAGAGGGGGAAGGAGGATATGAACAAAGGAAGTTGGGGAGGAAATGGAATTAGATGGGGAGACGAGGAGTAGAACGACAAAGGGCGAAGGGGCAGAGGGACAGGGGGGAGCAGATGGAGAAATACAGTGGGAGGAGGAGATGGACAGAGAGAGGTGCAGGTAGAGATGGAAAGAGAGTGGGGGGAGGGTGTAGAATGTTGACATAGGAGGCGCTGGAGGAAGTGGACAGAGAGGGGATGAAGGAGGAGTTGGACAGTGAGAGGAGGAAGCAGATAGATTAGTGGAAGACTGGAATAAATACAAACCTGGGCAATTCTGGGTACTCAGCTAGATAAAATATAAAATAAACGTCAAGACTGAAATTTAGTGATGGAGATCAATATTTTTGTTCTGTAATTATTTAGCAAACGTTTATCTTTGAGATGCGACGAATTTTGTCCTCTAAACAGCTATATCTAGAAACGTTATTCATGTTTCCTTTTCCAAGATTGTGCGTAACATCATTAGTTTAAGACGGATTTCATATTTACTGTTCCGCAAAATAATTCCTTTGTGTCTTCAGTTTGAGAGTACCTGGAAATAGGCAACTTTTAAAACGTTCATATTCTCAACATGATCCCGAAGGAAAAGTCCGTGACCGCAGTCCACGTGTTTCATGCAGATTGCGGCGCTAGCGATTTCGCTCTGCGCCGTAATTACTCGGCAGTAGGTGACAGAAAAATTAATCGCTACACTCGGATTAACTTTTTTCACTCCTGTAATTGTGTAACTGATGCTAGATAAGGTCTGGCAGTTTCGCTTAGACCCACTTAGACGTACTCCATTACTATGAGGCCTGTGGCAATCTGACTCCTACTCAGAAAACTCCTTAAATCCTACCGCTGGCTTGGAAGATAAGACACGGCGTGCTGTATCCACTGAACCACCAACGAGTGTCCCACTAAACCTCATCGGCTAAGTTTCCGTAAAAATTAGTTAATATACAAAAGGGTAAAAAACTTCATATTGATTGAAACACTTTGGATTCCTCGTAACAGCTCAGCTTTATTTTAACCTTGGCAAGGGCTTTCTTCGCAATCGTTGCCTCCTCCTGCTTGTTACTAAGATTATCTGCTTACACTGGCCTGTCGCTAGTAAGTCCCGTCCTAGTAAAATGAGCAGTAACGGTGCTACATACTTCTTCCGAACGCTTGTATCGTATTGTGAATGCGTGGTACCTACAGCCCATAACTATCAGTTACTAAAGCTCCAGAAACAACTATCGCCTGTGCTCACCAAAGGAAAACCCACAATTTTACTATGTGGAAACCTGCGTTCGCTTCCCTCTGAACCTCTTGAACCCTACCGAATCCACGAAAATATTGAACATTTAGACTTTCAACCGATCAGCGCTGCAGATACAGTTTCAACGGCTTTTGCCACCGTCATAGGCGTTCCGATTTGATCTGTCCCCTCCTCAATAATGCCAACCTGCCGTCGGCTGCTCCCTCCTCTGAGGACCACAGGTGGTATTATCGATCTTTCCAATGCACGGAAAAGTTCCAGTGATGCCATGGGGAAACAGAGCTCATTTGCTTAGGATATTCAGGTAATCTGGCAATTTCTTCAGGAAATCCAGCAGATATCCTTGCCTTATTAAAGGAAAAAATCTACCACACACTGAGACTGTCTTTAGTTTCATGTTCACATGTGTGTGAAATCTTATGGGACTTAACTGCTAAGGTCATCAGTCCCTAAACTTACACACTACTTAACGTAAATTATCCTAAGGACAAACACACATACCCATGCCCGAGGGAGGACTCGAACCTCCGCCGAGACCAGCCGCACAGTCCATGACTGCAACGGCCTAGACCGCTCGGCTAATCCCGCGCGGCTCTTTAGTGTCATCCTTGAATTATAATTGCTCCCACAGTTTCCTTAACCGTACCCAATGTACAAATAATCCTGTTGGCAGAATATCCGCAACTGAGCATTATAGCAGAGGTTGAAAATACAGCTTCAGTTGTAAATTACTTTATTTTCACACGACCGGTTTCGGACTGTTATATGGGGCAGGGGAATGAAATTACAATAAAGGAAAAAAAAAAGCTTTCGCTCTACTGATGAAACTGTTTGTATCCATATAAAGTAACCTGCAGTCGGTGGGGTTTGGCATTGCAAAGTCTTAGTAAAAGCGGTCCATGTGAAGAGGTGCACAACACACACTCTGATATAGATACGCTTCGTGAACTCCAGCGAAACTTTGGCTGTCTCCACAGCGACTAGTCCTTCATTGAAGGCATTCCGAATAAAGCAACAAGTCGCTATGCCTGTAAAACAAATGTGTGGGGTATTCCACTTCTACCTCCAGGACATATCCCTCACCAGCATCCTCATCCATATCTACGATTTTTACTTCAAAGTGACTATTTCCTCCTCAGGCAGCCACAGGAACCCTCCAAATGGTAGCCACTATTACATGGTGTAGCTGTAGAAGTTGTTTACATCCAGGTAAAGGATGTAACTTAAATCATCAGATGACTTGTACTCTATTCATTCGTGGGTTGTTCGCCTTGGGGTACCTGTGCATGCACTGGCAACGTCCCCCATGAACCCCTCATTCGAAGAAGAGCAGCATGCCAACATCGGTCAACAGTTCAGTGCTGACACGCATCTTCCTTAACAATGCGTTCCACAGAAGTCCTGATGCAGCGAAATGGAAGGCAGGATCCAGATAGTACGTGCCAAGGTATACACTACGGAACTTCTTGAAGATGTCTGCGAGAAGGTGTACATCTGTGTTCATAATCTAGCATATTCTCCTAAATCAGGGATACCCAACTCCTGTCAAATATTCACTGCGTGCTTGTGCTTCACATCCGTTATGACAGTATCTGTTAGTTTGTTGGAGAATGCGATTATATCGGACAACATGATTTCGTAGCGTTTCACCATCGAATCCAGGTATGGAAAGACCACCGTCTTTGTTACAAGCTGAAATACTGCATTATTGGGATATGCGGTCTTGTCTCAGCAAGTTTCTGAACAGACACTTGCATGAAACAGTGTGAATCCAGGAAGCGGAGCGTTATTCTTGGTGTGATGCTCTTTGAAAACGAAAAGTACTTCTCAACGGTGTCAGGGATGACACTGATCTTATCCTCCTAGAACCCGAAATCACTCAAGTATTGTACGAGAAAGTGGGCATCATAGCCGCTCAATATATGGTACAAGGCGTGGCGGGTATGTGCAGTGGCAGTCGCGTCCCAAATTGACCTCTGATGATGATTCTATAGGTATGTGGAAATGATTTCTGTTCATGCTGTTTTTTCTATGTGTGCGTATTTCTTCTTTTAGCTGCAACCTGATAAATAATTTCTTCTCCTCCTTCTTCTTCTGTTGGAGATGGGAGCATACCATTACCCCTGTTGAGCGACAGCGCTCTCGATGGTCTTGTTAAGTGGCTTGGTATTCCAGAGGATGGTGGCTGGATAAATCCCGAGTCATGTGAACTTAAGTACCCGTTTCTCTCTCACTCCCTTTCTATCTTTCTCTCTCTCTCTCTCTCTCTCCCTCTCCCCCTCTCTCCCTCTCCCTCTCCCTCCGTCACCCCCTCCCTCCCTCCCTTTCTCCCCATGTGCGTGAATAATGCAGTTATCCAACGTGATGTTCTTTGTTTCTGTCTGTTGTAGAAGTCCTCAACAAGATAGCGGCATTGTGGATAGATTCGGTGCCACAGCCAACTCCTATAATAAATAACTCAACAGCCCCAGTCGCCCATAGTAATTACTGACGATGACGACGATATGCAGAAGATCCGCGTATTAGAGCCAACACAATGAGTTCTTGGGGGATGACACCAGCCGTCAAGGAGCGATAGTAGTCCTTTCTGTTCTTCTCCTTTACAATAAAATAATGTGCCATACAGAGTTGCATGATTGCATTACTAAAGTTATGTGCTGTTGTCTACTTGTAGGTGCCCTCGATAATGATGAATTCTGGGCGAATGTTCTGATGCAACCTATGAGGCCATTCTCAAGCGTTAGTTCGTGGTAGATGACATCAGTCATCGAGGAGTAAATACGTGAGTAGTTGTTCTTTCTACTCCTTCTTCTTCTGCAATACTAACACCCAACACACATTCTAGGTGCACTCGATGAAGTTAGCCAGGGGAGTGTGGATTCACAGACAAATTTGGACCAAATAATGCTTGAGATAGCGACCAACAGGGTCCTGTGGACTCATTCAGACGTGAGTAGAAAGACTATAGACGCCTAGACGTATCTGTTTATTTAATTATGCAAGTTACTTAATATTTTCCTTCTTTTTTCTGTGCAGGGGGTATAGAGGATATTAAGGGTGGCAGTCTTGTGCCTGCAGCAGCAGATCCGACGATGGTATAGCTGTAGCTGGACATGTAGCAGCAGTTCGGCCCGTCGTCTGTGATGATGTACCAGCAGCCCAGTCCACTGGTTATGATTATGTAGTCCAGTCCATCACCCATGGGGATGTACAAGCAGCCTGGCCGATCACTTGTCATGATGATTTACCCACAGCAAACCATGTTGCAGCCCAGTCCATCATCATCTGTGATGATGTACTCAGAACCAGAAGCGCAGCAGCGGCAGCAGTCTGCCCCATCACCTGCAGTGCAGGGCAGACCGTCGACACCACAGGCGAGTCTGGCATCGTGACTTTGGTCCATTTGCCGTGGTCTGGGCCACACTCTCCGTGGCCTGGCCCATCTCGTGGATGTCGCTACCAACAGAGATCACTGAGACATTCTGTTGGGTCTAGCAGCAGCAGCACCCACACCTGTGTTGCTATGGATCACCAAGTAAGTCCTGTAGCTGCACTCACTCAGTGATTGCTGGTGCTTCCCCACACTAATAACTAAAATGCGATCTACTGACAGCCTGCCACTTTCCTTAATGCTTTTCAAGCAGTTGTGGAAAAGGGAATCACTGGATACATCAATGATCCACAGAAACCCACCATCAAGTGCGAAGCAGTTGTGTACTGTGAACTACGCACCCTCCGAAGGAAGACAGTGATGCTGATGTTGGCTGAGAAATGGAATGACATCGCGAGGCGGTCAATCGCAGAGTGGTTCGAACCCTTTACCAAGAGCGTCATACTGGACCATTTCTTCCGAAATGCAGGAAGGAGAGTCCAGTAAGGCAATTGGCAGTATATTCCATCTGGATATGTACTTACATGTCATTGATCCACTTACTGGGTGACCCAGTTTCATCCTTCTTCCAGAAGGTATATTGCTAAAACAAGCAAGCATTAATGACCAGAATCTTAAGGATAATTATTACTTTGCATGGGCGCTTCTGGCTAGCGATAAAAATTACCGTTAAAATGCACATTATCCGACAACGTATAAAACACCTGATATCTGCCGGCATTAAAATTTCCAAGGCATCACATTCCCTGTAAAATTTCAGGACATTCCAAAATTCGAGAGGCAGAACCACGATTTTTCATTTACATGCGTTAACACGCTGGACGTCGATAAGCCAGATGATGAAGGCGACAATGAGCATGCAACAAATAAATAAATCGTAAATTAGATTGGTCCTTCTACCTTTCAAAATTAGCCAGTCAGTGCCCCAAACACGTAGACCAGTTGTTAATCTCTGAGGGCGAGCAGCAACACTACGGGTGGATCAAAAACTTGTACCGCCTACTTTCCGCTCAAATGCCCAAACATAACGGAGCGTGGCATTTTTGCCATAGATGACTGAACTCGTTTATCACGAGTGAGTATCGAGAAAGGCAGCTCACTGACTGCTCAAACCAGCAACCAGTAGGTGTGGGAATACCTACCCAGGATAAACAATTCTTAAAGATTAAGAAGGCCGACCACCAGGAGCGATGCCGCTTCGTCGCCTATTCTGACTTCGAGTGTCTCCTAGCCCCTGTGGCGCATTGTGAAGGTGACGCCTCTACCTCCCATTCTATCTTCATAGAACGGCGTTTACCGTATGCGGCAGTGTATCAAGCACTGGAGAGTCACTCCAGCCAGTCTATTCTGTAAGGAATTAATACTGGAACAGCTACTGAGAATCACCAAAGACAGCTTTGGTCATTAGTGAAAGGAACAGAAATGACTCCCATCAGTGATCAGACCACAATGACCGTTCACGCAGAAGTGCCCCTTTTGATAGGCGAAAGCCGCATATTGCAACCAATAGGAAACGAGAATGCTTATCGGTGCCAAGGCAGATACAGGATGACAATTATTGAACTATATGAAATAAAATCGCCATAGCTTCTGAACAGTTTGCGTTAGGACGTTCAAACTGCACGGTTGGCTGCGGGGCATGATGGGAGTTAGTACGCGCATGCACACGTGCCTTGTTGTTGTCGGCCATCTGCACGTGAAAATGTCACGGTACAGCGTGCCTGAGCGTTTAGTACTTGTGAAGGATTATTATGCGCCGGCCGAAGTGGCCGTGCGGTTAAAGGCGCTGCAGTCTGGCACCGCGAGACCGCTACAGTCGCAGGTTCGAATCCTGCCTCGGGCATGGATGTTTGTGATGTCCTTAGGTTAGTTAGGTTTAACTAGTTCTAAGTTCTAGGGGACTAATGACCTCAGCAGTTGAGTCCCATAGTGCTCAGAGCCATTTTGATTATTATGCGAGCAATAACAGCCCAACTTTGGCTCACAGGAAGTTTGTGACCGAGTTCAAGCTGAATACAACAGGTCCAAGTGTGCTAACAATCAAGCATTTGATAAGCAAATTTGAGAGAACGGGTAGTGTTCGTGATGACAGTGTCGGTATTGGCGGTAGTCCAAAAAGGATGAAAACGCTTGAAAACGTCGAGAAGACACCCAAGTGTTTCGAATGATCCCGAGGAAATCTGTCAGACGAGCTGCACTGTGAATAAACCGGGAGACACTGCGACAAATTGTTGTTGAAGACCTGCATCTCTTCCCATACAAAATTCAAACCCAACGACCATTAATCCGAGGGCCATGGAACAGCGGTTGTGTTTCGCCACCACTATTGTCAACAGAATTGACGAACAGGACTTCGATGTGGATGTGGTTTGGTTTAGCAATGAAGCCTACTTCCGTTTGAATTGGTTCGTCAGTAAGCAAAATTGGCGCATTTGGGGGACTGAGAATCCGCATTTCGCGATCGAAATGTCTCTTCACCCTCAACCCAGTGTACCTGGCAAATATTCTCCCAATGGTTACAGAGCTTTTCCCTTAATGATACAATCACTATCCATGTATTCACGTACCGGCAACTGCAGACAGCCACCAGCCACTGCTATCTGAAAAGGCCTGCCCATGAGACTGCGATATTGCCAGCTACTTGTGCAGACACACCCTGCCTCTCTGGCAAGGCCGGCCCAGGCGCGAGCTCTGGCTTTGACAGTTGGTTGATTGAATTGAGAGAGGGGACCAAACAGCAATATCATCGGTCACAACGGATTAGGGAAGGAAGTCGGCCGTACCCTTTCAAAGGAACCATCCTGTCATTTCCCTTAAGCGATTTAGGGAAATCGCGTAAAACCTGAATCAGGATGGCCGGTCGGGGGTTGAACCGTCGGCCTCCCAATTGCGAGTCCAGCGTGCTAGTCACTGCGCCACCTCACTTTGTGGACTCTGATGCGCTGCGTTCACACGTGACCAACTCACACTGATGTCAAAGTACATATGTACATTTTCCAGAAGAAGTTGCACCTCAGTTTGCACATTAAACGACTGGCCGCTTACCATGTACAGAAAGGTTCATGTGGGTCCTTAGATGCAGTCTGCTGTGGAGAGGTGGCACTTTCTGAAATGTATTCAGCAAGCTTCTACAATTTTAACTCCAGTACTCAGCGAGCCATATTGGCAGCGCGTAATGAATACTTATTTGAACACTGTAAGAGGAGGAGGAGGAGGAGCAGGATGAGAAGAAATAAAAAATAGAGTTTGTTAAAAACAGACTATATCATTTATTGTTAATCCAGCTTAAATTTATTTCTAAATTTTCTGAGGAATAAAAGTAATCGCTTATGTGATCACCATCACACGTTTCCCAGAGTCTCTGACTATCTGCACAGTTATAATCTTCAAAGTTCCTTATTGATGCACTTTTGAAAATGTCACAAAGCCACAAAACTTCTAAACGATCTTTGACATAGATTAGGAGCGATTTCACTATTTCTTCACACAGCAGTTCGTCTTCATCTCACCACTTTCCGTGGTAATTGTGCTTTAACCATGCTGCAGTCCGGCGCGTCTTCGCACTCTGTACAGTTCTAAATGGTTTAGGTGAAGCGACGATTGTTGAGAATATTATCAATACAAACTCAGTGTTTTCGAATGCAAGGAATGCAACATTCTGAAACACAAACTGTCCACACTCATCGTAAAACATTTGCATGTCTGCGAGGATGTTCACACTTGAGGTACCATTGCGGAATGTCTCTGGCATGAAGCAGCACTGCCACATTTATACTAATCCCTGCACAGTTCCTGTCAGATGTGAGTAATTAATCGTCCAACAATAATGCATCTGCCGCTGCGTTTGGAGGGAATTGTGTGATGAACCAGATTCAGTACAAATGTCTGTAGCGCCTGTCTTGATATTTTCGTTTTGCTTTGAGCAGTCACGACAACTGGTACTAATTCCTTAAACTTCTGTGGGCTGAGCACACATCCAAATTCATCGCCCTCTTAGTAAGATGAGCGAAACCTTGAGTACATACTGTAGAGCTGACTGACGTCACTGTCCCAGTCAAATTGTCGATTATCTGACAGGTAATATACTGTATTTAGGAACACTTTGATATTATTTAGGTTTGCACGTGTTAAATACGCTGGAACCCTTAGTCACCTTCCCTCTCCTGTCGGTCTGCAGCCTCAGAATAATGAATAGAGGCGTTTCTAGCTGAAAAGAAGTACAGGGAAATTACCGACACGACCCCAATTTTGTGGCCAGTCGACACCTTCCTTCTTCTGCTTCTGAACCCCACCCATTTCTAAAAACGGGGACATTCAGCTCATTTTATTAATTAAAATTTAACCGAATTATATCAATTAAAATTATTAATTTTACCCGAACACAAGCAATTAAAAATCTCACACACGAAAAAAATTTAAATTTTTTTTTTCATTTTTGTTATGTGTAGCCTTTTGTACTCTTCTGAGCCTAGACCGCGACTGATATTGGAAAATTATCCAGGGTCAGACAAGGAGTTTAGCGACTGCTATTAAAATTAGCTTGTTTCATTTCTTTTCCTTTCGTATTTCCTGACCGATTGGTGGAGATCTGGCCCACAGCACAGCTCGTGTCTTTTCAATGAGATTCCACAAAGCTGCGTGTGGGGCAGCGAGACACGTCTGGAAATTTGGGGGAGGAATTTCCAGTAGCCGAATTTGCCATAGAATTAAGGGGAACATGGAAAAGTGGGACACGAACTATACAGAATAAACAAGGGAAATCTCTAAAAGGTCTTATTCTGAACTGAGAAATAAAGCTATTTTCGTTTCTGTGATATATATATATATATATATATATATATATATATATATATATATATATATGTGTGTGTGTGTGTGTGTGTGTGTGTGAGAGAGAGAGAGAGAGAGAGAGAGAGAGAGCCATTAGAGGTGGTGATGGGAGGCAGAGTGCGTCCGAGAACGGCGATCTTGGCTTAATCATCTGGGCTGGGCGTTGATCAGCAGTCCATGCTTCCTGGTCACACCAACACTCCAAACGCAGCCGTTTGTGTTACGGTGTTCCCTGCAGCCTACACATGTTCCCTAGTCCTGCTGCTTGCTGGTTTCCGCCAATGGTGCGGGATGACACGCAGTGAGTTCATTGTTTGTTCTCGAATTGCAAAGGCAAATTTGAAGGGGTTACATTGTGCTTGGTGGACAGTATAGCTATCCGTCCTTGTGATGGTCAGACTTGGTCGCCCAGAACCTTGGCGGCGAGTATGCCAGACCTCACGTCCTCGTGCAGTCCAATATCGGGCCACTGTCACATCCAAATGTCCCGCAAATAAGGATATTGCACGATTCGACCAACTGTCCAAATGTAAACCAACAATGAGCCCCTTTTCAAACCCTATCAACTGCTGATAACGCTCTCTCACATGAGTACGCAACATTTCAGTGTCCTTCACAGCACATCTGACGCTGTTCACACTCATTAATGTACTTTGGACGCCATTCTACCGTTAACAGGGAGCTGCAACTCTAATCATTTACATATCTGCCGATGGTGTGTACGTATACGAAGTTACACTGACTTCCGGTCATGTCTTATGCGCATTTTTCTTCTTCTTCAGGCATTCTATATTAAGAATAGAATTGGATACGGTACACTTCTCTGAGGTACTCCTATATTTATATGTTTCCTGCCCAACAATTTTTAATAAAGAATTATCAACAGCTGTCATGTGAACTATCTCTACTTTCTGCACTTGTTTTCCGAGTAAGACTAGAACTACTCGTTTACTATTCTTCTTACACCTAGTGCTTCTAGCGTGATTAGTACTATTTTATAGTAAACAGTCTCTAAACTCTTGGGCAAGTCTAAGTATATTCTTGTAACAGAGTCATCCTTGTCAAGAGCTTCAAGTATCACTTTTGTGAACTCTCTTATAGCCGATATCGTACGTCCCCCACTTCGGAAATCAAACCGTGTTTCGGTATAAAAAAAGTTTGTATTTATTCATGTAACTCATTAACTATCTTTCATGACTGATTCACTTATTTTTGAGGATGTAGACGTAAGTGAAACTGGCCAGTAGTTGTCACTAGCTGACAGTGGGTCCTTTAGGCACACTGGAAAAATGCTTGAGCTAAAGGACCCATTTATTATATTTGTTAATGGTCCCTGTATGCTGTCTATGCAAGACTTCGGAATACCGACTGGAATCTCACCTATGCCTGCTGGCTTCTTATTTTTTTAATTTCTGTATCGCCTTCCTGACCTCAGTGCTATTGTGGGAAACGACATCATTTGTGCTTGCTGTGTAAGTGATTGTGGATGGTACAAGTGTTTTAGAAATATTTTGTTGCGATGTCTCCACAATTTCAGAGAAACGATCATTTGCAAAGTTTTCCAATGAAACTTTCCTGGCAGATTAAAACTGTGTGCCGGACCGAGACTCGAACTCGGGACCTTTGCGTTTCGCGGGCAACTGATCTTGGAAGGTAGGAGACGAGGTACTGGCAGAAGTACAGCTGTGAGGACGGCACCTGAGTCGTGCTTGGGTAGCTCAGTTGGTAGAGCACTAGCCCTCGAAAGGCAAAGGTCCCGAGTTCGAGTCTCGGTCCGGCACACAGATTTAATCTGCCAGGAAAGTTTCATATCAGCGTACACTCCACTGCAGAGTAAAAATCTCATTCTGTAAAGTTTTCCAATTCCTGTGGATTTTCTATTACGCTTCTCACATCTTTCATTTGTATGATCTTATACATCTGCATGCCATTTCATGTTTTATGATATATCAAACTAATATAAATACGGGGAACTGCAACTAGTCACTTTTTAAAATACCTTTTTATTCCATAAACCGGCTTATGAACCCTTCCAGGCTAGTCTTCAGATGGTGCACAGGACTTTAAATGACTATTTCAAAGCGTAATGTTCGGTGCTCGATTGCGAGAGCTCTCACCATTACACCGTGAAATAATATTGTAAAGTCCTCTGCACCATCTGAAGACGAGCCTGAAAAGGTTAGAAAAGCGGTTTATGGCGTAAACAAGTATTCAAAAAATGAATAATTACAGTTTTCTATATTAATATCGAATAAAGAGTCACGCGTTCTTAAGCATCCATAATGGATAAGCTTAACCAAACTGTTTTGCTTTTATTTCCAGCATTGTGTATTAATTTTTCACTGAAAGTCTTCTTTTCAGTAAGCAGTAGCCTCCTCAATATTTTTGTTACCTGTGATAGTAATCCTGGAACTGTGGATTAGTGTAGTGTTCTTTAAAAAACTGAGAAATGTAAGTATGTGGGAGAAATTCCTAATACCCGCAATAAACCATCTATTTCCGTTATTTACTGCTGTTGTAGTAGCTCCTTTCGGAAATGAATCCTCAAAAATTAATTTAAACCATGTGCAGAATTTAGAAAACTTAAAATCTACGTTGTTTTCCATGTACACCTCACCCCAGGTCTGAGTTGTCAGTGCCCTAGAAAATCCTTTTGTGGATCTGCAGTTTTGTGGGTTTTTACCAAGCCTGCCTTAGCTTTATTATCTGACAGCAATGCTCGGAGAGGCCAAGATCTTTCATAAATACTTGACAATTTTCCCTGCTGATATCAGCAAGTACAAGGGCGAGCTGAAAAGGAATGTGTCCGAAATTTTTATGGAAAAACTTCTAAAACTCTTTAAATAAAACAAATGTTATTAACATTCTACATATTTATTCTACATGTCTACATACGTATTTCGCAACATAGTCATCCTGGCGACTATCGCATGTCTCCCAACGAGAGACCAGTTGTTGATACCGTCAATAGAATATTTGACTTGTTTACGGGCCACAAACTCGCCCCTACTTGCACCGCTTCATCACTATCAAAACAAAGTCCTCGAAGGCGTTCTTTACGTCTTGGAAGAAGGTGAAGCTCGGATGGGGCCAAATCAGGACTATATGGATGATGATCGATGACAGTGAACCCAAGGCGTAGGATTGTGGAAGCTGTCACAGCACTCGTCTGTGGTCTGGCATTGTTATGCCGATGGAGAGGGTGGTCCATGTGTGGACGAACTCTTCGAATTCAAAACTCGATTACAGCACGCTGTGTCCCACACACCGACATAGTTACGTTCCACACTGCCATGTTACTCGCTAAAATTCGGAGTCTTCTAGCGACAGAGGGTTGCAAATACACTCCTGGAAATGGAAAAAAGAACACATTGACACCGGTGTGTCAGACCCACCATACTTGCTCCGGACACTGCGAGAGGGCTGTACAAGCAATGATCACACGCACGGCACAGCGGACACACCAGGAACCGCGGTGTTGGCCGTCGAATGGCGCTAGCTGCGCAGCATTTGTGCACCGCCGCCGTCAGTGTCAGCCAGTTTGCCGTGGCATACGGAGCTCCATCGCAGTCTTTAACACTGGTAGCATGCCGCGACAGCGTGGACGTGAACCGTATGTGCAGTTGACGGACTTTGAACGAGGGCGTATAGTGGGCATGCGGGAGGCCGGGTGGACGTACCGCCGAATTGCTCAACACGTGGGGCGTGAGGTCTCCACAGTACATCGATGTTGTCGCCAGTGGTCGGCGGAAGGTGCACGTGCCCGTCGACCTGGGACCGGACCGCAGCGACGCACGGATGCACGCCAAGACCGTAGGATCCTACGCAGTGCCGTAGGGGACCGCACCGCCACTTCCCAGCAAATTAGGGGCACTGTTGCTCCTGGGGTATCGGCGAGGACCATTCGCAACCGTCTCCATGAAGCTGGGCTACGGTCCCGCACACCGTTAGGCCGTCTTCCGCTCACGCCCCAACATCGTGCAGCCCGCCTCCAGTGGTGTCGCGACAGGCGTGAATGGAGGGACGAATGGAGACGTGTCGTCTTCAGCGATGAGAGTCGCTTCTGCCTTGGTGCCAATGATGGTCGTATGCGTGTTTGGCGCCGTGCAGGTGAGCGCCACAATCAGGACTGCATACGACCGAGGCACACAGGGCCAACACCCGGCATCATGGTGTGGGGAGCGATCTCCTACACTGGCCGTACACCACTGGTGATCGTCGAGGGGACACTGAATAGTGCACGGTACATCCAAACCGTCATCGAACCCATCGT
This sequence comes from Schistocerca nitens, assembly GCF_023898315.1. Classification (NCBI taxonomy): domain Eukaryota; kingdom Metazoa; phylum Arthropoda; class Insecta; order Orthoptera; family Acrididae; genus Schistocerca; species Schistocerca nitens. Next base: position 581,261,500 of record NC_064616.1, on the reverse strand, counting down.
TCTACCATTCCTAGACCGGCAAGGGAACTTGCTGTTCCAACAGGACAATGCACGTCCGCATGTATCCCGTGCCACCCAACGTGCTCTAGAAGGTGTAAGTCAACTACCCTGGCCAGCAAGATCTCCGGATCTGTCCCCCATTGAGCATGTTTGGGACTGGATGAAGCGTCGTCTCACGCGGTCTGCACGTCCAGCACGAACGCTGGTCCAACTGAGGCGCCAGGTGGAAATGGCATGGCAAGCCGTTCCACAGGACTACATCCAGCATCTCTACGATCGTCTCCATGGGAGAATAGCAGCCTGCATTGCTGCGAAAGGTGGATATACACTGTACTAGTGCCGACATTGTGCATGCTCTGTTGCCTGTGTCTATGTGCCTGTGGTTCTGTCAGTGTGATCATGTGATGTATCTGACCCCAGGAATGTGTCAATAAAGTTTCCCCTTCCTGGGACAATGAATTCACGGTGTTCTTATTTCAATTTCCAGGAGTGTACGTAGAAATGAAGAATAAATATGTAGATATTTGCTTTATTTAAAAAGAAGTAAGAGTTTTCAAATAAAAATTCGGAGGAACTATTTTTCAGGAGCCCCTCGTAGATGGTCTAAAGGCGCGTGTCCACTAGCAAGTAAACTTGCGCAAGTCGCTTGCAGAAGTTACTTCTGCAAGTTCTCTGCATGTGAAAACACCCGCAGCCAGTTGGCTTCCGCAAGTTTCGTCAATTTGGAGAAGTAGCTTCCGCAAGCTAGTGTAAACGGTACTCTGTAGCTTGCTGCAATTACTTGCTGGACTTGCCAGTTGCGAGAAGTTTTTTCGGAACTTGCAGAAGTGTATACAGTACGAAATGTCAGTCTTGAAGTTCGTGTGGACGAGCGAAAAAACACAATGGCTTATTCAGCAAGTGGAGTGTTTTCCCGCGTTGTGGGACACACAACACATGGACTTTAAAAATCGGTTTAAAAAACAAGACGCATTGGAAATTATTGCGTCAGAATTCGACACTACAGAGCCATAAATACGGAAAAAAATCCACAATTTGCGTACGCAGTATAATCAAGAACTAAATAAATCGAAGAAAAGAAAAAGTGGACAAAGTTCAAACGACCTATATAAAAATAAATGGGAATTCTTTGATTCCATGAAATTTATGTTTCGTTCCTACAAACCAAAAGAAACCGAAGATAATATGGTAAGTGAAAGAAATTTAATATTCTGCATATAGTATTTATTACTTTTATTACAGATGTATTTATGTTTACACTCTCATCAAAAATCAATTGAAATTTAAAGACGTCTGCATTGCCAGATTCATTTCTGACTTCCTTGGCCATCTGTGGCCAATTATGTATGTTTATTGATTCAAGCGGTATATTAGTTTCTGTCCATATGTCTTTGCGCAATTCTCCTTGCGTTTGTATATCTTGAGAATCAAACGTGCCAGGTGGGGCATAAACGGAATTTCTACTCTCTTCTGTGAGTAAACAGCTGTGAAGAGCACAAATCGCTTTGACAATTTGCCTCGATTTCTCTGGGTTTAGAAGAATTTGCGTTCGTAATACCCGAAAACGTGTGCATATAATCCCAAAAAAGTTTTCAGACACATTTCTTGCTCTAGAGAGCCGATAGTTAAACACACGATTTTGCTCTGGTTGGCCTCTAAAAGGGTAGGGCTTCAAAATATAATTTTTTTGAGCAAATGCGTCATCAGCAACAATGACGTAAGATACCTGCACAGTTCTACCAGGTAAATTTCGCGGAACTGGTACATTCAAAGAATTAGATTCAAGACATTCTGACAGTCTACAATTATTAAAAACTCCACCATCAGATATTCTACCATTACTGCCCACATCGAAGTATATAACTCTGTAGTCAGGTCCAATCAGTGCCAATAGCACAAAGCTTTATAATTAAAGTACACACTGCCTTATTTCTTGGGAGCCTGTATGACTATATGTTTTCCATCCATAACGCCAATAGAGTTTGGAAAATCCTATCTATTCTCAAAACCAGTAGCGATTTGTAACCATTCTTCTGTTGAAGGTACCTAAAATTATAGAAAACAAAATTATATCTGAAATTTATCCCTTTGAAGATAAATATTACATTACAATGTTTATTTTAGGGATCAGAAAACGTCAGGGAAGATGATGAGTGTGAGACAGATACAGTCCAGGAAAAAGCACAGGAAAGAAGACTTTTGAAAAGAAAAAATACCGAGGAAAATTCAGACACTATTCTAAACAAGGCAATAGAAGCGATGCACAAACCTGTTGATGAACATCAGGAGTTTGGATACTATGTGGCATCGGAATTAAGGTTCTTAATACAAATGTCAAGTCGAAAATTCAGGAGGATAATACAAAAGGCAATACTGGAAGTATCTGAGGAAGATGAAACTATAACTAATTCTTGGATGACATGTGAAAGCAGTTTCATCTACACACCATAAGAGAAAGTAATTATTATTTCTGATACTGCCCAAGTTCATCATCCACAGGGTAACTTAAGCGAATTATTTGTGTGAGTTATGAAATATCAAAATACTAACCTTCAAATATTCTCTTTTCAAACTTTCATATAGAGCCACACAGCAGTCCGTAACAACCGTACAAACGGGTACTCGGAAAAGTTACTTCAAAGAGTGAAAACTATCGCCTAAAAATTAAAAAAAGTAATTCAGTGAAATAAATATAAATGTACGACTATTGACGATAAATATTTATTTGACATTTACATGTTTCATTCTCTTACCTGTCGCTAAAAATCGAAGAGTAATTAAAAGACGACCTCTTGCTGATATAGCTTGCCGCATATTTGTATCTTGTTTCCGAATATTTGATTCTACAATTGACAAGATGTGTTCAAAACTTGAGAAAGACATTCTCAGAAAGTTTGTAATCTGAGCAAAGTCCTCTGATTTCAGTTCGTTCAGTAGTGTTTCTTGGAAACTTAAGCTTGAACGCCTCTGTATCCATTTATTTACCCAAACACTTCTCTTTCTCTTAACTTTTCGTTTTTCGTCACGCTTTTTCTTTAAAAATAACAATACAACAATACTGGCGGCTGCTCTGGTTTGTGCACACGACATTGTAATCTACTACTTGCCTGTCTCACAACGCGAACTGTAGTGTATACACTTCCGCAAGTACTTGCAGCAAGTTCGTGAAATTAACTTGCCGAAGCGACTTGCAGAAGACAACTTGCGCAAGTTTTCGTACTAATGTAAACACCTCAGCAAGTACTTGCAGAAGTTACTAGCTAGTGGACACGCACCTTAAGACTATTGCTAAGCTTTCTGATATCCTAGTAGCAGCATTTATCATTTGTACCACGCCAAAAGTGTTCGAAATGTTTTAGAAGTTTATATCAATGTCACTCTCAACACCTGTATTAATATTCGTGTCTCCACATATTATTACGTCAGTTTTGATGGCTGCGACTCTTTCTAGGACTTCAGTTAGTTTCTTGGAGAAAGAGTCCATATTACCACTAGGTGAACGGTACACGCTCATCTTAAGGGTGTCTAACTTTGTTAGTTCAACGGCTGCCAATTCAAAATGTTTATCAACACTAACTGTGATCATATCAATCTGCAAACATCCTCAAGGCTGTGGCTAAGCAGTATCTGCACACTATTCTTCCAGGGGTGCTAGTGTTGCAAGTTTCGCAGGAGAGCTTCTGTGACGTTAGGAAGGTAGGAGATGAGGTACTGGCGGAAGTAGAGTTGAGAGGACGGGTCGTGAGTCGTGGTTGGGTAGCTCAGTCCGGTTTTAGCAGCCACCCGGAAAGGACGTGCCGTACTTCCGCCTGTGGGGCGTGTGCCCTCGTGATTGTTTACTTGCGACTTAGCCTACACGTGAGCTTCGCACACCGAGATCATGCAAATACGAGTAACTTCAGAAAATCGACATTGCGATTCAACTGTTGTCCGGAATACGCACGACCGGAAGCCTTAGCTGTGGAGCGTTTCCTCCGCGAGGAGATGAGGTACTGGCGGAAGTAGAGTTGAGAGGACGGGTCGTGGACTTCTGGCTCTCGATCTCTCGATTCTCAGCGACACCGTTTTCGTTAAAATGATCCATGACGCTACGTTAGAGCGCGTTTTAAAAGCGACCAAACAGGGACTTCGTTTCCGTCAAGCTGACGGTAATATCGCCGTGGTCAAAGTCGAACATGAGGGATTAGGCATTAGAACTATTCGCGTGTTCGAACTGCCATTACCGGTGCCTGCAGAGGACGTCGTAGCGGCTTTCCGGCAGTACGGTGCTGTACGTGATGATAAGGCAGAACGCTGGGCCCACTTCCGCTGATACCCTGTCCTTAGGAGTGCGTCAAATCACAATTGATCTGCGCAGCCATGTTCCGTCTTATCTAATCATCAGCGGGTGTCGGGTCGTAATCATGTCCGACCGACAGACGCGTACTTGTTCTGAGTGTGGAAAAGTGGGTCACACCAGGTCTGAATGTCTGCAGCGACGGATAACACAGCTACCGACTGGAGGAGTGGTACTTCCCCTGTTTTCTACGAGACTTCCGATCACATATGCGACGGCACTTCAGGCGCTGCCGGTCAGCCGGCGGCTCTCGGAATCACATAAACAGCTGATGGACAGTGTTCCGATATGTCATGGACCGGTTGTGGACAACGTGACTGACGATGTGACTTCAGCCTTAGTCCGCAGCTCGTGGTCGTGCGGTAGCGTTCTCGCTTCCCACGCCCGGGTTCCCGGGTTCGATTGCCGGCGGGGTCAGGGATTGTCTCTGCCTCGTGATGACTGGGTGTTGTGTGCTGTCCTTAGGTTAGTTAGGTTTAAGTAGTTCTAAGTTCTAGGGGACTGATGACCGTAGCTGTTAAAGTCCCATAGTGCTCAGAGCCATTTGAACCATTTTGACTTCAGCCTTGTCCTCAGTTCCTGTGGTTGCTCCGGCTGCGCCAGTGGCCGACGCTGGTGTCGAACGTGACTCCTTGGTCGACTCTTTAGTTGTCCCGATGGCGGCCTTTCTGCCTGACCGGTGCGACTCCCTCCCGTCTTCGGACACGGAAGGACGACTGCGTAAACGACGCTCCCGTAAAAGACGCAAAAGCAGGCACCGTTCGATGTCGGAACGGGACACTTCTCCCTGTCCAATTGATACACTACCTGTTGAGCAAACCAACGTTCCAATGTCTGAGGCAGTGAACAACGGTGTCGTCAGTGCGTCTGTGGAACGGCGGCCCTCAGTGACTCTGGCAACGACGGAACGGAGTACTCCTGCTTCTGAAGTTCCTACCGAAGAAGGAAAGACACCTGCCGCTCTGGAGGTGTCGGCGGGCGACGGAGTCACCGCTGGCGTGGAGCGAGGATTTTGAAGAAACAGCAGATCCCGTACAGGAGTCTTCGCCGCCGCGTCTTTACAACAGCCACCCGTAGCCCCCCCCCCCTCCACACCACCCCCACCCAACCCGGTGGCACGCAGCTTCACGCATACCGTATCGTGACACTGAATGTCAATGGTGTCCACGTGTCAGTCAGTATCCATCTCCTGAAACATATAATGTAGGCTTCCGAACTAGACATTGCACTGTTACAGGAGGTGCATTAGCAGCGCTACCGCGGATAGCAGGATACGACTTCTGTACCTCTCGTAAGGTCGCCTTGGCCGTAGAGTGGCCTCTCGATTGAGGACATCATGTATCTCCCGTCTTATGGCGTTTACGATTCTCTCCACGATTGTCATTAATTTTTATGCACCTCCTGGTGCCGGGCATCGGCGTGAAAGAGCGCGACCTTGTGTGGAGGAGATTGCTCCACTGTTCTTATAGCGATTTCAACATCTCTATCGAGGGGACTTTAGCTGCGTACTCAGCCGGAAAGATCAATACCCGAATTTTATAGCTTGCCAGAAGCTGAGTCTCGTTGTTTGCGATCTAGCCCAGGGGATATCTGGAAGTTACGGTGCGCAGAGACCCGGGATTCGCGTTTCATACGAGCCACTCGGCAAGTCGGTTACACCGCATTTATGTCTCCCGTGGACTGTTTGATGCGGTGCTCGATGTAGAGCCCTGGCCTTTGGTGTTCTGACCACTGCACATATATCTGCTTCTTCTCCACCAGCAGGTTTGGAGGGGTCGGCCACCATGGAAACTCACCACTCCACAACTGGAGAACCATAATTGTTGCCAACATTATCACTGAGACGTGAACAAGGGGCGAACGGCGTCCTTGATCATAAGCGTCAGTGATGGATTGGTGGATGGAATGTGCTAAACCGACGCTCCGTCACATGTTCCTCATTTACAGCAGGGCACAACCACACCACAGACTTCTACTCGAACGTCAGCAGTCTCCACGACCTTGATGGCCAGCCACCTTCCCCGGAAGTGCAAACTGAAAGCAGCATGGTTAAGGGGAAGCTACAAACGATTGCTCACTGGAAAATGCAATGGGGCTGTGGTGCGTCCCCGCAAACCCGATGCGGTGTGGCCGGAGAATTCATCCACACATCAGATTGTGCACGAGCCAGGCACTGCAGACAAAACTTAGTAACGTGCGCAACGGGTCACCTGCCAAGAGGACATAATCGATAGCTTTGTAGAACATTATTGCAGGGTGTACTGTGCCGATGATGGGGCCGTCCTGGACTTCGTCCTGTCGCCGTGGACTTTCCATGCGCCCTCAGGGTTTAGGAGCGGATTACGTGACCTCCGAGGTAACTACCGCTATCTTCAGGGGTGTCCTGTGCAAGTCGCAAGGCGTCGATGGTCTCTCAGCTAAATTTTATCGTACGTTTTTTGTCTCATGTCTACACGATGGACGAAGATGTGTAATGATCTGATAACATCTGCAGTCGCGATTCCCCAAGTTTATGTTGGGGGTATTATTGTTACCGTTCATAAATCGACACCTGGAATTACGACGGCATACTATCACCATACCACCTCATTAAATATTGATTACAAGATTTTTGCACAGTTACTGGCGGCGTGCTGCAGATCCGTCTTATCGCGAGTCCTCTCCACTGACCAAACGACACCAGGTGGCACAGTTAACGTCCAGACAGTCACTACAGACTGTCGTGACGTGATTGCGCAGGCAGTGGCGTGCAGACTTCGTGCGGTGGTCGTAGCCGTAAATTTCAACAGCGTGTTTGACAGGGTGCGCCATGTGTTCCTACACTACTGGCCATTAAAATTGCTACACCACGAAGATGACGTACTACAGACGAGAAATTTAACCGACAGGAAGAAGATGCTGTGATATGCAAATGATTAGCTTTTCAGAGCATTCACACAAGGTTGGCGCCGGTGGCGACACCTACAACGTGCTGACATGAGGAAAGTTTCCAACAGATTTCTCATACACTAACAGCAGTTGACCGACGTTGCATGGTGAAACGTTGATGTGATGCCTCGTGTAAGGAGGAGAAATGCGTACCATCAAGTTTCCAACCTTCATAAAGGACGGATTGTAGCCTATCGCGATTGAGGTTTATCGTATCGCGACATTGCTGCTCGCGTTGGTCGAGATCCAATGACTGTTAGCAGAATATGGAATCGGTGGGTTCAGGAGGGTAATACGGAATGCCGTGCTGGATCCCAACGGCCTCGTATCACTAGCGGTCGAGATGACAGGCATCTTATCCGCATGGCTGTAACGGATCGTGCAGCCACGTCTCGATCCCTGAGTCAACAGATGGGGACGTTTTCAAGACAACAACCATCTGCACGAACAGTTCGACGACGTTTGCAGCAGAGTGGAGTATCAGCTCGGAGACCATGGCTGCGGTTACCCTTGACGCTGCATCTCAGACAGGAGCGCCTGCGATGGTGTACTCAACGACAAACCTGGGTGCACAAATGGCAAAACGTCATTTTTTCGGGTGAATCCAGGTTCTGTTTACAGCATCATGATGGTCGCATCCGTGTTTGGCGACATCGCGGTGAACGCAGATTGGAAGCGTGTATTCGTCATCGCCATACTGGCGTATCACCGGGCGTGATGGTATGGGGTGCCATTGGTTACACGTCTCTGTCTCCTCTTGTTCGTATTGACGGCAATTTGAACAGTGGACGTTAAATTTCAGATGTGTTACGACCCGTGGCTCTTGCATTCATTCGATCCCTGCGAAACCCTACATTTCAGCAGGATAATGCACGACCGCATGTTGCAGGTCCTGTACGGGCCTTTCTGGATACAGAAAATGTTCGACTGCTGCCCTGGCCAGCACATTCTCCAGATCTCTCACCAATTGAAAACGTGTGGTCAATGGTGGCCGAGAAACTGGCTCGTGACAATACGCCAGTCACTACTCTTGATGAACTGTGGTATCTTGTTGAAGCTGCATGGGCAGTTGTACCTGTACACGCCATCCAAGCTCTGTTTGGCTGAATGCCCAGGGGGATCAAGGCCGTTATTAGGGCCAGAGGTGGTTGTTCTGGGTACTGATTTCTCAGGATCTATACCCCCAAATTGCGTGAAAATGTAATCACATGTCGGTTCTAGTATAATATATTTGTCCAATGAATACCCGTTTATCATCTGGATTTCTTCTTGGTGTAGCAATTTTAATTGCCAGTTGTGTATATTCTGTCTTAGAAAGCATCGGTTTCCGTGCCAGGTTCATCAGAGTCCTTCGGCGGCTCTTCAGCGGCGTGCATTCGTTGGTCCAGTTCAATGGGCGTGTGGCGGATCCGTTACCGATGCAACGGTCGGTCCACGAAGTCTGCCCCCTCTCCATGCACCTTTATGCGGTGGCGCTGGAGCCACTCATAGGTCTGTTGACGGCCAGTTACCTGGACTCACCTTCCGCAGTTGCGTCTTTCGATATCGAACATACGCAGATGACCTCATGCTGCTGGTTCGTTCTCGGGAGGATGTCGTATATATCCTCGACAACATTTCGGCTCTTGGGAGGGCGGCTAAGAGTGTGATGAACTTACGCAAATCCAAGGTGCTGTCTGTTGGTCGCGAGTTACCCACGGAAGATCTGGCGCCCCTGCCCTGTGTCCAACGTCTCCGCTATCTAGTGATCACTTTAACGTAGTCAACGTGCCGTGCCGGCCGGAGTGGCCGAGCGGTTCTAGGTGCTTCAGTCTGGAACCGCGCGACCGCTACGGTTGCAGGTTCGAATCCTGCCTCGGGCATGGATATGTGTGAAGTCCTTAGGTTTGTTAGGTTTAAGTAGTTCTATGTTCTAGGGGACTGATGACCTCAGCTGTTGAGTCCCATAGTGCTCAGAGCCATGTTGAACCAACGTGCCGTACAGCGGCGGTCAACTTTGGGAATTGCCCGTACGATGATCAGTCACAACTCGCTAAGCTGCCTCGATCCTTGCAGCGTGTTGCCTACCTGAACGCCTGTATGACATGCAGAACAATTCATATTACGCAGGTTTTACCGATGCCGATTACGATAGGACATAGTATTCAAGCAATATTCGGATACTTTCTAACGGCTGGGTACATCTTCAAAGTCCGCTGTGACACTCGCCGCCCCCCCCCCCCCCCCCCCAATCCCACGTGCAGGAAGGCTTGGTCTTACTATCGTGCGGCGGCACTTCACATGGCCACAATGTACAAACAATAACGCGGTGTCGAGGCCTCCATTACGCACCATTTACTTGCCGTCCTTGTGCCTGTGTGCCTCTCCCCGCCGGTCCCGGTCGGTAGCACCATGCCCGCGTTTGCACACACCACGCATTCTTCGCGGAACTCAGTTATACTCGCACCGATTGCCCACGAACACGCCGGCCGCGGGCAAAGGATTTCTGCATCCTTTTCTTGCATAGTGTCGCCTCTAACGTCGTAGGACGCAAGTTATACGTAATTGTTGCGATGGACTGTGATTTGGCAGCACAGCCATCACAGTTTCTTTCCGACGCATATCAGGTCGACTTTGTATTTTGCGACCTGTGGGTGTATCCAACTAATCAGCGACTCCGTGCCATAGGACTGGCGGACTCTCTCCTCTGCGCCGTCTGTCGTGCTGTCGACGGTGATCAACACCGTTTCAATTGTATATCCGTTGCGGATGTCTGGTTATTTGGGCGACAACTGGTCGCGTGTTTTCTGCGAGTGCTGCTGCATGTTATTAACACAGAGTCCTCTCCTGCCGCAAGGTCTCGGGCAGTTCTCTAATAAAAAATAGGGCCGGACTTGGCGTATCTATATGGAGATGCTCATGACTCGTGCCTCGATTTTTGGCAGTACTTGCAGACTGCACATGCGGAGGTTGCGCGCGGTCGCCGTTATCGCGCTTGTTTTGCCAATTATCTTAACAGCTTTTTTACCTCGCCCCCACTAAGCTGTCACGTTCCCGGCGTGGCAGTCGCCCGCCCGATTCTGAACGAAACATGGCACCCCTACCACTTTCACTCGGTCCGCCTGACGTCCTTTATTGCCTTGCGGGGTTTTAAGGGTTCTGGATAGGTAGACTAGTTTTAATTCGTTTCTCCAATGTCGGTATGTGCAAAAAAAAAAAATGCCGTATGAGGGTGCAGCTCGGCAAATGGAGTGAGGAGGCACTGTGGTCAGGCCTCGGGATTCGACCCCTGCCCATCTTGTCTCCTCCAGCCTATAGCCGATTGTGACCTTAAAAAAATAAAAGAAATTAATTACATAAAAAGGCAGATGCTTTACTTGTTTCACAGCACTGAGAAATTGTAATTAGTGCGTCATTTTAAAAAAATGAAAAAAAGTTGTAGTTTCGAGTTCCTCTGGTGGAAGTAATTTTTCCTTTTTATTTCCCTTATTTAAATTGCTTACACTAAAAATTAAAAAAATACTCTCGCAGAAAAATGGTGATAGAGTGACTGCCTAGTGAACATCAGTTCATTACAAAACAAAGAGAGAGAGAGAGAGAGAGAGAGAAAAGAGCCGGAGGTCGGTAGAGTACTTGCCCGCGAAAGGCAAAGGTCCGGAGTTCGAGTCTCGGTCTGGCACACGGTTTTAATTTGTCGGGAAGTTTCAGACATAACTAGCTGTAAAACGCGTGCCAACTCTGGTATAAACAAATGACCTGCAACATTTTGAGATAGTCCTACAGTAGCAACCAGCATGATCACAGCAAGGGCCAAAAGATTATGGCCAGATACAATTAATGTCAGTTGTTCTTACAGCGTAGATAGTAGCGCACGAGAGTGCCCAGCATTTGGCTCGGATTCGATCCTTACTACGACCAGTTTTTGTATCGCTCTCTTGTTCCGTTCAAGGACACCAGCGAACAACACGTTTGCCGATACCGTCTCTTGCGGGCCACTTGAATTTGCCCGCGCAACGGCCTGATTGGCTAACTTCAGTGCTGAATAGCTCGGAAACGGCGCGACATCTCGAATTTTTTATCATCAATTACTCCTCAGCTCAACCTGCCCTGTAACACCTTTGTAAGTTTTCAGACTGTTTCTGACCACTCTGTATACACTACCTGACAAAAAATAATAATTAAGCACTTAGAAGGGGAGAGAAAACGCCATGAGACTTCACGGGTTGAGAAGATGTATAATGTTAATGCAAGGACTACAAAATCGAGTCACATTTACAAAGAAATTGGCAGTATGTGCCAACTTGATGTTGCAAACACTCTGGCCTGGATGCATCCACTGACTCGGTTGGGAAGGCTGTCATAAGGCCGCTGTATCCTTTCCTGAGGCAAGCTGGCCACAACTGTTTCCAGATACCGGTATCGAGAAGGAACAGATGTCTGAGCTGGTCCCCCACATGTTCTGTCGGGGACAGCTCTGGGGATCTTGTTGACCACGGGAGTACAACAATATAACGTAGACAGTTCACAGAGACACGTGGCGTATGGGAACGAGCATTGTCCTGTTGAAAATGGCACCATGGTAATGTCGCATGGATGGTAACACATGAGGACACAGGATGTCCGTGACTTGCCAGTATGCCGTCTGAGTTCCTTCAAACACAACTAAATGTGAATGAAGTCATACTCGATGGCTCCCCACACAGTGACGTCAGAAGTAACACTCCGTGTCTCTCAAAAACACTGGAAGAATTGGACATCTTCTGGGTAGCGATCACACTAGCCGACGTTGGTCACCCGGAATGGCAGAGAACCGCGACTCATCGATGAACACAATGCGACACCATTTATCAGCAGTCCATGCTTCCCAGTCACGGCACCAGTCCAGACACAGCCGTTTGTGTTGTGTTGTTAACGTTAGCCTACGTATGGGACGGTAATTCCGTATTCCGGATACTCTTAGTCTCCGGCTAATGGTGCGCGATGATACAAAATGTTGTAGGGAGTCCATTACTTGTTCTCTACTGGCAGCCGCACGTGTGAAGGGGTTACGGTGTATCTGGTGACCAATACAGCGATTCCTCCTTGTAGTGGTCAGACATGGTAGACTGGAGCCTTGGTGACGGTTATGCCTGTCCCACGTTCCCATGCAGTACAACTTCGGTCCACTGTCACATTCGAACGCCTTACAGATCTAGATATTGCACGTTTCGACCAGCCAACCAAATGGAGACCCACAATCAGCCCCCTTTTCAAACTCTGCCAGGTACCGATAATGCTATCTCACACGAGTACGCAGCATCTTCGTGTACTTCACAGTGATCACTCAACACTTGTTCTTCACGTCTCTGATATGCCCTACCAAGCCCGGTAACAAAGCTAAAGACGAGAAACACTAATGCTCTCTGGTGGCCATTCTACGTGTCACAGAGAATTGCAACTGCAATCATTTGCATACCGGACGATGGTGTGTACGTGTACGAAGTTACATTAGCACCCTGGCGACTCCTTCTGAGTGCCTCACTTTTTCTTTCGGGCAGTATCGCATCAACATGGTGGGGTTCCGGCTCACTTTGTTCTCGATATTAGGAAACACGCTAGCGTAAAGTTTTGGCAACAATGGATTGGTCGCTGTGGTTCTGTTCTATGGTCGGTTTGACATTCTTCTGGGGTCGTGTGAAAAACCTAGGACACGATATTCCGGTCGATACAGACATGTATCTGGCTGTTAGGATCGTCGCAGATACGTGAATTCTTGAGTGAGTAAGACAGTCGCTGTTAATTCTTCTGTGATCATGACGATCAACGTCTTGAGTAATACCTGTAATGGAACAGTTCTTCCTTTGTTATATACTGTACCGAATGCTGACGGAACACACTGAACACACTGTGATAAAAATGCACATGTTTCGTCTGCGGATTGTCGTATTACTCAGTGTTCTGTGTTGCACGTTTTGTTGGCTATATATTGCATCCTATTTCACTGTTGTGAACGTATTTTCACAGAAATGAAGGCAACTGAGGAAACAAACTGAATGAATCATAATTACATTATTTATCTGTAGCTCACCATCGGAGATCACGGGTCGTTATACCACAATATTCAGAAAATATCCCTGAACAACTTCTGAAAATTTGTCGAAGGAGTTTAGATTCACAGCTCTCGTTTCCTTCTGCAGGATATTCTAATACTATTCTTTACCCAAATCGTTGCTCATTAGCCGCACGTTTCTATTTGCACTGATTATGGGAAAAGAGATTTTAGGAAAACTGATAAAGGCTTCTAGAAAATTACTATATTGTCATTCTCTTTGTCGGTATTGTATACTTCTTGCTAAGAGTGCACTTCGAGGTTGGCTTTAAATATCTAACACTGCAAGTCGACTCATTTATACGATATTGTAGTACCTGTGTTATGGCTATATGGCTCTGAGCACTATGGGACTTAACTTCTGAGATCATCAGTCCCCTAGAACTTAGAACTATTTAAACCTAACTAACCTAAGGACATCACACACATCCATGCCCGAGGCAGGATTCGAACCTGCGACCGCAGTTCCAGACTGTAGCGCCTAGAACCGCTGGGCCACTCCGGCCGGCAGTACCTGTGTTGTTACGGAGAACGATGCAGTGTTCCTTCGGCCATTGCATCGCTCTTCTTAACACAGGCACCGCAATATCGTATTTATCCGCAGATATCAGGTAACAATTATCAATTAAAATGGCCTCCCCTGTACGGAATTACATAATGATTGTACGAGTATAGATTGTGACGCAGGAACGACGATATATGAAAGTCTTGGTCTGGCTATGAGCCTTACACAGATAGCTAAAGCGTTTAAGGTGACCGTTCGCATAAAGCGAGTCTCGATCCAGAACAAATTTTCATTGCCATCATTCCCTTTTCACAGCTGGTGGTTTTTCGTATTAGCAACTGCGAATACATTTCATGACTCATTCATCTCAATATATTTTCTTCCCTGAGATATGACTACGCATTAATTCCGTTTAGTTTTAGTAATTTATGTGCACTATGGCCTGACAGGGCATTTCCAATGTTTCTCACATTAAGCCCCTTAACTTGAGAACAATGTGTACAGTCCAGTCACATTGACGTCACCAGCTGTCCGAAAAACCACCTTTTGCGCCTTGGACGTGCAGGAAGACGGCCACTGACGTTCTGGAACGTATCGACAGGTATGTGGAGCCATACTGACTTCTGTGACGTGGACAGCTGCGCTGGATTTCTCGGTTACGGATTCAGGGCGTGGAAATCCCGATCAAGGTGGTCCCATATATTCTCGATTGGACTTTAATCCGTGGAATTTAGTTGCCAGGAGAGTAGTGTAAACTCATCTTGCTGCTCTTCGAACCACGTACGTACATGGCGAGCTGTGTGACACGTTGCATTGTCCTGCTGGTAGATGCCATTGTGCCGAGGAAAATTCAAACTGCATGTAGAGGTGCACATGTTCCCCAAGGATAGATGCACAATTTTGTTGATCCACTGTGCCTTTCAGAATAACGACATCACCTAGGGAATGCTCCCTCCTCCAGTCTGGACCATTCCGACAATTGTTGCAGCGTCGTACAAGCCAATGTGATTCGTCTGAAGAGGCCACCTGTCGCCACGCAATGGACGTCCAGTTCCGGTACTGGCGTGCAAATTCCAGCCTTCGTCGCCGATGAAAAGCAGTCAGCATGGGTGCGTGAACCAGGCGCCTACTGCGGAGGCCCACACGCAGCAACGTTCGCTGAACGGTCGTTGAGGAGAACCTGTAGGTACTCCCTTGATTCATCTGGACGGTCAACAGTTGAACATCTATTCTCCCGTACTCGTTTTCGTAGCCGTCGTTCACCTCTTCATCTATGGTCCGTGGTGCACCTGAGTGTCGGTTTTGATAGAGCCATTATGCCAAATATGATATATTTCAATCACAGCAGCGAGCAAACAGTTCACAAACTTAGCCGTTTCGGAACTGCTTCCATCCCTGAACCGAAATCCAAAGTTCATGCCTTTTTAGACGTCAGATAAATCGCTCCGTTTCCGCATTACAGCAATGACTGCACTGTTTTCTGTCTCTCCCCTACACGTTTTATGGACCCTCCGCTGTTAGTGCTGCCCCCTGGCGTCATTGGCTGGTTATTGCACGTTGACATCGAACATATGCGGTAGTCATATTAACGTGAGTGGACAGTGTGTGAAGATCTCACTACAGTTACCCTGCGCACTACTCCTGACTCCATATCACTATATTACCATTAGGTGATTGAGAGTGGCTGCAGTAATGAATAAGCACATCTGTGACATAAACGACAACTTCAGTCTGGGAAAGTAATTCTTAGCGAGGAGGGTTTTGACGCTTACCGAGCTAAATGTTTACCATACCCACAGTAGTTTTACAAAGATATGGGTTGGCCTAGAGTCATACAACCAGTTGATGATCCTTTGCATTTACAGTTTAGAACAATTTTAGAGAATGGCGGCGCAGGGAGAGAAAAAAGCAGAAGAAATGAAATAAAATTTGAGTGCTTTTGATAAACTAAACAGACTTTTCAAACGTGAAGGGTAATTTGTTTAACAATCGTCAGTTGAGTACCTATGCACCTCTTAATCCACTTTCCGCACAGACTGAAGGAAGGATCGAAATGATGAATGTATTTTTTTTTTTTTTTTATTCCAGGCCATTTGTTGGTTTCCTCTCTAGATGAGGCTAGGCAGAAAATTTCTAATTTTCAACTACTAATATTTAACAGTCGCTATAGAACACACGAATTGTTCAAGAAATACGGAAGATGAAGATTTTTGAAATGATTCATTTATGGTTACAACACTAAGCAATGCGAAAGCCCGTAATGACAATGCTGCTGATGGCCCTTCATGAGAAGAGAGGTCCTATTGCGAGTACTTACTTGTTGACCGATTTCCGGCAGTACATCAGCGTTTGTTTCGCCAGCATTATTAGAAGAGTGGATGACAGAAATCAACGATTTGTTGCAAGAAGACGTCGATTCCGCGCAGCCGCTCACTTCTATGCTAAAGTCAAGACTGCTATTTACCTTCAGTTTGAGGAACATTGCAAATATAGGAAAGGTATTAGCTACAGCAGAAAAGAGGCGGCATTGACACAAATGCGGCAGTAATATCATAAAAACATGAACTATTTGTATAGTAAAAAAGGAACATATTTGATTCAATGAAAAAACTAAGCACAACGACATCAAAGCTTGTATCCCTCGTATCGGTCGAACCATTTGTGCTTTGTACTGGTGCGTCACGTAGTAGCGAAGTCGGCTAACTTCTTAATGTAGCGTGGGTCTTGTAATGTTCAATATCAGCAGCAGATGGCAGGACAGGTTGCGTGCTTCGCGGCGCGACGGTAGATGGCTCTGCGCGCAGCCGAGCTCTTTCAGCGCAGCCGAGCTCATTGCCCACAAATAACAGTTATTTCATCGTAAACGTGCGGTTAGGTGCAGTCAGATGGTACATCGCCAAGCGTGAGGAACGTTAATCCGACCGCGGCGCGTGATGACGGGAGCGTCAGTCGAGCGACAGCAGTGACACTGCCCGGTACCTTTCTTCTGTAGTGCAAAAGACATTCAACTTGCCCGCAACAGCGCAGACGCTTTTCTTTCTCGCGCGCCGCATGGTCCAGCCACCAACAGCGGGCCAAGTTTTGACAGTAGACGTCCGTGCGGTTAGAGCTGTGTCGCTGCAGAAGACGCGGAAGTCGAAGTAAATGGCAAGGTAACTTACTATTTTTTTCTAATTACGCTGCTGGACTTTGTTGCTTATTTTCGCGGAAAATTTTAGGCGCCTTCCAGTTAACAGGTGTTTCAATGACAGATCATATAAACTGACGTAACAGGTGTTTCCCGCTGCATCTGTTGTACCTTCGGGAATTTCTGTTCGTCGAAGTTTCTTCGTTACACAGACTTTGCCGACTATGAACAACCTGTTGTCACCCGTCATAGTCAAATTTTTCGTTGTTTGTGAGTGCGCTCAGTTTTCATAACGAAAGGAGAATGATTTCCCTGAATGCTAGAGATATCACTAAGACCATTTGTGCAGGATTATTTGCTTGGAAGTGTGACATACGAAGGAAATAGTTGCTACTGTCGTCCAGTAGTCGTAGGAATTGAAGTCACCGTCGGAGCGCCCGTCGTGCCAGCGTGTGGCATTGTCAGTAGCTGTCAGAAACGCGCTTCCTCTTAATATTGCTTTTGATCTTACAAAGACATTTATTGATCAGTAGCGCATACTGAAGCCAGTTTGTTAGAACGCTGGAAATAAAATCGCTACGTGTGCTTTTAGCCACCGCGAAATAACCCACTCGACTAAAGGGGCGCCACGTAGTTACCTCGTAGTGCATTTTCTATTTAGAGTGTAATGTTGTCGCAAAAAGAAAACGAAATCGATGTGGGTTCTATGCATTTCGTACCGTGTCTGTCAAGAGCTCCGAAGAAAACAATCAAAAATTGTGTTGTTACTTGCGAGTGCACGCTGCAACACTGCAACTGCTTAGCTACTACGGCAACAAAGCGCTCAAGCGAATGCATAGTTGTAATCTGCAAACACATGCACATTTTCCAGTTTTTTTTGCTATGTCGTGTGCAACGATAACGATGGGCCAGCGTGAGCGCAAGGAATAATGAGTGACAAACGTATGCGCGGGTTTAGTGACATAGTTACAGACAACAAAGAAGTAAAGTTGCAGCAAAGATCACTTTCTGGTTTAAGTTCGTCTCATAACGCGAACAATATGTAGATCTGTGTACTGTACATACTATCAGTGTTAGATTTAAGTCTAATTACTCATATGTATAGCTAATATTATGTGGATACGTCATTTTATTGTAATTGTAAACTCCGAATGAGGACTCTTAGCAAATAGATGTTATCGTGTAAATCTTTATTGTTTTGGGAGAAACGTTCCCTACGTGTAATGTGTGTACACTTCCAGCATAAATAATGAACTTTTTTTGTTATCGAATTGCATTTTTCATCTGTATTATAAACTTTTTTTTTTAAAGAAAGAAAACAAAGTTTACAGCCTATGACGTAATGGACTAACCTTCACACACAGGAAGCTCATTTCTGCCTTCCTTTTAGGGAGCACGAACCACTTAATGCATTATTAACTAACACACAACGAAGAAAAAAACAGGACCAGTACATATTTCCACCACTTGCAGCTGGAAAGCGATGTCTTGCTTATTACTGAAGCTGTCAATTAAACGTATTGTGAACTAGAGACATTTGTTGCTTATAAAGATTTTTCTGTTTGGAATTCTGTATTTCTGGACCCAACAGAAAAATTTTTACTTCTATCGGTTAAAAAACGAACAATTCTTATTTCTTTAGTGCGTAGCATTAGTAGTTGGGAAACCAGTATGCAATCGATAGCGTCGTAAAGTCTCACAATAATGTGCTGTTAATTAGAAAAATAAAAGCTCTATTACATTGTAAACCCTTTGCAAAAAGTCAAAATAATGTGTCAAATATGTATTCTTTGCTTCTGATTTTTCCTAGTCAACCGGCTGTATATTGGAAGTCGCCTACTGCTACTATTACTGAAAAAGAACTGTTCAAGCATCAGCATCATAGCTTGATTTAGTTAATGATTTTTTTTTTCCAAGATGTTTGCGGCACTCATTTAGGATACGTAGCGCTCAGTTTTCCGTTGAAAGTATGTAGACAAAAAATGGCGTTACCTGCAAGAAAACTGCAAGGCCTTGCTGGGTAGCCTAGAGTAACGGTGCTGCCAGCCGCAGGCCGGTCTCAGGTTTTGCAGGGCTCGGCCCTGGCATTTAAGGAAACGTCCCGCGCTCTGCTGCTCCAGGGCAACACAGCCCATCAGTTTTATTATTTATTCAACAATAACTGTTCATTATTTGTGCCCACCCCACCTCCATCTCCTATAGTATGGCTTGTCTACTTAAGTGTTCTAGTGGTTTCCGTAAAGCACTCAGTGTTACGGTCGATGATTGCTCCCACGCTGGAAAATCTATAAGTGAGCTCGTTATCGAAAGGAGAGTGGGTCATCATATCAAGGTATTTCGCAAAGGTGTGCTTCCAAAATTATTTTTGATATTGTCGAGACAATGCAGTATTCTGCATCATGTCTACAGCTTCTGATCTATCATATAGATGTTTACGCATATTTTCAACGTTCGAAAAGCCTTTCTCTGTCAAGCAATGTTTAACCTCCTCCTGAAATTTCACAGTAAATTTCAGGCGATAGCTGCCAGTCCGAGAAATGGAAATGCTGCTTCTCCGAGCAACATTTAAACATCGGTGATATTCAAGAACCAGTTATAATTTTTTTTAAATGACAACATTGCCACCATTTTACTCTATGCTTTTTATTATTTAGTTATCATGATTTCGAATTTTTAGCAGTTATCAAGGACAACTGGGGAAGATCCCAATATATGTAACATGTCGGCGTAACGTCGTCGTCTAACATTACAATTCATATGTTTGACGATGACGTGTTAGGCAGACATGTCTGATATGTACTGGTACCTTTCCCAGTTGCCCATGATAATGGACCATAAGCCGAAATCACGTTCGTGCAAATAATAAAAACATACAGATTACTGCGACAGTGTTATAGTTTAAAAATTTAATTATGTTTGTGGTCCCAACCAAGGAAAAATTATCAGCTAGTTAAAATCTCTTTTTGCTAAATGCACCGACGGTGCGATCATAACCTTCTAAATTAAAAGTATGTTGTAGTTGTAATGTCCAATTATATTTGCATGATATGGTACTGAGTATTCATGCAATCACACCGTGCAGTTCCCGTGCGGAATGATTCCATGAGATGTGGGCTTTGCAGAGGAATCACAACCTCATCCGCTTGCAATCATTTAGATAAATCACCTGAAACCTATATCAGTGTTTCTGAATGAATATTTGAACCACGTCCTTTCTGAATAGAAATCATCCGCTTTAACCGCTATGCTTAACAGCACGATTCTCATGTCTCAATGGTACATGTTTTAGGAAAATTTTAAATTTTCGATTGAATTTGTTAAATATACATTTAATACAGGTTGAGTCACCTAACGTTACCGCTGGATATATTTCGTAAACCACATCAAATACTGACGAATCGATTCCACAGACCGAACGTGAGAAGAGGGGCTAGTGTAATTGGTTAATACAAACCATAAAAAAATGCACGGAAGTATGTTTTTTAACACAAACCTACGTTTTTTTAAATGGAACCCCGTTAGTTTTGTTAGCACATCTGAACGTATAAACAAATACGTAATCAGTGCCGTTTGTTGCATTGTAAAATGCTGATTACATCCGGAGATATTGTAACCTAAAGTTGACGCTTGAGTACCACTCTGCCACTGTTCGATCGTGTGTATCGGAGAGCACCGAATTACGTAGGGATCCAAAGGGAACGGTGATGGACCTTAGATACAGAAGAGACTGGAACAGCACATTACGTCCACATGCTAACACCTTTTTATTGTTCTTTTTCACTGACGAATATGTACATTACCATGAGGGGTGAGGTACACGTACACACGTGGTTTCCGTTTTCAATTACGGAGTGGAATAGTGTGTGTCCCGACATGTCAGGCCAATAGATGTTCAATGTGGTGGCCATCATTTGCTGCACACAATCGCAATCTCTGGCGTAATGAATGTCGTATACGCCGCAGTACATCTGGTGTAATGTCGCCGCAGGCTGCCACAATACGTTGTTTCATATCCTCTGGGGTTGTAGGCACATCACGGTACACATTCTCCTTTAACGTACCCCACAGAAAGAAGTCCAGTGGTGTACGATCAGGAGAACGGGCTTGCCAATTTATGCGTCCTCCACGTCCTATGAAACGCCGGTCGAACGTGTACCTCACCCCTCATGGTAATGTACATGTGCGTCAGTGAAAAAGAACAATAAAAAGGTGTTAGCATGTGGACGTAATGTGCTGTTCCAGTCTCTTCTGTACCTAAGGTCCATCACCGTTCCCTTTGGATCCCTACATAATTCGGTGCTCTCCGATACACATGATCGAACAGCGGAGTGGTACTCAAGCGTCAACTTTAGGTTACAATATCTCCGGATGTAATCAACATTTTACAATGCAACAAACGGCACTGATTACGTATTTGTTTATATGTTCAGATGTGCTAACAAAACTAACGGGGTTCCATTTAAAAAAACGTAGGTTTGTGTTAAAAAACATACTTCCGTGCATTTTTTATGGTTTGTATTAACCAATTACACTAGCCCCTCTCCTCACGTTCAGTCTGTGGAATCGATTCGTCAGTATTTGATGTGGTTTACGAAATATATCCAGCGGTAATGTTAGGTGACTCACCCTGTATATCTGAACCAAGCAAAACAAAAAAAAAAAGCGGAAACAGGTAGAAAACTAAAGTAAAGGCTACCAGGGTAAAATTTGATATGGTGGTCTTTCTGTCAGACACTACTGCATGGAAACTTCACGCCTCGACAGCCCTTATCATAAAGCCTACAGCTTTGATATATTTCTTCATTTTTTACGTTACTTCGGTTTCGCTGTTGAATCGGCACCCACTAGTCAGTTTGGTCCTTGGTTTCGTTTCTGGAATACCCTCATCTGTTAAAGTGTAACCTTAAGCTCAAGGGAGTGAATTCTGTCTGCGAACTGTGTAAACGGTGTTTCGTGTATTTACATACTTAAATTGTGTACCTAGAATTGTTTTCAGTTGTTTGATGATGCACAGAAGAAAGTTATCTTAAACTGATTTTATTAGTCACTCTGTTTAAACGAAAAGAGATATTTAATGTAGATAACCATTTCTCCCCAATAGCGATTGACGGCGACGATCATGGCCACCGGACGAAGTTTTCAGCAATAATATTTTGTCAACATCAGAAACGTGCTCGACTATTTCAGGAAGCTTTTCGTAGGGATTATATGAATACAAGGAATTAATTTGAATATTATTATACCGATAAGAACAATTATAATAATATTTTGTTCGTATTTTAATAAACAAACTTAGATTACACAATATTCCGTTTCAAACTCAATGATAATTCACACATTGTCACTAAAAGAAAAAGAGTCCCACGTTTTTGACAAAACCAGTGTCTTAACTAAATTTGACCTGTCAGAGCCTGTTCAGTGTCCATACCTGGTGAATTTGAGCATCTACTCAAATGGAAGCGACTCACTTCCTAGAGAATGAAACAGCCGTAATTTTGTTGAAGTAACTCTCAGACTAGTCTGCAACATAAATTTAAGCATCTCACTTCATATTTAGCAAGTGTCATCAGTTTTACAGCGATGAAGCTCCACTGGTGTGGAAGGTAACTGTAATTTCATGGCAACGTCAGTTTTTGAGCGATGAGGCGCTACTGTTTTGGAAGGTCTTGTAATTTCGTAGCAATGGTTTCTCCAATAGCATCAACATAATCTCCAGCATGATGCTTTTTTCAGATGTTATCTGGCCGTTATCAGAATTTCATTTCTCTATTTAAAATTTCTGTCACAGTTGCGTATTTTATACTCGTGACTTGTTTCGAACGTAGCTGTTTATTTTCAGACCAGTCCTGCACTGAAGTGCTTATCGACGCAAAACCTCGCGATATACTCGGATAACATTGTTACCACAATATGTGTTGTAAGACGTGTTATATTATCAGAGTATGTCGGTGAGGTTTTGCGTCGATATGCCCTTAAGTACAGGTCTGGTTTGAAACTGAGTGGCTACGTTCGAAACTAGTCTCGAGTATAAAATACACGAACCTGTGAAAGAAATCTGAAATAAAGAATTATCAAATTTAAGTTGCTGGTCCTTTCCCAACAAAATGTTGGAACTGCGTAAAATCTCATTTGCCAGAGATCAAATGCATGAATGTTTCCTTTGGATATTAGTGACGATCTTCAGTTGTGTTTAATCTTGTATTTCTTTTTACCTTTTGATATTATTTCCATCATTAAATTCTTTACACATTGAAGACCAAAGACAGGACTCGCTGTCGTACATTTATATGAATGGGTCCGTGAATCCATTGGAAGTTACGACATTCAATGATTACAGATTCCTTGGCAGTAGAAAGATTTCCGGAGCTGAAGGTCGCCAGAGGCTTGGGCACACACAGCTTGTTTGAACTGCACAGCCCCGGGCTGTAGGCAGGCAGCAAAAAGCTTTCTGGTTCTGCCGTCTTCCGACGCAGAGACTTCCTTACAGACGTTGGGAAAAGACTCAAGATTTAAACTGCTTAGTCCAAACTATGAGCACTGTCCGTATGCGTGTGACGGCTTTTATAAGCTCAGATGATTTTTTCTGTTGATATCTTTATACAAACTACGAAAATGCAGATAATAAAAAATGCATCTTTTCTCTCATTTTGTTCCTTAACTGTGCCTTTGCGCCTTCACGTTCATCAGATTAAAGCTCCCAGCGTTGCCGTCATCGTTCGACCGCGGTGAGATCGTTAGGGTAAATTTGTTTTAAAATGGAACTTGTCACACAGGTGTCGTGTGTGCTGCTAACGCATTCCGTCCCATATCTACCCACCACAGTATCATCTGCCAGAGCTGACTTGCCGTCGCAGATTTTGTGTTCGCGTTTTAGAGGCCTTAGAGAACCCCTAAATAGCTTCTTAACTGTAAAGGAAATGTCACCCTGTTGGCGTTCGTCTCTTGGAAAAATCGCTTTCTTTCGATGTATTGCATGTTTTTAGTGTCTTAGGTAAAACGCGAAATACTCCCAGTAGGATGAAGAAGTCTTCCTTTGCAGCAATTCTACCGTTAACGTTGGAAAGTTAGGTGCGCTTTTTTTCGTAAAGTTATTTTGATGGCCTCGGAGGTGTCGTGCATCGGATGCCAATAACGAAGAACTGGTCACACTGTTTATAACCTTTATCAGATTACACACGTGCAGTCCTCTCGATGCATACTGAATCGCAGCTTCAGGTAAAAGCTTAACAAAAATGTTACTACGGATGTAAACCTGTAAGTATTGGTGGTTCTTTTCTTTGTACACGATCGATGCACTTTGGTAGATTAATCTAGTATGGACTCCACTAGCTTACCCAGTATAAATAGAAGCGTTTTATTATGAGTTATTTGGCGACTGCCTAAAGCCTCTACGTAACGTCACATTCATACTCTTGATTGCAGACGCCACAGGATGAAAAGATAAGAAGGTGCTTGTCTTGGATGACATAGGATATACGCTCCGAAATAACAGAAATTTTTTGTTTAACGCATGTTCTCCTGAGAAAAAACAGAACTTTCATTACTCGTCAGTAGTCTCAAATGCCGAGAGAACACCAGTATAAAAATTGACAACCGTAATTCTTTTAATGTGCTATTGCTATTACTAAACGCAGTTGAAGAGTGTCTCCTGCTTAATTGAAGTGTGTATACCGTCGTAGAAATGTTGGTCATGCTATGCTGTCTCTGTGAAACAAAACTGGCAAAACAGCTCAGCATTCACACGGGTGTGTGAAAAAGTACCTGAAATCGTCGCTTGGGATGGTCGGCACGTCGTATCCGGCCGGCTTCTAAGCGTGAATACGAACAGACGCAGAACAGCGGAGGCCAGGTCACTCTGGCGAATGCCTTGCAACGCGCATAGACTATTCATTGTTGTGGGATATAGCACAGAGAAGCTACGAAACCGCACACTGGTGATAATTTCTACACTATGTGATCAAAAGTCTCCGGACACCTGGCCGAAAATGAAAAGTTCGGGTGCCCCCCATTGGTAATGCTGGAATTCAATATGGTGTTGGCCCACCCTTAGCCTCGATGACAGCTTCCGCTCTCTCAAGCATACGTTCAATAAAGTGCTGGAAGGTTTCTTGGAAATGGCAGTCCATTATTCACGGAGTGCTGCATTGAGAAGAGGTATCGACGTCGGTCGGTGAGGCCTGGCAGGAAGTCGACTTTCCAAATCCTCCCAAACGTGTTCTATAGGATTCAGGTCAGGACCGTGTGCAGGCCAGTCCATTACAGGGATGTTATTGTCACGTAACCACTCCGCCACGGGCCGTGCGTTATGAACAAGTGCTCTATACTGCAGAAAGATGCAATCGCCATCCCAGAATTGCTTTTCAACAGTGTGAAGCAAGAAGGTGCTTAAAACATCATTGTAGGCCTGTGCTGCGATAGTGCCACGCAAAGCAACAAGGGGTGAAAGCCCCCTCCATGAAAAACACGACCACACCATAACACCACCGCCTTCGAATTTTACTGCTGGCACTACACACGCTGGTAGATAACGTCACTCCACACAACGTTTTTCCACTGTTCAACCGTCCAATGTTTACGCTCCTTACATCAAGCAAGGCGTCGTTTGGTATTTACCGGCGTGATATTTCGCTTATGAGCATCCTAACTTTCATAGTACTTGCAGTGGATCCAGATGCAGTTTGGGATTCCTGTGTGATGGTCTGGATAGATGTCTACCTATTACACATTACGACTCTCTTCAACTGTCGCCGGTCTCTGTCAGTCAACAGACGAGGTCTACCATTATGCTTTTGTGCTGTACGTGTCCGTTCACGTTTTCGCTTCACTATCACATCGGAAACAGTGGACCTAGGGATGTTTCGGAGTGTGGAAATCTCTCGTACAGACGCATGTCACAAGTGACACCCAATCACCTGACCACGTTCAAAGTCTGTGAGTTTCGCGGAGCGCCCCATGCTGCTCTCTCACGATGTCTAATGACTACTGAGGTCGCTGATACGGAGTACCTGTCAGTAGGTGGCAGAACAATACACCTAATATTAAAAACGTATCTTTTTCGGTGAGTCCGGATACTTTTGGTCACATAGTGTATGTGAGGTAAGAACTCAGGCTCTCGAAGAGGCTTATGCCCGTAACGTGAGAAGTGTTAGTCCTGCAGTCTAGTGAATACAATGGCAACCGCAGCGACATTAAATTTTGCCGTTAAAGTGAAACTGAAGCTATATTCTTGTTACAAAAAGGTATGCCTCCCTTTACTTAGTCAATGTCTGCCTTGACTTTGTCAAAAGACGGGAAACATTACTGTTCCAGTGAAAGATCAGAGAGAAAGAACTCAACAAAAATGAGAGAGATGTTGTAGCGTCAGAACGATATTGACGTATCGCCGTTATTGGAAAAGTTTCCGGTCACGGACAGGCATCCAGATATCAGTTTCGCTTTCGGTAAGGTTACATTTTTCGTCGGTTGAATTAGAATCTCATTACTTTAACGTTATAGGAGGCAGCGCACGCTGAATACGATATTACTTTAGCTACAGTTACGTCAGTACGGCACGCGCTCTAATTTATTACGTACGTGAAATTCTTTGGTCCCTAAGGGCTCGACACCGAGAAGTGGAACTTTAGTTTTTCGTAGTTCATCAGCTACTATCATATGACAAGAATTTATCATTTAAGTAGAGGTCATCCAATAAGTTCTTTACGGACACCGGAGTGCTTTGATATGCATATTATTGTAATAACATAACATAAGAATTCAAAGACGTTATTTATTTTACAAAAGGCTGCGGGAAGTCCAATATGTAATGGTAAAACAATAGTTTAGTTTTCGGTATCAAAAAAATTGCTGATGGCAGTAACGACCTTTGTTTACTTTTATCCTTTTTTACTTTTCGGGAAATTTATATTTTAAGTGTTCTTCTTAATTTCATTATGACAGTTAAATGTAATCACAAGTATTTCTCGTTGCTGACAGTTATTGTCCTATCGATGTTGGTAAAATATGCAAACAGTTTCATTTAGGGAAATCAGTGTGTCCTGTTATGTAGAAATTCACGTATGATAATCATTACTTTCACTGTCCACTTATGCACGGAACACCGGAAAAATAAGCAAACTACACACATCATTTGGCGATGCATATCAACAAAATAGATGTTACTTTCTCATAATACGGACCATTTTTATTGAGGTGAAGGGTATTACTCGTACTTGTTTATATAACAACTACATGGCTAGTTTTAATCAAGCGTAGTAATAGTGATTCAGCTCCGTGGCTGTAGATTAAATTGCTTTAAGAAATGCAGTAAGCAGGTAATTTTTACATGACTAAATAAAGTCATATAAAAAGCGGCTGAATGCTGTATGTCTTAAGGTGCTGGCAGAAAGTTTCATTTGTCTGATTGTGTTAAACAAAGTTACTTGCACCCAAAATACTCTCAAGAATCCCGTGAAAGAATCTAAGTCCTTAACAATTCCGCTGGAGGTTAATATATCCCTCCTTAATCTTTGTGAACAACCTGAAAATTGTAAAGTGGTGTGGATAGTTTTCTCCAAACACTAGACATTTCCTCTAAACATTGATCCAAAGTTCGCCCTCCAATTGTCGAACGAAGAGGTGATCGGTTAGGACACAGGACTTCAGCTTGAGGCTAGCGAGGCTCAAATCTCTGTCCGGCCATTCAGATTTAGGTATTCGACGATCTTCCTATGTTGCTCAATGAGGATACCGGAATGGTTCCTTTAAAAGGACCATGGTTGATCCTTATCTAGCTGTGCCCATCCATAAAACAAAAACATCCGCCACCTCCACTTTTGGTGGAATAAGGTACCATGCACTCTGCGCGCAATTCAATGCCATGTTGCTTTTAAGATGAAGTTTCTGTCACCCTCATAATGTTTCACCAAAAATTAACGTTTATGACCAGCCCCTTTGTCAAAGAGAAACACAGATGCTCCTGTTTTTTCCCAGTTACACTTAATCCTCTTTCCATTTCTCACTCAGTCACGTCTTTTCCTTTTACATCCACATCTACATATTCCGCAACCCACCGTACGGTGCGTGGCGGAGGATACCCTGTGCAGCTACTAGCCCTTTCCTGTTCCACTCGCAAACAGAGCGAGGGGAAAACAGCTGTCTATATGCCTTCTTACGAGCCCCTAATTTCTCTTGTCTCCGTGGTCCTCACGTGTAATGTACGTTGAAGGCAGTAGAATCGTTCTGCAGTCAGCTTCAAATGCCGGTCCTCTAAATTTTTTCAGTAGTATTCCTAAAAAGAAAGTCAACTTACCTCCAGGGATTTCCATTTGAGTTCCCGAAGCATCTCCGTATTACGTGCATGTTGTTCGAAACCACGGGTAACAAATCTAGCAGCCCGCCTTTGTACTGTTCCGATATCTTTCTTTCTCCTTTTCAGATTGACACTTTCCTAAAATTCTCCCAGTG
Source organism: Schistocerca nitens (assembly GCF_023898315.1). Classification (NCBI taxonomy): domain Eukaryota; kingdom Metazoa; phylum Arthropoda; class Insecta; order Orthoptera; family Acrididae; genus Schistocerca; species Schistocerca nitens. Next base: position 581,233,095 of record NC_064616.1, on the reverse strand, counting down.
AATCGAAGTCGACCATTCGCAAAAAAAAAAAAAAAATGGTTCAAATGGCTCTGAGCACTATGGGACTCAACTGCTGAGGTCGTAAGTCCCCTAGAACTTAGAACTACTTAAACCTAACTAACCTAAGGACAACACACAGATCCATGCCCGAGGCAGGATTCGAATCTGCGACCGTAGCGGTCGCGCGGTTCCGGACTGTAGCGCCAGAACCGCTCGGCCACCAGCGGCCGGCGACCATTCGCCTCCTCTGCTACATTCCTTACATACTCGTTCCATTTCATAACTCTTTGCAACGTTACGCTTAGACAGTTAATCGACGTGACTGTCTCAAGCTTCACACTTCCAATGCTGTATTCTAATATTGCGGGTTTGTTTTTCCTACTCATCTACATCAACTTAATTTTTTCTATATTTAAAGCTAGCTGCCATTCATCACACCATCTGGAAAGTCATTTTATATCCTTCTACAGCTACTCAACGACGACACCTCCCCGTACACCACAGCATCAGCAGTAAACAACCGCAGATGACTGCTCACCATATCTGTTATATCATTTATGTATACAGAAAATAATAGCGCTCCAATCACTTTCCCGGGGCATCTCTGGTGGTACCCTTGTCTCTGATGAACACCCGCAGTTGAGAACAACGTACTGGGTTCTATTACTCAAGAAGTCTTCGAACCACTCCCATGTACGGGAATCTATCCCGTATGCTCGTACCGTCGTTAACAGCCTGCAGTGGGGCTCCGTATCAAATGCTTTTCGGCAATCTCTGAATATGTAATCTTCATTATTTGTATCTTATGTTGCCCTCCTCTTGACCTTCAAGCCTTTCCCTCATGCCTTCTGCTGCTAGATAGCGCTCATTGTTTGAATGTACTTTTCTGTAATTTCTGTTTTTGTACATATTGACGAACGTAAAGTACACTACTGGCCATTAAAATTACTACACCTCGAAGATGACGTGCTACAGACGCGAAATTTAACCGACAGGAAGAAGATGGTGTGATACGCAAATGATTAGCTTTTCGGAGCATTCACACAAGGCAGGCGCCGGTGGCGACACCTACAACGTGCTGACATGAGGAAAGTTTCTAACCGATTTGAAATACACAAACAGCAGTTGACGGGTGTTGCCTGGGGAAACGTTGTTATGGTGCCTCATGTAAGGAGGAGAAATGTGTGCCATTACGTTTCCGACTTTGATAAAGGTCGGATTGTAGTCTATCGCGATTGCGGTTTATCGTATCGCGATATTGCAGTTCGCGTTGGTCGAGATCCAATGACTGTTAGCAGAATATAGAATCGGTGGGTTCAGGAGGGTAATACGGAACGCCGTGCTGGATCCCAACGGCCTCGTATCACTAGCAGTCGAAATGACAGGCATCTTATCCGCATGGCTGTGACGGATCGTGCAGCAACGTCTCGAGCCCTGAGTCAACAGATGGGGACGTTTGCAAGACAACAACCATCTGCACGAACAGTTCGACGACGTTTGCAGCAGCATGGACTATCAGCTCGGAGACGATGGCTGCGGTTACCCTTGACGCTGCATCAGACAGGAGCGCCTGCGATGGTGTACTCAACGACGAACCTCGGTGCACGAAAGGCAAAATGTCATTTTTCCGGACGAAACCAAGTTCTGTTTACAGCATCATGATGGTCGCATCCGTGTTTGGCGACATCGCGGTGAACGCAGATTGTAAGCGTGTATTCGTCATCGCCATACTGGCGTATCACCTGGCGTGATGGTATGGGGTGCCATTGGTTACACGTCTCGGTCACCTCTTGTTCGCATTGACGGCACTGTGAACAATGGACGTTACATTTCAGATGTGTTACGACCCGTGGCGCTACCCTTCATTCGATCCCTGCAAAAACCCTACATTTCAGTAGGATAATGCACGACCGCATGTTGCAGGTCCTGTACGGGCCTTTCTGGATACAGAAAATGTTCGACTGCTGCCCTGGCCAGCACATTCTCCAGATCTCTCACCAATTGTAAACGTCTGGTCAATGGTGGCCGAGCAACTGGCTCGTCACAATACGCCAGCCACTACTCTTGATGAACTGTGGTATCGTGTTGAAGCTGCATGGGCAGCTGCACATGTACACGCCATCCAAGCTCTGTTTGACTCAATGCCCAGGCGTATGAAGGCCGTTATTACGGCCAGAGGTGGTTGTTCTGGGTACTGATTTCTCTGGATCTATGCACCCAAATTGCGTGAAAATGTAATCACATGTCAGTTCTAGTATAATATATTTGTCCAATGAATACCCGTTTATCATCTGCATTTCTTCATAGTGTAGCAATTTTAATGGCCATTAGTGTATGTTCTTTTGTGGACTACAGTGAGCTCTAAATGTTGTATTCCGTATTTGATATAATTTATAACTTGCTTTTCGCAATATACACTATATGATCAGAAGTATCCGAACACCTATCGACGGACGTTAATATGAATGTCCACCCTTCGGTTTTATGACGGCTTGAACTCTGATGGGGCCATTTTCAGTGAAGTATCTGAATGTCTGTGTAGAAATGGCAGCACGTGTTTCAAGAGCCGAAACTGGAGAAGTTAACTACGTTGGACGCTGGGGTCTGGATCGAAGTCTACGTTCTAACTCACCCCGAACATGTGCCGTTGGATCGAGATTGGCACTCGCGGCAGGCCAGTCAATTTCTGGAATGTCATTCTCCACAAACCATTGTCTCATAGACGTTGATTTATGACAGGGTGCATTTTCGTGCTGACACAATCAATCACCGTCTCCGCTCTGTTCCTTTACTGTACGTAGTACGCATTGCTTTAAAATTTGTTTGCATATTTGTTAAGCGCAAAAAAAGGGACCTCACACTAAGCACGAAAAATATACCCGTAGCATAACACCACCCGATCCTTAAGTCACTGTTGACACAACACGTGAAGACAGGTGAAGTTCTCCAGTCCTTTCGCCGAACCCAAACCCCTATCATCGGATTGCCGCAGTTCTATAACGTGATTCGTCACCCCAAACTACTCGTTTCCAGCCATCCACTGTCCTGTGGCGCCGCTTTTTAAACCACCTCAAACTTTGCTTCGGACTGACTACAAAAATGTTTGGCTTATGATGAGCTGTTCGAACTTGCACTCTATTACTTAAACTTTCTGCGCACGATCGTTGTTCTAGGCGCTACAGTCTGGAACTGCACGACTGCTACGGTCGCAGGTTCGAATTCTGCCTCGGGCATGGATGTGTGCGATGTCCTTAGGTTAGTTAGGTTTAAGTAATTCTAAGTTCTAGGGGACTGATGACCTCAGAAGTTAAGTCCCATAGTGCTCAGAGCCATTTGAACAATTTGAACCACAATCTTTGTTCTAGATGGACTCATGGTAGCACTTTGGAACTGGCGCCTGATTTCATGCAGTTTTTTTTCACAACCCGCCTCCGTAACGCTCGACGGTCCCTGTCCGTCAATACATCAGATCTTCCTGGTCTTGGTTCAGCTGTGGTTGTTCCTTTTCGTATCCACTCCATAATCATAGTACCAACAATCGACTTACGCAGCTTTAGAATAATAGAAATATTCTAAATTGATCTATTCTCTGGTGACTTTTTGTGTGTAGTTCACGTTCGAAGTGTCTCAGATCTCCTGAACAACCCACTTTGGTGTTATTGTTTCTCTACTGGCCGCGTAGTACTCCCCACCTACTTTTATACGGTGGGTCCGAATCTCGTGACATCTAGTGGTCAGTTGCGTTTTACATAGGGGTTTCCATATAATTTTGATCAGATAGTGTATTTAGTGTGAAATATCTAAAATTCCTAGTTATATGTAAGAGAGGACGTGAGGAGTTTAATATTGCCAGCTTAAAGAAACCAGTACATAAATAATTAAAATAAAAATTACCCAGTCTTAACTTATGCTGTAACCATTCGTGAACTCGTCGTCGACAGATCGTTGAAGTATAATCTTCCTTCTCTTACCTGGGCTAAAGTTCAGTCTGTAATGAACTCACTCTCGACGCCAAGTTCTAATTTTGCCTTCTCTGTGAGACATGTCTCACAAACTTCTTCGCCACTTCTTTTCTGTGACATGTGCGGTATAGATTTTGGGACTAACCGGAACGCATATATGGACCGTTATAAACAAGCATAGAAGCAGGTTGGTACACGACACTGAAAAACGTTCATAGTAAGTGTAGTGGCGTAGCAAGACAGCCAAGCCACTCGGAGGGAGCCGAAAGGCACGCGTTAAGCTCACGCAGATTGGCGTGAGGTCTGGAACAAGGTAAAGCAATTATCCTATAAAGAAAAGAACGTAGTTCTTGGAATACTTAACTTTAATCCACAATTGGAGAACATCGCTCTTGTTTAGACATTATTACACTGAATATAAACTGGTAATGGCGCCTTGCTAGGTCGTAGCAAATGACGTAGCTGAAGGCTAAGCTAACTATCGTCTCGGCAAATGAGAGCGTATTGGTCAGTGTAGCTTCGCTAGCAAAGTCGGCTGTACAACTGGGGCGAGTGCTAGGAAGTCTCTCTAGACCTGCCGTGTGGCGGCGCTCGGTCTGCAATCACTGACAGTGGCGACACGCGGGTCCGACGTATACTAATGGACCGCGGCCGATTTAAAGGCTACCACCTAGCAAGTGTGGTGTCTGGCGGTGACACCACAGTAAGCTTTGCATATGAAAAGAAATCTTTTTAGTATTACGCATTTTTTTCAGTCTTTAAATATACACAAGATGTTACGGCGCTTTTGCGTTCGAGAGCCAGTGTTGTAGTGGGAAAATAACAGAATTAGCATTTGACTAGCGGTCTCTCGGCTTCCGTAGCGCAATCACATGCAAATATATACTCCAGTACTGTATTGCACCATGTTCCGTCGTTTTCTTGTACACCACGGACAGAGCTTTTCCCGTATTCATACGAAAATTTGTCGATCCACTGCGTCCATAGTATTATGTCTTTCATAGGAACAGTGGTGATTCATCGCTTCACAAATCTGTCCCATCGTAGCAGAAAATGAATTAGTTGTTTTAAAAATTCGTGTTTCCACTATCATGGAAAGCAATCTTTGTCAGGTATAGAACAGTCGTAAAAAGAATTAGGGGGAGCACTTTAAATTAAAAATCCAGGAGCTGTCGAAAATACGTAGTTTAAATCTATTTTGCCACTCATTTCGAGAAATGTGACTTGGAATCGGGAAGTAGAATAAATTTTTATTTGTAAAATAGAGGGTTTTAAATAAGCATACAATAATTTATCAAGTGATAATTTGAGTATAGTAAGCAAATATTCATCAAACGAAGTGCAGTAGCCCTTGTTTCACTTCGGAACAATTTCCTTTGTTGTTCAGTACCTTAGAGAAAAACGGTCAATGGATCCCACATCTGAACGTGAATTAACAATGCAGTCTTCTTAAGAATAATGCTCTCTCAGGTTGGTTGTGGATTTGTACACAGATGCTCGTACCTTGGAAATGACGCGTCGTAGATAACGTATCTACGGAACCTTAGTTTCTTATTATGTGTTTGTTGTTTATCTCGACGGATTCTGGGCTTATTAACGTATGTAATAAGGTTAAAACTTAAATTGTATTACATCGAGTGAGTGAAACATTCAGAACTGGACAAGAAATTAGGTGATACCAGTGAGTCAAACATAACTTTAATCGGAATGGTGAAAACAAGACAAAATATTTGCGACGATTAGCATTACTGTCTTCCGTCTGCTGAATCGACTGCTGGTGCTAACCTATTTAGAATGAGCTTGCTCTTGTTAAACCCTAGTAGGTCTCTTGATACAGGGTAGCAGAGTAGACGCCAACGTACATTTCTCACAAGGTTCCAGAAAAGAGACGACAGTTAGGCCTACAGTTTTCAGAAGTTCTTTACAAAAATGTATCTCTAGAGGGTCACTGAGAAGGATCATATGACCCCGAAACCGATAGCGTCATGAATTGAATGGAACAATAAATAATACAGTGAAATCACCAGAAGCTGATCTTCTCTTGTGTACAGCTTCCAAAATACAGAACACGGCACCTACTCATCACCGATTCCGTCCAATTTACAGGCAGAAATAAAAGTGACAGAAGTGGAATTTCCAGACGTCTAATCGTGAATTTTTGTGGCGCAGTCGGGAGAGGCATGAGCCATTTATCTCTGCGTTATTTCTAGGAAGCGGTTGGCGTAGCGGAAAGAACACAAACGGTAATCCGAGGGTCGTGGGGTCTAGTCCTTATGCGGAAACTTTTTTATTTTCAATTTTGGCGGTATTTATATTACAAATAAAATGAAATAATGCTCAATATATTGTATTTATTACTATTTTCATAGATATTGGAAGGAAATGCAAAGGAACATTTGAGATTACAAATAAGTTTCCAGGAAATTTTAAGGCGTATACGAGAATTTCGTACGTGAAATTATTCTTTTTTATTATTTTACAATTGTTTATTTACACGTGCTGGGGTGATACTCATCCTAAAAACAAGCAAACCTATTGTTTCGTGCATCTGCCAGGGGCTGCCAGAAAGTCAAAATGAAACTGATGGATGTCCTGTACGCTTTAATCACAGTCCCTTCTTGGAAAGTTATTTGCAGTCCTTATGGATGCTGCTAGTACAATCCTTTCTTGCAAATTATTTTCAATCCCAGATTTTCTTTTGTCTCTCATTTTATGCCTTTTATGAAGATATAAATGAGCACAATATATTGAGAACTATTTCGGTTTATTTGCAATGCAAGTAACGTAAAATTTCAGAAGAAAGAAAAAAGCTTCTCCCTAGAGACTCGATCCGACGACCTTATAATTACGGGTCTGTGCTTCTTCCGCTGCATCAACCTATTCGTACAAACTACGCTAACATAAAGGACTTATTTCTCGCACGACCCGCGCCAAAAATGCTTTCTTCTCTATTCGCTTGGCCATCCGGTGCTCCCACTTCCGTCACCTCGTTTCAGCCCAAGCCCTGCATATAGCGTAAATCTGGACAAAACCGGTGATGACTTGTAGACGTCGGCCCCATGTAAGTAGAACAATGCTGTCGTTAAGGTAGTTGACGAATTCATGCCCTTAGCTTAATTGTAGATGAAGAGCCGATGGAAATTCATCAAAATAAATGGTAAATAAACATGACTTCGACTTGAACGCTCTACTCAAACAGTGATTTCCAGCTTGCATGAAACGGAAAGTATAAAAGCAATGTCTGCTGCTAAGTCAGTCTTATGGCAGTGAGTTTAGTTCATAAATGCTTAAACCTGACAAAACTTGAGTTTTCCAACAGGAAACGGAGTAGAGGCATGTTGGGAATAACGAACATGGACTGGAAGGCTAACAAATTAAGAAAAGTAGCAAAGAGCTGACGATGCCGGGACTTCTGTCCAGCAGAAAGGGAATGGTCAAAGTCTCGAAAAGGTCTTTATCCGCAATGTAAGGTGAGTCGTAGCTAATCAGTTCCCAGTTCATAATATTAGGGACATTGAGTTCCAAATATTCACTGATCTTGATGGCTACTTCCTTGCCTAGCATTGTTCGTGTTTATTATTCTAGATCATGGAAGATATTTGAAAGCTACTGCATGACACGTGATTGCGGACTTGGGATCGAACCCGTTTGTGGGTTTGCTGGCCGATATCGAACTGCCGAACTATCCAAGCAGATTTTGCGTCCCAATACGAAGACTTTCGAACTATCTTTTCCCTGCTACAATCCCCATAGAAATACACTAATTGTCCATGCGTAAGTTAAAAAAAAATGGTTCAAATGGCTCTGAGCACTATGGGACTTAACATCTATGGTCATCAGTCCCCTAGAACTTAGAACTACTTAAACCTAACTAACCTAAGGACATCACACAACACCCAGTCATCACGAGGCAGAGAAAATCCCTGACCCCGCCGGGAATCGAACCCGGGCGTGGGAAGCGAGAACGCTACCGCACGACCACGAGCTGCAGACCGTAAGTTACACAATACGTTGAAAATGTGCAGCATGGTGTAGCTTAGTCATGTTCGAAAGTTCATTTCTCAAAAGTACTGTATTTAATGGTTAGGCGGCAGCCCCATTTTTAGTACACTACAATTCTTATTGTAAAGGTAACAGCAGTATTTTCCTTGGATTGGTATGTGTCGCTTTCTGTCTTATGAAACGACTCTGAGCCAAGAGTGTATCGTATAAAATACTGTTAAAACTTAAGTAATATGTTAGTGCGTAGAACGGAGTCTGCTGAACGCGCTCGATATACACAGCCTTGTGTGATGGCAGTGCAATGCAAGCTAAATCCTAATTCAGACAGTTCAGAAATTTAGGACGCTACCTCGCGTACACGTTGCACCTGCCAATATTAGCACGGTATTTTGTTATTTTGTTTTAATTCGCCGTAACTCGTCAGATTAAAATGCGGAAAAAAGCCACACATGCCAATTAAAGTGAGCATGTTGCTTGCAGCATAGGTTGCATATATTGAATAAATAACTCCAAAACTTTTTTAATAACACATCTCAGTGTACATGTAAACTTGTTAAAGGCTGACGACTTTTCCTTCCGTGCCACAGTCTTCACCTGCAGTAGTCAGAGATTCGTAATGGTCCGAATGTGAACGTGATCTCTCATGCAATGCAACTACGCTACCATCAGTTATATGAAGGTATCGCATTTTGCATGTACTAATTGAAACCTAGCTCACATTAGCTTGTTCAGTAGGCAGCCGACATTTTTTTGAACATTCTAGCAACAGTTCTCTAGAACTCCATTTAATTAAGAAGCTTGTTGTTCTAGTGGTATGAACTGCAAATGTCATCTGAAATTCGCCATTTTTTTTCCACCAAGTACCGAGCTATAAACTTTTATACTCCTATGGGCGCAGTAACTGAACTTCTGTCACGGCATTTGACTGGCTAGTGAATTGTATGTGCAAAGGTTTTTTAAATTGCCGCTACCAGTCACAAATTTTGTTAACTATTGTATTACTTATTTATTTAGCGACATGTTTCGTGGGAATACCTCATCTTCAGGCTAAATGGCACTACAAAAACAATTTTACAATAAGGTCATACTGATGTTACATAGACTTTCCATAAATGCTGTGGTTATCCTGTGAAAGAAGAGAAAACTTTGAGGTAATGTCACTTTGTAAGCTGGACTGGTGTGTCGCATGAAAATGTTTTGTAACAGTCACTCACTTTGTTCTTCTGGCGCGTCAGTCTTTTTGTGATGAGCTGAGGTGTTTCCATTTCCGTGTCTCTTGGCTTTCTTGATCACAGTTCACAAATTTTCGCTAATGTAACAGTAACTTGGAAACACGATCACAAGAACAAATCTGTAGTACAGTGGACAAGATGGCGGTCGAAATACAGCTGGTTTCGATTTGACTATCGATCTGTCCATCTATGTGGTGTCAGATGTTTAGTCTTCTGCACGTCTTGTTATCGTATTACAGATGTAGGTTGACTAAATACATTACAAACTGAGCACCTGTTACAATATTATTGTACAAATCATGATATAAACTATTTATTTTACATATTTCTAAGCTATTGCTGTGGCTAGAGTCAAACGACTGTCATGTTATGTATCTTTTATTCTAAGAGTACTGTAGTGAAACTGGAAAAGAAATGTGAATTTTTGAAGTCTGTCGTTTCATTCAGGATCTCGTTATTCCCCATGTGGCCATGTATGAATATTTCCATTTCTTCCAAGATGTCCATTTTCCAGCACATTCCTAAATTATGTAGTACTTTGAGATCGTTGACTATTGTAACACTGTGTAGCTGATTTATTCGGTTTGCGAAGTCTGAAACAGTCAATGCGTTCTTTAAAGCGGGTTTTAAAATCTCTTCCCATTTGACCACTGTATTATTTGTTGCAATGACTGCATATAATTTTATAAATTCCTGCTTTGTCAAGTTTCTCTGTGGGATGTGTTATGTCATGTATCAGTTTCTTTTTTAAGTTGTTGTTGGTGGCAAAGGTAATCCTGATGTCTGTTTTTTTAACAGCTTGCCTATTTTGCCTGATATGGCACCTAAATATGGTAACGTTCTTTACTTGGGTTTTTGGATGTTGTGTGAGAAAGCTATGTCACATTGTTTGTTGGTATTTTCAGTTATGCTTTGTGATAGTGTGTCTATTTCATGTTGGTGATAGCCATTATTATGTGCAATGTATTTGATCGTGTTCATTTCTGTCTCATAGTCGGCAGCATTAAGTGGGAATTTCTACGCTCTGTTAAAGAAGGATCTGAATGCAGCTTGTTTATGTGAGTTGGGGTGAGTGGAAGATTTATTCAAAAAATGTTCAAATGTGTGTGAAATCTTATGGGACTTAACTGCTAAGGTCATCAGTCCCTAAGCTTACACACTATTTAACCTAAATTATCCTAAGGACAAACACACACCCCCATGCCTGAGGGAGGACTCGAATCTCCGCGCGGGACCAGCCGCACAGGCGATGACTGCAGCGCCTGAGACCGCTCGGCTAATCCTGCGCGGCGAAGATCTATTAATGACTGTATCTGTGTATGTTAATTTTCTATATACATTGATATTTAGGGTTTGGTCTGTGTTACTTATTGTCATGTGTAGAAAATTAATTTTGTTATCTTCCTCATGTGCTGTGGTGAAACGTATGTAGATACGAACCTCCTGACAGATTAAAACTGTATACCAGGTCGTGCCTCAAGCATTCGCTTTCGGAATCTGATATGATCTAGAAAGATACTTTACCTACTATTGTTCAGACGCAGATACTCGTATCAGACCACATTATTTACTTAACCTGATCTGATTAAGGCCATCGGACCCTCTCTTACGTCGGACCAGTGTTCCACACAAAAATCAAAGTTATCTAAGGAATAACAATGGTAATGTGACAATTAGTATTAAAATGATTTGAGTATCTATAGTGACAATGCGAGTTAATAATACTGACAATGAACTAATAATTAGATTTACCGGTAAATGTTTAATTGACATTCATAAGTTTGAAAAGAAATGTTGTTTATATTTATTTATTGTATTTATTTTGAGAAATTCTATTCCAAATATTGGTGGCGGGATAAGTGAAATTCATCGGTTTTCCTACAGCAATCACTTACAGAGATAGTGCAGCGAATAAGACACAGGATTAATATTCATTGTGAAAGGGGGAGGGTTCATATAACAGTCTATGTACTATGTTTCAGGTTTGATTTTCAACAGTTTTAAGATCTTCAGGCACAAACCGGAGAGCTTCCCTCCACCTCTCCTCCAACTTCGCCTCTACTGACTGTCCAGCATTAAAAGCTTATTACGTCATTATCGCTATAAAATTGTTGTGTTAATCGCAAGTTTACAGTACATTAATGTTATTAAGCCTTGTTCGGTAGAGTTGGGAAGTATCTTTCTCAGGCAGTATGGTTGTGATAAAACGTCAGTGTGGTTGGTACGTGTGAGGAAGGGCTGCTGACGTGCGAAAGTTGTATGCGAAAATTATTACTTCTTACTTCAGGATCACGTGGGGATTTTTCAACTCTGGGTACGATTTATGAAATTAGTTTGAGAGATGAGAGAATTGCACGCTTAGGATTTTACAAAGAAGGTATCTGTGTATCGCTCGTCCGTTTCGGAAGTGCTACTTTCCGAGGATTATAAAATAAAGTATAACGTAGATTGGGAAAAAACCTGAGAGGTGATATTGTACCGAATTTTTTTCTAACTAATTTAGTTTCTTAATAATCGCACACAATAATTTTCTAAATTTCGGCAGATACTTGGGCGGCGCGAATCCGAAATAGTTGATAGCCTGGAGAATGTGTGGACTTATCCCGAACACTACGCCCTTTGCAGGTAAATGCCTGGTCACACTGGTATCTGAAGTTTATGGAAGCTGCCAGTCATAATTTGTGAAAACTTAAACCACCGAGATAGTTAATGGATGGTGTTTGTCTGTGACACTGTGCGTAGAGCTCCGTAGTCGACAGAGAAACAGAACACAAGAAAAAGGTCCCAGATCCCTAGGTCATATTTAAGGACGTCATTTACAAGTCAAGTGCAACTAAAATTCATTACGCTGTGTAAATTCAGACGCTAGAATAGTCTGCAGACTGTGCTCCCTCAGCTAATGAACATTAATACACAATCTAGTGGTGGGAGCGGCAACTACTGGTGAGCAGCAGGAAACTCTGTTCCAGGAAATATGCATGGACTGTTGCTTCACAGTGTAAAATATAAACACCGGCAAGTCGCAATCATTGACTAGCACCGAACGATACCCATAAAAGCCTGCAACTTGTACCCTCGCCTATCTGCTTGTAATAAACTAAGAGAAACAATTAAAACGCATTTGTATCGGTTGATCCATATATTTAAGAAAATCCTAGAATCAGCAGTGAATCTGGCAATAGAACTACTCCATGTATTTTGTTACATATTGGAAAATTCAAGTCATAACGAAAGTTAGAGTAACTGAGCCTTTGTTAGATTCCGTGTCAGGTCGGCACTCAGTCGATAATCAACCAGATACGGATCTGACCTTACTATAAGGGCGTGCAGAAAAGTAGTGCCTCCGAATTTTTTATGTGAAAATGCTTAAGGCTTTTAAAATAAAACAGACGTTAATATACTAAGCCCTTACTCTTCACATCCACATATTTGCAGCCTTCTGCCGCTAGAGGGCTCCGAATTGTGGCGTATAACATGGCGGTGTGTAACGTAAATAAGTCGGTGCGTGAGAAATGGTATAAGTAATAGACATTCGAATTCGAAGAATTCGTCCACGCGAGGTGCACCCTCTCTTTTTGCATGATAATGTCAGACCACACACGAGCGCTGCACCATCTGGAACAATCAGACGCCTCGGGTTCACTGCCATTGATCATACCTCACACAGTTCCTACTTAGCCCCCATCTGATTTTCATGTAGTTCGGAAACTTAAAGAACACCTTCGAGGACTTCACTTTCATGGTGATGAAGTCTTGCAAGCAAAGGTGGGGTTGTGCCTCTGTCAACAGTAAAACATACTATAGTGACAGAATCAACAGACTGGTCTCTAGTTGGGAGAAATAAATACACAGAGAAATAAATACATAGGCAGAAAAAAATAAATAATTGGAATATTAATAAAGTTTGTTTTATTTAAAAAGTTTGAAGAGTTTTCATATAAAAAAATCGGAGGCATTAATTTTCAGCTCGCCGTCATATGTCTGTCTACTTAATTTTTTATACTTTGACACTTCGTGTGTTTGCGGGAACGTGCTTCATATGGGCAACTGGAGTAGTGGACGAATGCCGATCCAAACTCACTTTTGGGTCTGCCTTCTTCGGTGTGGTGTGTCTGACCCTGCCCCCTCAAGGCAGCCCCCTCCACCTTCGCCCTCAAGCACACCCCCTCCCCCACGATTCCCCCACCCTCTACCTTCTTTCATTCCCCCTCCCCTTTCTGTGTGCGCCCACATGTTTCACTTAAAGAGTCTCATGGTGCTGTGCACCTTATTAATTATTTGTATACAATTTCTGAGAGCGCTGGCGCAGCGTCCGCCCGCAAAATGTGCAGTACGAGAGGTGGCCGTTGACTGCGGCCGCGCTACGGGTGAGCAGAACCGCCCGCTGGGAGCGCCGGCTGCCTGGTTTCAACAAGCTTCGTCCATTTTGGTAGCTGCAAAGTCAGCGCGGCACATTGCTAACCGAAGGGGCCCGGGTTCGATTCCTGGCCAGCTAAGAGTTTCTCTGCTCAGGGACTGAGTGCTGTTGTTCTTACATTCATATCGTCGTAACTGACACGAAAGTCGCCTCAAACACACTGTTGTATCGTCTTTACACTCTTGAGATAGCTACATGGACACGAACTGAAAGCCAATAAAATGAAAAAGAAAAACTTCCTGTGGGTTTAGATTTGTTCATTACTAAAACTACCACCATTCCTGCACTAGCTGGTTTGAACAAACTGCTAGCAAGATTCTGCAAATTCACCACCACCACCACCACCACCACCAGTAGTCGTTTACAGGTTGCAGCATATGCATCTGTAGGCATACAGTATGATTCAGTTGCCCTACCGATGTTTTATCCAACATGCAGTGTTATATGGCCTTCAGAAACCATGTGTCGTCCTAAGAAATCAGTTGCATATATATTTTATTCGTGTACTTACAACTAAATTTTACGATCGCGGTCTCAGTTGAACGACATTCAACAATGAGCGAAGTGTTGGAAATACACCCTGTTGATGGCTGTGGCTCTGGAAATAGAAATATCAGTACCGTTCTTATGACTTGACATACTCTTCCCTTTGCTGTCAAATGGTTCAAATGGCTCTGAGCACTATGGGACTTAACTGCTAAAATCATCAGTCCCCTAGAACTTAGAACAACTTAAACCTAACTAATCTAAGGACATCGCACACATCCGTGCCCGAGGCAGGATTCGAACCTGCGACCGTAGCGGTCGCGCGGTTCCAGACTGTAGCACCTAGAACCGCTCGGACACTACGGCCGGCCTTTTGCTGTCACAGTATTTCACGTCAAATCCATACCTTCCTTTGCACATTACTGAACACAAACACACACATTATAAGCCTGATGCTCAAGGTAAATCGATCACGCACCCCTACTACTAAGTATTATACTTCGTCAATAACTGATTGCTGGTGATACGAAATAATACTAACTGAAAATCAATGATGGGTGGACATGTCTCATAAGTTTTTCTTGTGAGTGCTACCACCGTGTCTTAAAAAGAGAGGTTTAATCATCTTACAAACTGCCAGATGTTAAAAAACCCAATCCCAACAACTATATGTTACTGTCACAAGTGGTCTTGGTTCGACATGTGCATACAAGTACCCATGTTAAAAGCTATACTGGCTTTATAAATCGACGTATGGCATTACCTACGAATCACGTGGTTTACCAGACAAATACTGAGATGGTTATCGCCGCAGTATATAGTATAAGACCAACATGTCGCCGATGGTGCAACCTCGTAATAAAATTACCGCATTTTGAAAGCGATTTGGCTAAGTAGTGTGATATGAAACCGGTATCTGCAACGCCCTCACTCCACTGCCGCTAGCTATTTCCCAGTATTTGTAACACATTCTGTCTTGATACCATATCATATTTCTGGCACTCTCATATCTCGAAACTAACCATCTTTCTTGAACCTATCTGCTACGATAAAATACCAACATTGTTTTAGGTAGCCCCTATGTATCTTGCAACTAACTCTGACTCTGCGCTACGACCTCTACAGCTTTGCACATTTGATTGTTCCAATGTAAGTCGGAAGTGAGTAGAAGTCAGATAAAGCTATATCTACCACCTTCGGAAAAACGTGTAGAAACAGGCGAAGCTGAGTTACTGTGATAGAACTGTGTTTGGACCATTCTACGGAAACGAAGCCTGCTCCTGCAACACGAGGTAGTATAAAAGACAGTACAGAAAATGGTGGAAGGACTTGGATTTTGACCGAGCGAGGTGGCGCAGTGGTCAGACACTGGACTCGCATTCGGGAGGACGACAGTTCAATCCCGCGTCCGGCCATCCTGATTTAGGTTTTCCGTGATTTCCCTAAATCACTCCAGGCAAATGCCGGGATGGTTCCTCTGAAAGGGCACGGCCGAATTCCTTCCCTAATCCGACTGTGGATGCTTGGGGTCGGTTGAACCTTACAGTACCTACTAGTTGCGTGAAACCTCACACAGTTGGTGGCTTCAGGAGAGCTACCATTGAGGAGCAGGCAGACTTGAGTAGCAGCATTTGCTACAATCGTTTATTCGAATGCCAGATGGGTGCTCGGTCTCTGCCGCAAAAATATGAGACATGAACAGTTTAGCACGAAAGAAATGAGGGCAGAGTTAATTCTATTCACGGAGTTCCGATGCCTGAAAGGCATTGGACCAGAAATAGATGTACCAATCACACGACGAATAGAGGTATACCAGATACAGACAATACGGTGGAAACGTTATAATACAGAAAACAAAATGATAAAGTGAATGTTTTGATTTCCACAACTCTTAGAAGTTTGTCATCAGGATATTGCTGATTAGTGGAGTTTAACATCTTTGGTATTCAATTTTTGTATAGCAGTTCTAATTTCTTTTATTTCATTAGTATCATCTGGTGTCATGATGTGTCTTTTCATTCATGCATGCATACTACAGTATATCCAGTTCCTTGATAATCTATTTTACATACTCTGATCTTTGTCCGCCAGTACAGCTCTTCCCGTGTACAACTACTTCCAGCGTAAAGTTAACAATTCCCGAATACCACAGCAATTCAAATTACAGCACTTGATTATAGAAGCAGGTGGTTAATTATTTATAAGAAAATACTTAAGACTTCTATTACGTTTTTTGCTTGTTCCAACTTTTCTGCAGTATGAGTAACTTTCCATATCAAATGATCACGCTCTCTGCGACACGCTGTAACAAAAATACAAAATTAAATGTTGAGCTTAGGAAACCGAATTAATAAAACATAGGGAATGCTATCAGTCTTACAACAGTTTAGTTTTAACACCTCAGTGTTTTACTGAGACCAACTCACTGATAAAGAGGGAGAGAGTATTAAGCGGGTAAAATATATTTTGTTGTTGAGGAAGTTCAAAAATTACTCCTTTTGAGTTGTATTACTGTTATCATAGGTGTTACTCTTTTGCTGAGAGTGTGGTTTATCACATGTAACCTCTTTGTTCTGCAAAATAATCTTCCAACACTGAAGTGAACTACCTGCGCTAAAGTAAAGGGTAAAAGTTTCGTAAAAGTTGAGGAGGCTTTGTCTCTCTGACGGCAGCGCTAGGGCCGTAAGTTCCGGAAGCACACTTCTTGGCCGCTGAGGATCAAAGTTTTTTATGGCGGCTTACCTGTTCCCGAAGAAATTCCCACTTGACGCAGGTGGCAGTTTGCAACAAACTTAACTTTTCGCAGGGTGCGTAGCGACACAGCTTAGATGCTATTGAAACTAGGAAGTAGTTTTTTTGTAGCCTTTCCCATGTAAAAAGCATTGTGAAGCATGAATCGAACGTAGCAATCTAATTCTGACGGATATATACTATAGTTTATACGCTGTTACGACGACACCATTTGAAGCAATCAGTTAGCAGTGCTGCAAAAAAAAATTTAATTCAAAGAAATACAAAAGACGAGAAAGGGAAAGTCAGTTGAAAAAAGAGAGATTCACAGATTAAATAGAACATGGATGCAACAGATATAGAACTGAAATCGTAACGAGCAATAACGTCTATTGCATTATGGGAGAACCACAGAAATGGTATTGTTTATGAAATACAGACGTTAACAGTAATCTCCCATGACAAAAAAAAAACATATAAAAATACAGCGTTCTTTATGCAACGCCCACTTTTCATTGGTGCTAAAATAATTTCTTAGTGAAGAAAACCAGAACACGAGCCTACAGCCGCATACTGACAAACTGTGATGCTGAAGTAGTCTCAATTCGATCGGATTTCTTTGTGGGTGTTTTTGTTCTTGTAGCATGCTAGGTATTAGGTTGGAAAAGTACTGACTGTAAAAGCGAGTGCTGTGGTATATCAACAGAATGAATTTCACGGCAGCTTTATGTACGTGGTAGTTCTTTTACGGCTGAACCTTTTTGACCCTGAAAGCTAAACAGTCGAGAGGCTGCAGGGAAAGGCAGTCCGTTAACGGTGAATCTGAGTGCATACTGTAGTCTTTTTACTACTTCCGGCACCAAATAGTCTACGGTATTGGGTACCCATTACTTGCTTGTTGCAGCCATGAAAGACACCGATAACACTGTTTGGACTTTTACGTCGCGACGTTTTCCCAGAATACACAAGAAGGAAGCCAGAGCTGAAGTTTACCGAAATGGGAGAAAATAGTATGAGCAAGTGATAAATGTGAAGGCGCTCTAGAAGAAAAGGGACGGCTTGGTGGAGGGCATTACGATTTCCGGACAATGCGACAGGAACGCAGGAATCGTTTTCTTCGCTCCACTGCGCAATATCTCTCTTATTTGAGAAATGGAATGCCGCGGTTCTGCCGTTGGGAAAGGAATGCGCCGTGGGCCTATAGTTAAGAGACCGATGGAATTGACTCACGCTTTTACCTTCTCGAGCACAGCGAATAATAAATTAGAGGCAGTTGCGGCCACACCTTATACCTAAAATTTCCACTTCTTATTGGTCTGGTTTACTTATGCAGCCAGTAAATTTAATGAGCGAGACGGGAAATAAGTTCTCTTGAGGAAGAGCAGCACTGTGTCGGTTCTCAACTCGTACTACTCGAGTTCACTTGAGCGCATAGTTAGCGTTTTGCCGTCGATGTTATCTGTGCTCTTAGTAGTTGGAAGAGCAGGTTTGTGCCGCTCTCCGTTTTGCGTTTATTCTTCGTGCTCTTAATGGCGAACATTCCTTCAATATTGCTTCCTTATTGTTACGAGCGAAGAAGTAGTCCTTTTACCATCCGCTCCCGCGGTTCTGGATGACCGGTTCTTTAGCTTCTCTCTTATAAAGACAGTCATTTGTGAAAGTGTGAAGCGTTCTGCCATCGCTTTCGTTAGGCATCCTTGACGATGTAACGCCGACAACTTATGAGACAGTGTGTGACGTAGCGATATTTTCTCTTGAAAACATTACTGCCCGTACAGCAAACAACCAAATATAAATAGATTACTCAACAGCAGAGAGACTGTCGCTTTTTCAGTTACTTACAAAGGAACCTTCCCATCGCACCCGCTTCAGATCTGGTTATAAGTTGGCACAGTGGATAGGCCTTGAAAAACTGAACACAGATCAATCTAGAAAACAAGAAGTTGTATGGAACTATAAAAAATAATAAGCAAAATATACAAATTGAGTAGTCCATGTGCTAGATAGGCAACATCAAAGATAGTGTGAACTCGAGAGCGCGGTGGTCCCGTGGTTGGCGTGAGTAGCTGCCGAACGAGAGGTCCTTGGTTCAAGTCTTCCATCGAGTGAAAAGTTTGCATTCTTTACTTTGGCAGAGTTATGATCTCTCCGTTCGTTCATTGACGTCTCTGTTCACTGTAATAAGTTTAGTGTCTGTGTTTTGCGAGCGCACCGCAAAACCGTGCGATTAGTAGACGAAAGGACGTGCCTCTCCAATGGGAATCGAAAACATTTGATCGTAAGGTCATAGGTCAACCAATTCCTCCACAGGAAAACACGTCTGATATATTCTACACGACACTGGTGACAGCATGTGCGTCACATGACAGGAATATGTTGTCGACCCACCTAACTTTTACACTTGGCGCCGGCCGAAGTGGCCGCGCGGTTCTGGCGCTGCAGTCTGGAACCGCGAGACCGCTACGGTCGCAGGTTCGAATCCTGCTTCGGGCATGGATGTGAGTGATGTCCTTAGGTTAGTTAGGTTTAACTAGTTCTAAGTTCTAGGGGACTAATGACCTCAGCAGTTGAGTCCCATAGTGCTCAGAGCCATTTTTTTTACACTTGGCGAATGGGTAAAAAGATTCTTCTACCTTGCCCGATTTAGGTTTTCTTGTGGATGTGATAATCACTCCCAAAAAAGTGATGAAAACATAGAAGTTTGTCACATAAACTGAAAATAAAAAATTAAACTTTTCACTCGAGGGAAAACTTGAAGCAAGGACCTCCCGTTCCGCAGCTGCTCACTCTAACCACGAGACCACGGCGCTGCTGAGCTCACATTATCCTTGATGTTGCCTATTTTGCGCATGGACTACTCAGTTTTTATATTTTGCTTATTTTTTCATAGTTCCACACAACTTCTTCCTGTTTTCTCTATTGACCTGTGTTCAGTTTTTCAAGGCCTATCCACTGTGCCAACTTATAACTAAATCTGAGGGGGTTGCGATATGGAGGTTCCCTTGTTTAGAAGCGAAGCTAATGGTATTTACATGTGTGAATTCGAAACAAGCCCTAATTGTGCCATAAGTTCCGTAGAAAGATGTGAGACCTTTCAGAAAAAGACTAATTTATTCAACATTGTTCGCAACGCAGATAACTCAAAAAAAATGGCTCTGAGCACTATGGGACTAAACTTCTAAGGTCATCAGTCCCTTAGAACTTAGAACTACTTAAACCTAACTAACCTAAGGACATCACACACATCCATGCCCGAGGCAGGATTCGAACCTGCGACCGTAGCGGTCGCGCGGTTCCAGACTGTAGCGCAGATAGCACTGACATTCTCACGCGAAGATTATGTCCATATCGTATGCGGTAGAAGTAAACGTCGTGGATAGTGAAGACAAACGCGTGAAGAAAAATGTTAGTTGTTACCGGAATTTACAGCAGAAAAGTGCTCCTGGTAGACAGTAGCACAAAAATGTCCAGTTCAATTGTGAAACTTCTGTATATCCTGCTGTGCTGGTGCTACATTTTCCTGCAACGAGATACTGCTCCGATAACATTTCTTCAGGATTCCGAAGATCTAGAAAAGCCTTACGGATGCTATTGACACTAATGTAGTTGGCGAACCCCATTTCTCCTAAACTATGAGAGTCAACCTTCTCAAAACATGATCTTCTCCTGGCGAGAAATCTACAAAGTGTTGTAAATGTAAACTCTGTCCATAATCCCTGACGGGCCCATCGGTACCTACCGACCGCCATGTCATCCTATACAATGGTATGACGGGGCGTGGGGTCGCCACACCGCACTCCCCGTCTTTGCCACTGTTTAGTGACATGGAGCCGCTACTGTTAGGTGAGGTAGCTTCTCAATTGGCATCACGAAGCGGAGTGCATTCCTTTCCAAAATCTCTGGCAGTAACTGGAATCGAATCCTGATTTACGGCGTGGCAGACAGGCGCGCTGACCACTCAGCTACGAAGGTGGACTTCAGTGTAGTAAACGCAGAAATCTCGACGAGAGCTGCATAGTTTATTTACAGAGTTCTTCTTGCAAATGTGGCTTTATGTATGTTGAACGATTTACGTCGCTTGGCAAGTCTGCTGCATTTCGTTTAGTGCAGTGCAATATTTGTCTAAATTCGTTGTGTAACTAGCTTTCGTGCCTTCCATCTTCTGGTGAAAGATATTAAAAAAGAAAGCTAGTGTAAAGTTAAGGTTACTTCTATATCGTATCATCATTAGAATATATCTGGTGCCTGTTTTTTCGGACACGCCAAATAGACAGACACCATATATATAACTAGAGTGCGACAGCCTAATGATTCCTTCACAACACGCTCGAACTCTTAAGGCAACCAGAATCGCTGCGAGTAAGTAGGATAATGGGCAGGGGAACTACGTCTGTAGTGTGTGGATAGTTCGGTCTTTTGATTCGGTCAGGGACCGTGCCCGGATGGCCGAGGCGGTCAATACGACCGTTGGCGAGAAACAGAAAAGTCCGGGTTAGTCCCGTTCCGTCACAAATTTCCAGATTTCCCTATTGATGTATTTCGATGCGCACTAGCATCTACTATCATTATTTCCTTTGGATCAGATTTCATTAGACCCACATCTTTAGGTCATTTGCAGAGGGATGAGAGAAAGGATTATTTTTTCTGAACAAACCATCGCATTATTCGAATGAAATGATGTTTGCGAAACAAATTTCAGCCATTCCCAATTAAGTCTTCAGTTTGTTTCAAAGCCTTCCTCCTCCGATTACGATGTTGTAATAAGCGCCTACCGCTGTGATGGAAATGAAGGAATTGTTACTTGGGTGTTGGTAACTCTGTGGGTTCGTTCCAAACTACAGGTATTTACACGTAAAAACACTGTCTCATGAGGATCCTAATAATCATCCAGAGTTTTATTTCCTTGTTTGACCTAGCTGAGACAGTTCTCGTGTAGAGGAAGGCGAAGGTTCAAAATGGTTCAAATGGCTCTGAGCACTATGGGACTCAACTGCTGTGGTCATAAGTCCCCTAGAACTTAGAACTACTTAAACCTAACTAACCTAAGGACAGCACACAACACCCAGCCATCACGAGGCAGAGAAAATCCCTGACCCCGCCGGGAATCGAACCCGGGAACCCGGGCGTAGGAAGCGAGAACGCTACCGCACGACCACGAGATGCGGGCAAGGCGAAGGCCTACCACGATAATAGAGCCATGCCTAGTGAAGTGCCGCTGGAGTGAAACTGATAGTCTGATTTATAATTAATTAATTTTTGACGTGCTCAAGATTTAGCAGTGTCCGATGGGTCGGAGCAACATATGAAAAGAGTCACACTTCAAGAAATGAACATGCTGCACTGTGAGAGTTTTCCACATCCACCAACTTCATCAGGGTTTCACCAGTGGGTTACCACCGTTCTCCAGTGTTTGGGTGCTATTTTGGAAACAAAGCGAAGTTAGTGAAGCAGCTGAAAAGTTAAACGAGTTACCTTTTTTACCTTAACTGAAAATGCCGTTAATGGACTATGGCATCGAATGTTAGCAGTCGTGATCAGTAAGGGCTAATTTTCGTCTAGCTGCTGTTTAAAAGTCTTGCTACGAAATTCGATATTTCAAGTGATATAACATAATGCCGGTATCACTACACAGACTAAAGCGAGCCTTAGATTCTGTCGGTGGCTCAATTTTAGCCGCTTATTGATTCTTATAGCTTCTCATTTGGTTTCATGAGACTGAATGGGCATGAGACTTTCTCATCTCAGAGGACGCTGAGGTTCTCGCCAGGAGTCGAAACCGGGACTTCCACACCAGAAGAGTTTCTTTTATCTTTATCCGTCGTTTACGTTCGCAGCAGCATGGGGAACGGGTGATAGTGACCGTGTTGCCGACCTTCAATCTTTGAGTAAAACACTCATAGTACATACCGGGTGATTACAATTAAAGTGTGGCTCCTCACATAGGTGCAGTGTGGGCTGTAATTATCGTATGGCAGCAAAACTTGGCAGATATTCTAATACGTTAATGCGTAACAGATTTACGTTAGCAAATAATTGCTTCCAGTTGTGGCCACCAGGTGCAAATCCCATCTCGTCGACGTCTCCAGTGCCGATAATGAACAAATTGTGAAAGCTGTGGCTCATAATATCAACATCATTCCTTTCTCACTTGTTTGACCATTTCTAACCGTGTCCCTTTCCTAACCCATTACATATGGGAACATTACTGCACATCTTTCCTGCATTCGGAGCGCCAGATTTGCACCTGAGCCGGCCGGAGTGGCCGAGCGGTTCTAGGCGCTACAGTCTGGAACCGCGCGACCGCTACAGTCGCAGGTTCGAATCCTGCCTCGGGCATGGATGTTTGTGATGTCCTTAGGTTAGTTAGGTTTAAGTAGTTCTAAGTCTAGGGACTGCTGACCTCAGAAGTTAAGTCCCATAGTGCTCAGAGCCATTTGAACCATTTATGAGCCATTTGCACCTGATGGCCAAAACTGGAACTAGCTTTTTTCTGGCGTAAATCGGTTCCGCTTTAGAATATCTACAGAGTTTCGGCGCTATAGGGCAGTTACTGCCCACATTGCAACTATGTTAGTAGCTGAACTTCAATTATAACCACATAATACAAAACTCATTCACAGGAATAAAATAACGATTATATTAAGCTTGACGAGGTGATGTGTGTGGTCTTGAAATCATTACGTACGATGGTGGCGTGAGCTCCTGGTTGAGGATATTTGGATGCAGTTCGGTCTGGAGAGGAGTAATAAGAGAGGGTATGAGAAAGCCTTTGCAGATGGTAGAATGCGGATGATAATTTCATGTGTCTCAATGGCCGGGTGCGAGTCTTTCATCTGGCCATCTCTTCGGTGAGTTGCGTCTCCCTAAAATCTATCGCAGTTATTAAGCCGGGGTAAGGAGACCTACAGCATAACGTGGAATCCAAACTATGTGTCATTCATGACGCTGAGAGGCGAAAGCTGCATTAAAGTCAGGTAGGAAATTTCTGTTGTCCGAGCGAGATTCAATTCCGCGACCTCTGTTTCCATGCAAGCTATTTACCGCTCCAACATCGGCAGCTGATAGGATTGCAGCTATCCAGCGAATGGATAGGTTACAGTCTATTTGGAATGGACAACGAAGCGTAGCTTACACTAAGGTGACAAATCATGGTATAGCGATATATATATATATATATATATATATATATATATATATATATATATATATATATATACGGATGGAGGTAGTATCGCGTACACAAGGTGCTAAAGGGCAGTCCATTGGCGGAGCTGTCATTGTACTTAGGTGATTAATGTGAAAAGGTTTCCGACGTTATTGTGATCTCACGATGGGAATTAAGATTTTCAACGCAGAGTGATAATTGGAGCTAAATGCATGTGACATTCAGTTTCGGAAATCGTTAGGGAATTCAGTATTCAGAGATCCAGTGTGTCAGGAGCGTGCCAGGAATACCAAATGTCAGGCATTACACTCACTACGGACACCGCAGTGGCCGACGGCTCTCACTTAACGACTTAGAGCAGCGGCGTTTGTGTACACTTGTCACTGCTAACAGACAAGCAACACTGCGTGAAATAACAGCTGAAATCTATACGGGGCGTAAGACGAACGTATCCGTTTGGACAGTGCCGTAAAATTTGGCGTTAATGAGCTATGGCAGCGGGAGACAGATGCGAGTCGTTTGCCAACAGCGCGACATCTTCTCTAGCGCCTGTCCTGAACTCGTGACCATATCGGTTGGACCCTAGATGGCTGGAAACCTGTAGCATGGTCAGGTGAGTCCCGATTTCAGTTGGTAAGAGCTGATGGTGGGGTTACAGTGTGGCGCAATACCCACGAAGTCATGGGCCCAGATTGTCAACAAGGCACTGTGCAAAAATGGTTCAAATGGCTCTGAGCACTATGGGACTTAACATCTATGGTCATCAGTCCCCTAGAACTTAGAACTACTTAAACCTAACTAACCTAAGGACAGCACACAGCACCCAGTCATCACGAGGCAGAGAAAATCCCTGACCCCGCCGGGAATCGAACCCGGGAACCCGGGCGTGGGAAGCGAGAACGCTACCGCGGCACTGTGCAAGCCGGTGGTGGCTCCATAGTGGTGTGGGCTGTATTTACATGGAATGGACTGGTTCCTTTGGATGTTCGGCTACGTAGACCATTTGCAGCCATTCATGGACGTCATGTTCCCGAACAACGATGGGATTTTTATGAATGACAATGGGCCACGTAACTGGACCACAGTTATACGCGATTGGTTTGATAAACATTGTGGACAAGTCGAGCGAATGATTTGGCCACCCAGCTCACCAGACGCGAACCACATCGAACATGTATGGGATATAATCGAGAAGTCAGTTCGTGCACAAAATCCTCCACCGGCAACCCTTTCGCAATTATGGACGGCTGCAGAGGCAGCATCGTTCAACATTTCTGCAGGGGACTTCGAACGACTTGTTAACTCCATGCCACGTCGAGTTGCCGCACTGCGCCGTGCAAAAGGAGGTGTGATGACAATGGGAATTAACAGATTTTCAACGTAGAGTGGTAGTTTTAGCTAAACGCATGTGACATTCAATTTCAGAAATCGTTAGGGAATTCTGTATTCCGAGATCCAGTGTGTCAAGAGTGTGCCGAGAATACGTAATGTCAGGCATTATATCTTACTACGGACAACGCAGGTCAGCAACGGGAAGCAGCCGGCCGGTGTGGCCGTACGGTTCTAGGCGCTTCAGTCTGGAACCGTGTGACCGCTACGGTCGCAGGTTCGAATGCTGCCTCGGGCATGGATGTGTGTGATGTCCTTAGGTTAGTTAGGTTTAAGTAGTTCTAAGTTCTAGGGGACTGATGACCTCAGAAGTTAAGTCCCATAGTGCTCAGAGCCATTTGAACCATTTTTGAACTGGAAGCAGTTAATTCCATAAATTATCTGGGAGTACGCATTAGGAGTGATTTAAAATGGAATGATCATATAAAGTTGATCGTCGGTAAAGCAGATGCCAGACTGAGATTCATTGGAAGAATCCGAAGGAAATGCAATCCAAAAACAAAGGAAGTAGGTTACAGTACGCTTGTTCGCCCACTGCTTGAGTACTGCTCAGCAGTGTGGAATCCGTACCAGATAGGATTGATAGAAGAGATAGAGAAGATCCAATGGAGAGCAACGCGCTTCGTTACAGGATCATTTAGTAATCGCGAAAGCGTTACGGAGATGATAGATAAACTCCAGTGGAAGACTCTGCAGGAGAGACGCTCAGTAGCTCGGTACGGGCTTTTGTGAAAGTTTCGAGAACATACCTTCACCGAAGAGTCAAGCAGTATATTGTTCCCTCCTACGTATATCTCGCGAAGAGACCATGAGGATAAAATCAGAGATAGTAGAGCCCACACAGAAGCATTCGGACAATCCTTCTTTCCGCGAACAATACGAGACTGGAATAGAAGGGAGAACCGATAGAGGTACTCAAGGTACGCTCCGCCACACACAGTCAGGTGGCTTGCGGAGTATGGATGTAGATGTAGATCCCGTGACTTTTGTCACCTCAGTGTATAGTTGATACGATCAGAGAAGTCTGCTGCATAGTAAGAAAGAAAACACTACTTCGATGCAGTGTTTCGAGCCATTGCTGCAGAATACAGCAAGTGCAGCGGCGAGTGCCCGCAGTGGCCAGCAGGATGTTCGCTGGATATTGCGAGTGGAAGCTTTAGCGGCGGCCGTCCGCTGCCAGCTGCGCAGGTTAAGTGGATTGCCGGCCAACCTGGCGAAGCCCCACCACCGCTCGGCGCTCACGTGTCGCCCGCACATGCTCTGCTGCCAGGCCGCGTATAGAGTGCATGCTTCTCAAAAACGATGCGTCGTGAATCCGCAAGTAACCACACTGATAGCACTATATTTCGTTTCCATTGCTTACTTCAGTATAAATGACATTCTGCGTTAGTAAAACCGCCTTCAGTAACATTTTGTTTCCGTTCTTCTGGTTCCGCTGTGTGATATAAGACTTGTAATCACATAATAAATATCAAACAAAGCAACTGCTTCAACTGAATTTCTTTATTGCGATAGGTCTTTTTTGGCTGTAATTGTCATTGCCAAGCTATCAGTGGAAAAATACATAGCTTTTTTATTATTTACTTAAGGGTACTTACTGTTAAAGCTGGTCCGCAGCTCGTGGTCGTGCAGTAGCGTTCTCGCTTCCCACGCCCGGGTTCCCGGGTTCGATTCCCGGCGGGGCAGGGATTTTCTCTGCCTCGTGATGACTGGGTGTTGTGTGATGTCCTTAGGTTAGTTCGGTTTAAGTAGTTCTAAGTTCTAGGGGACTGATGACCATAGATGTTAAGTTCCATAGTGCTCAGAGCCATTTCATTTTCGTTAAGGCTATACATATATGTGTGTGTGTGTGTGTGTGTGTGTGTGTGTGTGTGTGTGTGCAGATACTTACGTCAAAAGTCAGATTAAAATGACTTGACAGTTGACACTTCACGCGTTGTAGCTGGTTTCGTCCAGTCAGAACACTCAACGTCAAACCCGAACTGTTCGCCGTTGCCAAATTACGCTCTCGTTATTGGTGTATTTGGATCGAGAATTCTGGGTCTGGCTCCTACATTTCGTATTTCATCACACATTGTAACCACAAAACACACACACACACACACACACACACACACACACACACACACACACACACACACACACACACGCACGCACGCTAGCATAATTCCTTCACTTCGATTTCTTTGCGGTCCCAAATTTTGATGTTGAGTTAATTGCTATTCTCATTTATGCAACTCCTCATTTTCGTCTTTCTGCGGTTTGCTTCTAGTCCATTGTGCTCATTAGACTGCACTTTCCATTCAACATGTCCTGCAGTTCTTTCTTACTTTCACTGAGGATAGCAATGTCATCAGCGAACCTTATCACTGTTATCCACTCAGCCTCAAATTTAATCCCGTTCATGTACCTTTCTTTTATTTATGTTATTGCTTCTTTGACGTATACTGGGAGTCCCAGGAGGAATGGTTAACAGTCAGGGATATGACAGGAACGATCATTAGCAGCAAAAACAAGTCTAGTAAACATGGGCTCTAAAATGCACTCCTTAAGAACCATAAGTACTTCATCTTCGATACTACGAAACAAATCTCTTCTACTGTAAGCTCTTTGCTTTCCATATTTTGGGAGGAGATAGTGTGAACCAAAACAAGAAAAAGTTGTCTAGTAACCATGAGCTCTGAAATGTTTACCTTACGAGTTACGAGCACTTTCTTTCAGAAGAAGAGATGTGTTTCACAATTGTGAAGATGAAAAATTGCTCATATTTGTTAAGGTATGCATTTTGGAGCCCATGTTTACTTAAGTTTTTTCTTTGTAGGGTCGTGCCTTTCATATCCCTGAATATTGACCATTTCTCCTGGGGGCATCCTTTAGATTGAACAGTAGCGATGAAAGATTACATCCATGTCTTACACGCTTTCTAATCGGAACACTTCGTTCTTGGTTTTCCATTCTTATTTTTGCCCTCTTCGTTCTTGTACGTAATGAATATTACACGTCTTCCCTATAGCTTTCACCTTTTTTCCTGGTAATTTCGAACACCTTGCTACATTTTATACCGCTGAACGTTTTTCCTAAGCCGACAAATTTGATGAACGTGCTTGACTTTTCTTAAGACGTGCTTTCATTATGCTCCACTAGTGCATTTACCTTTCCTAAAACAGAACTTATCGTCACCTCAATTTCAGAACGTTGAAAATGGCTCATGTTGAAGTCTAAGAGATTGGAGAAGTAAATTCTGCCTGAAATTTTGATGGATCGCTATTACGATAAATAACATAAAACACATAGGCGACGGGAAATGTTCTCGGCTTGCCGATACAGTTGTCTATAGGTAAAAATACATTTGAAACGTCTTCTCATCAATGCACTTTCTCCGACGTTTTACCACGGAGTAGATTTAATCTCTGAAGCGTGATTCTGCTCCCATAAACTGTTCAAAAAAATGGTTCAAATGGCTCTGAGCACTATGGGACTCAACTGCTGTGGTCATAAGTCCCCTAGAACTTAGAACTACTTAAACCTAACTAACCTAAGGACATCACACACATCCATGCCCGAGGCAGGATTCGAACCTGCGACCGTAGTGGTCGTGCGGTTCCAGACTGTAGCGCCTTTAACCGCTCGGCCACTCCGGCCGGCAACTGTTCATTAGATGGAAAAATTTATTTCAACCACAAATTTCCTTAAAAGTGCGAATTTGTGGAGCCAGCAAGATCTGTTGAATAGGCCGGCCGAAGTGGCCGCGCGGTTAAAGGCGCTGCAGTCTGGAACCGCAAGACCGCTACGGTCGCAGGTTCGAATCCTGCCTCGGGCGTGGATGTTTGTCATGTCCTTAGGTTAGTTAGGTTTAACTAGTTCTAAGTTCTAGGGGACTAATGACCTCAGCAGTTGAGTCCCATAGTGCTCAGAGCCATTTGAACCATCTGTTGAATAAATTGGAAAAATGTTACAGATTTCGTACTTACACTACAGTTTATCAATTGCCAAAACACCATGGTGAGGAAGTCACCAGTTTCCAACGAAAGCTTTATTTGCGTTTCTTTTCTGTTGTGACTCAGTGGACTAAGTCCTATCCAGAATAACAATAAATTGTGTGCACACCGCTGGTTGTATTGAGAACGGTCCAAACGTTGCCAAGAAACTAATTTTTCTTTGATCAGCGTTCTTCAGAGACGGAAGTCACCTTGCACAAAGGTTGTTCAATGCTTCATTCTTCATGTATAATGTACTGCACTCTTTCTTGTTACACGTCTGTGGTGACTGTTATTCCATGGCCATTCTTTACATAGATATACAAAAGACTGTTATTCTGTCAGTTTCTTAACCTTTCAAGTAGTGGACTCCTCATAAACCTTCACCACCTCGGGATGAATTTTCATTACGGACAAAAAATTCCCAGAATAAAGAATTTTATGATGGTACGGGTGTTCCAGTTGTTACTTTCGACAAAAAGCACAAAGACCATTAGTTAAAGTAACAGTATAAGCAAAAATAGTTCACAATTAAGCTATACATAGTTGGCAGTGCACCGTCTTGTACCTTGAATCAGGTGGAGGTCTTTTACCATGGAACGTGTGATACTTTCTTTAATGCCTTAACCATTTTGCCTGTTATGAAAATGGAAATTTGTTACATTCCAGTAGTTTCTGTTTAAAAATGTATTTGACATGTAATTGGTTTTAGATAATATTGCTACTTAATTTGATTTCACTAACTGATTATTGGTACGTAGCAGAGTAATAATGTAACAGATGTACGATTAAATACAGTACTGACAAGACTTTTTCGCTTACAACGCATTTAAATTTCAGTGGACTTTTTCTTCCTCTGTACATTCCCATGTTGTACCTTGGAACATGTTTCCACACTTTGCAAACATTGATGTTCCAGAGTAATTTTTGTAATTTCAGAAAGAGACTGCAGCACATAAAAAGTTAATGCTATCTTTTAAAAGTGGAATTAGAATATGTATCAAACACACATTACAGG
The DNA here is from genome assembly GCF_023898315.1 of Schistocerca nitens. Classification (NCBI taxonomy): domain Eukaryota; kingdom Metazoa; phylum Arthropoda; class Insecta; order Orthoptera; family Acrididae; genus Schistocerca; species Schistocerca nitens. Next base: position 581,202,717 of record NC_064616.1, on the reverse strand, counting down.
GCTGACTAGAGGATAATCTGGAAACTATACCAAGGTACGAAACTCTTTTCTACTTCACGTTGAATGTTGAGGATGAACTATCGTGAATGAGCGTAACAATGAAGCCATTATCTTTGATATGCGTGGTGAAACCTACTTTTAAGTGTGAGTCAAGGAAGTTTCATTGGCCCAAAACTTCAAGGAATGTTACAGTTTACAAGAAAATTAGATGAACTGTAATTTCTGGTAAATATATACGGGAGCATTTCCTAATTAAAGTTACCGAAACAATATTTTCGATTACTCCAGGGGAAGCTGGTATGGTGGTTAATTGTTGAAACATTCTTCCACAATTCTCGCTGCTATTTAAAACACGGTATATGACTCTGGGAACTGATCTGTAGCGACAGCCCAGTTGAATATTCGGATAGTCCCACCCATCCCCTCCCCCTCCCATTCCTGTCTACCACTGTAGGAATTAAAAGATAAAGAACAAGAAAATCTTACATGTAGATCGACGAAGAAGACGACGGAGCTACGTCCGATACTGAAACTATTGGCATTCGTAAGAGTGAGGATTCATAATCAGCCAGAGATGACTCAGTGATAGCACGTACGCGGGTGTTGGCACGTACGGATGGTACGCCTACGTCACATGGGGCAAATATCTCTAACGTCACACTGGAGGTTAACGTTCAGCTCCACATGATGGCATAATTTCAAAATATTCCGCAGTTGACAGGCATCACATTGGAATGGTAACCATCCTGAAGAATAATATTCTAAATGACAACGGCCCCTTAACGCTAAACTGCGTCTAGCTTGTGACGTTGACTTATATTCTCGAGAACAGGTCTGTGCCTGGCCATCGTGATTTCCATGGTTCCCTTTAGATGAATTTCGCGATAATTCCTTTGAAAAGAACATAACATACTGCCTTCTCCATTCTAGTCTTTTTCGAGTGGTGCCCCGTGTTTAGTAACTTCATAGTCTACGGTCGTTAAATAGTAGTCTCTCTTGCCGTCCCTTCCATTTTCATTTGACAAGATCGCGATCGATTCCTTCCTCTTTTGTGTTCCGCGTGCTTATCCGTAATGAGATGTCCATAACAGATTAAAATGGAACCTTCCTTAAAATCTGGGCGCAAAGGAAAGTAAGTTCAGATTTAACGTCCCGTCGGCGTTTCTTAGCATGGATTACATATTCACGATCATCAGTCATAAAGCTTCATTAAGACTTCACTACGCATCACATTCTTAAGCCATACACATTCACGCTGCTTCTGTATATTTTATGATATTCTCTACCAACTTTTCATTAGGCGTTCGCCTCCATCTTTTCGTACCTCGCGAAATGCAACAGAGAATCTCGTTGGTGCTTCTACCATCAGTTCCTATGGAATGTCGGACCTATCCCCACTTCATTTTCGTGATTACATCACGCACTCACGTCTGCTCCTTGATCTAATTGCTTTCTTTCCTGTATTTCCTCGTAGTTCCAACGTTTCTCTCTTCTTTGCTCACTGAGATACCCTCACTTTGCAAAAATTGACATATTATCCTCGGAGATGGTTCGTTATAACTTGTTGTAAAACAACACTTACCAAGGAAGTGTTATAGGACCTCTTTTGTCCCTGATCTATATTAACGACATAGGAGACAATCTGAGTAGTCCTCTTAGATTATTTGCATATGCTGTCATTTACCGTCTTGTAAAATCATCAGATGACCAAAACGAATTGCAGAATGATTTAGATAAGACATCTGTATGGTGCGAAAAGTGGCAATTAACCCTGAATAAAGAAAAGTGTGAAGTTATTCACATGAGCACTAAAAGAAATCCCCTAAATTCCGATTACGCGATGAGTCACTCAAATCTGAAGGCTGTAAATTCAACTAAATACTTAGGGATTACAATTACAGATAACCTAAACTGGAACGATCACATAGATAATGTTGTGGGTAGAGCAAACCAAAGACAGCGATTAATTGGCAAAACACTTAAAGTGCAACAGATCTACTAAAGAGACTGCTTACACTACATTTGTCCGCCCTATTCTGGAGTATTGCTGTGCGGTGTGGGATTCGCATCAAGTGGGACTGACGGATGACATCGAAAAAGTTCAAAGAGGGGCGGCTCGTTTTGTATTTGTAAATTTGTGGTAAGACCTTATGACACCAAACTGCTTAGGTCATCGGTCCCTAAGCTTACACACTACTTAAAAAAAACACACACACACAAAAGCACTCCGTCTTCAGGCCACAAGTGGCCCATCGGGACCATCCGACCGCCGTGTCATCCTCAGTTGAGGATGCGGATAGGAGGGGCGTGTGGTCAGCACACCGCTCTCCCGGTCGTTAAGATGGTTTTCTTTGACCGGAGCCGCTACTATTCGGTCAAGTAGCTCCTCAGTTGGCATCACGAGGCTGAGTGCACCCCGAAAAATGGCAACAGCGCATGGCGACCTGGAGGGTCACCCATCCAAGTACCGGCCACGCCCGACAGCGCTTAACTTCGGTGATCTCACGGGAACCGGTGTATCCACTGCGGCAAGACCGTTGCCTTTACACACTACTTAATCTAACTTAAACTAACCTACGCTATGGACAAGACACACACCCATGTCCGAGGTAGGACTCGAACGTCCGAGGGGGGAGCAGCGCGGACCGTGATGCCCCTGTCCGCGCGGCTACCTCGCGTGGCACGTTTTGTATTATCGCCAAATAGGGGAGATAGTGCCACAGACATGATACGTGAATTGGAATGGCAATCGTCAAAATAAAGGCGTTTTTCGTTGCGACGGGATCTTCTCATTAAATTTCAATCAACAGTTTTCTCCTCCGACTGCGAGAACATTCTGTTGGCACCCACCTACATAGAGAGAAATGATCATCACTATGAAATAAGAGAAATCAGGTCTCGCACAGAAAAATGTAAGTGCTAGTTTTTCCCGCGCGCCGTAAGTGAGTGGAACGGTAGAGAGACAGCTTGAAGGTGGTTCATTGAACCCTCTGCCAGGCACTTAATTGTGAATAGCAAAGTAATCACGCAAATGTAGATGAGAAAACACATTTTTTATTGTCAGTCTAAATTGCTTTAATTTTTTTTAAAATGATCGGATTCGATTAACATGAGCTATCCGTAGAGCTAATTGTATCTGTTAGAGTAGTAAATCGGCCAACTTACTAGCAGAATTTACATGCTGCGTCACAGGATAAAAATTCTTTATTCTTTTAGTTCTTTCTTTTGCTGTCCTTGCTCTACTCTTCAGTTGTGCTAAACATAAAAACTCATAAACTAGTTCTACGGTTTCATCGTTAATGCATACAGTTTTTATTTTTGAGTGTCGTTCCTTAATTTCCTGTTTATGTCATCGCCAACGATAACAGGAAAAAACTGGTTCTTAAAAGGGCGTCGATATTCCAACACTGAATCAAAGAAATTCTCAAAACAAGTTTTTTTGTTACATTCTTTTCATAGCGGCCTGAAGCTCGGTTGTGCTACATTTGCAGATTGCGTCATTCAGTGAAGTGCAAACACTCACTCTGTAACAGTATGACCATCAGGTTGGAATTACGTTGTTTGCATTCGACCTGAATTGTGTACTGTATCTTTAAATAGTCTGCATTAATTTGCCATTATGGGTGAAACGATAACAATGAACTGCCATCAGAACAGTGACCAGTATCTCTGTGCGGGACTACCGCTTTCTATGTCATTCGGCGGGGAAAAACATTTAATAACCAACCATAACTGAAATTGTTAAACACGGCACAATTCAAAACGCAGATGCACTGTCACCTGGTCGTGACCAAAAAAAACGCGTAAATACTGATGTGTAGTTGCGTTAATTATGTGATTTCTGAGCTCCAGTTGGTATCCAGTGCATTCGACCGTAGAAATATTTGTGGAGAAATGAAAATGGTTCAAATGGCTCTGAGCACTATTGGACTTAACATCTATGGTCATCAGTCCCCTAGAACTTAGAACTACTTAAACCTAACTAATCTAAGGACAACACACACATCCATGCCCGAGGCAGGATTCGAACCTGCGACCGTAGCGGTCTTGCGGTTCCAGACTGTAGCGCCTAGAACCGCTCGGCCCCCCCGTCCGGCTGTGGAGAAATGACGACAGTGTTCTGCATAATGATTATGTAGTACTATATAAGAAAGATTCAGAATTGGGACTGAAATTCAGGATGAAAGGACATAAATGATAAAAATCGCAGAAGGAAGTGCTGTCCTGTTTGAAAATGAGGCAGAATTACAGGAGCTGCCGAATGGAAAGAATAGCCAATTAAGCACAGAATCTGGACTGAAAGTAAATTAAAGGAAGATGATAATATTAAAGAGCAGAAGCAATGAAATTAGCTGCAAGTTTTGCATCTAAATTTGGGACCTCGAGATACACGAATAGAATGAATTCTGTGAGTTCTACTAATGCTTGACGGGGGAAGCAAGGGGGCTATAAGATGATCACTATAGGCAAAGAAAGTATTCTTCGTCAAAAGAAGTCTACTAGTATGAAACATTGGCCCTAAATCGAGAATGGAATTTCAGAGACTACACGTCTTGAGCAAAACGTTGTATGGAACTGAATCTTGGGCTGTGGGAAAACTAGAAAAAAGGGAATCGAAGCGTTTGAAATGGAAATCAACAGAAGCAAGATGAAAATTAAATGGGCTGATAAGAAATGAGGTAGTCTGCAAAATCGACGAGGGGTGTCTGACTGTTGATGTGACAAGGCCATTTGCGCCGTCAGTGACGTTTGGTCGGGGGCGATACTCGCAGATTCTACGGGCAAAGGCTTTTCATGTCCGTCGCCCACGTCGTTCTGTAGCTTCTACGTACGTAATAGGCAGCGACGTCATCTGCTGTGGCGGCTGCTGGGTGTCCCGAGGTAGCTGTACTAGACGTCGCTGAAGACAGTCAGTTCGGACATAGCCTTCCTGTCCGCAGCCAGAGCAGGTTTCCGGTTGACCATCGTATATAACGATGGCTCGGCAGCCAGCTATTGTCACATAAGATGGTATGTGCTTCTGGAGCTCAATTCTTATTTGGCGCACTCCGTTGAGTACGGGATGCGTCTCGAAGCTGGTCCATTTCTCCGCAGCATGATCAAGGACTGTGCCGTAAGGGCGAAGTGCTACGACAGCCATGTCCGCAGGGACTTCGAACGGAAGTTGAAATACGCGTACCGTTCTCATTCAGAGACCGGCATGATCAACAGAAACCAAACCCACGTTCCCGTCGGCGTGACAAGAGCGGTAGCCTTCGGTGGATCGACGGATAAGTCTGTCGCACGCTGCCTCGTCTATGAGTTTTACGTATACGACGCTTTCCACTACTGATAGGTCCAGGGGATCTAGTTTTACCACTTCGCGCACGAAACGTTCGATTTGTGCGTCGAACGTGAACTTGATAGTCGCCTTCCGGTAAGAAAGAGCCATCGCGATCTATAGTTATCAATACACCGCTATACGAAGCCTCACGGATATAAACAAAGCTCGCGCTAAACGGGGCGAGCCGCTACAACGCCGAAGGCGGGCTGATCACTGAGCCATCCAGACACAGTGGTCACTGCAGCTACACGGAGTACCCTAGCATGCCTCCAATCAGACCCAGCCGGCCGAAGTTGCCGTGCGGTTAAAGGCGCTGCAGTCTGGAACCGCAAGACCGCTACGGTCGCAGGTTCGAATCCTGCCTCGGGCATGGATGTTTGTGATGTCCTTAGGTTAGTTAGGTTTAACTAGTTCTAAGTTCTAGGGGACTACTGACCTCAGAAGTTGAGTCCCATAGTGCTCAGAGCCATTTGAACCATCAGACCCAGATTCTCAACTTATGCACTACTAATGTAATGACACTTGCCCATTATCCTCAGTACCCGCGACATTTCACCGATTCCCGTAAGAATTAGAGCCTGGTGTGCCTCCTCACTGAAGAGATTATTGACCGTTCTCGCCTTAATGATGGATATGTGGTGTCTGTTTTCCGAAAGAGCAGTGAGAGGTCAGATATAAATAACAATAAAATGACATCTGGTTAAGGTGATTTCTGACGTGGTTTTTAATTCTGACTAATGCGTCCTCCGCTTCCTTTTTAAGGTGCGTTTGCACCATTGTACCATTAGTTTATTGAGCCACTTAATAGTTTAAATATGTTCGCGAATCAAAACGTCTATGTAGTAATTACTTTGTCAATCTGATGTGCTAAGAAGGTAAAAGCGTTATTAATCAATAAATATTTCAACAGATACTGTTTTTCATTTGGAATATGGAACCACTGTTGCCGCACAAAGCCGAAGCAAAATGGCAAAACTTGTAACTAGAAGAAGAGACAAGATGACAAGTCAGGTATTACATCAGGGATCACGTATTACATGAGGGAACAACTTCCATAGTACTAAAGGAAATCGTAGAGGGCAAAGCCTGTACGGGAAGATAGAGATTGGAATATATCTAGCAAATAATTGAGGATTGTACGCCCCTGGCAGCTGAGTGGTCAGCGCGAAGGAGTGTCATACCTAACAGTCCGGGTTCGATTCCGGGCTTTGTCGGAGATTTTGTCCTCTCAGGGACTAGGTGTTGTTGTCCTTCTCATAATCATTTGATCCCCATCGACACGCAAGTGGCGTCAACTTGAAAGACTTGCACCAGTTGAACGGTCTACCCGACGGGAGGCCCTAGCCACACGGTATTTTGAGGATTGTTACGTGCAAAGATTATTCTGAGATGAAGGGGTTCCAATGGGACGAAAGGTCATGGAGGGCTGCAAGGAATATTAGTTGCATTAATTACGCATTTAATGGGGGTCACGTTGTAGCACCTGGTAGTAAAATGCACATACCTATAAGGTGCGGCATCAGACAGGCGATGTGTGTAGTTAGACCTTGCAGGAGTGCCCAAACGATAAAATTCTGGACTAGCAATCGAGAAACCGGTATAAGCCCTGAGGTTTAATCAGACAAGTATTTATCAAGCCCTTGTTCTGTTTTGAAGAGTCTGGCTATCGACGGTTTTTCGAAACTTTTTCGGAACTCCTACAGTGCCAGTATCATGTCTCATGGAGTCACTGTTAACTACGAAAAGATTTTGAAATAACTGCTTCGTACCACGCTAATGCGAATCAAAATATCTCGAACAGTTGTACATTATTTGGATAAGATACTTTGTTCACTACCATGAGTCAGTTTCAAAGTAATGGTCATTTTCAGTAACGGACACAACGCTTGCCCGTTGTCAGTCGTGACGCACGTTTACAAGCTAACACAGTTTCGGTGTGTAGTTCCTTTGGCAATAGACGTAAGGACAGTTATATTATGTTCTGCATTGATTGGTATTCTGTTTAATCGACGTTGTGTTTCCAATATGCCTCCGCATTTTCTGTGTTTTTAGACTCCATGTGTGTTCTGCTAACAGTTTGTTTGATCGTTGTGAGATTATAGCCGGCCGAAGTGGCCGTGCGGTTAAAGGCGCTGCAGTCTGGAACCGTAAGACCGCTACGGTCGCAGGTTCGAATCCTGCCTCGGGCATGGATGTTTGTGATGTCCTTAGGTTAGTTAGGTTTAAATAGTTCTAAGTTCTAGGGCACTAATGACCTCAGCAGTTGAGTCCCATAGTGCTCAGAGCCATTTGAACCATTTTTTGAGATTATACTCAAAATTTCCGTTACAAATTAGCCAACAGTGATGCATAAAACACCGTGAGACTCTGTGGCCCAATAATGCGCAGTGGTGTCTATGGAAAGAAGTAGTGGAACATTGAAAATGCACTTTACTCCAATTTAAATGACGTGTCATATTCCCAAGTATATATGATGGACGAACAGCTTTTATTTAAAAAAAAAAATTCGTGATTTGAATTGACATGCACATAATGAAGAGATAATAACCGTGTTGCGTGCTATTTTTGCTTACTTGCGCAGAAGTGCACCTTACGTCAATCTTCAGTTAGTTGCGTTTGTTGGCGTAATGAATCGTAAAATCGAAATATCTGAAAGAGAAGAAATTTGTGCCGAAAACCATGTTTGGAAAAACAGGAAGTATCGCCTTCACCATTGAATGAAGGACAACAAAATTTTCGTCATAAAAATATTAATGTATAGATCCGTTAGCTTTTCATGCAATTGTAGTTGTCTCAGTTGCTAGCACGGAAGTTTAAAGTAGGTTCATCGTTGGGACGACAAAATTAAATGTGAGAGTCAACAGAACAAGTAGATGTGGTTCTATGCTGTACGTAGGGCAGAATAAAACGTCATGATTATTAACAGCACAAGCACTTACACTAACTAGTCTGAACGCCGAACTTTTACCTCTTACGTGCAGGTGTATTAATAGTGAACATGGCAGCTGGTTTTATCTCTTGGAATAAAAGCATCCCGACTGTGCCAAAATGGAAACAATTGCATATATTGTACTGAAGGCGAGGAACATACAGAGTGCACTAGATTAATTTCAGCTTTAAGTGGGCAAAATGAACGTTACTTAGAGGCAACAGTTACTGAGCTGCACGTCACCGGGGATGCCAGATGAAGGTCTGAGGAGACCTCGTATGTCGGTAATGCTTCAGTCGTGTGTAGTATAGGCTGTCATGGAGTTTTTGCTATCAGAATTATTCTGTGGATATGAAATGTACATCTAAATCTACATGGATACTCTGCAAATCACATTTAAGTGCCTGGCAGAGGGTTCCTCGAACGACCTTCACAATTCTCTATTATTCCAATCTCGTATAGAGCGCGGAAAGAATGAACACCTATATCTTTCCGTACGAGCTCTGATTTCCCTTATTTTATCGTGGTGATCGTTCCTCCCTATGTAGGTCGGTGTCAACAAAATATTTTCGCATTCCGAGGAGAAAGTTGGTGACTGGAATTTCGTGAGAAGATTCCGTCGCAACGAAAAACGCCTTTCTTTTAATAATGTCCAGCCCAAATCCTGTATTATTTCTGTGACACTCTCTCCCATATTTCGCGATAATACAAAATGTGCTGCCCTTCTTTGAACTTTTTCTATGTACTCCGTCAATCCTATCTGGTAAGGATTCCACACAGCGCAGCAGTATTCTAGAAGAGGACGGACAAGCGTAGTGTAGACAGTCTCCTTAGTAGGTCTGTTACATTTTCTAAGTGTCCTGTCAATAAAACGCAGCCTTTGGTTAGCCTTCCCCACAACATTTTCTGTGTGTTCCTTCCAGTTTAAGTTGTTCGTAATTGTAATACCTAGGTATTTAGTTGAATTTACGGCTTTTAGAGTAGACCGATTTATCGTGTAACCGAAGTTTGAGTTCCTTTTAGCACTGATGTGGATGACCTCACACTTTTCTCACCATTAAGATATTTTTTATAAATCGTTTTGCAGTTTGTTTTGATCTGATGATTTTATTAGTCAATAAACGACAACGTCATCTGCAAACAACCGAAGATGGCTGCTCAGATTGTCTCCCAAATCGTTTATATAGACAACGAACAGCAAAGGGCCTATAACACTATCTTGGGGAACGCCTGAAATCATTTTTGTTTTACTCGATGACTTTCCGTCAATTACTACGAACTGTAACCTCTCTGGCAGGAAACCGCAAATCCAGTCATATAACAGAGACGATAATCCATAAGCACGCAATTATACTACGAGCCGGTTGTGTGGTACAGTGTCAAAAGCCTTCCGGTGAATAAAGAGCTAGTTGTGTTTCACAGGAACGATGTTTTCTAAACCCATGTTGACTGTGTGTCAATCGATAAAAATTGCGGTGTACGTTCAAGTTGTATTATGCATACTCAAAGAAAAAGCTTGGTGAAGTATCAGACTACGGATCCGAAGGTTTCGGGTTCGACCTCGGTCCGTCGTAGGATTTTTATCTGTCACGTATCATTTCCTTCACGTATGACAATGTTGATATGAAAAGTGCCGAGTTGCACCTTGGATTTCTGTATAACTGGCTGGATCAGCAATTACCGAGTTCGTAGGAAGATGGCGGCATACCACCTCCGACACGACGATGCCTAGTAAAGCATCTACATTTATACTCCGCAAGCCAACCAACGGTGTGTGGAGGAGGGCACTTTACGTGCCACTGTCATTACCTCCCTTTCCTGTTCCATTCGCGTATGGTTCGCGGGAAAAACGACTGCCGGAAAGCCTCCGTGCGCGCTCGAATCTCTCTAATTTGACATTCGTGATCTCCTCGGGAGGTATAAATAGGGGAAGCAATATATTCGATACCTCATCCAGAAACGCACCCTCTGGAAACCTGGACAGCAAGCTACGCCGCGATGCAGAGCGCCTCTCTTGCAGAGTCTGCCACTTGAGTTTGCTAAACATCTCCGTAACGCTATCACGCTTACCAAATAACCCTGTGACGAAACGCGCCGCTCTTCTTTGGATCTTCTCTATCTCCTCTGTCAACACGACCTGGTACGGATCCCACACTGATGAGCAATACTCAAGTATAGGTCGAACGAGTGTTTTGTAAGCCACCTCCTTTGTTGATGGACTAAATTTTCTAAGGACTCTCCCAATGAATCTCAACCTGCCACCCGTCTTAGCAACAATCAATTTTATATGATCACTCCACTTCAAATCGTTCCGCACGCATACTCCCAGATATTTTACAGAAGTAACTGCTACCAGTGTTCGTTCCGCTAGCATATAATCATACAATAAAGGATCCTTCTTTCTATGTATTCGCAATACATTACATTTGTCTGTTAGAGGTCAGTTGCCACTCCCTGCACCAAGTGCCTATCCGCTGCAGATCTTCCTGCATTTCGCTGCAATTTTCTAATGCTGCAACTTCTCTGTATACTACAGCATCATCCGCGAAAAGCCGCATGGAACTTCCGACGCTATCTACTAGGTCATTTATACACATTGTGAAAATCAATGGTCCCATAACACTCCCCTGTGGCACGTCAGAGGTTACTTTGTCTGTAGACGTCTCTCCATTGAGAACAACATGCTGTGTTCTGTTTGCTAAAAACTCTTCAATCCAGCCACACAGCTGGTCTGATATTCCGTAGGCTCTTACTTTATCAGGCGACAGTGCGGAACTGTATCGAACGCCTTCCGGAAGTCAAGCACTGTGGTGTTCAAACCAATCTACAGCTTGATGACGTCTTTAGCTCTCCATATAATATAAAGCGCAATCACGACTTGTTTTAACCGATGTCCGACGGCTGTGGAGCCAAACAGTGGGGAAAAGTTCTTCCGGAAATTGACTGCACCTCGCTTCACGAACAGGCAGGATACTTCGCCTCCAGCGGATCACCGTGCTGGTGGTGTTGAGAGTGCAGGCAGCACTCAGTACTGAGAATACATAATAATTTGCTTAATGCAAGCACCTCGGGGAGAAGAGGTTGGAGTGGAGAGCGGTTCCGTGCTTAGCGGAGCAGGAGAGCGTGAAGAGGAGATGGGCTAAGCGAGCAGCAGGAGGCGATGCGCTGTGCGTGTCCTTGGCCCGCTGAAGGGGTGGCCGGCGGCACGTCCGAACGTGCAGATGTGTTTACTCTGGCTGACGCGCGTGTGCCGCTGTGGCACCGGGCCCTGCGTCTTCTGCCTCACAACAGCCGTTTCCAAACAGTTGAGCGTGCTATATTCTGTCATGTGTAGCATTCACAGTTGCTTGGAATCGGCAAATAAAGTTTTTAAAGAACACCATTCTGGCGAGTACCAGAAAACATCCGATTCTATAAAGAATTGAACTCGTATGTATAAAACAGCTTCAAACGTCTGATTAGCTTAAAAATGAGTTAACTTGTGGACTATTTTACGTTAAGTAGGTAAGCGAGGAAAGTTTAGGAAAAAATTGAAATTTCGCTTAAAGCTTCTTGGAAGCCGCTAAGTGCTCTCATTTTCAGATACTGGTGTGCAGTCCGGGTATTTTTGCGCCCGTAGTTACTGTCGCAACACAAACAAACAGTTTTCAACAGTAATACTTACGAAACTTCCTGGCAAATTAAAACTGTGTGCCGGACCGAGACTCGAATCCGGGACCTTTGGCTTTCGCGGGCAAGTGCTCTACCAACTGAGCTACCCAAGCACGACTCACGCCCCGTCCTCACCGCTTTACGAGGAGCGTTTGAAAAGTCCGTGCAAAGTGCGAGAGGTGGCACCACCGGCGCGTATCGAGGTCGTGTTTAGTTAGTGGCATACTTGGAAAGAACGCACACCAAGTGCCAGCTATATTGGTCGATTTATTTGTGTTTGACATTCGTGTGAATCAAGAAAGTCGAGTGACTGTAAAAAAATGGACGAAGAAGAATTTCGTGTGGTGATTAAGCATTACTTTATGAAAGGCAAAACGCCTCAGCAGACTAATGAGAAGCTTAATAAACATTATGGTGACTCTTCACCTTCGCCGGCCGCGGTGGTCTCGCGGTTCTAGGCGCGCAGTCCGGAGCCGTGCGACTGCTACGGTCGCAAGTTCGAATCCTGCCTCGGGCATGGATGTGTGTGATGTCCTTAGGTTAGTTAGGTTTAAGTAGTTCTAAGTTCTAGGGGACTGATGACCACAGCAGTTGCCGGCCGAAGTGGCCGTGCGGTTAAAGGCGCTGCAGTCTGGAACCGCAAGACCGCTACGGTCGCAGGTTCGAATCCTGCCTCGGGCATGGCTGTTTGTGATGTCCTTAGGTTAGTTAGGTTTAACTAGTTCTAAGTTCTAGGGGACTAATGACCTCAGCAGTTGAGTCCCATAGTGCTCAGAGCCATTTGAACCACAGCAGTTAAGTCCCATAGTGCTCAGAGCCATTTGACTCTTCATCTTCGATTAGAACAGTTTATAGGTGGTTTCAAAATTTTTGGAGAGGCGCCATATGGGCACAAGTGATGCTGCACGTTCAGGACGCCCTGCGGAGGTTACGACTCTAGAAATCATTGATAAAATCCATGATGTGGTGATGGATGACAGAAGAGTTAAGGTGCGTGAGATTGCTAGTGCTATGGGCATCTCGAATGAATGGGTACATAATATTTTGCATAAACATTTGGACATGAGAAAGCTATCCGCATGATGGGTTCCGCGATTGCTCACGCTTGACCAAAAACGGAATCGTGTGAAGTGTTGCAAGGATGGTTTGCAGCTGTTGAGGAAGAAACTGCAGGACTTTAAGTGTCGTTTCGTCACTGTGGATGAAACGGATACATTACTATACTCCCGAGACCAAACAACAGGGTAAACAATGGGTTACCAAGGGAGAATCTGCACCAAAAAAGGCGAAGACCAGTCCATCGGCCGGAAAGGTCATGGCGACTGTCTTCTGGGATTCGCAAGGGATAATCTTATCGACTCTCTGGAAAAGGATAAAACTATTACAGGTGCATATTATTCATCGTTATTGGACCGTTTGAAAACCGAGCTGCAAGAAAAACGCCGGCGATTTGACCGCAAAAAAGTCCTTTCCCATCACGACAGTGCACCAGCACACACTTCAGCAGTTGTGGTCGCAAAATTAATTGAAATAGGATTCCAACTCGTTTCACATCCCCCCTATTCTCCAGACTACTATTTGTTCCCCAATGTGAAGAAATGGCTGGCGGAATAAAGATTTTATTCAAACGAGGAGGTGATTGCAGCAACGGATAGCTATTTTGCAGACTTGGACAATTCCTATTATTCGGAAGGGATCAAAAAATTAGAACAGTGTTGGACGAAGAGTGTACGTCTAAAAGGAGACTATGTCGAAAAATAAAAAAGGTTTACCCCAAACACGTAAGTAGTTTTTATTTCTGCACGGACTTTCCAAACGTCCCTCGTACTTCTACCATTTCCTCGTCTCCTACCTTCCAAACTTCTCATTCTGGAAACATCCCTCAGGCTGTGGCTAAGCCATATCTCCCCAATATCCTTTCTTTCAGGAGTGCTAGTTCTGCAAGGTTCGCAGGAGAGCTTCTGTAAAGTTTGGAAGGTAGGAGACGAGGTACTGGCAGAAGTAAAGCTGTGAGGCCACGGCGTGAGTCGTGCTTGGGTAGCTCAGTTGGCGCCGGCACGGTAGCTCAGCGTGTTCCGTCAGAAGGTTAGCTGCCCTCTGTAATAAAAAAAACTGAGTTAATCGATCAACAACGAACTTAAAAAAACGGATGTCTTACGACGTCCGCCCCGAGCAGATGAAACGAACATAACCGAACAAAATGAGATAAAAAAAAAGTTGGTAGAGCACTTGCCTGCGAAAGGCAAAGGTCCCGAGTTCGAGTCTCGGTCCGGCACACAGTTTTAATTTGCCAGGAAGTTTCATATCAGCGCAAACTCCGCTGCAGAGTGGAAAATTCTCATTCAGTAATACTTACCTTTTTCTGTTAAAACTTTTAACATAAGTCGATATTGCAGTCCCTGTGTTATTCTGATTACGATGCAAAGTTCCTTCGGAAATGCATGCATGTCGAAAGGAAGAGGCTCTGCGGCGACTACAGCCGTTATGAAATACATTAAATGTATTCGCAATTGCGAATAATTACAACCATCAGCTGTCGAATGGAACGACGACAGTGAAAATTTGTGCCGGACCGCTTATCGCGAGGGGTCGCCTTACCATTGTTGCTCGGTATTGTTCATTGCGTTAGGTTTGGGTGGACGTCACATGACATCCGTTCACATTGACCGTTGATTCCTTCACTCAGCGTTTTTTCTTACAGAGGGTTGATTGCCTTCACCGAACACACTGAGCTACCTTGCCGGAATACTATTTGGCTATCCGTGCACAACTCACGGCCAGACCTAAACTTTCATATGACGTCAACCATGCGTCTACGTCCTGAACTTTTACATCCATTATGTATATTCCCGTACAAGTCAGACGTTATACTTGAAAGTCGCTTGCCCGGTATCGGCTGAGAAATACGATATGCTTTAACATAATACCTCTTAATAAGTAGATTATGGCAGCATTTTAAATTTTTAAATTCAGACAGTAATTACGCAAAATATTGAAAATAATTTTTTTTTCCTGGAAGCCGTTCGATAGGCAACCTACAACTGGTACCATGTTGCGGGATAGTCGCTTAGGCTGCGTTCACAGTGGCGCCGACAACGATTGTTAGACGCCGTCTTCAGAGGTCGCCCGATAACATCGGCCGACAGCTTGGTCACGATGCGTCCTCTCTCTTTCGTCAGTTTTAGGCGCGGTCGAGGTGGTCAGGTTAGGTTAGGTTGGAATTTATTCTACGTATGTACTAAGTAACGTTTTAACCTCCAAGAGTGGGATGGATATCATAACACCTCTGTGTCTGGAAACGGAAGCTATAATGCGGCATTTACTATTAAAATGATTCCGAATGCATCTACATGAACAATATCTGTCTCGAAAAGAACATGGATAGTACTGCACACTGTCCTCGGCTACTGGATTTACCAGACATGTTTCACGAGGATATGAGATGAAGGGAGAAACTTTGTTACATACTCAACATAGTTCTTGGTATCCTTGAAGAGCAAGTACAAACGCTCTGTTTTACTGAATTTATTTGAATTTGTGCAGACATACGTCAAGTAACGTTGAGTAACTGACATTCAGCATACGTGTGGAAGATAAAGTTTAGAATAAGGTAATCGGAACACCTTAAACACTGAAAAGTGGAAACACATACAGTACATTTGCAAACCACATCATAGAACAGAATCACCAACCTACTGGCATCAAAACGCCAGTAAGCAGCAATAACAATTTGCAGACAGCTAATGTCCACCTACCTCAATGTAAGACGATCCATTACAGTAACTTTAAGTATAAGATAAACCATTCTTCTCATTCGAACAATTTTTTTTGAGGTCATAATTTACGCCTAAAATTTTCGATAAAGATTTTGCCCACTTGCGGTTTCCAATAAACTGCGATTTCGGTCTATAAATTGCGAACTATATTCCGATTATGATCTTTTTGATCCTCAGGATACCACAGACTCCTTCTTTGAGTAAACTTAGCAGTTTCTCACAGTCCATTCAAAAATGTGTGTGAAATCTTATGGGACTTAACTGCTAATGTTAACAGTCCCTAAGCTTACACACTACTTAACCTAAATTATATTAAGGACAAACACACACACACCCATGCCCGAGGGAGGACTCGAACCTCCGACGGGCTCAGCCGCACAGTCCATGACTGCAGCGCCCTAGACCGCTCGGCTAATCCCACGCGGCACAGTCCATTCTTCGTGCTGTGTTGGCCAATATGACCGAAGAAAAAAAACTGATATGAATTTCACCGATTGTCGTCTGAAGTCTGTACGTTCGGGCGATGACATCGGTCGCCTTCATTATGACTGCACACACAGTGGCTTACTGAATTGAAAAGATTGACCGTCTTTGACCGATGTCGGTCGTCGGCACACTCCACCGATTTTGGTGCCACTGTGACCGCAGCCTTAGTAAGATAATTCTCTATTCTCGCTCTCACGCGCTCTTTCGCGGGCAAAGGTCCCGAGTTCGAGTCTCGGTTCGGCACACAGTTTTAATCTGCCAGGAATTTTCAAGATCTCTTTTAGTCGCTACATGTTGTATTCAACGTTCTCACATACACATAAACTTCTTCATTCGATGTTACTTTTTCTCAAAATTTCGAAGGCTGAGCATATTAGAGAAATGAGAGCGTGACGTAAGGCTTACAGAATAAGCCAGAAGTTAATCATAAGACCTTTAGTTTACTACAGTCTAAAAAACAGATGACTAGAACAGTTTTGTAACCTGAGATACTCATTTTAAAATAGGTAACAAGATTGCAATGTTAAAAAAAATATGGTTCTGAGCACTATGGGACTTTACATCTGTGGTCATCAGTCCCCTAGAACTTAGAACTACTTAAACCTAACTATCCTAAGGACATCACACACATCCAAGCCCGAGGCAGGATTCGAACCTGCGACCGTAGCAGTCGCGCGGTTCCGGACTGCGCGCCTAGAACCGCTAGACCACCGCGGCCGGCGATTGCAATGTTCTTTCCTTTAACAGCAAAACAGTTTATTGCGGGATTGTTGCCCCCTAGCTACCGCAAATATTTGTATTCGACATAGAATTTCTAATCACCTCACAAACGACTTACTATCAGCAGTCGATTGCATTCCTTAGCTGGGCGCTAATGACCTCAGTAGTTGAGCGCCCTTAAACCCCCCCCCCTCCAAAAAAAATGCATTCCTTAGCTAGAACTGCGCGGCGTCTGGAGGAGTCACGGTGATTCATGACAGGTTGCTCCTCGTCTTTCCGATGCATACCGCTATTATCTATAAGATTTACATGCCAAGATATCTGGAGACCTTCGTATATCCAAAGCAGCTCGACGTGGGTAGGCCTGCCCCTGAGTTACGGGGTCCCGGTTTCGATTCCGACCGGGTCGGGGATTTTCTCCACCCGGGAACTGGGTGTTTGTCTTGTCCTCATAATTTAATTATCGTTCGGGGAAGTGGAGAGTCTGGACTGTGAAAAGATTGGGAATTTGTACGGGCGCTGATATCCATGCAGTTGAGTGCATCACATACCAAACATCATCGTCGTCATCGTGGGCAGAAATTATAGTCTTAAGAGAAACTCGGGATGAACTCCGCCTATGAAGAGCTGTACATACGGTTTCAGTATCTCATCTCTCTATCTATGGGTATTAACAGCCTTCCTCTGACCACTAATGAAGATTTGACGCTCCGTATGCTCATCAAAGATGTCCGCACGACTGCGATTCGTCATTAACAAGTAAGGCATACATTTTCTTCACATTCTATGAACTTCTGGTAAAATTTCACGAGCGAGCGCTGATGAAAACGAATAGTGCTGAAAAGTTCGTGCTCTCAGTAGCCTAATGTGGCTTTTATCGTCCACGTTTGAAGTTTTAGGCGCACAGGAAGATTGATCTTGGCGTCCCCTCTTTTCAATATTAGTAATTTGTGCGTCAGCACCAAGTTTCGTTTTTTACTTTTATTCGAGAGTCAGTAACGACGAGGATAAACTCAACATAACGAACATTTGTCAGCCATCCACTAGATATTGTTCTACTGCCTCATTTATGAGGTTAGAGGAGGGTGGTGACAACCCATTTCCACCAGGAACTTTCTAAGACCTTCTTTTCGGACTTATCTAAACTGAACTGATGATGGGACTGACTTTGTGGTTGCAACTGTTGTTAAATGGAATTTGGTGGCTCGCGGACGACAAAAAGAACCAAGAGGTACTACTCGTACAGCGTGTCGTCGAAAGGCTTCAGAAAGTAAACAGTAAATTTAGTCTTCATTGTCTAGAAGGGGCGCGACGAAGACTAAAGAGAGACAGCAGAAGTTTCTCTTGAACGAGTAGTTAGTCTTTCTCCGTACTCTGCAGCATAGAATCCAACGTCGGGAAGGAATGCATCCCATTCTCAGAAATGTTCACAGGTCGGATGTGGTCTCCTTGCAGGAGTGGACTTCCGTGAGCAGCTGCTGGGTTAGTCTCAGGAAGCAGTTACTCAGAACGGTGTCTTTGCTTTGCGTATCAAGTGTTCGAGACCACCTCTTCCTGCGGTTCTTGGGCTTCACCCAATCCCTTTGTCGCTGCACGACCTTTGTTACGACGACGGCAGGTGGGTTGCGGGGCAGGCGGTTCAACGCTGGCTACAGCACACCGTTTAGGCAGTTCCGGGAGAAGCTGGTGATTCCTAATCTGGTACTGAATTGAGTTCCCTGTATTCTTAATCTGACCTACAGCAGTTTACTTAGAAGGGAAGGTCCGCGAACCAGTAACGTCGTGCGTGCGGTGGGTGTGTGTGTGTGTGTGTGTGTGTGTGTGTGTGTGTGTGTGTGATGTTACATTGTCTCACAGTTCATGCTTAATGACAGGGTGTATTGTCAAGCTGATACAACCATCGTCTAGCTCGCAATACAGTGAAATGTGTTCATTCTCTTCTGCATTCAGAGTTTTCTTAAATGTAGTAAGGGGTCATACCCTAGCCAGGAGAAACATTCTAACTCACCCCAAAGGTGTTTCATTGGGTTCATGTGACTCCGGATGTCCAGTGAAACACCTTTGGGATGAGTTCGCTCCGGATCCCAGCATCCAACATCACTACCTTCTCTGGCTTTGGCTCTTCAGGTGAATGTGCTGTCATTCTTCCACAGACATTCAGACACCTCATTCAAAGTGTCCTCAGCAAAGTTCAAGCCGACATAAAGGAGAACAGTTGACACATCCTATATTAATGTCCAGTGACAGGTGTCTGGATACTCTCGTTCACATACTGTACCTCACTAGTGTATTGCACATCGTTAGGATTCCTCCACTAATTCTGACATTTGTGTATAACTTCCCTATTGTTAGATTTATGTATCTACTCCACCTTAAAACTTTCTATTTCCTTTGCCTATGGCTTATCCCGTCCAGTACAGGGTCCACTTTCTTCGGGATTTGGTATACTTTTTGTGGCTGATGTCTCTCCTGACGCCACAGTCGTCAGAGTAACGTAAAGGTGGAAACTCGTGCACGCGAGCTATCCGCGAATCGCGTAAACTTTGTTTTAACTGCATGAATAGTATTGCCTGAAGCGGATTGTGCGGACAGGCCCATCACTTGCTAAACGAGAGTATGAAACAGCTTATACACGACACTCACGTTGTCAGGAGTACCAACACACGGTCATTAATTTGGCGAGCGGCTTATATTCGAGGCTGGCTCACCTCCATGTTTCCGAAGCTAGCGCGTTACGCAATACGAGCACGTTAGCTTTTCCACCTTAAAACACTACGGAAGTACACATGGCGTCCTCTTTAACCTGACCACCACAAATAACATTTTGTCCAAAAGCAAAATAAAAAATGCATCAAGCTAATGTTTAGTTAAGAAAGGGGATAAACCAGCGTCACTCTCTTCTTTGTAACTTTGTTCGTTACGTAACATGGCGTTATCAAAAAACGTAAGGCGAAATAAATATAAATGGAAAACAACGAAAACGCGCACCAGTCATTAAGTCAACCACAATAAAATAAAAGTAGTGATGATGATTCTGTTCTTCATCAAGGACTGCCTTCAGTGTACACAACATATCGTTTTAAAGTGGAGTACTGTACTACATGTACCCGTATTGTAAATAAAAACATTATTGCAGTTACTGTTCTATGTTGATAGTAAGCAAATTCGCCGCAGTTGTAAAATGCTTTTATTGACCGAAGGTCTTACCGCCCTCGTTAGCTGTATCTGAAATCGAAAATTAAAAAAAAACTCCTTTAAACAATTTAAAAAATTTAAAATTTCAGAAACTAAAAAATGAGACGAAATGAATAAAAAAATAGCCTACCTAGCAGTTGCAAGAGGTCATGTCCATGCCCGAACAACTATTGTCTCATTAAAATTATTTGATACTACACGTGCTGGAGTTGCCTTCCTCCAATCAGAGTGCGCAACGTCACGCCCGAACTGACACAACAAACGGTCAGCTCGCTTGTAATTCCTTGTCTGGCTTTCTTCTTTGTTGTGTTTGCATCCCTAATCCTGGGTCCGGCCCTTTTATTTCGCATTTCATCACACACCCAAAACAACATACACAAAACGATGATAACGAAATAACACGCATTTCGTACACACCACTAGCCAAAGACTACTGGATTCTTTTGCACAAAACGCGATTCGGCTTCACATATTCAGTAATATCATCACAGAGATCGGCTTACAGTAGGTAAACTTCATATGAGATGGCATAAACCAAGCTTTTTGAAGGCAGTAAATGATCGTTGCAACTGGTTCTATTCACAATTACGTGTGACAGTGTAATCTGAAGGTCTTGTGTAGTGCAGTACTCAAGCTAAGGGCTGAGATGTAAAAGTTTGTGGGTTCGAATGTCGTCGGGTGACATTTTTTATTTGATGATTCTCACTAGTATCAGTTAATTGGAGTCGATGTATTTTTTAATTTTTAATCTTTTGTTGCATCATTTTCATCATCGTTTTGACTTTTTATATGCTCTTATTTTTCTTTCTATTATTCTTTTTTCGTTCGGAATCTGCCTATGTAGCCTATAACCTGCAAATGAGTTCCAACCAAGACTGCTCATCGGTCGGAATCGAGTCAACTCGCGTAACAAAAGCGAGATTTTACAGTTCGCTTTTAGCGCTGAAACTGAATTTTTTCAATCTTTAGTGTGCTCGTAAAGATTAGCTTTAATCGCCGTGAACAAAGTTATCGACATTGTAGTTCTGCCGCAGACTAACTGCCGTTTTCCCGGATATATTGCACATTACGAGGTAGTGGTTAGCTTAGGGTGCGAGTTCAAATTCAGGACTACAAAACGCGTCGTCTGTCATAGTTCAGTCATTGGTCGCCTAAAATCAGCATTCGACAGAGCATCTCACTTTTCCGGTGGCCACTTCCAACGTTGCTCCGCGTTACACCTCAGCAACATTTGTGAAGCGACGCGGCGTGTGTGTCAGCTATAACCGAGCGGTAGCCGGCAGCCGATGTGGCAACACTGTAGCGCCAAGTGACAGAAGTCAACTATCGAGTAATTTTAATCGGACTATAATACGCAAGCATCTACAGTTAATGGACCGTCATAATACCGTCCCAAAATGTGGCTGCAAGGGATCCCGACTTTCAAGTGCGGCGTGGGAAAATGCCTCTTGTCTCAAAATTGCCACTGGGAATGCATGCAGTCTACAAAAATAATAAAGCCACCTTAGGAAATCAGGTGGAAGTCACACACTAGGCCAAAATTAAACTAAATAACTATCCTGCACTGCAAAAAGCAAATCAACTATAAACCTGACATGGCGTACCACTAGATTTGTTCACACTGAACATGTTTCGGAACAGTTGATATCCCACAAATAAAAACTGATGAATTACTGTCCTGCTAAATTACATTCTACATAGAACAGTACAATTTATACCTTATTTTAGTTGGGGTGTATTGTACTCGCACAGACCTTCAGCTGAAGACGGTTGACTGAATGAGAAATCTCTCTTTTCCTCGTATTTCTATCTGTTTATTATCAACTACAACAAGTGGATGAGCTACATTGTCCCAGATAACTGCACTGTTTAGTACAGGTGTCATCCAATTTTGTGATACATTTTTAATAACATCAGGCTTACGTGAATGGTAAACTGTGATAAGTTTTTAGAGGAAGGGAGAGGAAGTGGCTTACAAAAAAAATATAGGGTGACATTTATCAAAGGCATACTGCTGTTCATATCTTTATTTTGCTTCTGGACTCAGGTACTCTGCGAATGTAATAGATTCCAGTGAAGGATAGCACACATTCATGTTGAGGGTCAGGTGACAGTAATTCCACTGGGCATCGATCGTCTGCAAAGGTCTCTAAATTTCGTAACATTTTCACATGTGACCATCCTTCATATAATTGCTTTTCCTGCGAACACTAAGAGACTATAAAAGTTGTCTGCCAGGTCATCTGTCTGTATAACGTGATAGGAACGATCCTATCACACTTCTGTGAGTTACACGGGCCGCTAATAACGCTTCTGACGATATCTCTACCCTTTAATAACGACTTACCGCTCTCGGTTTTCTGCGACGTATTTAGTCCAACTTGCGGTAATCATGTATTTTGTTTACCGTGCGCAGCTTTCTGGATATCGTGACCGAGTAGTGAAAGCAGAGTTTCACAGTGATGGGTGCTAACTGAAGCAGTGTTGATTCCTACAGCCAAGTTGTTTGATCTAGAAAATGGCACTCTGCAAGCGCTGTCGCCTCTTGGTCATCATTAGGATATGTACCAGGCAGTCCACAGGAATGTCGAATGTCCAACGTGAGTTATCCTGAAATGCTGTATTACATCTACAGAGAGTTATGTGTAGGTAATTTTCGGGAAATCTATTTTGTCAGTGATTGTCCGTGCATAGACACGGTTCCAAATATATCCGCGACGAGCAGTGATGACGAAACTGCCTTGTTTATAGTTGGATTACTGCTGTTGTACAGGTTAATGGTGGAGGGAAGGAGTGGCACGCTTAGCTCGGAGGTTACAACTGGCAGGCACAATTACAGCGCTAGCCGTCACACTCGCAGCGTCGGAGCCACAGCCGCAACTGTTGCGCACGTAATCGTAAATTACGTTCCGCGCGCTGTTTACGAGTGCCGAAGACCTTATTACCGTTTCATGTCGCGTTAATGCACGTGCCAAGTGCTCTATCAACAAGTGCGACACTGCTTAGTGCTCACACTTCTGCTGCAGCCGATTTCAGTTTCCAACTCACGACGCCCTCCAGTTACCACTGAGCTATGACTCAAACTCCGTTGCGTAAGATGAGTTCAATCTGTATACTGAGCAAACAGTAAAGGAAACAAAAGAAAAATTCGGAGTAGGAATTAAAATCCATGGAGAAGAAATAAAAACTTCGAGGTTCGCCGAAGACTTAGTAATTCTGTCAGACAGCACAGGACCTGGAAGAGCAGTCGAACGGAATGGACAGAATCTTGAAAGGAGGATATAAGATGACATCAACAAAAGCAAAACGAGGATAATGGAATGTAGTCGAATAAAATCAGGTGATGCTGAGGGAATTAGATTAGGAAATGAGACGCTTAAAGCAGTAGATGAATTTTGCTACCTGGGGAGCAAAAAATGGCTCTGAGCACTATGCGACTTAACATCTGAGGTCATCAGTCGCCTAGAACTTAGAACTAATTAAACCTAACTAACCTAAGTACAGCACACACATCCATGCCCGAGGCAGGATTCGAACCTGCGACCGTAGCGGTCGCTCGGCTCCAGACTGTAGCGCCAGAACCGCACGGCCACTCCGGCCGGCTGGGGAGCAAAATAGCTGATGTTGGTGGAAGTAGAGAGGATATAAAATGCAGATTGTCGATGGCAAGGAAAGCATTTCTGAAGAAGAGAAATTTGTTAACATCGAGTATACATTTAAATGTCAGGAAGTCGTCTCTGAGCCGGCCGGGGTGGCCGAGCGCTTCTAGGTGCTACGGTTTGGAACCGCGTGACCACTACGGTCGCAGGTTCGAATCCTGCCTCGGGCATGGATGTGTGTGATGTCCTTAGCTTAGTTAGGTTTAAGTAGTTTTAAGTTCTAGGGGACTGTTGACCTTAGAAGTTAAGTCCCATAGTGCTCAGAGCCCTTTGAACCCATTCGTTTCTGAAAGTATGTGTGTGGAGTGTAGCCATATATGGAAGTGAAACATGGACAATAAATATTTTAGACAAGAAGAGAATAGAAGCTTTCGAAATGTGGTGGTACAGAGGAATGCTGAAGATTAGATGGATAGACCACATAACTAATGAGGAGGTACTGAATAGAATTGGGGAGAAAAGAAGTTTGTGGCACAACTTGACTAGAAGAAGGGATCGGTTGGTAGGACATGTTCTGAGGCATCAAGGGATCACCAGTTTAGTATTGGAGATGAATACACTAAGCAGATTCAGAAGGATGTAGGTTGCAATAGGTACTGGGCGATGAAGAAGCTTGCACGAGATAGAGTAGCATGGAGAGCTCCATCAAACCAGTCTCTGGACTGAAGGCAACAACAACAAGATGAGCTATCGCAGGGTGTTGCGACCGCGTTTTATAAACGCATAATTCGCTTTTCATTGTTCTAGCGAATTCAGAACTCTGTTTAATAATGAGGACATGCGGTTTTCTTCTACACTGGACAGTCACATTAATGTGAACAGCTGTCAAAAACCTGAAATACCATCTTTTGCGGCGCGGACCACTCGGGAATGTGCAGGAAGAGTCAATGGGTTCTTGAAGATACCGACAGCGATGTGCAGCCATGGCGACTCCAGCGTCGTAGCCAGCTGTACTAGTTTCGCGGTTGATGATCCATGTCGCGAATAGCCCGACTGTTAAGGTCCCACAGATTCTCGATTTGATTTAATTCGAGGAATCTGTAGGCCAGGGGAGAACGGTAAACTCATCCTGGAGCACTTTGAACCACTCAGGCGCACCGAAATCTTATCTTGATCGAGTGTGCCTTCCAGGATGACGATATCACGAAGTCATTCGCCAGATCGTAGTTCTTGCAGGGTGTTTGCGTTCAGAGATTTCACGCCGTACTCTCCAGCGGCCACCTGTCCAGTGGAGCATACAACATTATTCATCTGAAAAGGCCACCTGTCGCCACTCAGTCCGGTTGCAGTATTGGTGTGCAAATTCAGTCTTCGTCGCCGATGAACATCAGTCACCATGGGACATGAACCAGGCGCATGCTGAGGAAGTCCATACGCAGCAACGCTTGCTGAACGATTGTTGAGGAGACATTGTTTGTAACCCCTGGATTGATCTACGGGGTCAGTTGCTCGACAGTTGCACGTCTATTCGCCAGTACACATCTCCACGACCGTCGTCGACACCCGTCATCTTTGCGCACCACAGTTGCATCGGCTACAGTTTTGCATAACAGCAGCCGGCCGCGGTGGTCTAGCGGTTCTGACGCTGCAGTCCGGAACCGCGGGACTGCTACGGTCGCAGGTTCGAATCCTGCCTCGGGTTTGGGTGTGTGTGATGTCCTTAGGTTAGTTAGGTTTAAGTAGTTCTAAGTTCTAGGGGACTTATGACCTAAGATGTTGAGTCCCATAGTGCTCAGAGCCATTTGAACCATTTGAACCATAACAGCATTTTGCCCTGCGCGGTATATTTTAACCATGACGGCAGGCGAATAGGATACAAACTAGATCTTTTCGGAAATGTTTCCATCCTGGCACGAAAACCAATAATCATGCGCTTTTGGACGTCAGATAAATCGCTTCGTTTCCATATTACGGCAACGGTTGCAGTGTTTTAGTGTCCGCGCTA
Source organism: Schistocerca nitens (assembly GCF_023898315.1). Lineage (NCBI taxonomy): Eukaryota > Metazoa > Arthropoda > Insecta > Orthoptera > Acrididae > Schistocerca > Schistocerca nitens. Next base: position 581,177,033 of record NC_064616.1, on the reverse strand, counting down.
CAAGCTATATATCTCCTCCACTGCTAGTGCTGCCACCTGCCGTCTGTGAGTGGTTCTTGCACTTTGAGGTCGAACATAGGCGGTGGTCACATTGTGACTGGGCCATGTACCTTCCATAACACAGAGCCAAGATAGCTATTTATATGCTGAAATGTAAGCGCACCAGAAAAAAAGTGACCCCTTGAAACAGAAAACTTGTCGCCTTGGAGTGCTGTAGATGGTGTAGAACTACACTCCTGGAAATGGAAAAAAGAACACATTGACACCGGTGTGTCAGACCCACCATACTTGCTCCGGACACTGCGAGAGGGCTGTACAAGCAATGATCACACGCACGGCACAGCGGACACACCAGGACCCGCGGTGTTCGCCGTCGAATGGCGCTAGCTGCGCAGCATTTGTGCACCGCCGCCGTCAGTGTCAGCCAGTTTGCCGTGGCATACGGAGCTCCATCGCAGTCTTTAACACTGGTAGCATGCCGCGACAGCGTGGACGTGAACCGTATGTGCAGTTGACGGACTTTGAGCGAGGGCGTATAGTGGGCATGCGGGAGGCCGGGTGGACGTACCGCCGAATTGCTCAACACGTGGGGCGTGAGGTCTCCACAGTACATCGATGTTGTCGCCAGTGGTCGGCGGAAGGTGCACGTGCCCGTCGACCTGGGACCGGACCGCAGCGACGCACGGATGCACGCCAAGACCGTAGGATCCTACGCAGTGCCGTAGGGGACCGCACCGCCACTTCCCAGCAAATTAGGGACACTGTTGCTCCTGGGGTATCGGCGAGGACCATTCGCAACCGTCTCCATGAAGCTGGGCTACGGTCCCGCACACCGTTAGGCCGTCTTCCGCTCACGCCCCAACATCGTGCAGCCCGCCTCCAGTGGTGTCGCGACAGGCGTGAATGGAGGGACGAATGGAGACGTGTCGTCTTCAGCGATGAGAGTCGCTTCTGCCTTGGTGCCAATGATGGTCGTATGCGTGTTTGGCGCCGTGCAGGTGAGCGCCACAATCAGGACTGCATACGACCGAGGCACACAGGGCCAACACCCGGCATCATGGTGTGGGGAGCGATCTCCTACACTGGCCGTACACCACTGGTGATCGTCGAGGGGACACTGAATAGTGCACGGTACATCCAAACCGTCATCGAACCCATCGTTCTACCATTCCTAGACCGGCAAGGGAACTTGCTGTTCCAACAGGACAATGCACGTCCGCATGTATCCCGTGCCACCCAACGTGCTCTAGAAGGTGTAAGTCAACTACCCTGGCCAGCAAGATCTCCGGATCTGTCCCCCATTGAGCATGTTTGGGACTGGATGAAGCGTCGTCTCACGCGGTCTGCACGTCCAGCACGAACGCTGGTCCAACTGAGGCGCCAGGTGGAAATGGCATGGCAAGCCGTTCCACAGGACTACATCCAGCATCTCTACGATCGTCTCCATGGGAGAATAGCAGCCTGCATTGCTGCGAAAGGTGGATATACACTGTACTAGTGCCGACATTGTGCATGCTCTGTTGCCTGTGTCTATGTGCCTGTGGTTCTGTCAGTGTGATCATGTGATGTATCTGACCCCAGGAATGTGTCAATAAAGTTTCCCCTTCCTGGGACAATGAATTCACGGTGTTCTTATTTCAATTTCCAGGAGTTTAGTACCAGCGGATTATGTGACCCTCAATCCTGATGTGTCATGGCAGTGAAATTGTGTGTACATCGCAGCCCGCTGTATACAATCACCACAGGAGAATGGATCGACGAGCAATGAGTATTTCAAATATGGTTTCTTGCGAATGGGCATTGCCCACAGCGGCACACACAGCTAAATTTCCTCAGTGGGCGAAACAAAACGGAAAGTAAACCCGTAGCTGACTGGAGGTGTGTAGTGTGGTTTAACGAATCGCAATTTAGCCTCTTTACAAACGACGCAATGTGTCGAATGCACCTATGACGCAATGTGGCGTTTAACCGGCAGAATGTAGAAGTAGTAGTTCAGACCAGAGATGGTCTTGTGCTGTATTTGGGATGATTTTGGGTTGTTTCTTGTACCATGACATGAGCCTACTGATTCAGGATACCAAGAATAAGCAAGCTGTTCATTCGTGTTGTACTTTCTTCTAAATCTTCATGTTGAATATACTGTGAACAACCACGGTGTCCACATAAATTTATCTAATGGTAGGTAGGAGTCCAAAACTGCCATTTTTTTTACATTTGTGTCTAGTTTGTAGTGTGTAGTCCAACAAACCATAAAGTTGCCAGGAACTAAACAAAGCTTATTGTATATTAAACGTTTGAAACTTATCCAGTCAACATTTGTTTGAATGTAAATTACTGTTATACTTTAAAGGTAAGCATATTTCATTAGTATATCCCAAGTAGGCTTATATCATTTTATTTTATTAATACGAATATGGTTGTTGAAAACGTTCGAAAATAACCATCAAACTGACCGGTGGGACAACCTGTACTGAACAAAAATTGGTCTCGTATCCCTTGTTTTTTACGTTATTGTGAACTATGGTAGTGGATTACAGAAATCGTAAATCCATTACGAAAAGGTGACATTTTTCACTTTCACTGTATTAATTTTGTTTGACTTCTAGGCCATTCTCAAGTGATTTTGTTGTTCTGTACGAAAAGAATATATTACCTGCAAGAATAGAATGTAGTGATGTGAATGTAAACGTATTTTAAATGCAATTTACCTACAGTAAAAAACTGTGCTTTACATACTGAAATCACAGCGCCCTTGAATCTGTGTTTTCTATGAACGAATGGAGAAAGTTCATAAATATTGTCTTGTTAGTTTGACAGCTAGACATTTCCAAAGGTATTATATTGATAAAGAATAAAGCTAGGAATGGAATAAATGGAACAATAACTTCAGATGCTATGACTAAATTTGTGTGAGTAGATGAAGAAAGTTAAAGATAGTAAGAAAGTAGTATGTAAAATAAAAATATTGAAATATATAGTGAGGTGAGATTAAATTTCAAATTTTATTGTATGGATGATCTCTGACTAGTCACTAGCTGAATCTTCCATACTGTTTTATATCTTACTGTTCTTCAACTTTCCTCAATAACAAAAACTATAGTCACAGTATCTGAAATTATTTTTCCATTTACTCCATGCTTAGCTTTACTATTTGAGCAATGTAATATCTTTGTAAATGTCATACTGCCAAACCAAGACAGCATTTGTGAACCAAAACGAATAGAAAATATAAATTAAAGACACTGTCATTTCAGTATATAACGCATAGTTTTCTGTTGCAGGTAAAAATGATTAAAATTAGTTTACACTCACGTCATTACATTTCTTTTCGGGGGGGGGGGGGGTTGTATTATTCTGAACAGAACCACAAAATCACTCGAGAATACCTTATACGGCTGAAAACAATTGCGAACGAATAAAATTAATACAACAGAAGTGGAAAATGACACCTTGTTCTAATAAATTCGCTACAGGATGCGAATATGGTCAAAACCTACCACTACTATTGTCAAATCCACCCAATGAAGATACCGGAAATGGGGAAGAAATAGATTTTGGGGTACTGAGATCTATTAATTGTAGGGGATGGTTTTGTGCATATATGATAGTGTGCCTTTGAATGCTCGATGTTCTTTCGCCAGTACTTCAGTTCAGCGACTGATTGTAGAATCACACGAAGGAATGCGCACTAGACACCCTACAAGCAGTTTTTGCCATTTTCTACAGTTTTTGTTGCTGTTAAACATGTGTGTTGCACAGAATTTGTAAATATTTCGCGTTCTACAAATTTAAGTGATGTGTAATACATTATAATAGGTACTTGGAATATATTGGTTGGTTATTTACTTTCATGTTTCATTATCATTTTGCACGATAAATCGTCATGATGTGGAACGAGTCATTTTACATTCATACTGCAAATAAATTTGTACATCTATTTGTACTCTAAACATCATATAATTTTTTTTGTGTTAATTCTTCAGGTACAGACTTTTATCGTGAGCAATATTATATATAATTTTAATACTGTTTGTATCACATGTAGACAGTTAAGCCGTACTTCGTCGGTCGTGTACCATCTTGTACCTTGAAACAGAAGTATTTTACCATGGAACATTTGATACTTGCAGATGAGCTGAATTTCCTTACTCTCTTAAAAGTTTTATGTCTTAAAAATGGAAATTTGTGTTAGTTTCCAGTAGCTTCTGTTTCGAAATGTATTTAACTTGTAACTGGTTTTTTATAATGTTGCTGCTTAATTTGGTTTCACTTAGTGGTTATTGGTGTGCAGCTAAGAAATAACATACCAGATAGATAGACTATTTAATACAGTATTGACTAGATTTTCTCGGTCGCAACGCTTTTAAAATTTAAGTCGAATATTTTATACCTAGGCACATAGACATGCTGTACCTTAGCCGGCCGCGGTGGTCTCGCGGTTCTAGGCGCTCAGTCCGGAACCGCGCGACTGCTACGGTCGCAGGTTTGAATCCTGCCTCGGGCATGGATGTGTGATGTCCTTAGAGTAGTTAGGTTTAAGTAGTTCTAAGTTCTAGGGGACTAATGATGACCATAGATGTTAAGTCCCATAGTGCTCAGAGCCATTTGAACCAAGCCATTTGCTGTACCTTGACACATGTGTGTTTGGAAATTTTCTGGGGTAATTTTTGTAATTTCAGAAAGACTGCAGCACGTAACAAGTGAATGCCATCATTTAAAAATGTAATAGAAAAAATATTTAACTGCTATTACAGGGCTGACCAGATGCGAAAGTCTGAAAAATGTACCAGGGTACAACTATCTGTTCCATATCTGCATGGGCCCTAAAAAAATAGTAAAAAACAGAAGCTTCGCCCCAGATGTCTAGTGCTTGTTTTCTGAAGCTTTCAAAACTGCTGTTCACAAATCAAAAACACACGAATCTGTATCAAACTTACCTTCAGAGTCCAGGTTACCCGTGTGAAGCAAGCGCTCACCCACTGACTATGATATTTGCTTTTAGAGTGAATTGATTTTTAATATTTAAAAGGAAAACACTTCATAATGTTTTGCAAAATTATATTGATTTGGTCACGAACCGGCTTTCGGCTTCCCAGGGTATCTTCAGGTGGCAACTGAATGTTGGAAACAGACAAACATAATGTGCGACTTATACAGATGTTATTTGTACAGAAGATAATAAAAGTAAAGTGTTTCTATAGGAAAGTATTATAATAATTACATTAACTTAAAAATGGGGGTAAACATGTATCTCAAGATAAACTTTGTATACCGCCTCCCCCTTTGCTTAGTTAATGTAATTATTGTAATATTTTCCTGTGTGAACACTTTCTCACTTTTTTGTATCTTATGTACAAATAATATCTGTGTAAGTCGCACATCATGTTTATCTATGTTTGTGATATTCATTTCTCACCTGAAGATGGCCTTAGAAGCCGAAAGATGGTTCGTGACTAAATATAATTTTGCAAAACATTAGGAAGTGTTGTCCTTTTGAATATAATCATATTCTGCCGAACACCGACGAAAAATTCAGTTGAATTAATTTTTTGTAACCTTAACTAATCGAAACGCAAAATCGTAGCACATACTGTATTGGGAGGGTAAGCGAATTGCCTAGTAAGTCTCAGCCAGATCTTCAGTTCAGTAAAGGCAGAAAGCATTGTAGGATTGATATGATCGAAGCTCCAGTAAGTACAGTATTAATCGATCTGTGCCTTGACGTCATTCTTGTCGAGTATCCTTTTCCGGCAACACAAGTGTGTGCTCTTCAAGCTCCTTCTAAAAAGAAGACTATGACGTCACCGCACTCAATGAAAGTTACAGAGGAGTCTTCAGAATTTTCGCCTCGTTGCTTCGACTTTTGAAGTGCCGGGCGACGCCACAGAATTTTTTGGATTCCATAGAATAAATCTGGACAGCTTGTGGAGTACAGTCCAAGCACGGGGAATAGGCAGCATGAGGGCGGACCGTCTCCACTTCATAAATTCACCATCTCACAGGCTTCTGTAAGACAGTTTAATCCTGTTTCTTATCACCATGTTATTACCTCGATAACACTCACCGGTTTGTTTTGTTGTATAAATGCTGTATCTCGTCGTGGGATGCGAAATTAATGAAATTCTCGCACAGTCGAACGATCTGAACGATCCTACGATTCTGTCCTTTCAGTGTCCAGATTGAATGTAGTAACTTTGCCGACTTGAGTTTTTGAAGTCACTGGTAGATAATCAATGGGAAAAAAATTCTAGAGATGTTGTGTTGCCATAGAGTGCTATTTATAGGTGACAATCCTCTTAACCGTTCTGCACTTCATCCTTGGACAAGAGACTTCGGATTAATATTATTTTTTATTCACACCGTTACCTTCAGAAATTATAGTGTGTACCCTGAAGAGTCTTACAGCGAGCGACTAGTGTAGTGGTTGACAGATAACAATTATTCGGCAGCGGTGTGATTCAAATCTGCTCAGTCATCTGGATTTAGGTCTTTACTCATTCCCATAAATAGCTTACGGCGGGGTCTTTGAAAAGGACACCGCCGATTTGTTCCCACGCCCTTGTCTAATTATGCTAGTGCTTCGTGTCATAACAAATTCAGTAACTCCAAATAACGTCAACGATGTCGCAGAACCGTCATCTTGACAAAAATATACTGTCAACTAATAGTCGCTCAGAATATGTTAATGGAATTCCACTTAACATTCATTACGCAGAACTAGTACTTATGCCGATGATATTAGTGTTACAACAAAACCCACTAGAGAAAAGCAACAGAAGAAATTGTTAATGATATTTTTCAAACCATTAAGTGGTTTCCTGAAATGGATTCTTCTTTAACTTCGAGAAATCACACTACATGCAGTTCTGTACAACAAATTGTCATACCATCAATTGATACATATCGGTAGGCAGGATAGAACAGTCAAAATTTTTGGGTGTACATATTAATGAGAACTTGAAATGGAAAAATATTAGTACTGAGATGCTCAAACAGTGAAGTTCAGCTACCCTTTTCTTATAATTACTAGTTTTGGAAATAAACGAAATAAAGTTCCTAGAAAAATTGCGTATTTAGACCTACATACATTAAGAATGTTTTCTGGAATAATTTTATTGGGTAATTCCTCACTTAGAAAGAAATTATTTATTGCAAAAAGATAGCAACAAGAGTAATATGTGGTGTTCATACGCACTCATCCTACAGATATCTCTAAAGTAGCTATCCATTTTAACATCATCCTTACAAAAAGCGTATGTTTGCTAATGAAATTCGTCATAAATAATCCATCACAAATAGTAATGTACATACCCACAAAACTAGAAAAAATGAACTCTTTCACTCATTACTAAAGCTGCCAGTTGATCAGGAGGGAGTTCAATATGCATCAACAAAATTTTCGATAGTTTACCCAATAGCATAACACGTCTGACAGGCGGCAAAGCAAGTTTTAAATCTACCCTAAAATCCCCTTTTTTTTGGGGGGGGGGGCATCTCCTTCTATTCCATAGAAGAATTTTTATTTAAAAACTGGTAGCCTGTGACAAAACTAGTTTTAAGTGTAGTTGAATGGGTAGGAGTGAAAAAATGTTCATTTGTGTTAAAACTAATCATGTATATATTTCCATAAAAAATAATTAGTGATCTGTAGGAAGTATAACTGATGAAGAGGCAAGTAGAAAAATTTCTTTCTGAGGTAGCTTTGTTACCTATCCTTCTCTCTTTAACCTTTCTATGATCAGGCTCATTGAAATCAAAATTAGATTCTACAAACCTGTCTGTTCCTTGCTCTGGTTCTGCTTTGGAGATTACTGTCAATAAAAATCATTACCGGAAAGAAATGCACGTCTCTTTCCAGCGAGTTAAATATGAGTACTGGACGAGAAACTGACATGGATTTATATCTTTCTCTTTCCTCAGAGGTGCTTTATTCTTTCGCCAATCAGAGCGAGTTGTGTCTGCATTACCGGCAGCATCCCCTATCCATTGGAAGGAGCGTGGGACCTCGTTTCCGAAGATGACGCTCAAAACTTTCATGATAGTCTCTATGCGCGATTACAGGACTGCATTGTAGCTAGAATGACGTAGAAAAGATAATTAGTCCATAAATGTAAGTTACTGTGATTATGATCCTACAGGGGTTAACTTTGGTAACATACCAGTTCCCTCAGAATTATTGAGAGCCTTGGAAAAGCCAGCTATTCCAAAACTAATCCACCTAGTGCACAAGATGTGAGACATGCGAAATACCCTCAGATTTCAGGAAGAATACAATAATTCCAGTTCTAAAAAAGGCAGGTGGTGACAGGTGTGAGCAGTATCAAACCATCAGTGTAACAAGCCACTGTTGAAAAATGACACGAATTATGTGCAGAAGAATTGAAAAAATTGGTAGGTGACGTCATGGAAGATCATTTTGCGTTCCTGAAAAATGTAGGAACATGTTACGTAATACTGACCCTACGACGTACCAAGAAGATACATTGAAGAAAGGCACACTCACATTATAGCGTTTGTACATTTAGAAAAAGATTATGATAATTTTGATTGGACTACATTCGTTGAAATTCTGAATGTAGTCGTACAAAATAAATTGAGCGAAAGATTATTCATAGCTAGTACAGAAACCAAACGGAAGTTGTAAGACTCCAGGAACATGAAAGGGAAGCATTCGTTGAGAGGGGAATGATATCGGCATGTATAATGTCCTCGATATTATTCAGTCTATACAGTGGACAAGCTGTGAAGGAAACCAAGACGAAATTTGGAAACTAAATCGGTAATTCTGTCGAACACCAGAGGGCTTGGAATAACTGTTGAGCAGAATAGAAAGTGCCTTAAAGGAGGCTATAGGATAAACATTAACAAAAGCAAAAGAAGTATCATGGAATGTAGAGAATTAAACAAGGTGAAATGGTTCAAATGGCTCTGAGCACTATGGGACTTAACATCTTAGGTCATCAGTCCCCTAGAACTTAGAACTACTTAAACCTAACTAACCTAAGGACAGCACACACATCCATGCCCGAGGCAGGATTCGAACCTGCGACCGTAGCAGTCCCGCGGTTCCGGACTGAAGCGCCTAGAACCGCACGGCCACCGCGGCCGGCTAAACCAGGTGATAGAGTGGGAATTAGATGAGAAAATGACACTGAACGTTGATCAGGAGTTTTGTTATTTGGGCAGCAAAATAAGTGATAATGGCGGAAGTAGAGTGGATATAAAGTGGAGAAGGCAGTGACAAGATAAGTCTCTGAAAAAAGAAACTTGTTAATGTCGAATATAAATTTAAATGTTAGAAAAACTTTTCGTGAGGCATTTCTCTGGAATGTAGCCTCATAAATCGTGGACGATAACCAGTTCAAACAAGAAAGGAATATCAGCTTTTGAAATGTGGTCCTACAGAAGAACGCTGAAGGTTAGATGGGTGGATCGAGAAAATAATGAAGAGACACTGAGCAGAAATGGGAAAATTTATGGGACAACCTTACTATAAAAATCAGTTGTTTGATAGGACACATCCTGAGGTATGGAGAAATCATCAATTTGGGAATGAAGGGAAGTGTGTGGGGGGGCAGGGGGAGGCGTGAGATGGGTAAAGGCTTTAATACAGTAAGCGGGTTTAAACGGGTGTATGGTGCAATACTTACGTAGACACGAAGAGGCTTGGTCAGGGTAGACAAGCACGGAGAGCTGCATCGTACTTGTCATCGAAGTGAAAACAACAACAATGCCCCAAAGAATCTTCTCGTTGGAGTATTTCTTTGCGATATTCATTTTCCATTTTCTGCGAATATAATACCCTAATTCCTCCGTTGTATTCTATTTCTTCACACAGCGATAGAAGGAAACTGTCTGTAGGCCTGTGTATGAAAGTGTTCTCCCAATGGCTTGTCTTTAATATGTTACTTTCGCTTATCCCTACACATATGACCTCTTTGGAAACTACGATATATTTCACTGCGTTTTTAGCAGCGCCATTATTTTTACTATCTAAATTTAACTTTGATGATACGTATTTATCCAGCGCGTATTGAGTAATACATGACAAGAAAAGTACAAATCGTCTTAATTTCTTCTCTTGAATTGAGTTACCTGTTGACTGAATTTTGGGAGGTCAAGAATTGTTTAAAAAACTAGTGGCAGCAGGAATTTGAACATCTGCCGGCTACTGGTGTAAGTTTTCGCATTCCATTTGAGTTTCGTTCTCAATGGGAAAACATAATCTCCTAATAATAGTACCAACAGATCTGTAAAATTTCATCGCTCAATCCGTTATCTGCCTCAGGCAGGTTTATTTACCCGTGCTGAATAACGCCGTACACCAACTGCGCAAATACATTGATAAGATACAGCCGCTTGCAGGTGCACGATGCTGAATACACAGGTCTTGCGGTATTGGAATTCGATAGAATCCAATTTCGGCATGTATTGGAAATTTCAATGAAAAATATTTGCATCGTTTTCTGCAAAAGCATTCGTCTCCATTACAGACATAAATATACAATGATGGAATTTGTTCGGTCATTCTAGAAGCTTGAGTTCGGAGATTTTTGCGAGAATTATGAAGCAACATTGGCTAGAGACAAAATAAACAGCTTAAATAAATGTAAGCTGTAGTTTAACTGGATTAAATAGCAGCAGCCAACAAAGTTACACATCTGGTTTCATGTCTTCTTATTCTGCAATGTTCCAGAGAAAATGGTTCAAATGGCTCTGAGCACTATGGGACTTAACTTCTGAGGTCATCAGTCCCCTAGAACTTAGAACTACTTAAACCTAACTAACCCAAGGACATCACACACATCCATGCCCGAGGCAGGATTCGAATCTGCGACCGTAGCGGTCGCGCGGTTCCAGACTGAAGCGCCTAGAGCCGCTCGGCCACTCGGGCCGCCAATGTTCCAGAGAGATTAATAAGAAAGCTGTGATGTACTTCCATTGGTTAAAGGCTAGTGCGACCCACATGTTCATCTGTGCGATACAGGTGGAATAAATGAAACGAGAAAAGTTGTTTCATCTGATGATGTGTGTCATTGGAGCAGGGTATAGTTTGCAATTATGCTTAATGATGGTTCAGCGAAAAGTGCTAACATAGGGAGGGCGCGCACCAGATAACGCTGAAACTGAGATTAAAATTAAAAAAAAAAACAGCTTTTCTTAACAGAGGAAAGCAGTTTAGAAAAAATATGTGTGTGGCTTACTTGAAATCTACGTGATCTATTACCTTAATAGCAATAAAAATAAAATTATGCTTATCCATTACGGATATTTTAGAACCGTGACTGTATATTAAATGTAAATAAGTTATACACAACTGCAACCAGTCACTTTTTTTCAATAATAATGCTTTATTACATGAAGATGAACCTGAAAGGGTTCGAAAACCGGTTCATGTAATAAAGCATTATTATTGAAAAAAGTGACTTGCTGCAGTTGCGTGTAATTTATTTACATACATAAAAATAAAATACCAGAACACACACACACACACACACACACACACACACACACACACACACACACACACACGAGAGAGAGAGAGAGAGAGAGAGAGAGAGAGAGAGAGAGAGAGAGAGAGAGACATTTTGTTCACAGTGCACAACTAGCAAATTTTTGTAGAATTAAACCACGAGTCACGTCCAGGAATTATACTGCCCCGTCACATTAATGTGACCAGCTGTCAGAAGCCTGAGTAACCCCCTTCTGAGGCGCGTACCGCTGCGAGACGTGCAGTAAGCGAGTCGGTGAGTTTCTGGAAGGTACCAAGAGGGATGTGGAGCCATGACGACATTCTCGATTAGATTTAAATCCGGAGAGGTTAGTGGCCAGTGGGGAAAGAGAAACTCATCCTGATGCTCTTCGAACCATGCACGTACACTGTGTGCTGTGTGACACGTTGCATTGTCTTTCTAGTAGATACCACCATGCCGAGGGAAAAGAAACTGAATGTAGGGGGGGGGGGGGGGGGAGAGGGTAGACAGTAGACAAGGTCCTCAAGGAAAGGTGAATACTGGGGTTGATCCAGTGTGTCTTCCAGAATGATGGGATCGCCCAGGGAATGCTATCAAAACACTCCCCAGGTCATAACGCTCTCTCCAGCTTGCAGGGAGTACGCTTTCAGACGTTTCACACAGTACACACCGAAGGCCATCTGTCCAATGGACCATAAAACTTTTCACCTGAAAAGGCCACCTATTGCCACTCAGTGTACGTCCAGTTGCGGTACTGCCGTGCAGATTCCAGCCTTCGTCGCCAATGAACAGCAGTCTGCATGGCTACATGAACCAGGTGCCTGCTGTGGAGGCCCATACACAGCAACGTTCGCTGAACGATCGTTAGTTGGTAGCCACTTAGTTTATCTGGGCGGTCAGTTACTCGTCTATTCACTTGTACACATCTCTGTAGCCGTCACTCAGCCACGTCATCTGTGGTCCGTGTTGCAACACAGTTGCGTCAGCGACGGTTTTGGACAGCGCGATTCTGCTATGCGCAGTATACCTTAACCGCGGTGCAGTTTCTGTTTCGGAAATGGTTCAACACTTGGCCCGAAGACCAGTGAAATACCCTTCGGGGCGTCAGGTAAATCGCTCAGTTTCCACCTTACGAAAACGGCCCTCCACCTCTAGTGCTGCTACCTGTCAAACTGCCTGAGTGATTACTGCGTGTAGAACATACGCACTGTTCACATGAATGTGACTGGACCGTGCAACTTCAAAATCATAAGAATTACTGAAAAAACAAACAAGTGTAGTATGTGGTATGCAAATTAGGTTGAAGCAACCGTATGATGTAGTGCATTGGACTAGCATTCAGGATTAAGGTTCAAAATGGTTCAAATGGCTCTGAGCACTGTGGGACTTAACTGCTCGGGTCATCAGTCCCCTAGAACTTAGAAATACTTAAACCTAACTAACCTAAGGACATCACACACATCCATGCCCGAGGCAGGATTCGAACCTGCGACCGTAGCGGTAGCGTGGTGCCAGACCGAAGCGCCTAGAACCGCTCGGTCACAGCGGCCGGCAAACTAATAACAGTACAACAGTACCCGTTGATATATAAATTGTTATTCCTGTAACGCTGTGATGGGATGGAAAAAACTTTCAAACATGCTGCATTAAAGCGTACTTCTTGCTATGCTTTTTATAGTGATTTGCAGAACATATATGTAAATCTATAGTGTTTCATCGTCGTTCCAAATTGATGTACTCTTTCGGCAATCCATTTCCTGAACTGATTGACACATGGTTTCAGTAGCAACGTTCAGTTCTTTAAGGGTTTCTTAAGATTACATCCGTTACATAACACAACTGGCTAAAGGTTGGGATAATACATTGGTTAATGCTTTAAGAATGTAGAGAGATGTAAAATTTCTGCCATTAGTTGATGTACACATAGTTTCAAGCTGACAGGGGTACAAGCTGTTGATTTGATGATATATTTGTAAATGAGATCAATCCCTTGTCCATTTGGGGGCTGTCAAGGTAATATAACAAAATATTTACGGTAAATATTAAGGTGTGTGTGCGTGTGCGTGCATCGCAAATTTAATAACGCAGGCAGTTGATGGAAACAGAGATTATAGTATTTTAAATATTGTCATTTTTGTCATTTAAGATGGATTCAGGTTGTTTCGTTTGGTGTTTGTATATTTGGAGCGTTTCAATGTATATTCTTTGTACTTTGTGATAATGTTTCTCTTCTGCTATATGAGCCTTGCACCTAATAGCTCCAGGTGCCATATTTGTTTAAAAAAATATGACGGTATACGTGTGATGTTAATGCAGTGAAAGGAACCGGTGACCCCTGGAGGTACTCTATTTTATTTATTTTATTTTTACCATTAGGTATAAGTTTAGTTTTTAGTCAAAAGAAATCCAAAACCATGTTCTGAAATAGTGTTTTGCTTCTCCACTAGACAGTGCCACAAGTTCCACCAAAAAACTCTAACACAACACGCGCACGCACACACACTCACAGTGTTATACTAACGAATGCAAACCACGTGATGATGGTGGTTTAAACCTCAGAAACGCGTCGTGGAGATAAACAAAAAGTGACTGGTAACAGTAAACATATTGTTTCATTTAGTGTCAATAACAGTCGCGGTAAAGCCTAACCTAAAATATTCGCATTTACAGAAAATATACGAACCTTCAGAGTTACTGAACAAGGCAAAGACTGAAGCAATCTCGAATCGATGTCACATGTTTGTGACTGGTTAAGTGTAACGTTACGCGATAGCCTGTGCTGACTTCGTATGCTGGCGACGCCTGTAAGTCTCAGGTTACGTCGGCTGCGCCGCGCGGCGACGGCTGGGTGAAAGCGGCAAGCGTTATTGTTCCCCTGGCGGAAAGGCAGAGGCCGGCCGCGCCGCGTCACGCAGTATTCACATCAGCGAGAGGCGTGGCCGTCTACTCGACTCGCTAACACGCCCTGGTTCCTTTGGCGCGTGCGCTCGCTTATCTCTAACCGCACTTGTCGGGGTAACTCCGTGTTGCGAAGTGCTACAGAAAGGAGCGAAAGAGCTACAGGGAAGTTTGAAACATATTTAACCACTGCGTATCTCACAATTCAGTTCGTTTTATCTGCAGGATGGCTTAGTTTCAGCGTGTAGTCTGGCGTCATATGGTGCTCGTCTCGAAATCTTTACAAACACACTGAGAGTGAAAAAAGACTAAACCAGTGGTCGATGACTTTCGTGGTGTTATCTGGCTATAGTTTAGAGATACAAATAGTTTTCTAACTAATATCAAATCACAGTCAATCATATAGCTAAAGACGCAAGGTGAATGAGAATTTCTTTTCCTGGCTATGTGAAAAGGCGTTTTCTAAGTCAAAAATCACTTCCAATTACAGTCCCCTTTTAAATTAAAGTACATTGTCTGATGGATTTCTGCACAGTAGATCCCATCCTTGAAACGTGATTCTAGAAGGCTTACTATGGAAGTACCCACTGGAAAAATTGACTAACTTCTCACATCTACACTTGTGTAAACTGTTCCCGGGTAAGGTCTTAACGTTACTTCGTTACAGACTTTCGCTACTTCGGCAGAAGCGTGGGGATGCTCTAATATCAAATTATTAAGATATAATCTTATTCCTTCATTCTGGTATGAAAGTTGTTTACTTACTGATGACACACACACCTTAGGTGAGGAATATGATTGATCGTATATAGTCTAGGGCCATTTTCATTCCTCATTCCTGTCGAGTTGAACCCATGGTCAATCTCCAATAACCTCAACATCGATGGAATGTTAATTCGTTAATTCCTAACGTCGGTATGCAACCATCAAATAATGAACGATTTCAGATAATTAACTATCGGTAAAGATGTAGCGGTGGGAAATAATAACCACACTGTTACGATCATGGCTTCGTGTAGTTACTCATTTCCACTACAATAAAATTCCAAGCAAAAATGTTTTGATAGGTCTTTCGTGAGTATAAGAGAATATAGACGTCAAACAAAGGAGAAATTAAGCATTACGTTAATTATATGAAATACGTAGTTAACACGTGATTGTATCTAATAGTATTGAGTATAAGTATGAAAATAAATTTCGTGCATCCTATTCTGACAATGTAATTTAAGTATAAGTTGTATTAAAAGGGACTTGCTCTGTAGGTGTATCATTCGTTTCACTTTGTTCGCTTCCTGGAGGCGGCGTAGAGTCCCTTTTGGTGGGAGGGATGTCGCTGCTTCATAAAGTTACCGGAGCTCCAAAGAAATTTAATTACAAAGTTTTAGGGGATAGATGATGAAAGAGGGTACGTTCAAACAGCCTGCTCTCGGGGCACACTCTAAATGTAACAAGATTTTGGTTAAGATTACAATTGAGTAATTTTCGAAATACAATGTCATCTCTTGAAATAAGAAACAGATGGTTAGCATCCTATATAAGATCGTGGCAGTTTTCCTGGCGCAGTTCAAATCTAAAATGCGTTGTCATACTGCCGAAAAAACTGATGAATGCCTGGAAAATTCTTAATAGAGGTAGCTGGACTGCAGTACCACAGTAGTTTTTTCTGTCACACGATCGATGTTAACAGAAAGTGGCCCTACGTTCAGTCAAAATGTGAAGCTTTATCTCTGTTAGTATGCACGCACACGGAAATGTTTCAGTAAATTTTAGGAAACCATGTATGAGAATATTTCATATTTGTCGATGCCAACAACACGACGAGATCGGTAATGCAGTTATTTTATAAGAATTAACGATCTATACTTAATAAAATAATTTGTTGAAGAAAAATGGTTCACGTAACATCCTAATGAAATTGTCAGTTTTACAGTAGCCTACTCGTGGTTGGTTGCTGTTCGTCTTCTGAACCTTTAGTATATTAACAGTTGTCGTCGTTTACATGTAATTTTCTGGACTGAACATGAACTACGAACTGTTCTACGTTGCGGACATATTTTTGCCGTACGACAAGGCGAGGGCAATTGAAGAGACTCGTCGTACCAACAAGCGCCGATTTGCTAACAGGAGACTTCGAGCACAGAGTGTCGTTTCTGTACTTTCTAGAAGCCTTAGAGAAACACAGTCTTCTTTGTGAACTTTCTGGTGCCGGAAGGTGTGATGCGTGAACACCGTACTCTCAGAGATTTAGTAATAGACGTGTATCACATTCAGAAACCGCAGAAAATTGGAGTATCAGATTTGGCACATCTTATGGAATTAAGGCAGTTGTTCCTTGATCAAAATGCTAGTGGTACTGCATTCTATATGAACGTATTATTCACATATGAAGCCTACTTGAGCGTTTCGGGTTATTAACAGTTGGAGAAATTCATATCTGGAACTGCAGTAACCCGCATTTTACGTGAAGTGCTTGAAATACGTTGTCTAGGACCCGTACATTTATTAAAACGAATAAGTCAGTTTCTCCATACCACCCTGTAGGAACTGCTAGACACATCACTGCTGCTTTGCTCAGCAACGTGTGTTTCCAACAAGATTCAGTTCCAGCTCATTATTTTGGAACTCTTTCATTTGGTCCGTGTTTGCATAGAAAAACAGTAGTATCACAAATTGAGTCCGCCTTTATGCTAAACACCGTGTTATTTGTTTATTTCTTTATTATCCCCACCATCAGTGGTTTTTTTAAATCTAAAACACGCAGAAAATGGTATGGTGGTACAAACACAGTAAAACATGATTACATCATCTTTTGAAATATAGTTCTATATTGATACTTTCATACTACCTTATTTATTGTATGCTACAGCATGTTTTAAGCTATTATTGGCGCTGTTTGTGACATATTTTCTGTGCTCTTCTTTCTGTTGCCGTCTTTTTACTTAACGAACATAATGTCACCTGCAACCACGTGAGCGGCTGTTAGTAAACAAATACTCGAAGGTGAACTTCGTATGTCAGCAGTATATACTTGGGGTTGTGGTAGTGTTGTGGAAACCAGTTATTTTGGTGTGTATTTAGCTGTTGCTTGGCTATTCGTGTACTCACGTTCGTTGGATGGTGTGTGGCTGCTATTTACACAGAAAAACAAAACTTTTGCACTTTGTTTCTGATCCAGAATCGGTGTTGTCTTTCAGAAACATAAGACAAGTCTCGCAGAATCTGCTGTGCCTAACCTTTTGCCTGATTCAGCAACCTATGATTATTTTTTGCTTAGGGGTATGGAAAGTGTGTTGTACATGTTACTCCAATTTCCAGTCTCTCTCTCTCTCTCTCTCTCTCTCTCTCTCTCTTTCTCTTTCTTTCTCTCTCTCTCTCTCTCTCTCTCTCTCTCTCTCTCTCTGCGTGTGTGCGCGTGTGTGCGCGTGTGTGCGCGCGTGCGCGTGCGCGCGTGTTTTTGGAATTTAAATTGAAATTTTGATGTTATAAACAGAAGATGGAAAGCTTAATTAAGAGTAATAATATAAATTCTGAATTACATTTACCGCGGATTGTCAAATTAGGTAAATTGGGTTTCTTATGTTGATAGTCGTCAGGCTCAGAATCTTTATTGGAGGGCGGGTAAGTCTGCCGACGGCGGACCGTGTTTGTGCGTATAATGCAACAAAATAATTTGTATCACACCAGAAAACATGAATCGGACTTCGTTAAAGAAATTAAGGCTGCAAGGTTGGAATTTTTCTATATCGTGCAAATCTAGGCATAATGGCGTGCGGATGATGCCCAAATCTACTGTTCACCACGCTGATCTCCTTCCAACGTAGTTAACATTGAAACTTAACAAACCTCTACATGGCAGTAGTGAAAAGTAGAATGTGATTTACGATAAACAAAACATTGACTAAATCAGAATTTCCAGTTGTATTTCAAGTATGCTATGAACAAATAACTATAGATGCTTACACGCTGAAAGACAGAACAACACAAACAGCAGCTAGTAGGCTAATCGTGTCTTTCTTATTATGCAATAAGAACATCGAAAGTGGCAGCAAAGATGGGTGTAGAAATATGGTAGTAGTATACACAAATTTATCTTCGCAGGGTGAAATAATTATTTGGAGCTTCGGATGCAACCATATAGGGACTTGGTCTGTAGGTACCATCATAGCTTCTTGCTCGTCACACAGCTGGGGGGACAGAAAGCTGGGTAGAGAATCCGCCGTGAGCTTCACCGGCCCCATAACCTGTTCCCGTTGTACTGGTCTTTTGGCGGTGGCACATGTCCAAGTGAATCCACTTGACGGGCAAGTTCCGTTTCCGCAGAGCTGCCAGACGTTTCACGCCTGTTTGGGACTACGGCCCAGATCGTGAATAACTCAAGTTTCCGGGAGAGAGCAGAGCTGTCCGTGTGCTTGGAATAAATCGCACGTCTCCCCAAAACACTATGTAGTTGCGACAGTTTTTCTACGCTTCTTAAATTTGCTTCGGATTTCGGGGAAGCTTTTTAGCTGACTTGATAATATTTCAGCGATTGTGACATTTATATTTGTTGTACTTCGATCACATTGCAACCTCTGTCTCGAATTAAATGGTCCTCACGCTATGGTATTTCTCTTCTTTGTTCATGAGGTAGGACTTCTTCTGTAGCAACAGCTTGTTGCCGGCCGCTGTGGCCGAGCGGTTCTAGGCGCTTCAGTCCGGAACCGCACTGCTGCTACGGTCGCAGGTTCGAATCCTGCCTCTGGCATGGATGTATGTGATGTCCTTAGGTTTAAGTAGTTCTAAGTCTAGGGGACTGATGACCTCAGATGTTAAGTCCCACAGTGCTTAGAGCCAATAGCATGTTGATATTAACGCGTTGGAGTGACAGCTGGGCCTTATAATTTTCACTCACACTTTTTCCGTCCGGCCTTGGATAATCGTAAAGCAATCACTTATGGACACCCATATTGAACAGCGTGTCAACTAAGGCTCCTTCTCACTTTTACCCCAAATAAAAATAGGTAATTTTACACTTCATTGTAAAATTTTGCGTTCGACGTTATGAGTACATTAGGTGACAGTCCATTATAAACAAGTTACCAGTCAAGTTTTTAATGATTTCTATTTTCATTTCCAACAGAGATCTGTTTAGTTATTTGTGTTACAAAACTACGTTTATGTATGTGAACTTCCTTATCAGGTCGGTACTCGTTTCTGCGACCAAATGAATATTATTGTACATTGCTTGTCAGTGCTTCTGCAG
Organism: Schistocerca nitens; assembly: GCF_023898315.1. NCBI lineage: Eukaryota > Metazoa > Arthropoda > Insecta > Orthoptera > Acrididae > Schistocerca > Schistocerca nitens. The sequence continues at coordinate 581,157,419 of NC_064616.1, read as the reverse complement.
GTACGTGTGAGAAAATCCAGATGAACTTAAATTTTTCATGGACGTAGTCTCGAAATAGTGTACATCGCAGCCACTCTGTTCTCACCGTTTGTTCAGAGTTTCAGATTTTCTTCCCGCACCAAATTTGAGGAAGCAAAGCAAGTTACATGCATCATTGGCAAAATAAATGAAAGCCATCATTTCACAAAATTTCAGGGGCATGAGTGTTCTTAGCGTTTGGAAATTTACTTTTGCATTTAGCTTTGTCCGATTATACGAGCTGCCATTTAGGAAGATCGCAAAAAAAATCGTGTGCCAGCAGATATAACGAACAGATAATTAGCATTGAAGATGAAAGCAAGTGACTGTCATTTCTTTCTGCAACGTCGACAATTACGGTGTACATGCTAATTACCGTAACAAGAGCGAAACTTTTAATACTAATGTTTCTTTTTAGACAAGGAAAGGAAAACTCCTGGATAAAATGCGAACCAACAGCGATCGATCAACTACATACTTACAAAACATAAAATTCAACTGATACACCAACGTTGCACTTCATCGCTTTATACTTCTCGACAATGAGATCCCTTCACGAATTCACAAAAGGAAAAACAAATACAATCTGTGTTTGGGTTACTGACATCGTGAAGTTTTATGATAAGTATTCTTTTAAAAAAATATTCCCTCTGTGAAAGAGACAGTAAAGACCTCATTCTGTGTCAGCTAAGGCTGTTAGTTAAGTCTGCTACTGTTAATTACTACTGTATGATAAGTTAGTAATTATACGAGTTTTAACTCCGCCATAATCGGATTTCTCTGCCTTTGCTACCGGATGGAAAATTGTAATGTCTCCCTGAACAGACCAGGCGGGCATTACACACATGAAGCACCACCCACTCGTGTGGCTGATGTAGGCCTCATCGTTGATTCTTTGTTGGACACTTATGAACGAAACTTGTGTATTTTGTTACGGAGAAGATTACGGACAAACATGAAAAATAAAAGAAAACACATTAACAAGATGTTAACCGCAGAATCTTTCTGGGTAGTTCCCTAAATTACTCTCGCATATTAATAATAGTAATGTGTAAGTCGCAAAGAAACACTGTAATTCCTCCTGTTCATTGAGTGGTACCAGTGATTTGGATGATGATGATGATGATGATGATGATTTGGATGATGATGATGATGATTTGGATGATGATGATGATGATGATGATTTGGATGATGATGATGATGATGATGATTTGGATGATGATGATGATGATTTGGATGATGATGATGATGATGATGATGATGATGATTTGGATGATGATGATGATGATGATGATTTGGATGATGATGATGATGATGATGATGATGATTTGGATGATGATGATTTGGATGATGATGATTTGGATGATGATGATTTGGATGATTTGGATGATGATGATTTGGATGATGATGATTTGGATGATGATGATTTGGATGATGATGATTTGGATGATGATGATTTGGAGGATGATTTGGAGGATGATTTGGAGGATGATTTGGAGGATGATTTGGAGGATGATTTGGAGGATGATTTGGAGGATGATTTGGAGGATGATTTGGAGGATGATTTGGATGATGATTTGGATGATGATTTGGATGATGATTTGGATGATGATTTGGATGATGATTTGGATGATGATTTGGATGATGATTTGGATGATGATTTGGATGATGATTTGGAGGATGATGATGATGATGAGGGACAGTATCATGTTTATACCCTTGTCTGCGAGATGTAAAATATTGCTCTTTCCTTTCAAAATAAGTGGTTAAATGTTTGTAGAAAGGAGCATGAAAATTGCAGACGAATTTACTTTGCTAGGTGCACCTCTGATGCCCATTTCCACCCACGTTACTCTGCATTATGACTATTTCCCTTACTTAGCATTAATGTGATTTTACACCAGTAGTGATGTGCAACCTAACTCTAGATACATACTGAATATTTCGCTACCCGTTATGTCTCGTGTCTGTATTACACACACACACACACACACACACACACACACACACACAGAGAGAGAGAGAGAGAGAGAGAGAGAGAGAGAGAGAGAGAGTTAAATCCTGCCGATACCGATTTCGTTTGGAATGCGTTGGGGAGACGCACCACGTCCACATCTACCAATGACCATCCAGCAGTCTTGAACCGCGCTATCCTATCAGAAGCGTTACTACCAACATCGTGGCCAGCATGGGAGCACGTTGCAGAGCATGCGTTGCCGTCCGTGGTGATCACACACCCCATCAATAACCATGTCCCGCCATTTGTAATGTCAAATGGACCATCATAAATCGCGGTGAGTTCAGTGTAGTTACTGTCTTTGAATAAAAATGTCATTTCTGATATTCTCATTGCGTACTTCTTCGTTACCTTCTGTACTAAACTACAGCAGTTCTTTTTGTATATGGTCCAAGTTGCATAGAGATAAACATCATGCGAACGTTTCTTTAGTCCCTAAGCTTTGCAAACCAGTGCGTTATACTACTGCTAGCAGTTATCACAAGCTGCAGACGTGAACATAATTTTTGCTTGTATTAATTTTATGGTCTAGCGGTTCTAGGCGCTTCAGTCCGGAACCGCGAGACCGCTACGGTCGCAGGTTCGAATCCTGCCTCGGGCATGGATGTGTGTGATGTCCTTAGGTTAGTTAGGTTTAAGTAGTTCTAAGTTCTAGGCGACTGATGACCTCATAAGTTAAGTCGCATAGTGCTCAGAGCCATTTGAACCATTTTTTTTGTTAATGTTTGTATAATCTAATCGTAACCAGAGTCAATAGGTGTACTGAATTACCATGCCAGTCTCCCAATATGAACACACTTCGGTGCACTGTGTAAATCACGTCATGAATTAGATGTAATGTTTTCTGCTGAATCAAATGTTAAGTACATTGCTTCGTTATGTAGCGGAAACGCGCTGCAACAGCAGCTCACACGTGTGGAAACTCTGTACGCGGCCGTAAACTCTGACAAGTGAGGTCAGCTTACCGGTAAGTGAGCGTCCTCCGCATTAGGACTCCCTCGTGCCCACGTTTATGGCGTTGCCACGCGCGTGACATGAACCGGCGAACTATAGTTACTTCCCAGCAGAGTTCTAAGTGGCACTTAGCCAAAACGCGAATATTATCTGACGACCCCCAACGTAACGGGGGTCATTGTGGTAGCACTGAAGCTACATAACCGCGTGTCAAGTGAAGTTGTAGTCTGCCAACGAGAAATAGTGTTTCCCGCAAGGTACGTTTGAGACTGTAACCTCTAAATGCTAGTGGATAGATGGACTAGATTATCCACCAACTAAAGAGCTTTCCTTTTAATTGATGGTGATCTGTATCTTCGTGCTCGTATAATCTATTACGCAACTTGATTGAGACTCAGGAAATTAAACCAGAGCCAGAGCTAAACCGCTAGTTTCCCACACCCTCCTAGGCTAATTTCTGGAGCTTCAGGAACACACAAAAAAAGTAAAGGTCCTTGTTCTGGCCCAGACAGGCCAATCGGGACCGACCGATCGCCATGTCAACCCCTACCAATATGGTGTCATTGAGTCAGCACTCCGCTCTCACAGTCGTTATATTTCTTGATCTTGGAGTTGCAACTTCTCAGTCGAGTAGTTTCTCAGCTGGCATCAAGAGGTTGAGTGTACCCCCCCCCCCCCCCCCCATCCTACCAGTCCTCCCATCAAGAAAAAAAAAATCGCTAGCAATACCGTCTCCTCTGCATAGCAGCCAGACACGCTGACCACTGATCTACGGAGGTGGGCACCAGAAATATAGGGTGCTACAGAAGGATTTTTCGATTTCGCCGGCCGTGGTGGCCGAGCGGTTCTAGGCGCTACAGTCGGGAACCGCGCGACCGCTACGGTCGCAGGTTCGAATCCTGCCTCGGGCATGGATGTGTGTGATGTCCTTAGGTTAGTTAGGTTTAAGTAGTTCTAAGTCTAGGAGACTGATGACCTCAGATGTTAAGTCCCATAGTGCTTAGAGCCATTTGAACCATTTTGTTCGATTTCACAACGCTATATCTTCTATATGAATGTAGATAGAAACTGAGGATGCATTTATTCTCGACCACTGAAACTAAGTTTATCTATTTTTTGTGGATGCAAACACACATCAGTGTCATCTGTAAGATTTTACTTAAGCAGCCCGATGCCGAGTTAAAATGCTGGAACCTCACATTACAGAGCTCTGCTGTGCACACTGGTGGACTGTTAATAAGTACCTTACAAGTTGTATAAGACGTCTTCAGTAAACCACCCAGCTGACAATCTTCGCAAGCTTCTGTAAGTCTCAGGAGCTATACTGATGCATTGTATTCCAAGAAACGGGGTTTGCTATGTGAAGCCTGACAGACTGTTGAGTCGTTAACGATATTCAGCTGCTGATCTACTGAATTAAGGATGTAAGTTGCTGTGTGCATGAGTATTGCACTTATCCTGACGAGAACTAAGCGTAAACTTATTTTAAAGGAATAAAACGATCTGCGGTATGGGCAGTGTTCGATAAGAAACTGAAATTTGGTATTTGAGAATCGGTCCACAGCCCTGCGTGTAGAACATGTAGCTGCGTAATAAATTCTTAACTTGATAAAGATTTCCGATAATCATAGCCGATCCCCGGAGCATAATAGTCTCCTGGCTGCCGCGGAGCTCGGCATGGCCCCACTGCATTACATCCGCACAATATACGTTCATTAAACGGATGGGTTGCATGTCATGATAATTTCCCATGTTATTATTCCTACGTACATCTTCCCAGGGGAATATTGGGAGAAAAAATCTCTCTCCCTCGATCTGCACGTGTGCTCGTTCGTCAGTTACTAGTTTCAAAAGGACACTCCTGTAATTTCTTATGGGGCTTTTTAAAATAATCGGATTGCAGTTATTTAATTCGAATTGATTAACTGACAAGTTGTGCAGTCACCATTTTTTAAAAACTTTATTCATCATAGTTGAAAAATGACTCCCTTATTTTTCTGCGTTTGAATGGGTAACTAAAATCAAACGTTGCCGTATTTCTCTTGAAGGTGATCTGTAAATAAAGGTGAAAATGTCACGAAAGTGCATGACTTGATATTTGACGATCGGTGATAATTATAGGTGTAAAACAGATGAAACCTTCGAAACACCACAAAAAAGAGTGCAATACATTTTACGTGACAAATTAACTGAGAAAATTCCTGAAGATAGACATTGACTGTGGATATTGTATCACAGACACAGTCCTTTGACTGTTCAGAGATGTCACTAAACCCGACCAAAGATGTAAACAACCATGCATGTGCAGCTCCTATTAGTCGGAGGGGGACCGACAGCCGATCAGTTCCAGTCATTCCACCAGGAAGGAGGTACACGGCTCTTGTTGTCTGTAGTTCAACCATGCTTAGACGGTCAATACCGCGGTTCGGTCGCTTGCGCAATGTTACTTTGTGTCAGGAAGGGCTCTCAACAAGGGAAGTGTCCAGGCGTCTCTGAGTGAACCAAAGCGATGTTGTTCGGACATGGAGGAGATACAGAGAGACAGGAACTGTCGATGACATACCTCGCTCAGGCCGCCCAAGGGCTACTACCGCAGTGGATGACCGCTACCTACAGATTATGGCTCGGAGGAACCGTTGCAGCAACGCCACCATGTTGAATAATGATTTTCGTGCAGCCACAGGACGTCGTGTTACGACTCACTGTGTGCAATAGGCTCCATGGTGCGCAACTTCCCTCCCGACGTCCATGGCAAGGTCCATCTTTGCAACTACGACACCATGCAGCGCGGTACAGATGGGCCCAACAACATGGACCGCTCAGGATGGCATCACATTCTCTTCACCGATGAGTGTCGGATATGCCTTCAACCAGACAATCGTTGGAGACGTGTTTGGACGCAAACCGGTCAGGCTGAACGCCTCAGACACAGTGCCCAGCGAGTGCAGAAAGATGGAGGTTCCCAGCTGTTTTGGAGTGGCATTATGTGGAACCGACGTACGCCGCTAATGGTCATGGAAGGCGCGGTAACGGCTGGGCGATACGTGAATGTCATCCTCCGACCGATAGTGGTTCAAATGGCTCTAAGCACTATGGGACTTAACATCTCAGGTCATCAGTCCCCTGGAACTTAGAACTACTTAAACCTAACCAACCTAAGGACATCACAAACATCCACGCCCGAAGCAGCCTTCAAACCAGCGACTGAAGCGCCTAGAACCGCTCGGCCACAGCGGCCGGCGACCGATAGTGCAACCATATCGGCAGCATATTGGCGAGGTATGTGTTTTCATGGACGACAATTCGCGCCCCTGTCGTGCACATCTAGCGAATGCCTTCTATCAAGATAACGACATCGCTCGATTAGTGGCCAGCATGTTATCCAGACATGCACCCCATCGAATATGGCTGGGATAGATTGAAAAGGGCTGTTTATGGACGACGCGACCCACCAACAACTCTGAGGGATCTACGTCGAATCGCCATTGAGGAGTGGGAAAATCTGGACCAACAGTGCCTTGATCAACTTGGGGATAGTATGCCACGACGAATACAGGCACACCTCAATGCAAGAGGACGTGCTACTGGGTATCAGAGGTACCGGTGTGTACAGCAATCTGGACCACCACCTCTGAAGGTCTCGCTGTATTGTGGTACAACATGCAGTGTGTGGTTTTCATGAGCAACAAAAGGGCGGAAATGATGTTTATGTTGATTTCTATGCCAATTTTCTGTACATGTTCCGGAACTCTCGGAACCGACGTGATGCGAAACATTCTTTGATTTGTGTAATTTTCAATACTCCCTCGTATTTAGAGTTGTAGCAATTTCATTCTCGTTAATAGACACCTGAACTACTGTACTTACTTTCTCCTTCATCACCGTTTTTACTTTCTTTTGCTTCTCACTGTTTTTAGAAGGGTATTTAAATTAAATAAATTTTTAAATGTGTTGCTAATTTGGCATGTGGACTCGTTAATATGTGTAAAGGAGGGTCTGGTTAACTTGATAGCGTATTCACCTAATGTAATTGGTGTAAAACATATGAATCTGGCAGGAACATAACCCTTTACCAACGAAAGTAGCTGCTGTTATAAGGTGGCTTGCTTGGACGCAGCAGGTATACAGCTTCGTCATAGGGCCATACAGGTTTATGCAACAGCTATGTCAAAATGCTAACATATATTAGCAACAATTCACAACACTTATTAATAGAAGCTCTACAAATACTTAACTGTAATATGATGTGTGGCAAGTATTGCTTGCTCTGATCCGACTTCAACTCTGGTCTAGCCCTGAATCCAGTGAACGGTAACTACGATTACTTGTAGAACTTCGACTTTAGCTCTTCTTTGCGGAGAGTTTAGATACAACCCTGATGTCTTGCGGTACCGTTGATAATATGTTGATAGTTACTCAGAGGAATTGTATATCAGAGTTTGGGTGATGGATGTCCACTTGCCGTAAGGAAGAAGCATGAAAGAGATCTTGCCTTGCGCTATCTCTGTTGGAGGCTAGCCTTAACTCAGCTGCACCTGAGTAGTAGGCAGCTCGGCGCCCCTCTATGTAAGGCTGTGTTTCGTATCTTCTGGAGGACACAGAACTTGGTATCAAGGTTAGTCCGATATAATTTGGTGTGTTATTGAGTGGAATGGTAAGGTGCAAAGTGCAGCATGTAGTGCGACCCGCAAGAATTCCCGAGGTTTAGGGACGATTTATCATAGCGCATGTACAAACGTTTACGATGATGGAAAGCCACTGCCACTCCTCGAACACGTGGGTGAACACGATCTCTGGGCCACCTGCTGTCCGTTAGCCGTCCGCAGGCTATCTGCGCCCGCTGGGAGACCATCTCCGCACTGACCGCAAGGACGGAGGTGAAAGGGCACGTGGCGTGGCCCTCGGAGCTGCCGGAAGCGCAAGACGTGCACGTGCGACCGCGGGCACCTGTCGCGTGCGCCGCCGTATTGATTGCGCCCGCCGCAATGCAGCACGATGCGCTGCCCTAGGCAACGTGACGCCAAAGCAAACATCACTGACTGTCTGGCTCATCAACTCACCCCCGGCCGACTCCCACCCCTTCTCTCTCTCTCTCTCTCTCTCTCTCTCTCTCTCTCTCTCTCTCTACCGGCTACTGCTGTGTGTGCCTGAAAGCACACCCGTGCATTTGGGAACTATGTAATGTACTTCACACCAAGGGAAAATACAAGGGTGGACAAAAATAGGAAAACACCAAAAACACAACACATTACCGTGCATAGTACTGTGTAGGAAAACCACTGTCATTCAAAACTGCTTCCAGTCGTCTCCGAATGGATAAGTACAGGACATGTATGGTTCTCAAGGGAATTTTATACCATTCTTCCTGCAATGTAACAGCAAATGCTGGTAACGATAAAGGAGGTGGAGGGAGAGCACGCACCCTTCCCCCCCCCCCCCCCCCCCCCACCAAAGCAGATTATAACGCTGACATCTGGTGACTGCAGTGGCCAGGGCATATGCGAAAATTCATCCTCGTGCACACAAAACCAGTCCTGGACGTCGTGAGCTGTGTGAACAGGGGCGCTGTTGTCTTGGGACACAGCATCACCATTGGGGCATATAGTACCATGATCAGCCAAAATGATCACATAATCCTTGGCATCAGGGCCACCTGTCAGAGTAACGATGGGGCCCATGGAACACCATGATATAGCTGCCCAAGTCAACGGACCTCTGCCATGTTTCACTCTTGGGACGTAAACTCGACCAGAAGTTGGAAGCAGTGACCAAATGACATTCTTCCATTGTTCCACAGTCCATGTTTCATGGCTTCAGGGCCACATTTTCCTGTTATGGGCATTTGCATCACTGAGTCGGTTCTGCTTTCCACCTCACCCCGCAATTCCCCGCTTATGGAGCTCCCTTCATGTTTTGGTGCTGCCAGGGTTTGCGAGTGCGATATTGAGTTAGTGACTTTCTCAGCTGTCGTCGTCTTACTTTTTGCCACAATCCTCTACAATGACCGTCCGTCACGATCACTCAACACACTCTTTCGTCCGCGTTGTTTACTAGCGGATGTAATTTTTCCACTTTCCCTGTATGCGGAATAAATCTTAGATACGTAGCCTCTTGAAACACCAAACACTTGGTTAAGTTCTTTACGGAAGAACCCACAGCCGGCCGAAGTGGCCGTGCGGTTAAAGGCGCTGCAGTCTGGAACCGCAAGACCGCTACGGTCGCAGGTTCGAATCCTGCCTCGGGCATGGATGTTTGTGATGTCCTTAGGTTAGTTAGGTTTAACTAGTTCTAAGTTCTAGGGGACTAATGACCTCAGCAGTTGAGTCCCATAGTGCTCAGAGCCATTTGAACCATTTTTGAACGGACCAGAGACGAATATGGAATAATAGCTACCACGGCAAAAAGAGGTCACACAAAAACACGTTAAGCTAAACAAACACCAAAATTAACACTAGAGTAGTAGGCTGCACCGAAGGTAAAATCCTACACGACTCATCATGTAGGCTTGTAGTCGAGAGAGAAGTAGATGACGGCGTTGGGAATCAATCTAGCGACGATGCGGCCCCAAACAGGGGAAATTCTTCCGGAAGTAACGTCTACTTGGGTTTTTCAAAAATATTTTCTAGCAACAGTAGATTTCAACGGGCATATACAATTTTTCGTTTGTTACTTGATTTTCCTTCCAGTATTTGACACAGCAAATTTGTGTTTGGATAGATTAATCGCCGACTGAAACACACGACGAATAGATACTTATTTCTTCTACGGTTCAAATGAAATTTCGACAGCGTGCTGAATAGTAATGGCTCCGAATTTTATATACAAAAACTCTTAAAACCTTTTAAATAAACCAAACCAAACATCATTAACATTCAATATCTTTATTCTATACATCTGCAGAAGAAACAGCGTGTTGTAACCGTCGGATTCGAAGAGCTCGTCTACATATGGAGCACGCTCTCCATCAACATGACAGTGCCAGACCATACACGCACACGACGACACCTCGAGTTCACTGTCACCGATCATCCGCACAATCCCGACTTAGCCCCATCTGATTCCCATCTGGTTCAAAACCTTAAGTAACACCTTCGAGGACTTCGCTTTGATAGTGGTGAAGCGGTTCAAGCAGAGCTGAGGTTGTGGCTCCGTGAACAAAGTTAAACATTCTACAGTGACGGTGTCAAAAAGCTCGTCTCCCGTTGGGAGAAATGTGTTCATCAGGGTGACTACGTTTGAAAATAAACATATACGCATGAAGAGTAGAGACGTAGAACGTCAATAACGTTTGTTTTTCTTAAAAAGTCTTAAGAAGTTACACGTAAATTCTGAGGAATTACTTTTCAGCACTCACTCGTATTTTGACCGTATATGGTTACGTTTTCCTTAAGCTGTTACTTCAGTTTCATAGCAGTGTTAGCTACTTATTAGGACACACAAACGGAGGTAGAAAATTTATATTAAATTATACGGAGCAAAATAAATGTCCAAAATTTGCAGCATCAGATACAAGCTTTTGTAAATATGTGTACGTTTTTAAGGAATCAGCTTTTTAATCAATACTTCACATCAAAAGGAACAACAAAATCAATCTTTCTCGTGAAAGAAGTAGGAAAATACGCCATCTGAGTTGATGAAATGTTGTTGATAGTGCTCCTTATTGACTTACCAACTACGCCTCTCTATTGCATCAGCGTCTACGTAATGAAATGGTTCAAATGGCTCTGAGCGCTATGGGACTTAACTTCTGAGGTCATCAGCCTCATAGAACTTAGAACTACTTAAACCTAAGTAACCTAAGGACATCACACACATCCATGCCCGAGGCAGGATTCGAACCTGCGACCGTAGCGGCCGCGCGGTTCCAGACTGTAGCGCCTAGAACCGCTCGGCCACTCTGACCGGCGTCTACGTAACGATCTGCGAGCTTTCTATTAGAAGCCTGTAGTTCACATGCCAATGATTTTGACGGGGAAACAATGAACTGACAAGGAACCCCTTGAGTACGAGGTTGCAAAATTACAGTGATGATTATGGCATCGTTTACCACGCAACCACAATATTGGCTACTAATGGCAACAGGGGCGGGACGGAAGATGTCCAATTACGAGCACAGCATGAGGCTCTGGAGCGTAATTGAACTGCGAGTAACTCACAACTGCTTTACAGTGCTAGTCGTGATCATACAAAGCACAGCAATTGCAACGATAAACAAAGGAACATTGCATTATATCTAAAACAACAGTTGACAAAGTTGACATTTCGTCAGAAAGAAACCCAAGGAATTTCGCAGTGAAAGAAAGTAGTAGATGAAATATTAGCGTTACTGCAAGATGAATCAGTGAAATGTGTGGTATCGTATTCACTCAATGCGGAAAATGTACGTGAGGAGTACAATGATGACGATACGTGCTTAATAAGTGATAGTGATATCGAAATATGTGTCGACTCATGTAGTTAATCATCCTTCTCGGCCAGGGAGCCACAGATTCCGTCTTCAGAGAAACATACTAAAAGACAATAGCTGTCTAAGGAGCGGGTACTAAAAATAATTACGTACATGGTAATCATCTTCAGCATAATAAAAAAAGTTATGAACAGTTTTAGAAGTAGCCCGCAGCAATGTGACCGTGTAGTGCATAAGAAAAACTACGGATATTAAAGGGAGCACAAGGTGCGCTTTTTACAAAAACTGATGTTTGCGCGCTTCAAGTATGCTCTATACAATTTACAGGATGTGTATGATAGTGACCTACTACGTTATGCGCATCACATTGCGCGCGACATGGATTACAGTGATTTCAAGGGAAGCAGAGGATGATTCCATAACTTTACTTGAGGATGCACAGCAAACTGCGGAATCGGCCCCAAAATTTGTAGATGAGATAAACAAACTTATCCCATATAAGGAATCCGTTTCCAGCTCCGACCAATCGGGATTTGAAGTGGAAATGCATTTGCAAGGAACCATGGAAAATAGAGGCACCAAGAGAGTTGTATCAAGATCAACGAAGATCACTGTCTTAACGCATTCGTATACAATTATCCTGACTGTTAATCTGGATGGTAAATTGGCTGGGAAGTTATTTATTGTGCTGTGAGAAGTTGGAGGTGCTCTGTCCGCAACTATTCTTTCTCGTGTGAGTGATCTTGGAAGGGCAGTAGGGGATAATTACGTCACAGCAAGCAAGAGTGCGGACGGGTATATGAAAGTGCTACTGGTGACAATTTAAATTACTGGTGTTATATTGACATTACGTTAAATTTTTGTATAAATTATATCCTTAGTGCTATTTACGAGTCAGATAAGATTTAAACAAACACTTCGGCATAAAGCGCTGTCGGAGATACTGCTGTATAGAAAGAACAATAAACGCGATAAAAGCGTGTGTATTTCTGTGGAAAGTTATCTTCATTACAACAGGTTTCCTGGAAAAAATTCCATTCTGCGCGTTCTTTCATTTCACCGTAACTCACGTAATAAAATTTTATTCTATCTGCCTGCCATTTCACAGCTATATTAGCCATTATGCGAAATAACAAAAGCACGCAGCAGTAACCGTTCTTCGAAATACAAATGCTTTTATATAGACTGTACTGTTACTTTTGACACCATATTCACTAAAGGCACTCGACAGAAACGAAATAAACTCAGCTGTAACATTCTGTAAGTGGTGTATGCAAAGACCGTTTGTGGAGATTACGGTTTAATGCCGGCATTTTTCAATAAAAATGCGATGATCAATGTTGGTCCTTATTTAACATCTCAATTACTATCAAATCTACATCGCGAAGCACAATGATATGTGGAACTGTTCCCAATATGTATCCTGCATTGCCGTGATGTATGAGAGTAATAAAAGTGTGGTTATTTTAATCTATGTATAGAATATGACTTCATTTGTTGCTAAAAAGTACTGTAACTTTCTCTACCGGTAACGTTGACTGAACGCAGTCAGATGGCTATCTTAGTGTTTGTTACATACGAAAATAATTTCAGCGTGTTACCGAAACCGTTTTCATGTGTGCCAAACTACTCTGTATGGTGATAGAACTTGCCATCTGAGGATGTTCAATAAACGTAGCCGGTAGTTAAAATTATAGGATTTCTTAATAAAGGTGAGGTGGTGTTTTATATATGCCTCAGAGTATTTACAGATGAGGCAGCATAATACAGAACATCCCTAAAACTACGAATGTTTCTGTGCATACTAAAATCTTTTTATGACTGATTATGGAACACTAACACTAACTATTACGCAGTAGGTAGAAGAAACTGTGTTATTTGATTTACAAGACTTATGTTATATGCGCATACAAGTAACATGCAATATGTCACTACCGAACCCTTCGATGTGGCGCATTGATCAAAACATTTTGATCTGATCATAGTAATTTAAACTCGGTGTTGTTGTTGCCTTTATCTCCAACGTCACATTTTGCTTCGTTAGTCTATATACATATTTTAGTTTAGATGTAACTCGGCGTTTTCCTTTGCTATATACACTCCTGGAAATTGAAATAAGAACACCGTGAATTCATTGTCCCAGGAAGGCGAAACTTTATTGACACATTCCTGGGGTCAGATGCATCACATGATCACACTGACAGAACCACAGGCACATAGACACAGGCAACAGAGCATGCACAATGTCGGCACTAGTACAGTGTATATCCACCTTTCGCAGCAATGCAGGCTGCTATTCTCCCATGGAGACGATCGTAGAGATGCTGGATGTAGTCCTGTGGAACGGCTTGCCATGCCATTTCCACCTGGCGCCTCAGTTGGACCAGCGTTCGTGCTGGACGTGCAGACCGCGTGAGACGACGCTTCATCCAGTCCCAAACATGCTCAATGGGGGACAGATCCGGAGATCTTGCTGGCCAGGGTAGTTGACTTACACCTTCTAGAGCACGTTGGGTGGCACGGGATACATGCGGACGTGCATTGTCCTGTTGGAACAGCAAGTTCCCTTGCCGGTCTAGGAATGGTAGAACGATGGGTTCGATGACGGTTTGGATGTACCGTGCACTATTCAGTGTCCCCTCGACGGTCACCAGTGGTGTACGGCCAGTGTAGGAGATCGCTCCCCACACCATGATGCCGGGTGTTGGCCCTGTGTGCCTCGGTCGTATGCAGTCCTGATTGTGGCGCTCACCTGCACGGCGCCAAACACGCATACGACCATCATTGGCACCAAGGCAGAAGCGACTCTCATCGCTGAAGACACGTCTCCATTCGTCCCTCCATTCACGCCTGTCGCGACACCACTGGAGGCGGGCTGCACGATGCTGGGGCGTGAGCGGAAGACGGCCTAACGGTGTGCGGGACCGTAGCCCAGCTTCATGGAGACGGTTGCGAATGGTCCTCGCCGATACCCCAGGAGCAACAGTGTCCCTAATTTGCTGGGAAGTGGCGGTGCGGTCCCCTACGGCACTGCGTAGGATCCTACGGTCTTGGCGTGCATCCGTGCGTCGCTGCGGTCCGGTCCCAGGTCGACGGGCACGTGCACCTTCCGCCGACCACTGGCGACAACATCGATGTACTGTGGAGACCTCACGCCCCACGTGTTGAGCAATTCGGCGGTACGTCCACCCGGCCTCCCGCATGCCCACTATACGCCCTCGCTCAAAGTCCGTCAACTGCACATACGGTTCACGTCCACGCTGTCGCGGCATGCTACCAGTGTTAAAGACTGCGATGGAGCTCCGTATGCCACGGCAAACTGGCTGACACTGACGGCGGCGGTGCACAAATGCTGCGCAGCTAGCGCCATTCGACGGCCAACACCGCGGTTCCTGGTGTGTCCGCTGTGCCGTGCGTGTGATCATTGCTTGTACAGCCCTCTCGCAGTGTCCGGAGCAAGTATGGTGGGTCTGACACACCGGTGTCAATGTGTTCTTTTTTCCATTTCCAGGAGTGTATAATTGGTTTGCTGCCATCATGGATTTGGAATAAAAAGTAACTTTCGAAGTACTGGACACAATGTCCAGTAACCGTGAAAATATCAATGAATCTCGACAACAGAAGCTGCAACAGTATTATTTGCTATTGGTTTATAATCATAAAAGTTTCAGCTCTTGATAACGTTACTTCCCACAACTTCATTTTGTCAGTGACACACCCATCACGTCAATGTGTGATACCGTCAGTTCATTCCAGCTAAATAGCCTGAGCCTTCAGCTATATGGTGTTTTTACTATTCTTTGTTGACCTTTAACTTACCATTGACTGCAACCGTCCGAGATGCCGCAGTGAAGAAGACATTCGATTCTCATTCGGGGAAAGCAAGTTTCATACACCCGTCCGCCCATTCTGTCTTACGTGTTCTATGTCAAGTGTTCACCTAAACCTGTTTCCTACATACATGCACCAAAAGCCACCTTATGTTGTGTAGCAGGGGGTACTTTGTGTACCACTATCACTTCCTCCGCTTTCGTGTTCGTCGCAAATGGTGCGCGGTAAGATCGTTGGTAAACCTTTGTGTGAATTCAGATCTTCCTTATTTTATCGTCATGATCTTTTCTCGAGAGGTTCATGGTAAGACCCTTTTCGGAAAGTACTCTCTTGGAACCACACCTCTCTTGTACCCTCTGCCGCTGGTGTTGGATGAGGAAATCCGCGACACTTTCGCGCTTACTAAACGAACGTGTGACGAAACGCGCTGCATTTCTTTGGATCTTCTGCGTTTACTCTGTGTTACCTCTATTAATCCTATCTGGCAACGGTCCTAGGCCTCTGAAAAAGTAACATGTAATATGTCACTACCGAACCCTATAGCTTAGTAAGTTACTTCCTTCGTGGGTGTGCTACACTTTTTCAGGATTCTTCCTAGGAATCTCAATCTGGCCTCTGTCTTTTCTACAACTAGTTTTGTCGTCGTTACACTTGAAATCGCTTCGTACACACATTCTCAGATTTTAATGGATGCGACTGCTTCCACTGATTCTTCAATAATGGAGTATTCACCGTGTCTAGTCTGTCCGCTTACTTAACGTTCAATACGGTGTATTCGTTTTCGTTGAGGTTTACGGCCAGTCCCTACACCAAGTCTCGATTCTCTGCACGTCTTCGTGCATTTTACTACGATTTTCTAGCGTTACGACTCTTCTGTATGAAACATCACAATGTGCAGTGCTTCTTCAAAGTTACATGGCCAGATGGAGAGACAATTATTTCAACAAATCTGCGGCAAATACCTTTCCCCATCTTTGTCCAATCACAGATTGTACATCGTACTGAACAATCTCAACATTGACAGGACCATCTGCTGTCACTTTCTCTCGATACTAAAAAAGCTGGAGGAATAACCTAGGTATGGGGCCATGTGTGCGAAGTCACAAATGTGGAATCATGTAAGGAATAAGTGCAAATGACCTGCAGATGTTGTACACCGGCAAGTACACGTCCTTGATCTACAAAGCGTTACTCCAGAATGAATCACTATATTTGATGCAGCGAAAAAAATGCAGCAGTGCAAGTAATCATTGAAAAATTAAATGAACGCCACACATTACATGTAGAATGAGGAAATGTTTTACAGTAGTAATTTTTTGGATTTTGCTTGTGTTATTCGAAACTACAGCATAGGGCACATGTCCAGCATAGACGAGCATAGTAGCATTTCGCGTCCTCGGCATCCAGAGGTAGCTGATTAGAATCCTGGTGATAAAAGAAATTGACAGCATTACAGCTGACAATAGCGAAGAGGCGGAATTGTCTCGTTTCTAGTCGCTACACTGTCCATGAACGTTTTGAGGTAAACTGGAGCTTGTGACCTGAAGAAGGGAGCTTACAATTACTATTCCTAGATTGTCTCTGGCCTTTAAGGAGTTGCACAACCTCTCGCTACTCGCAGAAGCGAAGGAACACGAAGAGCAGTCATACGTGGAGCTTAGTACTAGACACGTAGTCGCCTTCACAACTTCGTATCAACTACCTGTTATTTCGTGGTGGAATACTGTTTGAAGTTTAAACACCATCGTAGAGATACGTTTCCTAGCGTCAGCGTTGCACGACTGTTAAAACAGCATTACTTGTCAAAAACAAGGACGTGCTCTCTTGAAATTTTTAATCTGTAGTTAAAATGGCGCAGTTAAAACTCAGTTCCGAAATGCTTGATAATATACAAAATATAAACTCGCGCATCTCTCTTATATTTGCATTTTCATTAAATTCTATTTTAAGGATAACGGCAAAAACTGTTAAATTGTTTTACCGTAATGAAACCGACCGTGCCACCTGTTCGATATCGGCACGCTCGGCAGACTGGAACGGGAGATTCAATTTGCGGACTAATTTATCACACGCTTGCAAGTGACACTGAAGCTACCAGCGTGCCAGCAACAGGCAATTTGCTGCTGCAGGAATCGCCTATTTGCCGACAGGGCTACGCAACGGCTGTTCACGGATTGAAATTAGGCCTTGCGAATTCAATTGCATGTCACGTAGAGATACCGACACTTTTAGTATCTCCTAAACACACGTACGCACAACTCATAAAGAACCGATTCAGTACTGTGTCGACTATGGTTAGCAGGACTGTACAGCCGAGGGATCATTCATTAATTCCTGCAACTGCTTTTTTTTTTTTTTTTTTGCCATATAATTTACCATCACAAACGTTACGAAGCAGTTGTAACGAAACACTGGCAAGTTGAACACTGAACACTATCAAGCTATATAGCTTAATCCTAGCTGAAGTTAGCTTCTTGCTAGTTGCCAACAGATGTTTAATAGCAACTCGGAAAAAAATAAGTCGGGTTGTGTCGATGGCTCCTCTTATTGCGAAAGAAAGTCCATTATCACAGTTCCCCTGTGATGAGACCGCTGTCATCGACCCTTCTTCACAATGCGCATTCCTGCCGTTACGCAGTTCAGTCCCTAGTCAATGTCACAGCTAGAGGTCGCGATGAACTAAAAGATTAGTATTCTCTTATCTTTTATGTTGCCATGAATCGTACAATTTTTTAAAAAAAGTTCGTGCCAAATACTGGGTGTCCCTCTGATGTGGAAATTATGATAATTTTCACATCATCACACTAGTTTAAGAGAAGAAAACAGTTCCTAATAAGAAAGGAGCAGAGATTTCTAGTACAAGGCTTCGAGAAAGACACTGGCTTAAGTCGTGTCTTGGTGCTATGAACTTAGATTGTTTCCGCAGTCCTCGAAAAAGAATTGCAGAACTGGAGGAGTATCTTGAGATACTGAAAACCAAAACTTGCAGAAACTCTTTAAGACAAATTTTGGAGAAAGTTACAAGAGAATGTATTCTACAGCAGCAGCAGCACTAGTCGCATTTTCAATTTCTTTTTCGTTCTGAAATTTTTTATCTATCCCTTTTTTGTTTTCTACTATTGTAATCAATGAACGGAGATCAATCTGCTTCCGTAGCCGAGGTCGCTAACGCATGTCCGTGCGCTGACGCTCCGCTCGGAGGTAAGCCGGTTGGAATCCTCCTGGAGGATGAAATTTCACTATCAGAATTTGGCTGACAAGGGGAAATTGCTTCTAGCAATTAAATCGTG
The DNA here is from genome assembly GCF_023898315.1 of Schistocerca nitens. Taxonomy (NCBI): domain Eukaryota; kingdom Metazoa; phylum Arthropoda; class Insecta; order Orthoptera; family Acrididae; genus Schistocerca; species Schistocerca nitens. The sequence continues at coordinate 581,138,902 of NC_064616.1, read as the reverse complement.
TATGGTTTGCTACACTAACGTCGTCGCAAAGCAGGCCAGACGGACGCAATCATGAGGAAAGGCTAGCCGTCCTAACATGCGACGGGTTAGTTAACATTGACATGGAACTGTAAGAGTTTTGTGACGTCACATCCTTCTATTTCATGCTGAGGAGCCATTTTGTCACACGAAACACAAAATAAGGTTTACGATATTTCGACAACGTGCCACGTAAAATAGAACCAATAAGAAGCAAGAAAACTTTCTACGTCATAAGCGGAACTTGCGAGGCGTTATACTGTACTTGTCGTTTTCAGTTTTAGCCCATATGTGGTGTTTTTTATTATAACTTATACCTTTCTAAATACGTTCAGTTTATATACAGGGTGAGTCACTAACTATTGCCACCGAAAATAGCTCCGGGAGTATGATAGGAGCTGAAAAGTTTGTGGGACAAAAGTTGCATGGGACAAGGGGGGCCATAATATGTATGACGTTGGTTTTTTGTTGCTAGGTGGGGTCGCTTCAGATATATGAAGGTCAACTTTGTTTTTGTAAATGGGATGCTATACTTTGGTACTTATTTTCTGATAATGGCTACCAAGACGAATCCAATGATGTGTAACAGTAAGGTCTTTGAAGGTCAACGAAGGTCAAAAAGGTGGCATGAACGTCCATTTACAGAAGGTGTCCGAAGTGATGACCATTGGTATCAATGCACTGCTGCAATCTTCTTATTATGGATTGAGTGGTATTCCTTATCACATCGGCACTTTTCGAAGCACATGCTCTGACAATTCTCTCTCGCTTATGTTCAGGTGTAGTTGGAACGTCTTTATGAACAATGTCTCTTACGAATCCCCACAAGAAAAAAAATACAGAGGCGCCAACTCTGGCGAACGAGCCGGCCATGACACATCTCCTTCGCGTCCATTCCAACGATTTGGGAATTGCCTCTGCAACTCATTTCTAGCCATCAGCAAAAAAAGTGCCGGACACCCATCGTGTTCATACCACATTCTGTTCCTTGTTCCTAAAGGTATTTCTTAGAATAACAGACCTAATATTTCATGCAGGAATGTGGTGTACTTCCTACGATTAAGATTTCCTTAGATGAAATAGGGGCCTATAATTCTGTCCTCCAGAATCCCACACCATAGGTTTACCGTCCCTGGTTTTTGGTGTGCAACTTACCGCAGCCAACATGGATTTTCAGTTGCCCAATAATGCATGTTACGCAAATTAACATTTCCACGGTTCGTTAATGCACCCTCGTCAGCAAATAAAATCGAATTAGTAAAAGTGTCATCCCTCTGAATCTGAAGTTGAGCCCATCGGCAGAATTCAATGCGACACATAAATTCCATACCAGTTAATTCTTGGTAGAGACTGATATCGTAAGGATGATATTTTTGGCGATGCAGAACACGAACAACACTGCTCTGACTCACAGTGGCAAGAGCATAAATTTCCGTTTCCTCGTTAGTAACTTTCCTTTGCCGGATATGTTTTCGATACGTTAAAGATCCAGTTGTTCTCAATTTATCATACACATTTAAATGTGCGACGGGTAGGGTGAGTACGTTGAGGATATCTTTCAGCGTATAAGTGTCTATCTCTCACTGAATTTCGTTGGCATTCTTCGTAAATGAGAAGTATATCAACTTGTTCTTCGAAGGAATACATCATTCACACCTGCTTGGTTCGACGATACTAGTCTTACCGTTCCTAGTAGTGTTGTATTGCGAAACTGTCGAATGGTGTTTATATGTCAATGGTACGTTAGATGGTTACGCCGTATTCGGCGAATATTTACTATTTTCACGATGTAAGAGAGAGAACTGTCAGAGCATGTGCTTCGAGAAGTGCCGATGTGATACGAAATGTCACTAAATCCATGATGATAAGATTGTAGCAATGCATTGATAACAATGGTCATCACTTAGAACACCTTCTGTAAATGTATGTTCATGCCACCTTTTTGACCTACGTTGACCTTCAACGACCTTAGTGTTACCCATTATTGGATTCGTCTCGACAGCCGCTTTCAGAAAAAAAGTACAAAACTACAGCATCCCATTTAAAAAAAGAGTTGACCTTCATATTTCTGACGCGCCTCCACCTAGTAACAAAAAACCAACGTCATATTATGGTCCCCATTGTCCCATGCAACATTTGGCCCACAGACTTTTCAGCTACTATCATACTTTCGGAACTTTTCTAGGTAGCAATAGTTAGTGACTCACCCGTTATACCAGCACATTGGGATTAAAAGAATTTTCGTATTTAGTTATTTTCGTGTTTTAACTCGCGGTTCATGAAAGTTCACCGTATTAAGGTAACGACACACTGAATATTCATCAAAATCGCGTCGGTCTTGATGGGGTTTGTTATAATTAAATGCCAATTAATAACATATCAGCAATTAAAGCCTTTATCCAAGTTTTTTTCCACCTTCGTTTTCTTTAAATTGTTTTGGGACATCCTTATCAAATTGCTAGAAATAATTTGTGTAATACTCCAAGTAAATAGAAATAGAAATGCGCTGTCTCTCAGGAGTAAGTTTGCCCTATTTTGTGAAGTTTTATAAGCTGATGTCCTTACTGACTGGACATGGAACGTGTGGTTTTGTTGTTAGAGAGGAGTTAAGGAGTCGAAGGTTCGTGCCCTGCCGTATACTAATTAATGATTTTCCTAAATGGCTCCAGACAAATACCCGGGTGGTTCCTCTGAAAGGGCACGGCGACTTTCTTCCACATCCTTTAAACATACCGAGCTTGTTCTCCGACATCTATGTCGACATGTCGTTAAACTCTAATCTTCCTTCCTTGGACATGGAACTTTCTTTGTTGTCTCATAAAGTGTTCGTGGATAATATTTATGTGTACTATACATAAACAGAACAACGTGACTAACAAGTGAACAGAGGAGGAAATTTGCGTTTTAATAGAGCTACGTAGGAATTTTTCGCTTTTCCAATTTCGTAAACAAACTTTGTCGTTTGCGAGCCAGATAAAATCTAAAACTGCCGCTGGAGACAGCTGACAACGCAAATCGCGCTAACTAGCTCGTCCCGTGTGCTGAGGGTGCTCTCTCTCTCTCTTCAGATCATATGTACCGTCCGCGTCCACGTCAACTTTAGCTGCCTGGTCCTGTGTGAGAACGGCTTACGCGTCGTTTGGCTCGATGAGTGGACTTCTGTTACTCATATGCAAAAATCTGTTGCATGCGCTCTATTCTTGAACGAGCACTTAGGAGCGACATATGGACTTCCTCTTACACATACAAAGAATATCGTGGAACGGCTGCTATCATCATAGAATGCTTTGAGCTGTTACATGTTCATTGCCATACTCTCGACAAAAATGTCACACAGCTCTGACTGAATTGCACCTGTTGCCATGAAGAATAAAAAAACACGTTTTGTTGTTTTATTACTAACTCTGCCACCACGCACACAGGCAAATGGGTAACTGGAAACTATTTTTCGTCATTATCTATGGGGTCCAAAAACGCATATTTTCCAATATCGCGGAAAGGAATTTTGCCGACTGTCGCTTATGTATCCATACGGTAAACGTTGTTCAGTGGAAGTCCCGTTGGCGCAGCGACCAGTCCGTGGCTCAGGAGCGGAGAACCCGTGTCAGACTCCTAAATGCATTCTGTATTTTTTTCATCCGTATTTTTATCATATCTACGTTTGTAAGAATAGGATGGTTTATAAGTTAAATAGAAGAACAAGGAAAAATAACAAGGTAGACAAATTTCTCAAACTACTTGGACTAGAAAAAATTAAAATTTTAAGTTTCGATGTATGAAAAAGAAATTTCAGAATAAGATCGCTACGAAATCATCACGAGGGACTGAGTACAGACAGCAGACCACGCGACTCTTGTTTACAGCTAGTCACGATAGAGAGCTTTATTCGGAGGGTTGAAATCTGTAATGTGCTTCTGGAAATCTAGCGAGACTTGTCCAACCACGCGTGTGTAATAATGATTCATAGCATAATTCATTATCAACTGTCAGCACCGATTTTTCAGCCGATGTATGGGTGGCATCGTTTTCCCACAGAATCTTCATAACTTGTTTTTGTTCTGCAAGTATATTTGCTTCGAATCACCATGTGACAAGTACCGTCCATGTAATTATTGGCTAGCTCTGAGCACTATGCGACTTAACGTCTGAGGTCATCAGTCGCCTAGAACTTAGAACTAATTAAACCTAACTAACCTAAGGACATCACACACATCCATGCCCGAGGCAGGATTCAAACCTGCGACCGTAGCGGTCGATCGGTTCCAGACTGTAGCGCCTAGAACCGCACGGCCACTCCGGCCGGCCCATGTAATTATTCGAAGGATAGAGAGGACATATATCAGAGTTAGTGAAAGAGGAATTGTAAAGCATCCAGCATTAAAATTTTAATTTCCTGCCAACCCCATACGCTTCAGACATTTATTTGCCTGCTCTGTTACTATTCCTTATTGATTTACTTACCTTATTAACCCTCCTATTCCTACCAACTTCGATACAGAACGAAATACAAACGAAAAAAACTACAGAATGTATTTCGGAATGGAGCACAGGTTCTCCTCTCCTTGATCACTATGTCAGCGGCACTTTCGCCGGACAGCGACAGTAGAAACAGTTTCTTTCCTCGACATCCAGAAAAATATGCGGTTGTAGACTCCTTATACGGTGATGAAAAATTGTATATTTTCAGTTAACTCTCGACCTGATTAGTTTCATGTGGAGTGTGTGTCATGAACTTGAGGGATTTGGACTGAATTGGGAACATCCCAAATCTGTGCCAACAGAAACTTATCATGCCTTATTGTGTGCCAGGAGTATTTTGTAACGTACTGCCTCTGTGTAGCCGGCCGCAGTGGCCGTGCGGTTAAATGCGCTGCAGTCTGGAACCGCGAGACCGCTACGGTCGCAGATTCGAATCCTGCCTCGGGCATGGATGTTTGTGATGTCCTTAGGTTAGTTAGGTTTAACTAGTTCTAAGTTCTAGGGGACTAATGACCTCAGCAGTTGAGTCCCATAGTGCTCAGAGCCATTTGAACCATTTGCCTCTGTGTATTCTGTGTTCCATTTTCATCTTGTTTACTCGTTGCAGTATACCGTGGTTGAAAAACTTGTTTTATGTCGGAATCAGTCCTTTGGTAAGCATATGCAATTTCGTCCCAGCCCACGACTTATAATAATGTCTACTTCGAATTGTCAAAACGAAGTGTGATCTGTAATATAACATTTCCAGTGTTGGGATGGCTACATGTGTACGCCCCGGAGGTCAATAAATACCTTAGTCTTCAATTTTAGGTTGTATAAAAGCGATCTGTCAAATATGAGCGGAATCGGTTGGCCGTGTCTGAGATCTTCCGCTTGTCGGTATAAAGTAATCCATTCAGGCAATGCCCGGCCGCTGATTGCATCAGCTTCTGCAACGATAGCACGCCGCTCTTGTGGCTGTGAAAAGGCACGTCGGTGGCAGAGCCACGAAAACACACAACAGAGCGCAAGGCCACTCTGCCTGAGTCAGCGACTCGATTCGCGGAAGTTGTAACTGGCCCACAATAACACTGCCTGCCTCCCACCTGTTGTGCGCACCACCTCCACATCTTGCTATCAGTTCCCACTTGTGGCTCACCGTGTCGCAATGCCGCACGGAAATTATTGGCCGGCTAAGCGAACTGTTTAACCGCTCCTACAGCGGAGCTAACTTGGTTACCGAGCCTAGGTAAATTAAGTTCCAGTTCAGCGTACTGCGCGCTGTTGATCTTGCCGTGCAAGCGTGGAGACTGATGGAGGGAAGTTTCTTCGCGGACTGGCGTGACCAATTCCTGTTAGCGTCATTACATTTATTGACAGTCACAGCAAAATGGGAAGAAAGTGACAGTGTCGTTGAAGAAGACGCCGGAACATGCTAGCAAAATCATAAATTCGGGTAAGTCTAAAGTATAAAAATTCCTGGTGGAAGGAAGCGATGGCGAGTATGTACCCAAAAACATCAACAGACGCACTCACAATAAGGACTGTATAGATGATACACATTGAGCTATTAGGAAGTAATCACGTGAAAGCTTCCAAAATATAACTGAGCAGAACTCGACTTCAAGATTAACTCTTACGGGAAATCGGGTATAGGCAGTTGAGTTTTTAGAAACTATTATATTCATTCTGATTTCAACAATGGTAGGTGCTGATACGTGTGAATACTACACAACCACCAGATTAATAAGCTACGGTTGCAAAATAGTGACATGAATTATTTACAGGAGGCAGGTAAGACTGGTAGAAGCTGATGTCGGGGAGGATCAGTTCGGATTCCGGAGAAATCTAGGAACACGGGATGCAATACTGACCCTACGACTTACTTTAGATTATGGTTTGAAGAAAGCCAAAACTAAGTTTATGGTATTCGTAGATTTAGAGAAAGCTTTTGACAATGTTTCCTGACTACACTCTTTGAAATTTTGAAGATAATAGTGATAAAATGCAGGGAATGGAAGTTTATTTACAACTTCAACAGGAACTAAACAATAGTTAAGAGCTGCAGAACACGAAAGCGAAATAGTCCTTGAGAAGGGAGTGAGACAGGGTTGTAGCTCATCCCCGGCATTATTCAATCTGTACTTGAAACAAGCAGTAAAGGAAACCAAGGATAATTTTGGAAAGAAGATTAAACTTATGGGAGAAGAAATAAGAAATTATCGGTTTGCAGATGACACTTCAACTCTTACAGAGGCAGCAAAGAACCTGGAAGAGCTACTCAATCGAACTACAGGAAAAACATTTTTTGGCACAAATCGACAAAAAGAAAGATAGATTGATGTGACACATTCTGAGGTATCAAGAAATCATAGATTTGCTAAAGGAGGGAAGTCTGGGGGGGGGGGGGGGAGTTAAATGTATATTGAAACGAGGATATAAAATGAACAATAACAAAATTATATCAAGGGTAATGAAAGGTTGTCGAATTAAATTAGGTAATGCTGAGGGAGTTAGATCAGAATTTGAGACGCTAAAGGCAGTAAGCAAGTTTTGCTATTTAGGCAGCAAAATAATTGATGGCCGAAGGAGAGAGGATATAAAAAGCAGACTGGCAGTACCACGAAAAGCGTTTCTAAAAAGAGATTTGCCAATATGTAATAAGTCTTTAATCTATAAATTTAAATGTTTCGATTCTTTCCAGACTGTATTTGTGTGAAGTGTGATCATGTACTGAAGTTAAACGTCGACAGACAACACAAGCTTTTGAAATGTGGTGCCGCAGAAGAATGCTCAAGATTAGATAGTTACATACAATAACTAACGAGGAGGTACTCAATCGAATTAGAGGAAAAACATTTTTTGGCACAAATCGACTAAAAGAGATGGGTTGATGGGACACATTCTGAGGTATCAAGAAATCATCGATTTGCTAAAGGATGGAAATGTGAGGAAATTTAAATGGATACAGGGTGCGTTAATCATGCAGAGATGAAAAGGCTTGCACAGCGTTGACTACAGTCTTCGGAACGAACACGACGACGACGACGACGACGACGACGACAAGATTAAACAAGTGATCACGTGTGCACGGCAATAGTTTCGAAACGGCATAGAGTTTCTAAACCCAAACGCCTAGTGATTTACTTAAGCGCAGCGTCGATTGCCCGATACTACACGCGAACAAATGCCGATTTTTGACAATGTGTGAGCAGTATTATCGAACAAAGGCGCTAAACGCTTTGCGCGTGATCGCGATCTGCTTCTAATAATATAAGAGCGAATTCATTCCTGTGCATAAACGCGACGTCGCTGATACTCCGTTCGCGGGATCAGATGGCCTTGTAAGGAACAATTTCCAACGTTGCTTTCTTGTTTGAGTAAATATCTGGTGCCTTACTTGGCGTGGGGTAGGATATTAGTACAAAATTTCTTAGAAGACAATAGTTACACTTGGATCCGAATAGTAACGTCGATCTATATTGTGGCTGAAAGCTACTTACGTATTCTGCAAGAACAAAGTAATCCTGATGAAGAAATATTCGGTATTTGATAAAACAAAATAGATAGAACTTTCAGGGCCGATCAAAAAGTTCGAGGCCGTCGATACAGCGTGTATGCAAAGCAGCTAGACTCCGATGCGGTTGTATAATCACAGACATGTGGGAAAGGGATTAGTCTCATTCGCGTCCTTTCAACGTCAAAAAAATGGCTCTGAGCACTATGGGACTTAACTTCTGATGTCATCAGTCCGCTAGAACTTAGAACTACTTAAACCTAACTAACCTAAGGACATCACACACATCCATGCCCGAGGCAACATTCGAACCTGCCACCATAGCGGTCGCGCGGTTCCAGACTGTAGCGCCTAGGACCGCTCGGCCACCCCGGCCGGCTTTTTAACGTCAGTGCAGTAAATGCGGAAACGTGAACTTTGGCGACGTTATTACTAAACAAGTCTAAACTGGACCAACGTGCTATTATTGTCTTGGCTGCCGAAGGACAGACACGGGTAGATATCCATCGGAGAGTGAAGAATGTGTATGTGGCAGCATGTCTGTCAAAAACCACGGATGGAGATCCTACTGCTGCTACTGCTGCTACTGCTGCTGCTTTATCATGCTAACGCACGTACCCAAATCGCAAATATCATAACGCAGAAGTTAGCCAACTCAAGTGGGTGACACTCGAGCATAGTCCTGATCTCTCCCATTTGATTATCACGCCTTAGATCGCTTAAAAAATGTTTTGAAGGGCTGACGATTCCTGTCGGACGAGGAAGTGCAGCAGGCAGTTCCGAACTTCTTCACGCAACAGGATACGCTGTTTTACCAAACGGGTTTGTTGAACCCGATGCGTTGTTTTGATGATGACTCAATGCTCACGGTGATTTTATCTGATTGGCATACCGGTTTAGGACAGTACGATCTCCGAAAGAAAAATTTCTGATCGCTCCTCGCTCCTTATACTGTATTATTCATTAAGTAGCTGATCGTAAAAGACTATATCCGCCTAATAAGGGAAATCATTCTATCTTGAAATCCACAACACTGTGTGAAGTAGGTCACAACCAATTATCATGGGTCTCATATAGCCTTAAGTAATCAGACTGATATGGATGACGTATTGTCTATTAACAGCTCCAGATGAATTTACGATTTAAGTTGCGCACTACAACCTGTAGGAGAGCAGGCTTCGAACTTTTCCTATACTTCTTGAGGCTGCCGACATTCTAAAAGATACTAGGAATCACATGGAATGAAGTACGGCATAATGATACTGTGTGTACCACTACCAACCACTAACTTAAAAATGTTTTTTAACATATTAAAATTATGATAATAAATATTGAAATCTGTTTTCGGTTATTTATACACGTGAAACTGAATTCTGATATTATGTTGTAAGTAGGTTAAATTGGCGACATCATGGAACTGGATCTTCGGTAATATAGCCTCTATGCTGCTTAGCTGTGTTCTGCGAACTGCTTTTAGAGGTACAGCCATGTTTAGACGTCACGCTGCTGCTGATGTTGACGTTCCACCACGCTACTTCATCTCTTACCCATGTGACGTTTTACGATTCTCGTCGTTGCCGTATAAAAGAGGATTATTGCTAATGGAACCTGTGTAATATTTATTTTTTGTTGGCAACGCAATGAATGTAAAAGTTTTTTAAAACGTCGGGACCCAACTGAAAAGGCTTTCCACGAAATCCTTCGTGCCAGAACGGTAACGAAAGCAGCTGGCTGCAGTGGTAGGTAAGGACGGTCGTGCGCGCTTTTATCGCTCGCTCGTATGCGTTCAAAAGCGCCGGACCTGAATGCCCGTCCCGGCGGAATGGCGGACCTCTATCTTTGAAGCGTACGCTGCTCGGAATCCGAGTGAGCACTGAGAGAGAGAGAGAGAGAGAGAGAGAGAGAGAGAGACCGTAAACCGCACAAACCACGCACATCACGAAGCTCGGGGGATTGCTAGGGATTCCAGTGGCAGGAAACACGAGTGAGCTTAAGAGCCCCCTAGAACGAGGCTCCGCATAATGCGTTGGAAGGTGAACTGGTTTATACCACCAGTCGCTATCATTCAAATTCAGTGCTAGCATAACGCTAATAAACGCGTCCCTTTATATTGAGCATTCAGCTATACCATTCGTTTTTTGTGGCAAGCTTCTATGGGACCAAACTGCTGAGGTCATCGGTTCCTTAGACATACGCACTACTTAATCTAACTTAAACTAACTTACGCCAAGGAAAACACACACAAACACACACACACACACACACACACACACACACACACACACACACACACACACACGCCCGAGAGAGGACTCGAACCTCCGACGAGGGGACCATTCGTTTGTTTCCACACAGCTGCATAAAGAAAACGAGAGAACTGAAACACGTAACTGAAACCTGTAGTTTGTTTACTCTGTCAGATGCGGTCACGTGATGCTAGAGGTTAACTGTGATCATGTTTGCTAAATAGAAAGAGCGTGGCTGGTAACAGTTAAACGCCAATAAATATGTAAGTCACAGTATTGTTGATATGTTTGAGTAAAATGTGGCGGGTTTCAAATTTACTTTTTTCTCTTTCAGTCGTGTATTCATACATATCATTTAAAGTACTGTTTCATACACATCATTTGAAGACATAGACAGACAGACAGACAGACAGACAGACAGGTAGGTCTGTCCTGTATGAGGAGTCTAAGTTCCTCCAGATGGGTTCTGTACCCAGTCATATTTCATTGGAGGGGGTCCATATCAGTGGTGTAGTTTTAATTTACCCCTATTTTTGTGCCATGATGGTGTAACTTGCAAACTACAACTAATTACGACAGTATGGAATATACCGGGTGATCAAAAAGTCAGTATAAATTTGAAAACTCAACAAATCACGGATTAATGTAGATCAAGAGGTACAAATTAACACATGCTTGGAATGACATGGGATTTTATTAGAACCGAAAAAAGCAAAAAAATTTCAAAAAATGTCCGACACATGGCGCTTCATCTGATCAGAATAGCAATAATTAGCATAACGAAGTAAGACAAAGCAAAGATGATATTCTTTACAGGAAATGCTCAATATGTCCACCATCATTCCTCAACAATAACTGTAGTCGAGGAATAATGTTGTGAACAGCACTGTAAAGCATGTTCAGAGTTATGGTGAGGCACTGGCATCGGATGTTGTCTTTCAGCATCCCTAGAGATGTTGGTCGATCACGATACACTTGCGACTTCAGGTAACCCCAAAGCCAATAGTAGTACGAACTGAGGTCTAGGGACCTGGGAGGCCAAGCATGACGAAAGTGGCGGCTGAGCACACACCGAGCGAGGTGGCGCAGTGGTAGGACACTGGACTAGCATTCGGGAGGACGACGGTTCAATCTCGCGTCCGGCCATCCTGATTTAGGTTTTCCGTGATTTCCCTAGATCACTCCAGGCAAATGCCGGGATGGTTCCTTTGAAAGGGCATGGCCGACGTCCTTCCCCATCCTTCCCTAATCCGAGCTTGTGCTCCGTCTCTAATGACCTCGTTGTCGACGGGACGTTAAACACCAATATCCTCCTCCTCTTGAGCACACGATCATCACCAAACGACGCGCGCAAGAGATCTTTCACGCGTCTAGCAATACTTTTTTTTTTATTCCAATAAAACCCCAATTCATTCCAAGCATGTGTGTCAATTTTTACCTCTCTATCTACATTATTCCGTGCTTTATTAAGTTTTCAAATTTATGATGACTGAGAACCTCAGCTGCCGACAGGTGTTGTTGTTATACCTCGATGTGGACAGCTGAAAATGTGTGCCCCGACCGGGACTCGAACCCGGGATCTCCTGCTTACATGGCATGTAAGCAGGAGATCCCGGGTTCGAGTCCAGGTCGGGGCACACATTTTCAGCTGTCCACATCGAGGTATAACAACACCACCTGTCGGCAGCTGAGGTTGTCAGTCAGTCATCATTTATTCCAGGGAAAAGCTGCTGTCTTCGTATATAATTTCAAATTTATACTGACTTTTTGATCACCCGGTATACTACGACATACACTGATGAGGCTAAACTTTATGCCCAACTGCATGATAGCTGAGTCAACGAAGAACAAAAAAGGGCCAATAGGCCAAAACACTGTGCAATCGCAAATTTCTGTATAGTGGTAGAGGGAATGTCATGCACAACATACTAAACATTCCACCTGTGAAGTGTGGGCGTTGGGGTGGGAGGGTTGGGTTGGGGGCGCGGAAAATAGGTGTTTAAAGGTCAGATAAGTTTTTCTTGAATAATTTGAAAACGGCTGCCTATGGCGAAAATGTTTGCCAGTACAAAATTAAACTACGTTCAATTTCCTTAAAAAAAAGATCCTTTTCATTTGGTCTCTCTGCATTGCGGTGGATCGAAAAATCGCAGGTTATTAAAAATAGTGTTTTAATCGTATAAAATTGTTTAATTTTCAATTAAGTGGATTAAGAAGAGACATTAGGCGTGTGTACCACGTCTAAGTGCAATAGAGCCGCATTAAGAATAAACTGTTCCAAGGGTGTAACAGGGTGGAGGAGCTGGGGGTGGAGGATAGCAGCACACCGGACGGTTGGTTGCCGGGTTGTGGTCATGCACTTCCTCCCTCCTTCGTAGATCTGCGAACTGAAGAGCGAGCAGGTGATTCTCCGCTCCATATACCGCACTACCTCACAAGCAGCAGCTACGGATGGGTTCACAAAGTTATTCAGATGGCTCTGAGCACTATGGAACTTAACTTCTGAGGTCATCAGTCCCGTAGAGCTTAGAAATACTTAAACCTAACTAACCTAAGGACATCACACACATCCATGCCCGACGACCGTAGCGGTCACGCGGTTCCAGACTGTAGCGCCTAGAATCGCTCGGCCACATCGGCCCGCCCACAAAGTTGTATCGACCCTCCTGAGCGCGCCTTATGAATCAATGGTGGCGCAGTGCGTAGACATGGCAAGGGCTTGTTTACTTTCCACAAAGTGTATTAACACACATGGAATACAGATATGAGTTACTAAAAATACTAAAGCAAGAAACGCATTTGACACTTGACGTAAATCTCTGCTTAGTGTTCTACACTGGTAGAAGGGAAAATGATTTTTGCCATCACGCACGGCAGCTGTAGCGTTCTTTCAGTGAAGGCAACTTTCCCACCACGTGCGATGCTCGCTTTTCATTTTGCAGACTGACTTTACCACTCCAGCATTTCCTGTCCAGTTCTCTTATGAGTAGACAAAATAACTTCACTGAGCTCGTGTTTCTACAGTGCAGCTATTTTCATTTTATTAAATGAGTACTTATTTGCAGCTGTTAAGTCCACCGTACAACAATTTCCGACTACACGAATATTTCCCCTAATTTTCCCTCGTTGACTATAATAGCGTGATCCGTCTTAGGAATCCAATACAGCAGCGATTTTGCGTGGTATGGATTCGACAAGTCCTTGGTAGGTCTCCGGAGGTATGTGGCAACAGATGTCTACGTACAGATAACGCAATTCCCGCAAATTATAAGCCTTAGATTCATGGACGAGGAGATTGTGCCCAATAGATTCCTGGATATGTTCCATAGAGTTACGATGAGGTGAAAAAAATGGTTCAAATGGCTCTGAGCACTATGGGACTTAACTTCTGAGGTCATCAGTCCCCTAGAACTTACAACTACTTAAACCTAACTAACCTAAGGACATCACATACATCCATGCCCGAGGCAGGATTCGAACCTGCGACCGTAGCAGTCACGCGGTTCCGGACTGAAGCGCCCTAACCGCACGGCCACCGCGGCCGGCTACGATGAGGTGAATTTAGTGGCTCAGACTTCAAAATGAGGGCACTATCATGCTCCTGAACTACTGTATTACGATTCTGGCCTTGTGAGGTCAGCTATCCTGTTGGAAAATGCCATCACCACCGAGTAAGAGTAAAGCATGAAGGCGATTCAGGTGGTCTGTGGTAATGTTACTGTAGTGCGTAGATATCATTGTGCCTTCCATTAGTACCACAGGTCCAATGGAAGTCCAAATAAAGGTACCCATAACATAATGGTGTCCCCAGCGGTCTGAGTCTGTGGCGTTTTTAATGGAATACGCATAGGAAACGATTCATGATCCTGTTATGTGAAAGGCTGTCTTAGCGAAGTCTATAAGGTTAAAACATGAAGGTGATGGTCTGCCACGTGTGAAAGGGAAATAAACCAATATGTCTTAAAATTCGTAAACCAGTATCTTCACAAACATTCAAAACCCAGGATGTGAAAATCTTATCCTAGATTCTGTTATGAGAACTGGAACAGCAAATATTACTACAAAATGAGATGAGTATTAAACATGTTTTCTACCCATTGTAACAACATTCTTGAACTGATATTCTTCATTACTCTTTCCCGATTTATTCGATAACTCATTTGCATGCCAGTTTGTTATGATGGAGAAATCCAAATATATCAACAACAACTTCATACGAAAGATTTTTTAAAAAAATTGATAGTATTAGAGCATCCGTCCAAAATGTTAAAATAAAGTAAATCTGCCAAATCGCGAAAACAGCGAACAATATACGACGGGATAATATTGTCATAAACATTGTGCGTTTTAGTGAGGGATGACTGGGAGATCAGGACCTATTTCGGTAATAAGAACTAAATATCATTGTTCTGTAGCGCAGCCTTGTTTTGTGTTTTGAAGTGGAGGAGTATAACCTAAAGTGCCACTTCGTGAGGGGATGGTCACTGTCAGCGAGCAGGCAATTTACTCTTCAGTATCTCACGTGTGTGCTAACCTGTGCTAGACGTTTTGGTCATGTCTTATGATTATGCAGATACAGTAATCGCAGTTGTCATTAAATTTTGGTTCTCCAGACTATATTTTATATGGCCAGTCATTGCCCATTTCCTTAGTTAAAAAAAAAGGTTCAAATGGCTCTGAGCACTATGAGACTTAACATCTGAGCTCATCAGTCCCCTAGAACTTAGAACTACTTAAACCTCACTAAACTAAGGACATCACACACATCCATGCCCGAGGCAGGATTCGAACCTGGGACCGTAGCAGCAGCGCGATTCCGGACTGAAGCGCCTAGAAGCGCTTGGCCACACCGGCCGGCTTTTCTTAGTTAAGTCACATTTCAGACGTGTTGCCTACATCTGCGACAGCGGCATCGTCAGATACGTAATGGCACAGAGGTAGGAGCCGGTGCAGTCTGACTGCTGACAAACTGATTCTCATCCTAACAGCTCCTAACCTGGCTTCCAACCACGTATGGCCCCTCTCACATCGTGAGATACCGCGGCCAGTAAACCATGTTTACAAGGATAACATCACGTATTAAAGTTTCATAACTATCTGATCAAGTGCCATTCCGTTCCTGATAAGCTTCAAAGCCTTAATAACGTACAACTCTTGTAATTCAGATGCTGCCAGAAGTATTCTGGTCACGTACCTAAATTGCTCAGGTGAAGATCCTTTCGTACTGAGATCAGAAGCAACACTGCGCACAGATGAATTGCCGGTTAGTGTGGGCAGGTGCTCTGATGTAAAATGTAGCGTGGAGGAGAGTGGACAGAGGCAGCGGGGGCTGTAGAGAGGAAGAGAGAAGAGGACTACTACTGGCGCGGACAGCACCTGCTGTCTGAGTGTAGCAGGTGATGCCAGCAGTGCGGAGCTAGGCGTGCATCTGCTTCGCCCACAATCACCACTCCAAGTTCCGCTTCTAGAGGCGTGGCAAATTTATTAACTCAACGCCAGTCCTGATCGAAGCTACTACATGTGCACTGTTGTTATTAGGAAGTTGCATAACAACGGTCTTATAGTACAGGGTGACAATTATTGAACTATATGAAAAAAAACTTAAATTTGTTACAATCTACGGCGTGCATACCCTTTCAAAAATGTTCAAATGTGTGTGGCATCTTATGGGACTTAACTGCTAAAGTCATCAATCCCTAAGCTTACACACTACTTAACCTAAATTATCCTAAGGACAAACACACATACCCATGCCCGAGGGAGGACTCGAATCTCCGCCGGGACCAGCCTCACAGGCCATGGCTGCAGCGCCTAAGACCGATCGGCTAATCCCGCGCGGCTGCATACCCTTTATTCAACATTAAAAAAAAATGGTTCAGATGGCTCTAAGCACTATGGGACTTCACATCCGAGTTCATAAGACCCCTAGACTTAGAACTACTTAAACCTAACTAACCTAACCATGCCCGAGGCAGGATTCGAACTTACGACCGTAGCAGCCGCGTGGTTCCGGACTGAAGCGCCTAGAACCGTTCGACCACCGCGGCCGGCTTATTCAACATTAAATGTCGCTAAGGAGATTCTAATTTAGGTTATGACATGTTCGATATGCCTGCCATGATTGGAGATGATGTGGCGCAGACGAATAGCCAAATTCTGCATGACCTGCTGAAGTGTCGGAAAATCGATGCTGTCAATGACCTGAATGGCTATTTTCGGCTCAGCAGTGGTTTTGGGGTTATTGCTGTAGACCTTGTCTTTAATATAGCCTCGTTAAAAGGAGTCGCGTGTGTTCAGATCCGGAGAATATGTCGGCCAATCGAGGCCCGTGTTCCCCAGAGTCAGAATGCGGTCCCCAAAGTGCTCCTCCAGGGCATCAAACACTCTCCTGCTTCGATGGGGCGAGTTCGGTCTTGCATGAACATCATATCGTCGATATCGGGGTCATTTTGAATAATGGGAACAAAATCATCTTCCAAAACCTTCACGTACCGTTCGGTAGTCACCGTGCCATCAAGGAACATCGCACGATTATTCCGCGACTGTACATTGCACACCATACAATCATCCGTTGATGGTGAAGAGACTTCTCGATTGCGAAACGCGGATTCTCAGTCCCCCAAATGCACCAAATTTGCTTACTGACGAAATGGGCTTCGTCGCTAAACCAAACCATACAGCGCATACCAATTCCCATCATACACCGCGGCCAATTGTGCGTTTCAACGTCCTAACGCAAACTGTTCAGAAGTTATGACAATTTTATTTCATATAGTTCAATAATTGTCACCCTGTACAAGTACAGCCCGTGTCGAGCAAGTCCTCGACTTATACTCCTTATGCACTTTCACAAATAAACTTCCACATTCACAAAGCTTTCATGTTTTTTGTCTCGAACATATCGTCCTGGAATTAAATTAAAAATATACTGCATGACAAAAGTGGAGCCCCCAGAAGACATGATCGGATGTCAACGTAACTTCGTGCATGGCTGTACCATCGACGGCTATATAAATGATTAGTCTCAATTCTCTGACAAAGGTAGAACGAGCACCAGAGTGCATTAGTATTGTTCGTTTATAGTGTTTTAACCAGCCCTGGTATGGTATGTAAGGAGTGTGAACAGCGTCAGATATTGAGTGACCACTGTGGAGGACACAGGAATCCAGTATTTGTTTGAGACAGCGTTATCAGTAAATAGCATATTTTGAAAGGGGCCTCATACTGGGTCTCCCTTTGGACGGCTGGTCGAATCGTGCAATATTCAAATTGGCGAGCATTCGGATGTGACAGTGGCCCGATTTTAGGCTGTGTGGAAACGCGTGGCCAGGAATGCTCGTCGTAAACATACCAATGACGACGTCTGACCACCGAAAGAGACGATCCCTGTATTATGCAGCAAGCACATCGTAACCTCTTCAAATTTGCGCTTGTCATCCAAGAAAAAGTAATGGACTCCGTGCAACACTGTCTCCCGCACCATTTGTCGGAAGACTAACAGCAGCCAGCCTAAGAGAATTACAGTCCCAAACGTAGGCTACCATTAACACAACAACACAACGGCTGCGTTTGGAGTGATGTCGTGGCCGCGAAGCTGGAACTGTTGATGAATGGCGTCGCATCGTGTTAAAATATGAATTGCAGTTCAGCACTACCCCGAATGACAGTCGTCGGCGAGTATGATACTGATTCTGAGGGAACTCTGACAACACAACTGTAAGTCATGGACATCTAGCGTCCACCTGTGTTACCTTTCATGTGATTGTATCGAGGTGCCATTTTCCAACAGGACAATTCTTGCCCACACGTGGGAAGTGCCTCTCTGTGTCTGCGTGTTGTTGAGGTACTGCTGTGGACAACAAGATCCTCAGATCTGGTCCCGATAGAATATGCGTGGGACCGGCTCAGAAGTTAACTCCGTCGCAGTGCCAGTATCTAGCATATAAAGATCCAGTCACAACAGTTCTTCTGTGTTGCCTGAGGAGAGGATAAAACGGCTTTATGGCGCACTTCCCCAACCGAATCAGAGCATGTACCCAAGGCAGGAGGGCGCAGCGTCATACTGTAGGGCTAAGTGGGCTCATACTGACAAGTCAGTTGCAAATTTGACTAGATATTGTGGTCACTGGAATAACTTCACATACTCCCTCAACCCGTGAAGTTTCATTTCATTTTCTCCTCCCTTTCTGTGTGTGTCACTTTTTTTGTCAGTTGGTGTAGTTCCCATGCTCTGGTTCTGACCAATGGTTTCAGAAAGTTTTCCTTGTAAGGAAAATTCCGGAAATGGATGTCCCTTCCCAAATATTCTCAGTTGGGACTACCTCTGTCCCAAAACCAATTTGCCCGTATTTGATAAGTCCCTAGGTAATTACTCTAACAGCCCGCTCTAACTATAGAGTGAAATATTTCATTCTGACATGTAAGATGAATACTCGCAACGCTATCACTGTTTAGACTGATCCATATAAGAAGCAGAGGGTTCAGTCTTCTTTTCATCGGTTTTACCGTAACTGTTCATGAGTTATGAAAAGGAAGGTCAGAGTTTAACAGCCAGTCGACAATGAGGTAGTTATGTTCAGGTGAGACTAGGGAGGAGGACTGTGATCCCGCTTAAGGAACCATCCCAGCATTCTACTTCTAATGACTGAGGGAAACTGCGAAAAACCTCAATTTTGAATGCCAGTACGGGGAATTCAATACACGCCCTCCGAATAAGCCCCAACCCAATCTCGTTCGATAATATTTGTCAATGACTTCGCGATGGTAGAAAGAGGTGTCACGAATAGTTTTGTAACAAGATCGTTCTAGAGGGCTGAAAAGGAATCAGTGCGTGGACGAAATATCCGGTGCATGGATAAGGCAAATGTGTAAGTCAATGATATATTTTCGGAATTTGAAAAATGATTACCGATTTTGGCTACTTTTGGCTATCAACAAGTGAAGCGGCGTATTATATTCACGAAGTGATTCGTCATAAACCTTATCACAGTTCCCACAGAACATGTAAAACGGAATCGGTAAGTACTAGAGCAGATAATACATGGCTGGCTATTAAAGTTGCAGCATCATGAAGGCGGCGTGTTAAAATCGTCAAATTGGCATGCTGAGTACTACATGTTTAGATATGCATGTTATTAGCATTTCAACGCAACCGCACAAAGTTCGAAGGAGGAACGCCATCTACATTCTCTAAATAAGGAAAGATTACGCCGCTGGTTTCTCATAGAGCAATCGCATTTCAGTGTTCGTTGTTTGTAAGAAGATAGTGTTATGCCTCATGTAAGAAGGAGAAACATCTACTACTACGTGTCGGAATTCGACAGCAGCAGGATCATTGCCTGTGTAGACTACTGTTTACCGTCCCACGAGATTGCCGTTCGCATTTGTAGGGATCACGCAATACGGGATCGATGGGTTGAAAAGGACCATACTGAGCGCCACGCAGGATCTCTGTGGCCCCCCACCACTAGCACCGGAGAGGACACACGGCCGTGTGAGATCGTACAGCCGCGTCACGTTGTAAGGAAATGAGCTTGTTTGCAGCGAGACATGTATCCACACGGACAATGCAATGTCGTCTGGTACCCCACGGACGTAAAGTAAGGTGTCCACTGTTGCGACTTTCCTGGTCGTGGCAACAGAATGAGGCGCTCCGGCAGTGGCACTTCCCAGGACTATGCTGGACACAATAGAGGCACAAGATGAGTTCCAGTTCTGAGCAAAGCCTCTAGATGCGCATATCCGTATGTGGAGGCTCGGAGGAGAATGAACGATGCCAGCCTGCATTCGTCGTCATACGGCCCTTGCACTTGACGTGATGCTAAGGGGTGCCATTAGGTGCTCAACACTATTAGCTCGGGCTCACGTAATTTTTAATTTGGACAGCAGCTATACACTGAGTAACACAATTAAAGGATCACTTCTTAGGAACCCCGTAACTCTGTCCCATTGCAACGCAGAAGTTTAAAATTAGGCTTAAGATTGCCTAAATAATTCCTGTGTAGCCGTGCAAAAGCTTGGCGCCATGCGACGTCCCACTTGGGGTCGGCTACGCTTCAGTCAACAAGGTGTCGACACATGTGGAAAAAAGGCCAGGGCTCAAAAGTTCATGTGAGGTGTAAGGTGGGTTAAGGGTGTCACTTCGGCACCAAATTTCACTAAAATTCTCCCCAACGCCACCGTGGACGTGCAACACGATTGAAAGGTCGTTACACCGCCTCTTACCCACATTCCACCTCTTATTTTGGAGTCCAGAACCCCGACGCCCACCGTTAAAAATCACGCGGATTTCTTATAAGTGCCCGAGGAAAACATTTTAGATACACCGCCGGTCAGAACAGACACGAGAAGGCCTGGGGTGGCATAAAGTGCGTCAATGAAACCACCACTTCCCTTGGGGCGTTTATTCTCACACAAATCACGGTCGAAAACGACAGTCTGCTGCTCTAGAGCCTGCTTGCAGGCATGTGGAGCCCACGGGGTGTTGAGGGGATTGCCTCCCCATAGGCGCTAGAGCATCATCGGGGTGCAACTTAGCGGAGTAGATGTCACTGTACAGATGCATTTTTAAAGTGTTAAAAATGAATACGCTGCTGGATTCGGCGAGGGGAGGGGGGGGGGGGGGGAAGGAGTGTGCTGAACTGGACTATCTTAGAGGGAGTACCCATTGCCGTTTTTACATTCATTGTCGAACCCCCACTCCCTCCACGTGATCACGCTACAGGAGGGTGCAAAACACGAGGGCTGGAAATGCACTAACACTCTTAACTGCTTTGGATCACGTTAAAACTACTTTTAATGGTTTTAAACATTCCCTAGTGGTTGCACACTGTATACCAGAGCAAAAATTGTGGTTGCTTTTGTATACCAAAGAGGTCAGGTCATGTTCAATAGGGTTGCAGCTCCACGACGTCCTTAAAGAAACGTAGAATCACCCGGTGGATGTCAACAGAGTAGAACGTTGTGAAGAACGTCGTTCTGTTGCTTATCGCATTGTAATACGTAGTTTTCGACCGTGAAGCGTGCGGTAATCAACGCCCCAAGGGAACGAGTGGTTTCACAGACGCCCTTCATGTCACCTCCGAATCCCATTTCGTGTCATTTCTGAGCGGCTTTGTGTGTGAAATATTTTCCTGGGCCACCTTTGAGAAAACTGCGCGATATTGACACTAAGCGTCGCAGTACTGACCTCCATCGCAATAGTGACAAAAGATGGGGTGAAATGTTGGTAAGGGGTGGTGTGACGACATTTCCATTGTGTGACACGTCCACGGTGGTGTTGGGAAGAATTGTGATGAAATTTTTTGCCAAAGTGACATTACTAACTCACCTTACACGTCACATGAACTTCTGAGCTCAGCCTATTTTTTCGCCTCTGTCTACACCTTGCTGTCTGAAGCGTCACCGAGCTAGAGTGTGACGTCGCAGGGCGCCACACTTTTCCACCATTACAGAGAAAGCTTATAGGCACATTTGATGCAGATTTCAAACTTGCAATCAAACTGATTGCAATCAGAGAAAATTGAGGTTTCAAAAATGTGATCTTTTAATTATGTTCCGCAATGTATTTCTGTCGTGCTAGGCAGGTGGTTGTGATCTATCTTCGAGGTCTCAGTAACGTTATCTTACAAGATAACTCGAGATAGTATGTTATCTGTGGTGTCCTAACCTACCCCGATACAGTGGATCTCTGTTGCTCTAACCAGCATATTCTCCAGATCTCTTGCCCACTGAAAACACCTACCGCGCCAGCCACTACAATTGGTGAAATCTGATGTAGGGTTAAAGCAGCGTGGAAAGGCGTACACCTACTTCATCCAAGTTCCCTTCGACTCAGTGCCCAGATGGGTTAGAGCCACTGTTTCTGCCAGAGGTGGCAGCTCTGGGAACTAAATTTCGTACCAAGCAACCCACAAATTTAATCGTGCGTTTCTCCTCTTATGCCGGGTACGCACAATAAGTGAAATTTCGGTATTTGCTATCCTTTAATGGTGTTGCAGTTTTGATGGCAAACATTGTACAATTGTGCAACAGTTGCAGAGCAACTGTTCCAGTACATGACCGAAATTGGCCGAGGTCTGTGACATGAAATTACCTCGTTACTATCTCTATTAAATAAATATTTATCAATTTAAATATTTTTGCTGTAATTCAGCTGCAGGCAGTATGTTAATAATTGTAAAATTTAGGTAGTTGAGAGACTTTCAGAAGAGTAACTTAGACCTCGATGAGATCCCACGCTCATATCAACTTCTTCCATAGCTCACTGAAGAAAATGTTGTTGCCGCACGACAACTATTTCAGATGGCACATATGGCGGAATCGTTAGACCTGTTTGCGCTTGAAATTTACAACATGAATTAAAAGTTAGTAAAAAAGAAATAACTTGTGAATAACATCCCTAGACAGATAAGATAACTTACTGTACTTTATCATCTAAAGAAATGTTCAAAAAGTTTGAATGCGGTCTATGTTACGACGTTGTTAACATCGTTACAGAATAAATCTATCACTCTACAGCGGAATCGCGATGGGTGAGCAAAGTGTGACCAATGCGAAGTCGACAGAGAACGGTAGATTGCCCGCCACATCCTACGACGTGAGGATTTACCCCACTGTCCATGTTGTGCCCGTCTGACTGTGGCCCACATCATACTGGACTGCCCTAATTTGGTCACTTTAGGGCGAAACTTTCAACCAGCTGACATGCTGCCTCTGGTACTAGCCGACGACGCCAAAGCGCCTGATCTATTTTTACGTTTTATCTTCGAAAGTTGTCCCCATTCCTCTCTGGGAGGTATGGAACACTGGTCTCGTCGGCCGCTTCAGGGATTTGAGGGGTGCCCCGTCGCCTGCTTCGTCCAAGGGGGCCCATGGCTGCCCTTGCTCGGTGGTCCGGCCTGGCTTCTGCCCTTCCCAACCATTTAATTCTTCTTTTTCTTTTACATCTGTCGTTGGTTTACTATCTCGTCGTCCTTGTTGCCATCCCTGAGAGTTTATCAACTTCTCTGCGTTGCTAGTTTTTCTCGTGGTAATGGAGGGCGAGGAAACACTGCTGGGTTGTAGACGCTGCTCCTCCCTTTGCATAGCATGTCCCTGTGGCTTCCAGCTTCTTTCTGGGAGCAGCAACTCACCCACATTCACCCTGTTACCCCTCTCTCACTTCTACTTGCTTCTCTCTCTCGGTTTTACTGATTCTCGGTAGCAGTCGGACTTCTCAGGATTTTTCTCTGTTTCCTTCCTCTCTGAGGACTCTTCGCGGCTTACCGCATACAGGATGGAGGGACTGATGACCTCGTAGTTTGGTCCCTTTAACCCCATCAGTCCAATCCAATCTATAGCGGAATTTGTGACGCTTAGACTTTCTGACAAATTAAAACTGGATCATGTGATGGACCTGGAATCGAACCCAGAGCCTTGACTTTCGTGGTCAGTGCTTTGCGCCTGAACTATTCAGGTAGGACTCACGACCTGTCCTCACAACTTTTGTTCTGCTAGTACCTCTCTCGTGCTTCCCAAACTTCTTCTCTTGTTTAACTTGATAACCGGGCACTCTTAGATATTATTAATGAGCTAATAATACTGAAGCATTAAATGCCGTTTCGCTGCCTTCTATTTCATGAAATGTATGAGGCCTAGACTGTCCAAAAGTAAAATAATATCACTATCAGTCGGAAAAAGTCTGCACCTCGCACTGCAAAAAAGTTAGACATCCACCATTACAGTCGGACAATTATTATTACGACGTGGATTAGCACTAACGTCAGCTGTTTGCGACAAATGAAAATTTTTGCCTGAATGGCGCTCGAACCAGAATTCCCACTTACCGCAAGCAGTCGTCGTAACCACTTCGGCTATCATAGCACGCCACCAGCATTGACCCAGACTTCCATGTCACTGAGTCCACAACCCTTACGTTTGAACATTTGGTGATTCCCGCACAGGGAGACAGAAATACTTTGTCATTCTAGCCCATCGAGGCATAGGTGCGTCAGTGATGGTTACAGTGTCTGTGTTTGTAATATGAAGACACAGACATTGTTGAAACACAGAAATTGTAACTATCATTCACGGATGATTTTTGTGGTAGATAGAAGGATGGTTAATAAATTAGCCATTACGAACATCTTTCGAGAAGTTTCTTCAGTCAGAACCGTTGTCGCACCTCTAGACCGGAAACGTCATAAATGTCAGAATACCCGACATTGTAGGAGAAAAGAACACTATTCTCGGTGCCATAGACAGCAAAATATTAACTTCGTATGGCAACCTCCAACGAATGGATGATACGATTTCCAAAAACAATCTATGAAAGGAAACCAGCTGAAAAAAGAGAAACGTGGAAGACCACCCAGAAGTGGATGCAAGATGTTAAACGTGCGAAGAATTCAAGCGGCCGTCAGGAAGAAGATTGAACACATGGAAAATTATGGAAGTTGAGAAACGTCGTAAAATAAAAAAAAAGTTTTCATCTAGCAACTGTGTTACAGTTAATCGGTGAATTGTATGGCTGTTACTTACGACGAGTGTTTAGAGGGCACGGGTAATTCTCTTGCCAGTTCCCCTGCCATCCATCCATCATGTAACGGAAGTGTCGTCCTTCTGTAGCTAAATGTTAATATTTATAATAAGAAGAATATTGGTAACACATATATATCTTCTACTATCAGCCTCTGCACATTTTTAATTACGAGTACATAAGCGCGTATTTACTCCAGAAATTTCTTATCTAACTGATGAAAGGTGAGCTACGTAGTTGTTTCCATTATTTAACCACAAATGTAACGTAATATCAGACTCTGCGTTACATCCTAACTGGCTTGACACAGTTTGAGTCAGCGAAGATCCTAAGAAGACCCCTGAGTGCACAAACTTGCAGTCAGATTGTTTCGATAAATACAAACCGAAACGTTCGTTTTAATATTAAAGACCGCAAATCGTACTAAATATTTATTTCCATAGGAATACGAAACTTTTTACTACTACTAAAACATACGCTGTTAGGAACCGTGACGAAAGTACAGTCTCATGCTACAAAAAACGTATCTGCCAAGAGTAGTAATTAAAACTGCGAAGAGGCAGCACTTCTACACTACATGGGATATTATATATTCGATAACTTAATAGATCCCCCATATCATTTCTTGTCCATCCTCAAAATTCTTGACACAACTTTTAGAATGTGCGCTTTCCCTGTTCGTTTTTTTATCTCCTCAATAGAAAACTTACTAGCTAAAGTATTATGTATTACAAGTCGATATATTCAGCTTTGTTAGCTTTCACTGCACATATTCTGGCCACCGTTGAAGAAATCGTTATGATAAGAGTGGGGAAGCCGGCCACCGTGGCCGAGCGGTTGCTACGGTCGCAGGTTCGAATCCTGCCTCGGGCATGGATGTGTGTGATGTCCTTAGGTTGGTTAGGTTAAAGTAGTTGTAAGTTCCAGGGGACTGATGCCGTCGGATGTTAAGTCCCATAGCGCTCAGAGGCATTTGAACCAGAGTGAGAAGTAGTTCTCGAGATAAACGTAATTGGCCGTGTGGAACGATCGCTGTATTTAGCTGGAAACTATTTCTGTTTTAACTAAAACAGACAAATCGTTCTACCGAGCAACAAAAACTCTGCCAGCTAAACAGTTTCAAGAAGCCTATTTCATTAAAAGTAGATTATATGATAAGTGAAGCTCATTAAATAGTGTGAAATTTCAAGCTCTAAGGCATTATTATGCAATGACGAGACCTAAGAGCTGTTAATTCTGCAGACGGTCACTGGGAGCGCTGGAAGTTGACACGAGAGCATCCTGTAGGATGAGGCGTCGTATTTCCACAGGTCTGAAATGGGAGGAGCCGACCGCAGACGGCAGAGCTGATTTCGCTGCCCCAACCTCGATATGTCTAGTTGCGGTCTGGACAGGAAAAAGTTGCTGGGTGTCAACATGGAAAGCACGGCAGCGGCGTCCGCTACATTCAGATTATGGGGGCGTCGCGAGTGTGGCTGAAGTGTGCTGCATACGTCTCACGATGTCGTATCAGAATAAAATCGGATATGTTGCTTTCCTTTGTCACCATACTGAGTGAGGAGTTACAGCTTTGTCAGTTAAGTCAAGAATTCATTAGTACACATATCACAAAGAAAATATTTGTAAGGGTTTCCCTACAAGGCAAAATTTACCTAGAGGATTTGAGTAAAATAACATCAATAAATGTTGCCCACATAAGAGTCTATTAGATTTACGAACAATTGTGTACTAGGCCTATTGAAGGAACACACGCAACACAGTCATCGAAAACGTTTAGTTCTGCAAATAAAGCATGAGAAATCCAGTTGCTCAGTCTTCGACGCATATTTGTACTGTAGGCAGGCATACTATCAATTCCAAAACGACTTTGTAGTGGCAGCCAAATTAAGCAATACTTCCTGGGGCTGTGAGCGTGTCATAGTCCCTTTTGTATTAAGTAAAGAGGTTCGCAGATGGATTTCTATGGATTTCTTCGGACAAATTTCTTGTGATGAGCATTTTCCGTAGCAACTGTATACCTGTTCCAATAGTCTTGAGAGTTCTCTGTTCTAAAAGTCACTTGTTGATGAATGATAGAGGCAGTTGAACCTCCGAAGTAGAATATTTTATCGATTGAAATTTGTCTTAGAGTGTTAAATGAAGCACTTCACCTTGTGACAGGTTGTCTAATTGCTTCTTAATCCGTTGTTGAGTGTTACGGTAACAGTACGCAGGCTTTGAATTTCAAGATTAATCTGTAAATAAGGTTATTACCAGTTGACTTTTAATTCGAGAAGTTGCTACCATCTTTCTGCTTTGACAGGCACTTGTTCGAAAATAATCCAGTAAGTAGTTACATATTAGTCATCAGTCAAGTCATATAACCTCCCGCATTATTTGAAGATTATCCAAGTTAAGCTAATTTTACGGATGTTCGTCACAGAAGAGTTAGAATTCATTTGGCTCCCGTTCAATTTTGCACCTTGTATATACAGAGTACACTTGATATACTTTGACAAACTTTGGAAACAAGTTCCTCACAACAACCAAAATCACTTTACATGTCCAGGAATGCTTAGTTTTCATTGAAAACACATTTTACGTGGAGTCACCATTTAAAATACCTGCTGATGAACTCTTACAAACTTCTATAGAATACTCCCCAGCCGATAAGAAGTATAAGGGGGTTTGTTTGACAGAGCTCTCACACGTTTTACTTAAACTGTTCGTCACAGTTACCGATGTATAGTCAGGAAAGTACCGCTTCCGTGCCCTGCAAGTTCACAAGCCCTCACTCGTTTTGATTTTGGTCTGTGGGCACCTAATGACATTATAGTGTATGTGACAGGAATTCTAAATGGTGGAACTTTCATGAACGTGTCACGTGAGACAGCTATTTTTGAGGTGTTTGAGAATCATTGAAAGGATGCGATAGTCAATGATCCGACGTATTCCAGCGTATACAGAGTTCTAAAGAGGCATCTTCAACATTTTCTACGACAGTCAATGCGTTGTGATGAACTCCTATCAACCAACTACTGCAAATAGGTTACTTCCCGTTACTAAAATGAAGCACTTCTTGAGATATTTTCATTCATCTTTCCCCCTTTGTTTTGATATTAGGATCCATCTCCTTAAAGTTTGTTTGAACATTTTCGCTTCACCTATGTCGATGTGGTCCTTTTAGGATAGGTCTCTGACATGTTAGATAACATGTTGTCTTTTCATTTGATGCAATTACATTTCCATTTTACAAATCTGTAGTTTGTACGCGTGTGTAGTGAGAATGGCAAAAGAAAACTGTTGCTTAGCATTGCAGAACAGTCTGTATATTCGACGCATCTACTGACTATTTGCGCATAAGCTACCTGCAATTCTTCCTACAATGCTGGACTGTGAAGAATTAATGCTGCGGCAGTAATGTCACTGAAACTCATTACTGCATAACAAGAGAACCACCTGAGCACAAGGAATATCCAAATTATCCATTGGTTATAGGTGGAGACTTTAATCTGGCGTCCATTCACTGGGAAAATTACACGTTTATCACAGGGGGCAGCAGCAAAGACTCGTGTGAAGTTGTTCTAGGAGCGCTCTCTACATACAACCTTGAGCAATTGGTTAGAAACCAGCTCGAGATGGGAACATAATATATATCTTGGCGGCAAACAGCCTGATCTTTTTGAGGACGTTAATCTAGAAGAAGGTATTAGCGACCATAATGTCGTTGTGGCTTCTGTGTCAGTCGAAGTTGGAAAAAAAACAGCTTAGAATTTTCTTGTTTGGGAAAGCAAATAAGTGTCATTAATGAATATCATCATAGTCAGCTCCAAACATTCACCGCGGACACAAAGATATTGAGCATCTTTGCTCGGAATTTAAAGGTATTGTCCACCACGTGCTAGAGAAACATGTGCCTAGCAAAAATATAGAGGGAAAGGATCCACCTTGGCTCAACAAAGATATTAGGAAGTTGCTGAGAAAGCAGAGAATTTTGCACAGTCATTTTAAACATAGTCCCTGCCCCGCTGACTAACAGAAATTATGCGAAATGAAAGCAGCTGTCAAAAGGTCAATGAGAGATTCTTTTAACGATTTTGAAAGCAATAATTTATCTGCAGATTCTAAAAAAAACAAATTTTGGTCGTCCGTAAAATCTATGAATGCCACAAACAATTCAATACTTTCTCTTGCTGACAGTACGGGTAATGTAACGGATGATGGTAAACAGAAGGCCTAAATTCTAAACCTAGCTTTCAAAGACTCGTTTACGGTAGAGGACTGCAGCACGATTTCCCCTTTCAACTATCGAACAAACGCAAGGATGGCTGACATAGTGTTTAGTACATGTGGGATTGTAAAACAGTTAAGATCCTTAGACTGCAGGAAGGCATCGGGCCCAGACGGTATCCTCGTAATATTTTATGTTGACTATGCTACAAATATAACACCATACCTATCCATAATCTATCAGAGATCATTGGAACAAAGGAAAGTTCCACGAAACTGGAAGAAGGCCCAGGGCACAGCAATCTACAAACAAGGTAGAAAATCGGATGCACATAATTACCGGTCAATTTCACTGACATCGATTTGTTGTTGAATCATGGAGCATATTTCGTGTTCAGACATGATGACCTTTCTAGACTCTGAGAAGCTCATTTGCAGAAACCAGCACGTTTTAGGAAACGGCGGTCATGCGAGACACAGCTGGACATCTTTGTGCATGATATACAACAGGCTCTAGATACCGGCTCCCAGGTTGAGGCCATATTCCTCGATTTTCGAAAGGCGTTTGACTCAGTTCCGTACGGTCGCATGCTCCAAAAAGAGCGTGCTTACGGTCTATCCGATGACATATGCGGTTGGATAGAAAGTTTCTAACAGGCAGAGAGCAGGATGTCGTCCTGAATGGGGAGACTTCAAGAGAAACAAGCGTAACATCAGGTGTGCCCCAGGGCAGCGTAATAGGTCCGCTGCTTTTTACGATTTACATAAACGATCTGGTTGATGATATTGACAGCTGCATTAGAATGTTTGCCGATGATGCTTTAGTCTACAGGAAAGTAGTACCACACGAAAGTGGTAAACCAATCAGTGAGGATTTGTAGAAAATGAGTGGTGTAATGACTGGCAGTTATCTCTGAATATTAGTTAGTGTAACCTACTGCGTACAACAAAGCGAAAATCCCTATTAATGTAAGAGTACAAAATAAATGCCCAGTGTTTGGAAGAGTTAACATCCGTCAAGTATCTGGCTGTGACTATTCGAAATGATCTCAAATGGAACGATCAGATTACACAAGTAACGGGTAAGGCGAACTCTAGATTGCGGTTTATGGGTAGAATCCTGAAGCGATGTAGTCCTTCAACAAAGGAAATTACTTAAAATACGTTAGTTCGTCCAGTCTTAGAATATTGTTCGTCTGTATGGGGCCCTTGCCAGTTGGATCTGATTCAAGAGATTGAGAAGATCCAAAGAAGAGCGGCAAGATTCGTGACTGGCACATTTAGCCATCTCGAGAACGTTACAAATCTCATAGAAAGTTTGAAGTGGGACACACTTGCAGATAGACGACGCGCTACACGGAAGGGGCTGCTCACTAAATTCCAAAATCCGATCTTCGCCGAGGATGTAGAGCATATGTTATTACAATCAAATCGCGCAATGTTCACCATTCAAAGATAAGGGAAATTAGAGCTCGTACTGAGGAGTTCAGACAGTCGTTTTTCCATCGCGGGGGGGGGGGGATATGACTCTGGCGCTAGCCTGGTGGCTAGCAGAGTATATATGTAGATGTAGAAGAGCAATAAAACGTTTTACTATTGTCGTATCAGTACGTTTAAAAGCTGTGGCTCCCACCGTCTGGAGTTCGTTACCACGTTTACCCACAAACTTTTCTACTCGTGTCGCTTGATACCACTAAGGAAGAAAAATTGAATTGTTAACGTCTTTCATTTCCTTTATTTCAATAGAATGCACTACCGTCGCTTTCTATTAAAACTTTTTTTTCTCTGAGTAATTTTAATCTTCTCTAAGCTCCGCAATACTCCTCGTCGTTTCTTACAGGGAATTTTGTTGAGTTATTACTTCTTGTATCCTATTAAGTCGGTTGCTCCTAGGACACAATGCAAAATTACATCCAGATTTGATATTCGGACGAACTGAAGAACCCGAGTGCCTTAGGACACGTATGAGACAGTGTATGAAGATAAAACTAGTGTTGTTTCTCTTATTGTACGATAAAACGTCACTGATGCAGTGCCCAGATGCAAGTATGAGTCAGAGCGTCATTACCTTCATTCTGGATACTGACAGCAGAGGATTATTATGGGGTCTGAAAGCTATCATGTTCTATAACGCATTTTTGCCTGTGGCATGGCTTGCTAAAGATGGGCAATCGAATATCCGTCATTTGGTAATTACTTTTATTTTCGTTCCGTGGCTCTCTGCAATTCTTGACGCCGCAAACGTCGTTTCCCCAAGAAAGTTTGTGCGCCATCTGGCTATGAATCTTGGAAACTTTCTTCAATAATACTCGAGCTGGCTGCTGTAACCTGGGGCTCGGATTGGATCTCGCCTTCTCCTCTCGCAATCCAATACATTAAACTGTACGAGCAGGTCAAGTCACGACCGTCATGTAAAGTGCTCCCTTTCTCTGCAGGGATATCTAAGATCCATTTAACTGTAATTGCCGCTAAAATGAATTCAAATCATAAATATTTAATGAAGATCGAGGAGTTTTTTGTCTCTGCCTTCCTCTTTTCGGTGTTTCACGGTTTTTCTCAAATCATGCCAGTTATTTAGTTTCTCCCGCTAAATTATGGTTGTTACAATTCTCTCTTCTTTGCATTGATTTGAAATGAATAGCCGGCCGCGGTGGCTGAGCGGTTCTAGGCGCTTCAGTCCGGAACCGCGAGATCGCTACGGTCGCAGGTTCGAATCCTGCCTCGGGCATGGATGTGTGTGATGTCCTTAGGTTAGTTAGGTTTAAGTAGTTCTAAGTTCTAGGGGACTGATGACCTCAGCAGTTAAGTCCCATAGTGCTCAGAGCCATTTAAACCATTTTGAGAATCTTTCGCTTTCGCAAAATCCAGTTGCGTAAATTGTGTCGGTATTGGAGGTAAAATGGATAAATACCCGGTTGCCGTTAGCGTATATATCGCCACATATTATGAAAATAAAATAAGTGAGATTAAGACATGTACCGAAGGATACAGTTAGTCAGTTCCAAGCAGTGGCTGTTTTGGTACGATGCACCGAACGTTAACTTGCAGAGTACGTGTAAAGGAGGAGGTTAGAAGCGTTAAATGTAAGAATTAACATGCAAAAAACATTTCATAAGCTCTTATACGTTGGGAATGATGTTTACTAACACATAGCATAAGTAAATACACAGTCTAAAATGTTATGTAACTTGGAGGAGGGGGAGAAAGGAAACGAAGTATTGATATCAGCTGCATCAGGACTTTCTGCGTTATCAACGGAGACGAGTGAAAATGTGTGCCGGAGCGGGATTCGAATCTGGGATCTCGTGCTTATTAGGCAGTTGCATTAACCACTGCGCCACCCAGACACAATGTTTATCGAAACATCGCGAACTATCTCGGCCGGCTCAGATTACCATTTAGCGCCACCTATCCACAGTCTATCAGTGTCTTCCACGCTCGCTACTTGCAGATTCCGGCAGGAGGTCGGACGTAATTTTGCATCCGCACTGAATTTGGTGCATTCTTTGCCCATCGAGGCGAATCAATTACATGAGTACACGATGTCTGTTTTTTCAGACATGTCCGAAAGTACAGACACCACGGATTCATGTAGTTTATTATTTCGTCGCCGTCCGCGGTGGTCTAGCGGTTCTAGGCGCGCAGTCCGGAACCGCGCGACTGCTACGGCCGCAGGTTCGAATCCTGCCTCGGGCATGGATGTGTGTGATGTCCTTAGGTTAGTTAGGTTTAAGTAGTTCTAAGTTCT
Organism: Schistocerca nitens; assembly: GCF_023898315.1. NCBI lineage: Eukaryota > Metazoa > Arthropoda > Insecta > Orthoptera > Acrididae > Schistocerca > Schistocerca nitens. Next base: position 581,106,188 of record NC_064616.1, on the reverse strand, counting down.
AGGGGACTGATGACCACAGATGTTTAGTCCCATAGTGCTCAGAGCCATTATTTCGTCAAGTAAACAATTTTTATTGTGTTAACTGGCCACGTACGTTTGAGGGTGGAAAGTCGGTGCATTTCACTGTTATCTGATTTATCAGTTATTCCTGGTCAGCAGTTTACTGTCGTATGAAACCATGACAGCGATGTACGAAGGCAGCATAAAACGTTTGATAGATCTTCAGGAGAGATGCAGCGCAAAAGATAATGTGTCAGCACAGATAATCCGTGAACTTTATTCTTTGTATTGGGTTTCAGGAGTGGTTCATGTAAATTAGGTACACATTCGCGTCTAAAAACACACACGCGCGAATCATAGCTTTGCCACTACATGTACGCTATTGAACACTGTATTAGTTACGTTACGTAAATCGTTGATGATGGTCCTTCGTTAAATCAGTTTGTATGTCCTGTACCGATTGCATCGTTTCAATCGTCAGCAGATACGTTCCGGCAGCAATCCCCGGAGACATACACACCGTCACGGGCAGACTCTCCTATACACGGTTGCAGCAGCGCAACTAACCGTTATTTCCGGGTGAGAGACTTAAGCACCATGTCTGCCTTGGCTGATGCGGGGAAAACTTTCTCTACATTAAGCGTCCTGTTGTCCAAGAGTAACATCAGGGACGATTCGAAAGTTAAAGATGCCCACCTCGTAACACAGTGTCGTACCTGGCGTCTAAAATGCGTAGGTAATAATGCTAGGGCAATTCGTTCGACCAAGCAAGTTGTGCTATAAACATGTTCGCATGTAGATCACCTCTAAATCATGCTGTCGGTAAATAACATGAATAAAAAGATTTTTCCATATGAAATGCAGGTTTCGGAGAAAACTGAATCGGTCATCACAAAAGCTGGGTTGAATACTACATTTGAAGGACTTCTTTAAATAGTGATAAAAGTCCATTTTTGTTCATATTGAGATACAGAGTCATAAAGTTAAATGAGTGCTGAAAAATCTGCAGTTGAGGTACCAGAAATATTCATGCATATGGCTTCTTGCTAAAGATGAACCTTTCTTTCTATTTGTTTGGGTCATTAATTTCAGAAGCATTATAGACAGAAAAGTGGAGGTAATGGACTTGTACCACTATTGAAATAAGCCCTTCATTTATGGCTTCATACTGAACTCATTAACTACAAATGGGAAAGCCACAACACCATAAAGCATGGCTTGATTGATTTTAAATTCGGAAAGTGGGTAGAAGAGAGTGATAGAAGTGAGGGGCTAAGACCACGGATAGATGTCATCCACTACTCACTTCTCCCTCCTCTCCACCTCCCCGCCCCCGCAGACATTACCAATTTTTATTTAATCCTTGTCGCCTCTTAGGCTGTGTATTCGTTAGTTGAAATCAACAAGACTTAACAATCAAGCAAGGGTACAGTTTTCAATTAGTATTTTTTGAATGGTACAGTTCAAAGTGGGGCTGACACACACTCAAAAGCAACATTGTTCACAACAATATGGCCATTAGTTTTTCGTTGTTTCATTTCCGAAAATGCAAAGCTGTAAAAATTGCGCTAGTGGCGTCGAATCACTGAAAACGGTAATTATCGTGAAGTATAAAAGCTGAACAATGCAGAACGATCTAAAGTATGATCACGTGAAACACAGTAGGTAAGGCAAATGCCAGACAGATTCGAAGAGAGGATCTTAAGGAATTTGATACATACAGAAAAGAGGTGACTTACAAAACATTCATCGACCGATTCTGTAGTACTTTCATCAGTCTGGAACTCTAATCAGGCAGAATTAACAAAAGAAATAGAGAAGGTACAATGCAGAGCGGCGTATTTCGTCGTGGGCTGGTTTACTCGGTGCGGGAGCCTTCGGGAGATGCTCACTCGGCATAATGAGTAGCTCCATCTAGTAGCCGAAAACAAGAAGCAGGCACGCCTTTGTGCCAGGAAAATGCAGGTCATCCGAAACTTTTGGCTAACACGATCCAGTCTGAATCCTCTCACGATTTCCTTCCATAAATCTCCACCCTCTTCCCATTGTAGTGTCCTCCAATCCTTCCCCTTCTTCCCCCTCTGTCTCCATCCTTCACCATCTCTCTTCTCCTTCATTTTCTTTTCGACCATCACAAAACTATGTTCACATGGCAATGACGCCGAGGGCAAGCACTCGGACTGCCGTATCATAGCTACTCCACTGTTAGGACCAGTCACTGAAGAAACTTAATGGCTCTGAGCACTATGCGACTTAACTTCTGAGGTCATCAGTCGCCTAGAACTTAGAACTAAATAAACCTAACTAACCTAAGGACATCACACACATCCATGCCCGAGGCAGGATTCATACCTGCGACCGTAGCGGTCACGCGGTTCCAGACTGAAGCGCCTTCAACCGCACGGCCACACCGGCCGGCCGAAACTTAATAAATGGAGCAAGTACAAATAAGCCGCGTATACGACAATGGGCGCTTCAGCACATGAGTAAGAACTGCGCTGAATGAAGGTTTGAATCTGGGAAGTGGATCTGTTATACGATGACATAGTCTCTTTACAGGGAACAGTCAAGAGTGACCGGAACGAGTAGATAGATAAGGATCGGAGCACGTAATCTGAATAGCCTATAGCTCTGAGTGATTGCCGGGTTCCCCATAGGGTCGTAACGACAGCACAGCAGCGTCCAGTCTCCCGGATACACGATGTGGGTAAATCTCCTTTGGGTTGGTGAACTGCGTACCATTGACGTGTAATCCGTTCTCCAGAAACCACGAACGACTCTCACTGCAATGACACGTGAACTCTATGGTTGGCACGCAGAGTGACAACTCAGTGTTTCAAGACAAGTCTTCGCCCAACGTGTGTTAAAAGTGACAGTCAGATACGTGTCAGGCGGTACCGTCTTTCCTGCATTGTAATAGCCAGTACTGCTGAATAGTGCGCAAGGCATTTTGAAAGGACGACGGCTGAAGCAGCTTCGCAGTCCTGGACCCTTTCTGTAATAAAAACGGCAGGAATGCTAAATAACAGCTGGTGCTGAAAAGTAATGCCTCCGAATTTTTATGTGAAAAATCTTAAAGCTTTTTAAATAACACAAACGTTATTATCGTTCTGCATCTACACTCCTCATGTCTACATATTTGTTTCTCAGCAGTCATCCTGACGACGAACAAATTTCTCCCAACGAGAGACGAGTTTGTTCTTACCGTCACTGTAGAATGTTTGACTTCGTTGACGGAGCCACAACCTCACCTCTACTTGCACCACTTCATCACTGTCAAAGTGAAGTTCTCGGCCGGCCGGTGTGGCCGAGCGGTTATAGGCGCTTCAGTCTGGGACCGCGCAACCACTACGGTCGCAGGTTCGAATCCTGCCTCGGGCATGGATGTGTGTCCTTAGGTTAGTTAGGTTTAAGTAGTTCTAACTTCTAGGGGACTGATGACCTCAGCAGTTAAGTCTCATAGTGCTCAGAGCCATTTGAACCATTTTTTGAAGTTCTCGAAGGCGTTCTTTAAGTTTTGGAAATATATGAAATTCGGATGGTGCCAAGTCGGGACTGTTTGGAAGACTATCGGTGACAGCGAACCCAAGGCGTCGTATTGTTGCAGATGTCGCAGTGTTCGTGTGTGGCCTTGCATTGTCATGCTGAAGGAGAGGGTGCTCCATGTATAAACGAACACTTCGAATTCGAAACCAAATGGTAGCATACTGCTTCTCACTCATCGACATACACGGTGATCAAAACTATCCGGAAACCTGGCTGAAAATGACTTAAAAGTTCGTGGGGCCCTCCATCGGTAATGCTGGAATTCAGTATGGTGTTGGCCCACCCTTAGCCTCGACGACAGCGTCCACTCTCGCAGGCATATGTTCTATAAGGTGCTGGAAGGTTTCTTGGGGAATGGCAGCCCATTCTTCACGGAGTGCTGCGCTGAGGAGAGGTATCGATGTCGGTCGGTGAGGCCTGGCACGAAGTCGGCGTTCCAAAACATCCCAAACGTGTTCTATAGGATTCTGGTGAGGACTCTGCGCAGGCCAGTCCATTACAGGGATGTTATTGTCCTGTAACCACTCCGCCACAGGCCGTGCATTATGAACAGGTGATAGATCGTGTTGAAAAAAGCAATTGCCATCCACGAATTGCTCTTAAACAATGGGAAACAAGAAGGTACCTAAAACATCAATGTGGGCCTGTGCTGTGATAGTGCAACGCAAAACAGCAAGGGGTGCAAGCCCCCTCCATGAAAAACACGACCACACCGTAATACCACCACCTCCTAATTATATTGTTGCACTACACACGCTGGCAGACGTCGTTCACCGGACATTCGACATACCCACACCCTGCCATCGGATTGTCACATTGTGTACTGTGATTCGTCACTCCACACAACGCTTTTCCACTGTTCAATCGTCCACTGTTTACGCTCCTTACACCAAGCGAGGCATCGTTTGGCATTTACCGGCGTGATGTGTGGCTTATGAGCAGCCGCTCGACCATGAAATTTAAGTTTTCTCACCTCCCGCCTTACTGTTATAGTACGTGCAGTGGATCCTGATGCAATTCCTGTGTGATGGTCTGGATACATGTCTGTCTATTAAATATTACCATCCTCTTCAACTGTCGGCGGTCTCTGTCAGTCAATAGACGAGATCGGCTCAAATGGTTCAAATGGCTCTGAGCACTATGGGACTTAACATCTGAGGTCATCAGTCCCCTAGTACTTAGAACTACTTAATCCTAACTAACCGAAGGACATTACACACATCCATGCCCGAGGCGGGATTCGAACCTGCGACCATAGCAGCAGCGCGGTTCCGGACTGAAGCGCATAGAACCGCGCGGCCACTGCGGCCGACACGAGATCGGCCTGTACGCTTTGGTGCTGTACGTGTCCCTTCACGTTTCCACTTCACAATCACTTCGGAAACAGTGGACCTAGGGATGTTTAGAAGTGTGGAAATCTCGCGTACAGACGTATGACACAAGTGACACCCAATCACTTGACCATGTTCGAAGTCCGTGAGTTCCGCGGAGCGCCAAATTCTGTTCCATCACGATGTCTAATGACTACTGTGGTCGCTGATATGGATTACCTGGCAGTAGGTGGCAGTACAGTGCACCTAATATGAGAAACGTATGTTTTTGGGTGTGTCCGGATACTTTTGATCACATAGTGTAGTTACGTTACCAACCGCCATTCTGATATAGACAGTAGTTACAGTTACACCTTTCTGCGTCAGTTCGTTGATAATCACGATCAATTTTTTTCCCGAAAACCTAGCGATTCTCGGCTAGGTTGGGACTCAATAGCTTAAAATGCTGTGTGTGAAACGAGCAGCAATCACATTAAAGTCATGAGAGTGTGATACTAACCCACCGCCATCCTCACCCCGAATCGTAGGTAGTGATGGCATTGATCCGTAGGTTAGCCGGAGACTAGGTTAGACATGTTGTAAAAATTTGGTTGGAGTTGGCAAACACAATGCATGTGAACTCCGAAAAAACAGTTTTGTTAACCGATGTGTAGTGCAGCTCGAGGTCAACGTTCGTCGTTTCACTCAAATACTTGTATATCATACTTCTGAATTTGTGTTTACGAACCGTAGGAAATTACAAACGAATAACGTGACTGGCTACACCCATCCGACTCATAATTCGTCGTGTTTCCTTCCCATCATTCATCACGCGAAGCGTAACCAACAGCAACACGGAACAGCGGACACTGTAAGAACTCTTTCACCGGAGAGTCTCTCAGTGCAATCCGTTGTGTAGTTTCACTCTTCTAAATTTCTTTGTGTTGAAGCGCGGAAACGCCTTTTTTGTGGTTCAGTTTCTGATTGTTCTGATCCATCAGTTCGCGCAATTTACACTTCATTATCTCGTAATTTTTAAATAGCATAAATACGTCATAAAATAGAAAATAGCGCAAAACATTTGCCTTTAAAAACCAAAGAGAGGCTATGGAAGAACCTACAAAGTGACAAAAAAATGCTTGTCCAAACACATTAAAATTAGGCACTGCAATACAGTACTAAAACAGTCCTGTATGCCAGTGAAACCCTGACAGTCCACATAAAAGGTGACCTAGAAAAGGTATTAAAGGAAGAACGTAAAATCATCAGAAAAATACTAGGACCAAAGAAATCAGATAAGGGCTATAGACTAAAATCTCGTCAAACAACTGAGAAATTGGAAAATATTGGAAATTTGTGGTAAGGACTATGGGACCAAACTGCTGATGATATCATCGGTCCCTAGATTTACACACTAGTTATTCTAACTTACGCTATGGACCACACACACACACACACACACACACACACACACACACACACACACACACACACACACCCACCCCACGCCCGCGGTAGGACTCGAACCTCCGACAGGGGGAGCCGCGCGAACCGTGACAAGAGACGTAGAACCTCACGGCTACCCCGCGTGGCCAGAGAAATTGTCCAATCTTGCAGCAGCCATTAGAAAAAGGCGATTAAAATTTTAAGGCCACGTCTCTAGGTTTTCCAAAACAAGACTTACGCACAAAATTCTTAAATGTTTAGGACTCAAAACTATTCCCTGGATACAAGTGGTCAAAAAGATCCTACAAAAAGCTCGGATTAGTTATTAAGATATTTTGGACAGAAATGTATTTAATCAGAAAGTTGACAGATAGGAAGTTGAGTCAGAGAACGAAGCTCCGAAGAAAGCAGAAACAAATTGGACAGAGGAAAGGAAGAGAGCCCAGGCAGAAAAAAAAAAAAAAAAATGAGAGCAGTGCCGAAAAAAAGGAAAAAGAATCAAGATGATTTGCGTGATCCAACAGGGTCTAATCGCACAATAATAATAATAATAATAATAAACATAACCTTTTAAAACAACAAGTTCCTACAGACAAGTATGCACCACAAAATGTACTGGAGAATGATGAATACAAATTATACTGGAACAGAACCATTACAACAGATAAAACAACGCCACATAACAAACCTGACATCATACTCACCAATAAAAAGAAGAAATCAACACAACTAATCGAAATATCCATACCCAATACAACAAATATACTAAAGAAAACAGGAGAAAAAATTGAAAAATACATCCAACTGGCTGAGGAAATCAAGGACATGTGGCATCAGGATAAAGTTGACATTATACCAATTATACTATCAACTACAGGAGTCATACCACACAATATCCACCAGTACATCAATGCAATACAGCTACATCCAAACATATATACACAACTACAGAACTCCGTAATTATTGATACATGTTCAATTACCCGAAAGTTCCTAAATGCAATATAACATGTACCGTACAGCAAAAAGGAAGTGACGCTTGATAAAGGTCCGCGTCACTCCATTCTTAACCAGACTTCTAAAAAGTCTGAGAAAGTAAAGAAATAATAATAATAATAATAAAAATAAAAATAAAAAGAATAGGCCTCCGGTATGTTCTGCCAGTCGTAAAAGGCGACGAAAAGAACAAACCACTAATAGGGCTAACCCCCCTTTTAGTGTGATGAGTTGGTTCAGGACAGAACTAAAGAAGCCTCTGACAAGCGCCGTCATGGTCGGGGACGACGCTTGAACCCTATGCCCGCCCACAATGGTAACGACACTGCTAGCCAACTGGAAAATGGGTTAAATCCAAATAGAGGTGTTTTGCAGGATATGCTACTTACAACCACCCTAGAAGGAAAACAAAGGCAGAGGATGAGATGGTCAGCTGAAGTTAATCGACACCTCATGTTCTGTTATTACCAAGCAACAAACCTAGGAACCAACACAACTGGATACAGATCACAAGTATACACAACATTTATTACCAGATACCCAGAATTAAAATTTTTAACAGAACAACGACTAGCTGATCAGATCCGTGTAATAATCAAAAATAACAGGATACCCCAGTCAGAATTAGAAAACATCAAACAACAAGTACAACAAATACTGGAACAAAATAATGTGCAATCAGAAGAAGAAGAAGAAAATACAGTAATGGACTCAAACATCCCAGAGCAAACAAACAAAGAACACGCATCGATTAAACAATCAGAGGAAAACGAAATCTTAAGACAGCCACCAGAACAAGCACAAATAGAACACGAAGTGCCACACATGTTAGATATAGAAGAAAAATTTCAGCTGACATATATAGAATACAAAGACACAAATACAGACATTAGACCATTCTTGCATAGACTGCCAAGTAACCCACAAGTCGAAACAACAATAAAAACTATCAACACAATCATACACAACAAAATAAATGAATATACAACTATGGAAGAGTTACAACTACTGGTCTATATAGGAGCACTCACTACACTAAATATACACACTAGGCAGAGATCAGAACCAACCAACACACAGAAGAAACCCACAAAACCAGCATGGCAACACAGGCTACAGATCAGAATAGAAAAACTGAGAAAGGACATCGGACAGCTAACACAATTTATAGGAATTGAAATGTCAGAAAAAAAACGAAAAATGTTAGGTAAAATCTCACAAGAAGAAGCGATAGAGCAATTAGATGAGAAGAAGCAGAAATTAAAAGCATTGGCCAAACGACTTAGAAGATACAAAAAAAGTGAAAATAGAAAGAAACAAAACCAAACATTCAACGCAAACCAAAAGAAATTTTACCAGACAATAGATAACACACACATTAAAATAGACAATCCACCAAACATAACAGACATGGAACACTTCTGGAGCAACATATGGTCAAACCCGGTACAACATAACAGGCATGCACGGTGGATACAAGCAGAAACAGACGCATACAAGATGATACCACGAATGCCTGAAGTGATAATTTTGCAACATTAAGTCACCCAAGCTATTAATTCTACTCACAATTGGAAAGCCCCTGGAAAAGATAAAATAGCAAATTTCTGGCTAAAGAAGTTCACCTCAACACATTCACATCTAACTAAATTATTTAAGTTACATTGCAGACCCATACACATTCCCTGATACACTTACACATGGAATAACGTATCTGAAACCTAAAGATCAAGCAGAGACAGCAAACCCAGCTAAATATCGCCCCATAACATGCCTACCAACAATATATAAAATATTAACTTCAGTCATTACACAGAAATTAATGGCACATACAACACAGAACAAAATTATAAATGAAGAACAAAAAGGCTGTTGCAAAGGAGCACGAGGATGTAAAGAGCAACTGATAATAGATGCAGAGGTGACATATCAAGCTAAAACTAAACAAAGGTCGCTACACTACGCATACATTGATTACCAAAAAGCTTTTGATAGTGTACCTCACTCATGGTTACTACAAATATTGGAAATATAGAAAGTAGATCCTAAATTGATACAGTTCCTAAACATACTAATGGAAAAATTGGAAAACCACACTTAATATCTAAACAAATTCAAATATCACATCACAGCCAATACAGATTAAGCGTGGAATATACCAAGGAGATTCATTAAGTCCTTTCTGGTTCTGCCTTGCTCTGAACCCACTATCCAACATGCTAAAGAATACAAATTATGGATACAATATTACTGGAACATACCCACACAAAATCACACATTTGCTATACATGGAAGATCTAAAACTACTGGCAGCAACAAATCAACAACTCAACCAATTACTAAAGATAACAGAAGTATTCAGCAATGATATAAATATGGCTTTTGGAACAGACAAATGTAAGAAAAATAGCATAGTCAAGGGAAAACACACTAAACAAGAAGATTACATATTGGATAACCACAGCGACTGCATAGAAGCGATGGAAAAAACAGATGCCTATAAATATATAGGATACAGACAAAAAATAGGAATAGATAATACAAATATTAAAGAAGAACTAAAAGAAAAATATAGACAAAGACTAACAAATACTGAAAACAGAATTGACAGCAAGAAACAAGACAAAAGCTATAAATACCTATGCTATACCAATATTGACCTACTCATTTGGAGTAGCGAAGTGGAGTAACACAGACCTAGAAGCACTCAATACACTTACACGATCACAATGCCACAAATATAGAATACATCACATACATTCAGCAACAGAAAGATTCACATTAAGCAGAACGGAAGGAGGAAGGCGATTTATCGACATAAAAAACCTACATTATGGACAGGTAGACAATTTAAGAAAATTCTTTATAGAACGAGCAGAAACTAGCAAAATACACTAAGCAATCACTCATATAAATACATCTGCTACACCACTGCAATTTCATAACCACTTCTACAACCCTTTAGATCACATAACATCAACAGATACGAAGAAAGTAAATTGGAAAAAGAAAACACTTCATGGCAAGCACCCGTATCATCTAACACAGCCACACATCGATCAAGACGCATCCAACACATGGCTAAGAAAAGGCAATATATACAGTGAGACGGAAGGATTCATGATTGCAATACAGGATCAAACAATAAACACCAGATATTACAGCAAGCATATTATTAAAGATCCCAATACCACAACAGATAAATGCAGACTTTGCAAACAACAAATAGAAACAGTAGATCACATCACAAGCGGATGTACAATACTAGCAAATACAGAATACACCAGAAGACATGACAATGTAGCAAAAATAATACATCAACAGCTTGCCTTACAACATAAACTTATAAAACAACACGTTCCTACATACAAGTATGCACCACAAAATGTACTGGAGAATGATGAATACAAATTATACTGGAACAGAACCATTATAACAGATAAAACAAGACCACATAACAAACCTGACATCATACTCACCAATAAAAAGAAGAAATTAACACAACTAATCGAAATATCCATACCCAATACAACAAATATACAAAAGAAAACAGGAGAAAAAATTGAAAAATACATCCAACTGGCTGAGGAAGTCAAGGACATGTGGCATCAGGATAAAGTTGACATTATACCAATTATACTATCAACTACAGGAGTCATACCACACAATATCCACCAGTACATCAACGCAATACAGCTACATACAAACATATATATACAACTACAGAAATCCGTAATTATTGATACATGTTCAATTACCCGAAAGTTCCTAAACGCAATGTAACATATACCGTACAATTAAAAGGAAGTCACGCTTGATCAAGGTCCGCGTCACTTTCATTTCGAACCAGACCTAAGGTCTGAGAAAGGAAAGAAATAATAATAATAATAATAATAATAATAACAAATAGCTGATAAAAGCTGCAGCACGTTGTCAATGCCCATGGTATTTTTGTTTAAAAATGGATTAAAAATGTCTTGACCGCAGTAAAACATGTATTTGCAATGGTAACCGGTTTCGGGCGGAATGTGACCATCTTCATACAATTATACGGGAACTGCAGTGGAGCCAAGACACCTCCGTTCACCGCCCCCGCCTACCTTCGTGGTACAGTAGGTCTGAAGATAACCACGTTCTGACAGAAACCTGTTAATACTGCAATAATTGTTATATTGCGATCAATACCGTTTTTAATCAATTTTAAAGTATTTTAGCTAGACCGCTGATTTTCTCCACGACATATGTTCTAAAAAATTAATGGTATTTTGCATTTGCACGGTCCGGCTTTGCACTCTAAACAGTACGTAATCTTCATTCATAATACAAAGTTAGTCATTTCAGGAGCCAGTTATCATCTTGTGTTGCTTGTGGCTTGCGACGGACTATTTGTAAATATGGTTCTCGGGCGACACTTCGGGTGCTGTTGCGAAAATTCAACAAAATCTCATGGTGTTCGCTGCACCTGAAGAGGTCGGTCAGTTGCACTGACGAAATATTGTTGACTGTGCACAGCGACATCCGACGTTTCGCCCGAGAACCATATTTACAATTATGATTTTGTCAACATACAGATTTACTGCTGATCAGCGGAGCTGCCAGTGTTCCAGCACCTGGCTGCAATATATTGTTTTCTACACAGCTCTGTAAGCACCCAACAGTCGCTCACAGTACAAGTTGCATATTTCGCATCTGTGTTGAAGGAAAAAGGCACCTGACCTCATGATCTTAGCATATCACACGAACACTCACGAAAATGAGTCGCAACAATCAAGTTGGAACTAATCAGGAGGCACAAATTATTTACTGCATGCAGAACCTCACCATTTTGGAATATCAGAAAATGGTAAGAAACTAGGTTAAGTGTCTTTGTGCGGTATTAACTAATCTGGACTCAATTTATCTATATTATTGATAGTTTCGGAGTACCTACAGAGAATCGAATTAGTGGACGATTGTATACCCAGTATTATCTCAGTACGCTATTCTGCGTAGCGAAGGTAGGACTCTGGTAGTATTCTCAGTCCATACCTATCGATGACATTCACTATGTGCTGGGAATTTTTTGAACCTTCGTCATTTGGTTGATGAGGAAACACTCGTTGTCAGCATCGTGATGGAAATTTCCCGGTAATAGTCTGGTCCATTCATATTCAAATCTGTCTCCTCGGTGCTATTGAAAAGACGAATTACAGGTTTATGTCCGTGGAATGATAGGAACATCAAGTAAGCAAGCCTTGAATAATCGATATGGAAGTTCTCCGTGTGCAATTAATCCGATTTTTGGTGAAAATTCCGCATCCGTAGCTGGTGGTCAGCGTAGTTGGTTGCCCTACAGAGGACGCAAGTTCGATTTTCGATACTGGCAAGGATTCTTCCTTGGTGGGGTGGGGGGGGGGCGGGGGGGGGGCGGGGGGGGGACTAGTACGGGGTGCACTCCTCCTCCTCCTCCTCCTCCTCCTCCTCCTCCTCGTGATGTCAACTGAGGAGTTACTTCACCGAATAGTAGTGGCCCAGGAGTGTGGTATACTCAGCACATACCCCTCCATATAGAATCCGCATAATGCCGCAAGACAGAAGATGGCATGGTGGCCGTTGACATCCGGTGGACCGTCACGCCCTGCACGAGGTCTTTTTAAGGAAAAAGGACTAGCGCAGAGATTAAATGGAAATAGCTTTTCCCAATGTTCCTTCTGTGAATGGAGTCTCTGATAAAGTTAACAAATGTCGCAGCTAACCAAATTTAGGTGAACTAACTGATTAGGGTCTCCCTATTTTTAAGTCCACAGAACTCCAGTTTCAAAGAAAACTGACGCTCTGCTACCACTTGCATTGTACTCCCCTGCAGTCATGGTGCACCAATCGCAGGAGGGAAGAGTAAAGGCCCCAGTAAACGAGCAACCTTATTTGCCAAATTCGCAATTTGCTATCCACGGTTTTGTCAATTAAGCTCACAGAAGTACAAACCAAGACATCAAATTTAATCTCACTTTTAAAGCAGATGTCACGATGTCAGTATCGTATCACGAAATATTTTGACTCTAGTGGGTAATGTACGAGGTGCAATGCAGGATAAAAACTTCAAATCTTCGATATCCGCTCCAGTCGCCAGATATATCAAAACTACAGACAGTAGTCCGGCAAAAAACTGATTATTGCTTGACATACGCATACGTAAAACGTAAGGCTTTTGTCATATCACCCGTCAGTCTAAATTTACCTCAGACTCACAGTGTTGGAAAAAACATTAAAAAAAGTAGCACACTGCCAAATACTTTGACAGACACGTGAAGTTTATTTGGTAGTCTGCGGAGACCATAACCGACCAGTTACACAGCCACGGATAGTGCTTGGCAGTGATAAAGATGAAGATAAGCAGAAAGCAGCAACGCGAGAAGCGCAGCCGAGGAGAGGAAGTCGATGACTCCTGGACGTGGGAAGGCGAGGCCCAGGATGTTGCAGGTGTCGTTTCCTGTTCCACGCGTCGGCCATTATGGTTGCTAGTACACACGCCGCCTGCTTCTCTCCTAGGACACCGTCGCCAATACTTCTTTGCCCTTTAAAATCGCGCCAGCGTGTGGTTTCATACATCATCAGTAGCATCAAACAGCGCTTGCAAAAACTTTTGTATGGAAGACGCCCTTCAACACTATTCGTGCAGAAGTCGTATTGAGGTCATTAAACAATGTGAAAAAAGAGACGCTATGTATGTTAGTTTCAACTTAAATGTGATACAAACTTTAAAGATGATTCTCACAAATTTCCGCTGACCACTCGATAACTAAACGTACAATTAACTGAAGTTAACTTCTTAGGCAGATCAAAGCTGTGTGCTGAACCTGCACTCAAACCCGGACGCTTGATCGTTTTCGCCAATACTCTTACCGACTGAGCTACATTCTTCTTTTTTAACTAAAAATTGTTTAATGTGCTGAAAAACAATAAAATTCAATCTGAAAAAAAATTTATACATAGCTAAACCAGTATAATCACATTCTTTAAATTATTTAGATTAGCAAGGAATTAATTAATAGTAAAAGAGAAGATAAGAGTAAATACATTTCGTATATACAACAAAACTCTTAAAAAAACACAGTGTAATTGCTTTTAACTTCTTGCTGCAGAGTTTTTCTGTACTATTCTTTTATATTTTTTAGCTGCTTTTGTAAGTAAATTAGAGAAATTAAACTGAAGAACTGCGGCAACTGCATCGAAAGATGTTTTTTTTTCTCCTAAAACAAGTATTTCACTTGTATAACAATAAAGTGAATATACAATAAGTTCGTTAATGAAGTGAACGATTTGTTCAAATTTATTGTAGATGAAAGTGATTTGTCCAGATTTTTGTTAAATTTCATACATAATAAAATTAGACACGAAATGAAAAACACATTTTCTTCGCTTTCGCTTAAAAAAGAAACCAAGCTTACACCGAATAATATTTTGCCTCTATTGCCTGCTCATAACTGATCTCCAAACATTCTCGATTTAAACTCTATTTTCTTTGTAGCTTTCCATGATTTTCCCAAATATCTTGTACCGTCAGATGACTGTGTTTCTGGCTTGATTTTAAACGCTTCATCATCATTATTAATCTGTCTCGAGAATCAAACCCAGATAATTAGCGCTGACGATCAATAGGGGTATGACGCCTAGGTTTGATTTGAGGCTCTAATGTTGCAATCACTAAAAGCTGATAAATTAATATGTATCAGTACTCTTGAGTCTGGGGAGGAAAAAAGTCAAAGACCGGCAAGACAGACAAAGATATTTGTTTTGGCGTCAGGGAAAAATGTACAATCTGGCCGCAAAACTTGGTCGACGTTTATCCTGTTTGTGGCGGCTCTCGTCACGATACAAAGCGCTCTCTCTCGCTCTCTCTCTCTCTCTCTCTCTCTCTCTCTCTCTCTCTCTCTCTACCAATGCCAAATAGTAATCGTTTTCTTGGGTAGATATATCACTCCACTTAAAGCCGAGGTGCTTAGTTTGATTTTGGCACTACTCACGGCCCGCCCTCACAGCCTTACTTCCGCCGATGCCTCTCCTACTTCCAAACGTCAGACGTTTTCAGGACTAGCACTCCTGGAAGAAACGATGTAGCAGAGAAATGGCTAAGCCACAGCCTACGGGACTGTTTCTAGAACACTTCGCTGCAGTGTGAAAGATTCATTCTGGTAACTTTAGTTATCTTTTGTTTATCATGTATTTGTATAACACCTACATAATTAACAGAAGTATGAAAATAATATAGAGTAGTAATAACTGTATCGCGAAAGTAATGCATACCCATTAGGAAAATGTATGAGGTAACAGTTTTCATCACAGGAAGTCACAAACGGGACGAATTAGTTTTCTGATGCAAGATGTTGAATCTACAACTTCGACAGAAATAGTGTGTATTCGACTGATTACTACTGATGCTTAGTTTGTCACCTTCTCTTCTTTCCAGTGGCGTGCCGGAACATCTTCCAATAGATTTTTATGTAAAGAGTTCTCAGTGATATGGAATTCTTCACATGTTTTCACAAACGTATCGAAACATCGAAGCAAGGTTTTCAGGAATCACTTCCTTAACTCTTGTGCAGAAAAGGGTGCAGTATGCTGCTGCATCCATTTTCAGTATGCCACCACAAGAATTCAAAAATCTTAGCAGTAATCCACACTCTTTCAAATCGAAATCACTCATTCTATTCTGTAGAGGAGTCCCTTGAAAAATTAAGCTGATTCTTGTTGTATTGTTGATTGCGTTTACTTAAACTTATGGCTTTACTTTTATGCTGTAATTTTATGTACTGACACGTTCCGTGACCTTGGAGATTCGCTCCTCAATTTTGTCCTACGGAACTAGATGTGTAAATATATAAATAAATAAATAAATAAAAAAAGGTTATCTGCCTGTAGTTCGGCACGCTTCAGCTCACATATCGTAGTCCTACATCTTCCGGGCACATCGTCATGTATGACGTCACTATACTCAGTTTTCTTACGGGCTATCAAATATCATTAAAATTACATCGTCCCATAAAAATGAAAGACAGTACCTTCAATACTTAGGCAGATAATTTGCGAGCATTAATCATACAGGCCAACACTATCTTTTGTGTGTCATCCCGTGTAGAAAATCTGGGTACGTTGTTAGATTCATTTCTTGAGACACCCTGTGGAAGTCTGCAGTACCCTGTAAGGAAAAATATTACCAGGTATTAATTTCCTGGGAGCTGGTCTGATTCTACGATTACCATTTCGTCTACTTCCACTGTCCAGAAATTGCAAACGCGGTAACGCTGTCGCAGGCGTTCGGACTCGCAATATTTAGAGTTTGCCGACGAGCTCCAGTGCAGGGTAATGATGGCATATGTGTTAGACGCCACTGTTATGACTTTCTTCTGGTAGCCTATCTCGTTATACGGAAAAAGCCCTAAGTGTTGTGATAAAGGTGCCAACGTACATAATAGTTGAACTTGACTCTTAACGACGGAAATGAAATTAAATCAAATGAAATGATCGTGTGGCATTGATGGCCGGGAGGCCCCATCCGGGGAATTCCGGTCGCCGAGTTAGTCTTATTTCAGGTGGCGCCACAATGGGCGACTTGTGCTTCGGTGACGGTGATGGTGGTGATGGTGAAGGTGAGGGGGAAGGGGAGGGGGAGGAGGAGGAGGAGGAAGACAATACAACACCCAGTCCACGAGCGGAGAAATCTCCAAGCCGGCCGGGAATCGAACACGGGCCTGCTGCATGGTTGGCAAACATGTTACCACTCTCCTAAGCAGGCGGACTCTTAACGACGGGGGAAGCTCAGAATAGTAATAGCTACGTCAGATGAATTAGAGCTCGATGAAGTGCCCCTTCTCTAGGCAATTCTACATGCCATATACCAACAGGAAAATACCCACGGACAAGTGGCAAGGAATGTGCGAGACGGGTAGAAATGTTTCGTTGGTCTATACGCTCACTTCCATCGAATGTATCTGTGATGTGGTTAATTGGCAACGCTTCCGCTATGATCTTCCAGCAACCAGTTTTGATGCTTTTTGGGTTCTTATACAAATTCAGTGGAGGGAAATTCCTCGTGAATACATTCAAGACCTCATTGACTACATATCACGATGTTTACTAACTCTGATTGCAGTACATGGAGATTTCACACGATACAGAATCCACAGTCAGAGCGTGTACAGTTTCGTAATTGTAATCGTTTGTGTATTGTCACGTATCTAGCCTCTAGAAAAGAAAATAATTTTCGTCACATGTATCGTCCACGGTGTTATTTCCACAAACGTGCTGTACACCACCATACCTGGGTATACGATATTTGCAGATTTGCTGCCGCACGGAGAAATGTTAAGACTGGCGCCGCCTTTCGTCCTTCCATTATTTTATGGCAAACGCAGCTGCTGTCGAACGCGCGTAAAAGACGAGAAGTTGAGCATAGCACGTTAGTCATAGCGCCGTTGGTGATAACTTGTATCTGAGGAAAACTGGAATTCTAACTAATGATACGGTATGGAACACATGCAACATATAAGAAAAGAATTAGTGTTGTCATACGTGTCATACTTTAAATCAGAAGTGAGTAAATGCAGTCTGTCGCTCCGTAACTACCCACGCTGTCGGGCGAACGGGGCTGGAGCCGTACATCGCTCTACGAGGCAAGTTCTTGCACTGCAAGAGAGAGCAGTGGGAGGCCTCTGCTGCCGTCTTCACTACCTCCAGATATTCTATGGCCCGCAGCTGAATGACTGGGAATTATGTCGAATCACTAATTCTTTTATCTTGGCCGTTCGCGCATGCCCGCCCAGACGCGGGAGATTGCTGCGTTGCCAGTTGTACGCGCCAAGAGTAGCAGCGCCACAGTATAGTATACTTCGCAAACTTATGTTCAGGGGGGAGCGCGCAGTTTATGAAGTAAAGCCACCACGGCCGCATTAACCCTTTCGCTGCTACAGAGACGTGCCCCCCGCATTCCGCGATGTGCGCGATTTTGTCATCATCGCACTGCTCGCCTGTGCAGACACATGGTGTTTCGACTGCTTTGACACACTTTATCATTCGATTTCACAAAAACTATTTGGCCCAAAAATTTGATTCTTACACGTCTTGACTGATACCTTTCCCCCATAAATGACTTAATTTTGTTTAGATGTTCAACACAGTTATTGTGCAGCATTAGGTGTAGTAAACCATTGCACGAAATTTTGAAGAGCTTGCAGAGGTAAAAGTCCATAGCGTATACTTTCCGTATGGTCGATTTTAGTTGCCACTAGAAATTTCAAAAAATTACATTCAAACGAATAAAATTCACGAAGTAAGACCCTTCGATATTGTTTTTAAAATAAAGAAAATATTAACCACCAATCAAGGTTTGAACTCCGAACCATTCACTTAGCAGCCATGCACTTTAACCATTACGCTAACGCAGTTCGTCATTCAATATATCTCCCAGAGACTTTAAAATATCACGCAACAGAATACCGACAAACACTGTTGGTATGATTATGAATTACTCACGTTTCGTCGAAGTACAAATGGTTCAAATGGCTCTGAGCACTATGGGACTCAACTGCTGTGGTCATCAGTCCCCTAGAACTTAGAACTACTTAAACCTAACTAACCTAAGGACATCACACACATCCATGCCCGAGGCAGGATTCGAACCTGCGACCGTAGCAGTCGCACGGTTCCGGACTGCGCGCCTAGAACCGCGAGACCACCGCACCCAGCTCGTCGAAGTACAATAGGAAATAAACAATTACCGCTGTTCTTTATTGCGAAAAAGCGGTTAGTGAGAATGATACAAACACCTTTCCCTGCTTTCGCCTGAATTAGGAGGCTCATTGCGTATTTGGTTTAATTAATTAATAGAATATGAAGCAATTGGTATAAAGAATGCTTTTTCCAACCTTTCTATAAAAGAAAGTCTGCTATCAAGACATTGCTTTTGTTCAATTACTTTATTTATGACTGAACATTTCTAAAACTGAAGACACTCGTCCGTGCTCTGCACTACAGTCGAGCTCTGGCAACGTCGTTCTCTGTTCATTGGCTGACTGTGTTTTGTGACGTCAGATGCGCAGAACGAACCCAAAGTCGGCCGCCGTCATAAATGACGCGCACTTTAGTTCGCTAATTGTCACGGTAAAGTAAAATGTTAAGGCCTAACACGAGAGACACTGTATGAAAGGGGTTGCGCTTGCGGAGAAAGTTAACACCAAATATAGGCGTTCCACACTTCGTGTCGGCGGTTTCTTCCTGTATACAGGGTGTTCCGAAATTCCTGTTACAAACTTCTAGAACTTGTAGAGGGGAGTGAGTACATAATATTTTGAATGGGAACCCTAATCCGACAACGCACCGTTTCCATTCTACGACGGTTTCAGTTCAAATGTTTAACTCATCCACTTCTGCTTGAGAAATTGAAATAGGCGTAACGTAGTACAATTACTAGGTAACAATTCGAAAGGAAACACAACGAAACACCTATTTATCACTTAAGCACACTATTTTGTATTGACACTGAAACACATTACTCTAAAATGAAACAAAAAGAACCCCGCAGACTGTACATACAGAACAGTACTGATGCATTACAACAGCGGCTCGATGTGGCGACTACCAACTTTGTAACAGACACTGTACCTGCGAAGCGTGTTCTGGTACATACTCACCATCCCATCTGGTGTCTCTTCAATTTCTAGTGCAGCGGCCAGAACTTGTGCCAGCAGATCTTCCTCTGTCTCTACAGGATTCTCGAAAATTAAACTTTGCATACGACCCCACAGGTAGTAGTCCATAGGAGTTAAATCAGGCGATCGCGGTGGCCAAGCCGTTGGACCACGTCAGCCTATCCCTCTTTCACCATATCGCCTGCTGAGATGTCTCCCAACCGCACGTGAAAAGCGATATGGTGCACCATCATGCTGAAACCATACTTACTGAAGGACATTCAGTGGCACAGCTTTCAAGAACGGGTCAAATACGTTTTGTAGGTGGATCAAGTGTGCAGGACCAGTTAGCTTGAGTGGAAGAAAGTATGGCCAATCACATGACTGTTCAGAATACCTGCCCGCACTTAAACACCAAATCGATGCTGAAATCCCTGAACATACGTGGCACCAAGGTTTTCGTCTACCCAGACATGACTGACTGTTTCGCTAATTCAGAACACAGTCCCTAGTGAACTTACATTCGTCTATGAAATGAACTCTCTGTGGAAACAAGGGTGTGTCGTTGCAGCGATGCAGCAACCATGTGCAGTAGGCTACGCGTTGTAAAGAATCGGCTGGACTCAGAGCGTGTACCCCTTGTAAGTGGTACGGATGCAATTGCTGCACACTCACAGCGTCCCAGAGGCTATTGTGACTAACACCCGTTGCACACGCAGTTGTTTAAGTACTCGTTGAATGGTACTCTTCAACGCGATGCACTAAATTTTCTTCGAATTCGGACGTGCGGCATTACCGTGGAGCAGCACATTCCTGTCTCCTCGCGGTGAAGGTATCTGTTCCTCGGAGCCGCTGCGTAACTTCGGCAAAAAGTTTGTGCGATGGCGTGCTACCATGCGGAAAACGTTCGTGATACAGCCGAGTAGCAATTCTTCCGTTACTTCGAACCTCACCATACACAAGGAGCAGTCTGTGTGTTCCGGAAATGTGTAGCGAGTCGCGTTTGCTGTATCAGAGACGCACAGGCATTGAATAGGTCTCTCAGGAAGACAGACATCAGGTGGCTGCATGACATAGTACACGTTATCCTATGCACCCTACTGCATAGCAGGACAAGCAAACGGTACGTTTCCGGACATGGATTCCTATTGAAAATATTACGTACTCACTACCATCTAAGTCATAGAGATTTGTAACGGTGATTTCCGAACACGCCATAAACATCGGTGAAAAGTCAGTTTGAGGAAATTATGGGAAGCGGGAGGTAAAGGTAAATCTAAAGACAATGTTTTCCCTGAACTGCATCTGCGACTGGACCCGCTCGTATACCATAACACGCAGCGCGCTATTTTGCAAGACCGGAAGATGAACAAAATCCAGGTCGAATCCACGCAACTGGTCAACGATCGTTGGGCTGGTACATTGGCCATCCTTAATGTAGTTTTTAGGCAATTTTCACGCTCGTTTTGGAAAATACTGAGCTAGTCACTATTCTCCGTCAGAGAAGATAACATACTCAAACAGTTAAATTGCAATAATATGCAAAGTTTTCACGATTCAGACTTTCTACGCACACGACTTCGCTCTAACAGGTTAAATGACGAGTGTGACGACATTTTCACCCCACCACAGTTATACACACATCAAAAAAAGTTTTGCATCACCCCAGTTCCCAGAACTCCTGAGGATTGAAGTTGACTGTGGATATTGTATCACAGACACAGTTCCTTTGACTGTTCAGAGATGTCACTAAACCCGCCAAAAGATGTAAACAACCATGCATGAGCAGCGCCTATTAGACGGGGGGGGTCTGACAGCCGATCAGTTCCACTCATTCCACCAGGAAGGAGGTACACGGCTCGTGTTGTCTGTAGTTCAAACATGCCTAGATGGTCAATACCGCGGTTCGATTGCGTCCGCATTGTTACTTCGTGCCAGGAAGTACAACAAGGGGACTGTCCAGGCGTCTCCGAGTGAACCACAGCGATGTTGTTCGGACATGGAGGAGATACAGAGAGACAGGAACTGTCGATGACATGCCTCGCTCAGACCGCCCAAGGGCTACTACTGCAGTGGATAATCGCTACCTACGGATTATGGCTCTGAGGGACCCTGACAGCAAAGCCACCATGTTGGATAATGCTTTTCGTGCAGCCACAGAACTTTGTGGTATGACTCAAACTGTGCGCAATAGACTGCATGATGCGCAACTTTGCTCCCGACGTCCATGGCGAGGTCCATCTTTGCAACCACACCATGCAGCGCGGTACAGATGGGGCCCAACAACATGCCGAATGGACCGCTCAGAATTGGCATCACCTTCTGTTCACCACACAGTAACCCTGGGTTCGGTGAGGGGTGGCGGTGGGGTGGGTGGACTGCTGTGGCCTGTTGCAGGGTTGTGAACCACCGAGGGCTACGGCGGGACGAAGCCTCTCCGTAGTTTCTAGGTCCCCGGTTTAATACACACATACATACTTGATTATAAATAAGTCAATTCGCCAGTAGTCCCGTGACGGTGTTTCACGCTTTCTTAATATCTGAAAAGTCCCGTTTACAAGAAACATCCTCATCTATTCGAAGCAGCCACAACAAACCGCGAGAACGGGGCGCAAGCAGGTAACGTAATCCCATAAACCGGTTGTTAGATGTATGAATAATTAAGGTTCTGTATAGTTCATATGAACTGTCTTAATCCAGAAACGAAGTAAGTCGATTTTAATGATCTGAAGCCTCATTAATCGCTGGCTGTGGGATTAATATCGTAATGTATGTATTTAGCCTACAGTTTTCGCGAAACAGATATCTAGTACACCTCAGCGTAATACGATCCACAGAAATATGCAGTTTTTTTTTAATTTAATGTGTATGCTCATCCGCTGCAGCGACATCCGTGCTCCTTCCTCTCATGATCGGTGCCACGAAACTCTCAGTTTATTTCAATTTAAACATATTCCTTTTAGACCATAGTGTGAGTAGGTAAGACTACATTAAGTCACAGTTTCCCATAATATAGTAAATAGACTGACATCTTTTTTTCTTCATTTCGTTAGCTCCGGATAGGAAGAGAACGTTACTTAGTTTCCTTTTCTTCCTTTTTATGTGCTTCTGACCCGCATTCCAAATCTGTACCGAAGTGTTTCACACTAGCTTCCAACCATTGCAAACTTGTAGCAGACATAACTTGCTCAGTGAGAAATTATTTTGTCATATAACGTAAAATTAAAAAAAGAATCGATACCGACATCGGTATCGTCTTGTCGTTTCCGCCAACGGTGTCATTGCATGCGGTGTGGAGAGGCATGGGGCCAGTAACACTGCTCTCCTAGCCGTTTGTTTTCGTGATCTGGAGCCGCTACTGGTCGGTCATGTAGCCCCTCAATTGTCACAACGAGGCTGAGTACACCTTGTTCCAATCCTCCTCCCAAGGAAAAATTCCTGGTCGTACCGGAATCGAACCCAGGTCCTTAGCATGCCAGTCAGTTTTGCGCGGCCACTCAGCTACGGAGGCGGGCATTGCATCATTTGCAAATCGCACCCCAGCAAGAAAAGTGGCACAGCTTAAAATTGTAGTACTTGGGAAAACTCTGCTTAAAGGATTAATTCTATAAAACTTATAATGACGTAGTGTAAGCTTCCTTTAAATTTCATGTAAGTATTGATGACAGTAAATTCCATTACATTTTTCGTGTACGTTGGGGCGCATCGCACACATTTTTCAGTGACATAAAGTAAAGATGCTGTTTTTCGACTTCTCACTTTACTTGCCGGTGTGAGACGTCCTAAAAACCTAAGAATATGCGTAATATGCAAAATTTTCCGAACCGTTTTCTGTTGAAGTTGTATGGCCTTTCTAAAAATGTCATTCAAGAAATATTTGTTAAGTGCAGATTAAGGTGCGCAGAAACCATCAAATTATTATATATGGTTCTTCAAAAAGTAAATATTAAAAATTTTGTCAATAAGCAATTTTTTTTCCTTCCTTCCTTCCAGGTACGTAATCTGATGACCATCGTCCACAGTGGCAATGCAGGAAGGAAAAACTGTAAGTCACCTCGATTCAAATATATGTTCACAAACACTCCTCCCCCCCCCCTACACACACACACAAAACCACCTGCGCCTCCCTCCCCATCCGTCCTCCTCTACCTCTGCCTCTCCACGAGATCTGGAAACTCGAAGACCATCACAAAGAAAACATATAAAATTCTTACAGAAACATGGATTACAGAGAATATTCCACAGGAATATTCACCCTTTCCACAAAAAGGGCCCCAAGACAGACCCTAATAACTACAGATGTATTTAGTTATTATCAGTCACCAACAAAATTCTCTGAAAGGCATTACACAAGAGACGAGAACTGCAAACTAATAAAAAATTGGGTGAATACCAAGCAGTGTTCAGAATAGAATGGTCCTGTATTGAACAGATTTGGAATCTGAGATCGCTCCTGAAGGTCAAACAAACGAGCAACACGATAGTCAAATCCGTGGACTTTAAGAAAGCCTACGACTCCCTAGAGAGGCAGATTGTCTTTGACACACTAGAAGACTATAGAATAGACAGAAAAATTAGGACACTTATACAACGAACACTCACAGACACCACATCCAAAATAAAATGTATTTCAGAAAGCTCAGACCAAATCGAGATACATACAGGGGTCAGAAAAGGAGATGTTCCGTCACCCTTTTATTCAACTTGGTCTTTGATAATATTGTCAACCAATGGGAAGAAAAAGTAAAAGGGATTCAGCTAGGAAGAACATGTGCAAATATGACGATCATAAAACACCTGGTATTTGCAGATGCCCTGGCAATAATCAGAAACAGTATACAAGAAGCACAAAAGGCACCGGAATACCCACATGAAATCTCTGCCACATCTGGTCTACAGGTGTCAAATGAGAAAACCCAATACATGGGAAGAAAGAACAACCACCACCAAGCCATGTACACAACATACGGAAAGATTAAAAGAGTGGAAAAATTCAAGTATCTTGAGGAATATATACAAATAGGAGAATCAAATAGGCCTCCAACATAGAAAGAACACAAACTTCAGAAAGCGTACAAACTGACTTACCACAATAAACAAAGTATTTCAAGTCAGGCCAGATTCATTCCTTACAACACAGTTATACTACCTGAAGCAGTCGACGCATCAGAAACAACCACTATCGGAACATTAGGCCTCACAGAGACAGAAAAAGTACGTGATAAAATCCTCAGAAAAATTTTTTAGAGCAGTACGCAGAGGTAGTATATGGATGTAGAGACTAACCAAAGAATTATACGAGCGAACAGACTGGGTCACAGGTATTAGAGGAAAACGCTAACATTCCATGGACAAATACACAGGACGAACAACAGACTCGACAACAGAATTTTTGATGAATTAAACTGTTCAATAAAAAAAAATAGTTGGTTTCAAGAACTAGAAGGAGACCTAAAACAAGTAGGGATCAGTATTGAAATGATAAATGATGCAGTCTCAGTAACAAAATCATGAACATAAAATTTGAAGTAAAAAAAAGGGAAGAAAACAGGCAAAATGTGGACAGAACAAAGGAAACAGGAATACAGCAAAAGAATGAAGAGGTTTTGGGAATCATGTAACACTGACCTGCAGGCAAAGTTGTGTAGTGATAATAATCCCCGTGGAGGCCCGGGAAAAGAATAGGCCTCCGGTATGTTCTGCCAGTCGTAAAAGGCGACGAAAAGAACAAACCACTAATAGGGCTAACCCCCCTTTTAGTGTGATTACTTGGTTCAGGACAGAACTAAAGAAGCCTCGGACAAGCGCCGTCATGGTCGGGGACGACGCTTGAACCTTATGCCCGCCCACAATGGTAACGACACTGCTAGCCAACTGGAAAATGATTTAAATCCAAATAGAGGTGTTTTGCAGGATATGCTTCCTGCAACCACCCTAGAAGGAAAACAAAGGCAGAGGATGAGATGGTCAGCTGAAGTTAATCGACACCTCATGTTCTGTTATTACCAAGCAACAAACCTAGGAACCAACACAACTGGATACAGATCACAAGTATACACAACATTTATTACCAGATACCCAGAATTAAAATTTTTAACAGAACAACGACTAGCTGATCAGATCCGTGTAATAATAAAAAATAACAGGATACCCCAGTCAGAATTAGAAAACATCAAACAACAAGTACAGCAAATACTGGAACAAAATAATGTGCAATCAGAAGAAGAAGAAAATACAGTAATGGACTCAAACATCCCAGAGCAAACAAACAAAGAACAACACGCACCAATTAAACAATCAGAGGAAAACGAAATCTTAAGACAGCCACCAGAACAAGCACAAATAGAACACGAAGTGACACACATGTTAGATATAGAAGAAAAATTTCAGCTAACATATATAGAATACAAAGACATAAATACAGACATTAGACCATTCCTGCATAGATCACCAAATAACCCACAAGTCGAAACAACAATAAAAACTATCAACACAATCATACACAACAAAATAAATGAAAACTCAACTATGGAAGAGTTACAACTACTGGTTTATATAGGAACACTCACTACACTAAATATACACACTAGGCAGAGATCAGAACCAACCAACACACAGAAGAAACCCACAAAACCAGCATGGCAACACAGGCTACAGATCAAAATAGAAAAACTGAGAAGAGACATCGGACAGCTAACACAATTTATAAGAAATGAAATATCGGAAAAAAAACGAAAAAGGTTAGGTAAAATCTCACAACAAGAAGCGACAGAGCAATTAGACGAAAAGAAGCAGAAATTACAAGCATTAGCTAAACGACTCAGAAGATACAAAAAAGTGAAAATAGAAGGAAACAAAGCCAAACATTCAACACAAACCAAAAGAAATTTTACCAAATGGTTCAAATGGCTCTGAGCACTATGGGACTCAACTGCTGAGGTCATTAGTCCCCTAGAACTTAGAACTAGTTAAACCTAACTAACCTAAGGACATCACAAACATCCATGCCCGAGGCAGGATTCGAACCTGCGACCGTAGCGGTCTCGCGGTTCCAGACAGCAGCGCCAGAACCGCGCGGCCACTTCGGCCGGCAAATTTTACCAGACAATAGATAACACACACATTAAAATAAACAATCCACCAAACATAACAGACATGGAACACTTCTGGAGCAACATATGGTCAAACCCGGTACATCATAACAGGCATGCACGGTGGATACAAGCAGAAACAGACACATACAAGATGATACCACAAATGCCTGAAGTGATAATTTTGCAACATGAAGTCACCCAAGCAATTAATTCTACTCACAATTGGAAAGCCCCTGGAAATGATAAAATAGCAAATTTCTGGCTAAAGAAATTCACCTGGACACATTCACATCTAACTAAATTATTTAACAGTTACATTGCAGACCCATACACATTCCCTGATACACTTACACACGGAATAACTTATCTGAAACCTAAAGATCAAGCAGACACAGCAAACCCAGCTAAATATCGCCCAATAACATGCCTACCAACAATATACAAAATATTAACTTCAGTCATTACACAGAAATTAATGATACATACGACACAGAACAAAATTATAAATGAAGAACAAAAAGGCTGTTGCAAAGGAGCACGAGGATGTAAAGAGCAACTGATAATAGATGCAGAGGTGACATATCAAGCTAAAACTAAACAAAGGTCGCTACACTACGCATACATTGATTACCAAAAAGCTTTTGATAGTGTACCCCACTCATGGTTACTACAAATATTGGAAATATACAAAGTAGATCCTAAATTGATACAGTTCCTAAACATAGTAATGAAAAAATTGGAAAACCACACTTAATATCCAAACAAATTCAAATAATATCACATCACAGCCAATACAGATTAAGCGTGGAATATACCAAGGAGACTCATTAAGTCCTTTCTGGTTCTGCCTTGCTCTGAACCCACTATCCAACATGCTAAATAATACAAATTATGGATACAATATTACTGGAACATACCCTCACAAAATCACACATTTGCTATACATGGATGATCTAAAACTACTGGCAGCAACAAATCAACAACTCAACCAATTACTAAAGATAACAGAAGTATTCAGCAATGATATAAGTATGGCTTTTGGAACAGACAAATGTAATAAAAATAGCATAGTCAAGGGAAAACACACTAAACAAGAAGATTACATATTGGGTAACCACAGCGACTGCATAGAAGCGGTGGAAAAAACGGATGCCTATAAATATCTAGGATACAGACAAAAAATAGGAATAGATAATACAAATATTAAAGAAGAACTAAAAGAAAAATATAGACAAAGACTAACAAAAATACTGAAAACAGAATTGACAGCAAGAAACAAGACAAAAGCTATAAATACCTATGCTATACCAATATTGACCTACTCATTTGGAGTAGTGAAATGGAGTAACACAGACCTAGAAGCACTCAATACACTTACACGATCACACTGCCACAAATATAGAATACATCACATACATTCAGCAACAGAAAGATTCACATTAAGCAGAAAGGAAGGAGGAAGGGGATTTATCGACATAAAAAACCTACATTATGGACAGGTAGACAATTTAAGAAAATTCTTTATAGAACGAGCAGAAACTAGCAAAATACACAAAGCAATCACTCATATAAATACATCGGCTACACCACTGCAATTTCATAACCACTTCTACAACCCTTTAGATCACATAACATCAACAGATACGAAGAAAGTAAATTGGAAAAAGAAAACACTACATGGAAAGCACCCGTATCATCTAACACAGCCACACATCGATCAAGACGCATCCAACACATGGCTAAGAAAAGGCAATATATACAGTGAGACAGAAGGATTTATGATTGCAATACAGGATCAAACGATAAACACCAGATATTACAGCAAGCATATTATTAAAGATCCCAATACCACAACAGATAAATGCAGACTTTGTAAACAACAAATAGAAACAGTAGATCACATCACAAGCGGATGTACAATACTAGCAAATGCAGAATACCCCAGAAGACATGACAATGTCGCAAAAATAATACATCAACAGCTTGCCTTACAACATAAACTTTTAAAACAACAAGTTCCTACATACAAGTATGCACCACAAAATGTACTGGAGAATGATGAATACAAATTATACTGGAACAGAACCATTATAACAGATAAAACACCACCACATAACAGACCTGACATCATACTCACCAATAAAAAGAAGAAATTAACACAACTAATCGAAATATCCATACACAATACAAAAAATATACAAAAGAAAACAAGAGAAAAAATTGAAAAATACATCCAACTGGCTGAGTAAGTCAAAGACATGTGGCATCAGGATAAAGTTGACATCATACCAATTATACTATCAACTACAGGAGTCATACCACACAATATCCCCCAGTACATCAATGCAATACAGGTACACCCAAACATACACTCCTGGAAATGGAAAAAAGAACACATTGACACCGGTGTGTCTGACCCACCATACTTGCTCCGGACACTGCGAGAGGGCTGTACAAGCAATGATCACACGCACGGCACAGCGGACACACCAGGAACCGCGGTGTTGGCCGTCGAATGGCGCTAGCTGCGCAGCATTTGTGCACCGCCGCCGTCAGTGTCAGCCAGTTTGCCGTGGCATACGGAGCTCCATCGCAGTCTTTAACACTGGTAGCATGCCGCGACAGCGTGGACGTGAACCGTATGTGCAGTTGACGGACTTTGAACGAAGGCGTACAGTGGGCATGCGGGAGGCCGGGTGGACGTACCGCCGAATTGCTCAACACGTGGGGCGTGAGGTCTCTACAGTACATCGATGTTGTCGCCAGTGGTCGGCGGAAGGTGCACGTGCCCGTCGACCTGGGACCGGACCGCAGCGACGCACGGATGCACGCCAAGACCGTAGGATCCTATGCAGTGCCGTAGGGGACCGCACCGCCACTTCCCAGCAAATTAGGGACACTGTTGCTCCTGGGGTATCGGCGAGGACCATTCGCAACCGTCTCCATGAAGCTGGGCTACGGTCCCGCACACCGTTAGGCCGTCTTCCGCTCACGCCCCAACATCGTGCAGCCCGCCTCCAGTGGTGTCGCGACAGGCGTGAATGGAGGGACGAATGGAGACGTGTCGTCTTCAGCGATGAGAGTCGCTTCTGCCTTGGTGCCAATGATGGTCGTATGCGTGTTTGGCGCCGTGCAGGTGAGCGCCACAATCAGGACTGCATACGACCGAGGCACACAGGGCCAACACCCGGCATCATGGTGTGGGGAGCGATCTCCTACACTGGCCGTACACCACTGGTGATCGTCGAGGGGACACTGAATAGTGCACGGTACATCCAAACCGTCATCGAACCCATCGTTCTACCATTCCTAGACCGGCAAGGGAACTTGCTGTTCCAACAGGACAATGCACGTCCGCATGTATCCCGTGCCACCCAACGTGCTCTAGAAGGTGTAGGTCAACTACCCTGGCCAGCAAGATCTCCGGATCTGTCCCCCATTGAGCATGTTTGGGACTGGATGAAGCGTCGTCTCACGCGGTCTGCACGTCCAGCACGTCCAGCACGAACGCTGGTCCAACTGAGGCGCCAGGTGGAAATGGCATGGCAAGCCGTTCCACAGGACTACATCCAGCATCTCTACGATCGTCTCCATGGGAGAATAGCAGCCGGCATTGCTGCGAAAGGTGGATATACACTGTACTAGTGCCGACATTGTGCATGCTCTGTTGCCTGTGTCTATGTGCCTGTGGTTCTGTCAGTGTGATCATGTGATGTATCTGACCCCAGGAATGTGTCAACAAAGTTTCCCCTTCCTGGGACAATGAATTCACGGTGTTCTTATTTCAGTTTCCAGGAGTGTATATATACAACTACAGAAATCAGTAATTATTGATACATGTTCAATTACCCGAAAGTTCCTAAATGCAATATAACACACACCGTTCAGTCAAAAGGAAATCACGTTTGATCAAGGTCCGCGTCACTTTCCATTTTTGACCAGACATAACGTCTGAGAAAGTAAAGAAATAATAATAATAATAATAATAATAATAATAATAATAAATTACATTCTGAATATAAAAGGGTGATCAAAACTTTCCGTTTGAACTCCGGACAGTCCAGAATCGGTATGCCATTTACGCAAAATCCCACCGACGCACCACGTTGAAGAATCGTCCACGTTCCAAGGCTTTTTTTTTTTTATAACGAAGCGTGACAATCGCATGGGGAAGATCAGGACTATAGTGCGGGTGCTCAAGGGTCTCCCAGTGGAGATGGCTAACTTCTGCGTTACATTTGCGATATGGGGACGTGCGTTTTCATCAAGCAGCAGCACCCCTTGCCACATAACGATGGTTTTTGACACACACACACACACACACACACACACACACACTCACTCTCTCTCTCTCTCTCTCTCTCTCTCTCTCTCTCTCTCTCTCTCTCTCTCTCTCTCTCTCTCTCTCTCTTCATTTTTCTGTGGATGTCTACCAATGTTTTCCTTCGACGGCTAGGAAAAGAATAATAGCAAGTTAGCCCTGTTCGGGTGCATTTGGTAATAACGTCGCCATCGTTCACCTTTCTGCATTCATCCCACGCACGTCGGAAAGATACGAATACCACACGAATCCCTTGCGTGCATGTCGGTGCTTCTATATCCACATCGGAGTCGTGCTACGTTGAATATACGCTACAGTAACGCTTTCGGAACACGTGGGGCAATACTGACCCTATGACTTATCTTAGAAGCTAGATTAAGGAAAGGCAAACCTACGTTTCTAGCATTTTTAGACTTAGAGAAAGCTTTTGACAATGTTGACTGGAATACTCTCTTTCAAATTCTAAAGGTGGCAGGGGTAAAATACAGGGAGCGAAAGGCTATTTACAATTTGTACAGAAACCAGATGGCAGTTATAAGAGTCGAGGGATATGAAAGGGAAGCAGTGGTTGGGAAGGGAGTAAGACAGGGTTGTAGCCTCTCCCCGATGTTATTCAATCTGTATATTGAGCAAGCAGTAAAGGAAACAAAAGAAAAATTCGGAGTAGGTATTAAAATCCATGGAGAAGAAATAAAAACTTTGAGGTTCACCGATGACATTGTAATTCTGTCAGAGACAGCAAAGGACTTGGAAGAGCAGTTGAACGGAATGGACAGTGTCTTGAAAGGAGGATATAAGATGAACATCAACAAAAGCAAAACGAGGATAATGGAATGTAGTCGAACTAAATCAAGTGATGCTGAGGGAATTAGATGAGGAAATGAGACACTTAAAGTAGTAAAGGAGTTTTGCTATTTGGGGAGCAAAAAACTGACGATGGTCGAAGTAGAGAGGATATAAAATGTAGACTGGCAATGGCAAGGAAATCGTTTATGAAGAACAGAAATTTGTTAACATCGAGTATAGATTTAAGTGTCAGGAAGTCGTTTCTGAAAGTATTTGTATGGAGTGTAGCCATGTATGGAAGTGAAACGTGAACGATAAATATTTTGGACAAGAAGAGAATAGAAGCTTTCGAAATGTGGTGCTACAGAAGAATGCTGAAGGTTAGATGGGTAGATCACATAACTAATGAGGAGGTATTGAATGGAATTGGGGGGGAAGAGAAGTTTGTGGCACAACTTAAATAGAAGAAGGGATCGGTTGGTAGGACATGTCCTGAGGCATCAAGGGATCACCAATTTAGTACTGGAGGGCAGCGTGGAGGGTAAAAATCGTAGAGGGAGACCAAGAGATGAATACACTAAGCCGATTCAGAAGGACGTAGGCTGCAGTAGGTACTGGGAGATGAAGAAGCTTGCACAGGAGAGAGTAGCATGGAGAGCTGCATCAAACCAGTCTCAGGACTGAAGACCACAACACCAACAACGCTTTCAGACGGAAACTTCTTGATCGCCCTCTTATATTTAAACTTCTTATTTTCTTCGGATGAGTAAGAGAGAAAAGAAGTGATAGTGTCTTGTGTACATAAATTTTGTATTAACAAAAACTCTTATATTACACTGCCTCTGGGTGACGGAAACATTGGAAAGCAATTGGTCTCTGACTAGTGCACTTTACTGAACAGTTCCATCGTTTGCTGGACACAAAGCCCTATTTTCATTCTGTGTTTCCATGAAGAAAGTATGCATGAGAAGCCACTGGAAGAAGTCAGGTAAGCACGAGAGATTGGTTCATCGAGATGGATGATACGTGTCAGAAGGAAAGTACGGCTTACATGGATGCAAAATACAAACAATTATCAAGCAGCCAAGCTGCATTAAATAAACCTGAAATAGATTAAGTTACTTCGAATAAGAACCGAATACGGTACAATGATGCATGGTGTATTACCATTTAGAAGAGCGTGCTTGTGACAAAAGATAACAGATGCTTTCATTTTCGCGTTTCAAAGATGCACGTCAGAATTAAATTGTTGCTACCTGTGTGGCTACATCTGTCATTGAATCAGCTCACTTAGTCACTACGCGGATAGTGAACGACTTTGACCTTCTGAAGCAACGAATATCTCGTTGAAAAGGAATTACGAAGCCATTGACAGCTTCTAATAGCTATTAATATTCTATGACAGGTACAATTTCATCTGAGGATCCAAACCATATCATTAACGTACGTCACACATGGTGGCGCCGTAACGCTGTTTTATCGTGTTTAGGTGTCAAACGGAGTCCACTGATTCATTGTGTATTCGCGACACGCAACGCTGACCCCTAGCCTGTACCAACTGACACCTTGGACAGACTACCACGCTAATTTTTTCAGTAACATTGTGTTCTTCGTGCTTTTTTGAGACAGATTTGCTCCTAGTGCACTTCCGTCGATCATTGAGCTGTTAATGGAAGGAAGTGGCATCATAACGGCGGTACAGCTTCTGCAAACTTCTACTTACGGGAAAACCGCTTGGCCAGTAGATTATTTTTTTGTTCAGTCGGTTTTTTCAGTCGAATGAAACAACATAATGAATCTAGATAGTCCCTGCGGTCATGTCAGCTACGTGAATCTTTTTAACACTCTCTCCGAGTTTGTGTGCTTTCACTTAATGTCAGGCAACCGACTGACCCCAAGTGTGACAGTGACGTATTTTGTATGAATGCTTTCAGTCAGTCTCTGGATTTAAATCATTCCATTTAACTGTCCATCATTTTCCTCGTCCGGGGGCGGAGGTAACTAGTTCCAGTCGAAAGAAATGATTGAGTAATTAAAAATGGTACAAATGGCTCTGAACACTATGGGACTTAACTTCTGCGGTCATCAGCCCCGTGGAACTTAGTACTATTTAAACCTAACTAACCTAAGGACATCACACACATCCATGCCCGAGGCAGGATTCGAACCTGCGACCATAGCGGTCGCGCGGTTCCTGACTGTAGCGCCGAGAACCTTTCGGCCACTAAGTAATTCAACCGATACGTAAAACTACTACTGATTGAAATGATTGTTCTCAGTCGGTTGCTCATAAAGACTGGCTTCGCTCAAAACAATAAATGAACGTCAGCAGATACGTAAAACTACAGCTGAATGTGTCTATTGTTTTCCATAAATCGACTGAATCCATTTTTTCACTCGGTTGTTCCTGTCACTACAGCCGGCCGAGGTGGCAGAGCGGTTCTAGGCGCTATAGTCTGGAACCGCGCAACCGCTGCGGTCACAGGTTCGAATCCTGCCTCGGGCATGGATGTGTGCGATGTCCTTAGTTTAGTGAGGTTTAAGTAGTTCTAAGTTCTAGGGGACTGATGACCTCAGATGTTAAGTCCCATAGTGCTCAGAGCCATTTGAACCATTTTTTTGTCACTACAAACTTCGACACTTTTATGTGGGGGAAGCTGTATTTAAGAATAAATCCTAGAAGTCCTTGCTCAAAGTGCCATTCTGTGTTCACCGTCTGACGAATTTCGGTGAAGATATTTCACAGCATACAGACGAGTCCAACACAAACAACTGATAACGCTGTCCCTATTTACATACATTCGACACTAGCGGAACTTCGGTATTTGTAGATCGCTAGGAGAGATACATGTTGGGCATTTCTAGAAGAGGCAGTAAAACAAATGGATGAATGAAAAAAACCTAATTACGGCTAATGGAGGTATAATAGAGGTGGAGAAAGCAACTAGCCAGAAGATCAGATGGGTCAAGCAAGTTTTTTGCTCGACTGTAAAAAATAGAAAAAGATATAAAAGACAAACTACTGGGAAGTCGGTATGTACAGAAGCTATTGCATATGGCATTTGATTGCTCACCATGTCTTGAGATTTTATTATTCTTACATCCCGTACTGCTTGGATAAGTTTTCAGTTAGGGTTTCGCCTTCGTTTGACATAGGAGTAACACGAAGCACACTTATACTAAAAATAATTTAACAGGACAGAATACATATTTTCTGCATCTGTATACATAAAATAGCCATATAAACTGACACATCAAAACTCTTTAAGTACTGTGCAGCTGGTATGGCAACATTGCAAGAGAAGATTACCATGACTGACAGGGGCCTACAAGGTAGTCCTTTTTCAATTTCTACTAGATGGCGCTTTTGTCGCTGAAACTGAGGGCAACTCTATTTACTTATTTTAATAGGAACCCTGCTTTATTTTCTGCAAGTTTGTCTTCTATGGAGAAACAATATAATATTGTGTTTAAACATTTTTATGTTTGTTTACTAAAAACACGCGTTTAGAAGACCTGGAATAATTGTTCAAATCTGGGTTATTTCAGTCCACATTTAACTTCTGTGCATAGATTGATCCTTATTATTATGATTCCTGACACCAAATAAATATTTCTTCGACTATAAGCGTTAGAAAGTCATTCAGTTATATTTTATGAGATGTTGGCGTTTCTTGCTTCAATTTTTATTTTATGAAACCCCAGAGAAAAACTGGCGAGGTAAATTATTTTGCAAGACCTGTTCCAATTCAGACACTATTGCAACAGCGCTCGGCAGGCCTGAACGGTCACTCATCCAAGTGCTACCCTAGCCCGACAGTTCTTAACTTTGCTGATATGACTAGAACCGGTGTTCTCACTGCGGCAAGGCCGTAGTTCGAGAATACGCTGCCTGCAAAAAACGTGAATCGCCTAGAAGGGGAAGAGGAAATGAAATGACACTTCACGGGTTGAGAGGCTATGTGATGTAATTTGAGTGACTACAAAATCGAGAAAGAATCGCAAAGAGCTTGGCAGTATGAAGTTGCAGACCCTCTGGCCTGGATGCATGCACAGATTCGGTTTGTAAGGTTGTGATAAAGCTGTTGTACCATCTTCTGTAACAAGGTGGCCCTCAATTGTTGTAACTTGTTCTTTATATACTGAATACTGGCACTGTTACGAAGTTTACGTCCTGGCTGGTACCGCATATGTACTATTCGGGACAGATTTTGTGTCCTTGCTGGCGAAGGAAATATTTCAGTATCATGCAG
This sequence comes from Schistocerca nitens, assembly GCF_023898315.1. NCBI lineage: Eukaryota > Metazoa > Arthropoda > Insecta > Orthoptera > Acrididae > Schistocerca > Schistocerca nitens. The sequence goes on along the minus strand of NC_064616.1, from coordinate 581,069,774 downwards.
ACAGATGCCATGTGTGGACGAGCACCATCCTGTTGAAAAAGGCAACACGATAATGCCGCAAGAGTGAGAACCCATGAGGACGCAGGATGTCCGTAACTTACAGTCGTACCTTCGGAGTTGCCTCAGTCACCACCATTTGTGAGCCGAAATCGTACCCGATGGCCCCCAGACCATAACGCCAAGAGCAACATAGCTCTGCCTCTCCAAAACCACCATACTTGTCGACAACGGTCTTCTGGAGGAAGTGCAGAACTAAGAGTCATCGTTGGATACAGTGCGACGCAATTCCTCAGCAGTCAATTCTTTCCTGACACAGTATCACTCCAAACACAGCCGTTCGTGTTGTGGTGTAACACAGCCTACGTATGGAACGGTAATTCCCTAGTCCAGCTGATAATAGTCTACGACCAGTGACACAGAAAGTTGTAGGGAGTCCATTACTTGTTCCCCTTTGGCAGGCGCCGATGTGGAAGTTGTTACGTTGTGCTTGGTATACAGTAGGCCGATCTTCATCATTTTCCCATTCGAATTCGTCACAAATCTGGAAATCGCACGGTTTGACCAGCCGGGCTAATGGAGACACACAATTAGACCCCTTTAAAACTACGTCAGGTGCTAATAATGCTGTCTCAAACAACACTCCTGGTGTTGGAAAAAAGAACACATTGACACCGGTGTGTCAGACCCACCATACTTGCTCCGGACACTGCGAGAGGGCTGCACAAGCAATGATCACACGCACGGCACAGCGGACACACCAGGAACCGCGGTGTTGGCCGTCGAATGGCGCTAGCTGCGCAGCATTTGTGCACCGCCGCCGTCAGTGTCAGCCAGTTTGCCGTGGCATACGGAGCTCCATCGCAGTCTTTAACACTGGTAGCATGCCGCGACAGCGTGGACGTGAACCGTATGTGCAGTTGACGGACTTTGAGCGAGGGCGTATAGTGGGCATGCGGGAGGCCGGGTGGACGTACCGCCGAATTGCTCAACACGTGGGGCGTGAGGTCTCCACAGTACATCGATGTTGTCGCCAGTGGTCGGCGGAAGGTGCACGTCCCCGTCGACCTGGGACCGGACCGCAGCGACGCACGGATGCACGCCAAGACCGTAGGATCCTACGCAGTGCCGTAGGGGACTGCACCGCCACTTCCCAGCAAATTAGGGACACTGTTGCTCCTGGGGTATCGGCGAGGACCATTCGCAACCGTCTCCATGAAGCTGGGCTACGGTCCCGTACACCGTTAGGCCGTCTTCCGCTCACGCCCCAACATCGTGCAGCCCGCCTCCAGTGGTGTCGCGACAGGCGTGAATGGAGGGACAAATGGAGACGTGTCGTCTTCAGCGATGAGAGTCGCTTCTGCCTTGGTGCCAATGATGGTCGTATGCGTGTTTGGCGCCATGCAGGTGAGAGCCACAATCAGGAGTGCATACGACCGAGGCACACAGGGCCAACACCCGGCATCATGGTGTGGGGAGCGAACTCCTACACTGGCCGTACACCACTGGTGATCGTCGAGGGGACACTGAATAGTGCACGGTACATCCAAACCGTCATCGAACCCATCGTTCTACCATTCCTAGACCGGCAAGGGAACTTGCTGTTCCAACAGGACAATGCACGTCCGCATGTATCCCGTGCCACCCAACGTGCTCTAGAAGGTGTAAGTCAACTACCCTGGCCAGCAAGATCTCCGGATCTGTCCCCAATTGAGCATGTTTGGGACTGGATGAAGCGTCGTCTCACGCGGTCTGCACGTCCAGCACGAACGCTGGTCCAACTGAGGCGCCAGGTGGAAATGGCATGGCAAGCCGTTCCACAGGACTACATCCAGCATCTCTACGATCGTCTCCATGGGAGAATAGCAGCCTGCATTGCTGCGAAAGGTGGATATACACTGTACTAGTGCCGACATTGTGCATGCTCTGTTGCCTGTGTCTATGTGCCTGTGGTTCTGTCAGTGTGATCATGTGATGTATCTGACCCCAGGAATGTGTCAATAAAGTTTCCCCTTCCTGGGACAATGAATTCACGGTGTTCTTATTTCAATTTCCAGGAGTGTATTACGCGGCGTCTCCATATTCTTCACAGTGAGCACTCAAAATCTGACGCTGTTGACGCCCTTATGTATTCTACCAGGCATAGTAAGAACACTAAACTATAAACACTAATACTCTGTTGGCCGTTCTACCTGTCGTGGAGAATTAAAACTGTAATCATTAAATGTCCGCCGAGAGTGTGTACACGTACAAAGTTACATTTACTTCCGACCATGTCTTCTGCGCCGGCCGGAGTGGCCGAGTGGTTCCAGGCGCTACAGTCTGGAACAGCGCGACCGCTACGGTCGCAGGTTCGAGTCCTGCCTCGGGCATGGACGTGTGTGATGTTCTTAGGTTAGTTAGGTTTAAGTAGTTGTAAGTTCTAGGGGACTGATGACCTCAGAAGTTAAGTCCCATAGTGCTCAGAGCCATTTGAAACTTTTCTTCCTCCGTGCTTCACCCATTTTGTCAGGCACTGCATGTTGCGCTGTCGCCTTATCTGTAGAGATACACAGCACCTTCCCAGGATCTTCATACAAATTTGTCATTCATTCTTTCCCTAACACTAATACCACGCATTCATCCCATTTCATACCACTTTTTTGTATTACCCCTGAATATTCAACCGATGTGATGGGCTCCAGAAGTTCGGTCTTGTAATAGCATGTGATGGGGTTAACTGGGCGACGAGGCGTACTGGTTAAGAAGCCGCAATCACATTAGAGAGGAAGGCGGTCCAAATCCCCGTCAAGCCATCTAGATTTATGTTTTCCTTGGTTTCCCTAAAGCGCTTAAGGCAATTTCCGGGGTGTTTGCTTTGAAAATGACACGGCCGATATCGTTCCCCTTCCTTCCGCAGTCGAAGCTCGTGCTCCGTCTCTAAGGAATTCGTCGACGTTGGGACGCGAAACCCTAATCTTCCTCCTTTTTTGTTATGAACATCCTCTTGCAATACTCCACGTTTGAAGACATCTACCAAATCTTAAACGAATTGGAAATGGTATTAAAGTTGCTCTTTATTTTCAATGAACGTATTATGTCGATGCTTCCCTGTATAAAACATCAACAGCGAAGAATCTGACAATGCTGACGACGCTATGTGATGAAACATTTATGTATACAGAAAATAAATTAACACTGCCATTACGCATCCTTTCGGCACACTTTGTGTTACTTTCTTTTCTGTTGATCATTAGTCTTCCAGCGCAACACTCTGGGTTCCATTAGTCAAGAAATAGTTGAAGCCAATTACAAATCTATGAAGATATTCCGCAGGATCGTATCTTTGATTATAGTAGACATTTGGAACAATGCTGAGCGTCTTATAGAAATGAAGGAAAACAGAATTAAAATATTCACCTTTGTCTTTTATTTGGAAGTTTTTGTATGTGAGTAAAGTGAATTGTTACTCACACGAAAGGTTTATCCTCAACCCTTAATAATCCTTGAGAAGCCCCTTTCTTTTAGGAAGGCCATAATGTTAAAATATGTTCGGACAGACGTCGTGGATACGGATATTTTTCAAGTCACATTGGACTACGCACGACCCACTCGGATAGCCGAGCATGTTAAAGCGCAGCTTCCGGGATTCAGGGAGGCGAACCTGTCCCGTATAGAAACCGCCACGCGGATTAACAAAGAGGGCTGGTGAACTGTCCAACGAGGATGTGGTTTTTAGGCGGTTTCCCACATTCAGCTGCGTGAATATCGGACGGTTTCCCCACGCCCCGCCTCGCATACACGCTACGCAAACATTTAGAAACGTTAGCATATTTCACCATGAGATTTACTCTAGACGTAGACAGATGTGGTACACAATGTCTGCTTAGGGGGGAGTGGTGGCGTAAGAAAGGTCATCCGGCCACTAGCTGCCATGTACATCTATATCTACATCTACATGGATACTCTGCAAATAACATTTAAGTGTCTGGCAGAGGGTTCATCGAACAACATTCACAATTCTCTATTATTCCAATCTCGTATTGCGGACGGAAAGAACGAACACCTATATCTTTTCGTACGAGCTCTGATTTCCCTTATTTTATCGTTATGATCGTCTCTATCTAAATGTTATCGCATTCGGAGGAGAAAGCTGGTGATTGGAATTTCGTGAGAAGATTCCTCCGCAACGAAAAACGCCTTTGTTTTAATTATGTCCATGCCAAGCCCTTCTTTGAACTTTTTCGATGAACTCCGTCAATCCTATCTGGTAAGGATCCCTCTACGCGCAGCAGTATTGTAAAAGACGACGGACAAGCGTAGTGTAGACAGTCTCCTTAGTAGATTTGTTACATTTTCTAAGTGACCTGCCAATAAAACGCAGTCTTTGGTTAGCCTTCCCCACAACATTTTCTATGAGTGACTTCCAATTTAAGTTGTTCGTAATTGTAATTCCTAGGTGTTTAATTGAATTTACGACCTTTAGATTTAACTGATTTATCGTGTAACCGAAGTTTAACACATCCCTTTTAGCGCTCATGTGGTTGACCTCACACTTTCCGTTATTTAGGGTCAACTACCAATTTTCGCATCATACAGATATCTTTTCTAAATCGTTTCTCAATTTGTTTTGATCTTCTGATGACTTTTAGTCGATAAATGACAGCGTCATCTGCAAACAACCAAAGGCAACTGATCAGATTGTCTCCCAAATCGTTTATATACATCAGCAACAGCAGAGGGCCTATAACGCTACCTTGGGGAACGCTAGAAGTGACTTCTGATTTACTCGACAACTTTCCGTCAATTACTACGAACTGTGACCCCTCTGACAGGAAATCACGAACCCAGTCACATAACTGAGACGGTATTCCATAAACATACTATTTCACTACAAGCCGCTTGTGTGGTACAGTGTCAAAAGCCTTCCGGAAACCCATAAATACGGAATCAATTTGAGATCCCTTGTCAGTAGCACCCAACACTTCATGCGAGTAAAGAGCTAGTTGTGTTTCACAAGCACGATGTTTCCTAAAGCAGTATTGTCTGAGTGTCAGTAGACTTTTTTTATTTTTTTTATTTAGAAATAATTCATAACGTTCGAACACAATATAAGTTCCAAAATCCTGCAGCATATCGACGTTAATGATATGCGCCTGTAATTTAGTGGATTACATCTACTACCATTGACATTGCCAAAACCCGTATAACACTGCTGACCCGGTAGAGAAACGGGAACCGGCGAGGAAGTCGAAGAAGATTCGACTACTCACCGCACGAGAGATTATTGTTAAAAATTTGCTGTGAAGGTAGCACATTAAGTGTAAAATCTGATAGATTCCGTCAGAATCTGGTGCCTTCTTTGCTTTGAGAAGTTCCAGTTGTTTTTCGATAATGGAAGAACTAATTTAGGACAATATAGCACACTACCAAATTTAACCTAATGGCATTCGAATACCAGATCACATCTGTAGAAGGCACTAGGTAGACTCAATTTTTGATCTACTGTCGCACATTAATTTATATCTCGTAGCTTTTGAATTAAACTAAAACCATGGATCTGTCTGCTGGCCGTTTAGGTACGCGTATCGCCAATGCATAGGTTTTAAAACCCAGGAATATTTAATATATTACAATTACTGGTAACGTTAGGGTGTAATTATGAACCCTAATTGTGTATGCTCTTTCATTTTCGTTACAAAAATAACTTATTTTCTCAGAGATTTAATCATTTTGCTGCAGCAAAATGTTCAGAACTCCGAGCAGGTAGGATTGGGAGGAAAGAGTGCTTCCTTTCTATGCAATCAAAAAATTTTGATCGACTGCTCTTGAACACGTACTCTGATGAATAATTCAATCCTGAACAGCTAATATGTTGGGGTGTGTGTGTGTGTGTGTGTGTGTGTGTGTGTGTGTGTGTGTGTGTGTGTGTGTGTGTGTGTGAGAGAGAGAGAGAGAGAGAGAGAGAGAGAGAGAGAGAGAGAGAGAGAAAATCTCCATTCCCAATCTCAGCAGTTCGGCACACATGGCCGTGATATCAGACAATTCGCATTTCGTGCGAGAGACAATCGCGTACATTATTGACAGGTAAGGAGGTGGATGTCAGTACGTTCTCTCCTTTGTGTAGAAGATGCATTAGGCACTCCATCTGCGAAGCCGTGTAGTCGCTGGTACGTTCCACAGGTCACCAAGTCAAGGGTCCGCCTAAAGTACCTCTATTAGAGCGAAATCGCCGCTGCCGGGGTTAACTGCTGTGGTCAACGTCGTGTGGGCGACTCAGTTGGCCGTCAGCTACCTGTCGTTGCAATACATGAAACAAGAATCACATTGCGACGGATCATTTGCGAATTCGAGAAATAACAACAACAAAGGTCATTCTTTCCAGAACTATCACATTATAATGAAGTCCATAATGCACCGTCCCATGTCAAAATTTCTGCTAATCGCCCATCACGAGACGTTGAATACCACGAACTTGTATGACTTTCATTGGAAGCTTAAGAAATCAGGAGGCCAAACTTCGCTTTTTATGTAATGCTAGGTGTTACAGGGAGTGGGTATGCGCGAGACAATTGAAAATGGCTCTGAGCACTATGGGACTCAACATCTGAGGTCATCAGTCTCCTAGAACTTAGAACTACTTAAACCTAACTAGCCTAAAGACACCATTCCCGAGGCAGGATTCGAACCTGCGACCGTAGCGGTCGTGGGGTTCCAGAGTGAAGCGCCTAGAACCGCTCGGCCACAGCGGCCGGCGAAGTTTCTATAGTTTGTGTCCCGTGCAAGAGGAAACTGAGTAAAGAAAGACCTGTTTATATATGCCATCAGCTGGTATAGAAACACAGAAATGTGCTACTAGTATCAGCCTATATGGACCATCTTTTAGCACTGGACTAAGTCATTTTGTCATCTTGCTTTCTGATGTATTAAGCATAGTTGACTCCTACGTATATCTCGCGAAGAGACCATGAGGATAAAATCAGAGAGATTAGAGCCCACACAGAGGCATACTGACAATCTTTCTTTCCACGAACAATACGAGACTGGAATAGAAGGGAGAACCGATAGAGGTACTCAAAGTACCCTCCGCCACACACCGTCAGGTGGCTTGCGGAGTATGGATGTAGATGTAGAATACTGACGCCAATAGGCAAACATCGCTATTTATGTTGCATGTCACTAACAAGCTTTTGATAACTGGATACATCTGTACTCCCGCTGAAAATGCGGCTTGTACTCTTTTTGCAAGACTTATTACACTTACATCCCAACTGCTAAGAAAATTTTGTGATTGCGTGGTGAAAATCATATCGTATTTCACCTAATAAAGTTCTCTCGGTCTTCCAGCCGCGGGCAGTGGTTTAAAATCCACGAACTTTCGACCGAGTTCTCTTCTGCCATTGCCAAGTGGTGACTTTCGCGTTGTTGCCGCTGCCATCCTCAATATATTGGCGCTACCGCCTGTGGCATCCCTGGTATCCATTCCAGAGCCATATCGTATGCTTGATATCGTGCACATAGTGACCAACTTGCGGAGTAAGGAGGCCAAATGGTCAGGACGAAATATTCTCCTGGCTGGAGAATTGTGACTGGTGTGGTCCACGACGACAAAACGTGGAATCCTCTTCTCTTCTCTTCGCGGCGGCGTCGTAGGAAGGCTCGAGCGCTCAATAAATTAGCCTTCTTAACGTCTTGCCGTACCATTTAGTTCGACGAAATCTATACCAAGTGAATGCCCAGAGTGATGCGCGAGACAACTGCAATATAAGGCGAATTGGGGATTCCTGTTAAGTAGCTACACATTTCTTTCACGTAATATTGCTCTTGTAGACGTTACTACTAATTTAATTCTTGTCCCTTTAACAATTCTTCCAAATATGAATATAAATTCTTACACATAAAGAATACTTTAATAGAAACGATGTCATTCGTGGGTGTCTACAGGTATGACTTCTGAAGAAGAAATTTAATAACGTGACACCTAAATGTAGATATTGTCAACAAAAAATCTAATTACAATACGAAATGCTCCCCTTCGTCGAATTTCTAACACAAAACTATCAACAGCTCTAAAATTTAGAAGCGAGCGTAACATGATTGTTTCAAAAGTATTGTGGTGGACGTAACGCTACTACACACTCCGTGCAGCCCTACGTTGTTCCGTTTCGTACTTGTTTTATGCAAACTTTGGACATTCTTGTTGATCATTTTAGCCGTCGGATCGAAGTGTCTTGGAAAATGGGCTCGATATTGCGTTTGGAGTCGAAGAGGTATTTCACCTAGTGATGATTTCCACGCTTTTCGTTGTCCGGCAGTTATACAATTTTTTAACATCACCTCTGCTATACTTATTCCATAAACAACATACGTTTTTCCTCTATTGTTTTTTTGGATACTGTACATATTGACTAGAGCCATAACCGACACATAAAAAAGGATTGGACCGACTTTCGTTCCCAAGAGTGTGACTGGTGATGTTTACGTTCGGTCCCCATTTGTTTACATGATTTTGATTCCTCAAAGTACAGTAACCCCAGCTTCCCCGGGCGTCTGTTGCTGCATCACGTCTCCTTCCCACAGAGATACGTTGCATACGAATGCATGGTTTTGCAGCAATATATATGTCCATGAAACTTGAACTTGTCTATGTGCTATTGTGTTGCAGCTTTACTGTGCACGTTCAGTTACCACTAACTCAATTATAAACGTTCTTTTTATTTAACGCATTACAGCTGTGGAGCACTACCTTAGAAAAATGTTTTAGAATATGAGTAATCACAAGACGGAATGTAGTGCTGCGAGCTATTACGGTGGACTTCGTAGTTCAGCTGCTCATTAGTCTGCTAACTAGTGACACGCAAGAAACGTCTCAGGATCATGTACAGGTGTGGAAGTGAACATTGCACTGAAACAGTGTAGAGACCATGAAAATGAGGGAAACTACAATTTCTCGTCATTATTAACTCGTCGGTGAAGTTAGTCAGTATGAATACAGTAATGACGACGTTGACGATGATATGTGAGGTTGGTAGGTCTGTTACTTCGTCTCTGCCTTGTTTATTTTTCGAAAATGCATGTCACAGAGCTGTATTTTAATCATTTAATGTTATTTCCGGTTTCGCTAGTAGGCCGTCCTTTTTGTATGAAAGAATGAACAGTACTATTATGTCACACAAATTGAGATATGAAAACACATTTACTGGTATATAGTCATTACAATTGTGCACATCTATTAAAGCGAAAATCCACAAATACGAAGCTGAGCCACTTTCAGTAGCGACAGAGTTACTGCAGCTTTGTGTCACTCATTTTTCAGAATGTATTACTGCTGTTGATAGACGTCTGAAGAAAACGTGTGATATTATTTATTTATTGGAATCCAACAAAGAACTTTCTATGTCCATTAAACACCCCTTCATCTGTTTACATCTGTCGCCATTACTTTTTATCATACACATAATTACGTCTCGCACTCGTTTGCTCATTAGTCCATTTGTATGTTTTCCTGACTCGCCTACTAATTACCATCACTTACCTCTCCATTGCTCGCTGAGGAACGCTAAGTGTCTTAATGTTTTTGTGTGAAACTCTCGCCTTCTCTTTAACAGTTACACTTTTAATGAGAAGCAAATATTCTCACCAATTTCACCTTGGAATTAACTGCCGGACGTAGCGTATTCGCGTGAGCTGCACCAACTTTAGCATTAGTTCATTTCGAAGTGGAAGGAAAAACGAAGATTAAACCCTAAAGTCCCGTCGACAGCGAGGTCATCAGAGACCAGGTACTCGCTGGGAATGACAAAGAATAGAGCCGGTAATCGGCACAGTCCTTCTCAAAGCTGCTATCCCGGCATTTGGCTTAAGCAATTTAGAGTAACAACGGAACTCCTAAATCTGAATGATCAGGAAGGGATTTGAACAGCCGTCGTAATGAACTTCTGTGTGGTGTCTGGCCAGCATGTCGCCTTGCTCGGTGATTACGTTGTGTTCTTTACGATAACATGAAATAAAAATTGTAACACCGGCTGCAATCGCACATTCAGATGAATTCAGTGGCGACAAGTGAAAATTTCTGCCGGATCGGGACTCGAAATCTGATATCCCCGCCGCGCGTGGTAGCCGCGCGGTCTTGGCGTCTTGCCACGGTTCGCGCGGCTCCTCCCATCGGAGGGTCGAGTCCTCCCTCGGGCATGGGTGTGTGTGTTGTCCTTAGCGTAAGTTAGTTTAAGTTAGATTAAGTGGTGTGTAAGCCTAGGGACCGATGACCTCAGCAGTTTAGTCCCATAGGACCACCAGCACCACCGGAAATCCCACTTCACGCGAGCGGTCGCCGTAATCGCTTCGGCTATCCGAGCACTCTTCCCCTCCAACCCAAATCCCCGACTTTTCCCATACTACTTACGTAGCGCCCCCTGTTCACCATACTCATTGCCTGCCGCATCACCCCGATTCCCCCAAGAGTTCGGGAGACTGTGCATCAGCACGGAAATGATCTTCATGGCCGTCAAGGCATGTCTGAAAGAACAGACACCACATAAAAATAAGAAAAAATATGTGACTTTTCATAGTTTCTAGATGCATGCTGTTTTCTCTTGTATATGCCACCGTTAGTTTCCACCAATTAAAATTCTTACTAATATTATTAGTAAATATGTTGCTTGTTAGATAGTGGCGGTGGTATCGGGGGGGGGGGGGGGGGGGGCAGGACTGATACCGACGATAACACAGAAAGCAGATGGAGTACAAGCTTATTTCTTTTATATATTCTATGAAATAAAATTTTAATCAAATACGTCGTTTGCTTTAAGTGATCGCTCCGTTTTCTTGTTACATAGTGTTTCGTTGACAATGTCACATAAATTAAGGAGAAAAAAAGTTGTTCAACTATACAGGATGTAACGGGTACAAGTGCAGATATTTCTATTGCTGACTGAGGACGATGTAATGAACAGCAGTACATCAACATTTACGTCGTATGCAGACTAACAATTTTAGCACCCTAATGGGTGTATATAACAATATCTGTACTTATCTCTGTTACCCTGTATGTAGTGACGCAAAATAAACTATGAAAATTTCACTGTCAGGAAGTGGCTGATGGTTTAATGCATTACAACAGCCAGTTTGCTCTTCAGGAGATTACAGAAATGAAAATTGTTTTATAGAGTCGATAAGTGTAAACAGTTTCCGTATTCTTTAGCGACATCACCAGCAACAGGAGAGAATTGGTGGGCAGCAGGTTCTCAAGACGGTGATTTAGGATCCAAATAGCAGCTGTCACCTTAGCAGAAAATATTTTCAGGGAAATTTTTCATTGTTAGTCTGCTACATTTGTGTTCTAATGTACTGCGACAAAAACGCCTATTCTTGAAATGAACACAAAAGATTAAAAAACGTTCAACCATTTAAAACACACTAAAATAACCAACATATTGAGCAATTTCATCCAATAAACGCCGGAGAACATTGCTCCAATTACAACTGATAGCATTCTGCGACGATTCCTTATCTTGAAGATCCAACAGGGGTGTACATTTAGACACAAAATGAATGAAGTGGTCAAATAGGAAACGTTTGGTGCAATATCCACATCAATTCGATGACACACAAAATGGTTCAAATGGCTCTGAGCACTATGCGACTTAACTGCTGAGGTCATCAGCCGCCTAGAACTTAGAACTACTTAAACCTAACTAACCTAAGGACATCACACACACCCATGTCCGAGGCAGGATTGGAACCTGCGACCGTAGCAGTAGCGTGGTTCCGGACTGAAGCGCCTCGAACCGCTTGGCCACCGCTGCCGGTTCAGAGTCCACAGATTCTGCTGGTGATCACTTCTTAGCATTTCAGCCACCAAGAAACTCGGAATCATAGTCATTGCAAGACGTTGCGAAACCAACCACGAAGATCATTGTACTTGTCTTTCCGCAATGAATTTGGGAGCAGGGAATTATATTCCACCCCCCCACCCCCCACCCTCTGCTGCCACCGCACATTTGTGCCACAACCACCGCGCTGCTTCGCTTGATGCACTAGTCGAAAAATGAAGAGCGCTTATAGTTCACGGCTACGTGTGGTGGTGTATAGTCCTCTTCAAATACCATATCCTTCTTCTGGAGGAAACTAGGTAAGCATATTAGGAAGGTCTATGATACAAAGATACCGACAGTTGTGGGTCCTACATTATTTATTACTGTTGTTGTATTGTTATTACTATTACTACTACTATTCTTATTATTACTTTTATCATTACTAACAGCCGGACGCGGTGGTCTAGCGGTTCTAGGCGCGCAGTCCGGAACCGCGCGACTGCTACGGTCGCAGGTTCGAATCCTGCCTCGGGCATGGATGTGTGTGATGTCCTTAGGTAGTTAGGTTTAAGTAGTTCTAAGTTCTAGGGGACTGATGACCATAGATGTTAAGTCCCATAGTGCTCAGAGCCATTTTTGAACCATCATTACTAACATATCATGTTACGGTCACCCGAACAATGGGATCCTACCTCATCGTTTTGCTGTTGCGATCACTGTCCGAAACACAATTTTGCTTGAATTTTCTCAAAACATGATTCCTTCATGTTAAAAAAAAATGATTACCATGACTGACCAGACCACGCTACCTGTTCCATACTCATTAACGGGAAACATTTTCTGTTCCGTAGACCTCGTCTTTCACCGGGTACAGTCTCTCCGATATTAAAGATTTTGAGTACTACTGACCGGTAGCGTTAATTGCCTTTGGGGGAAACGTGTTCTTCAGAATTTTTGTTAAAAGTCCGGTTTCTACTTGCATCGTGATAGTTTGAAGCGGAATAGCACAAAGAACTGCCAATATTATGATAATTAGTTCCGATTTAATGTTGTTGTGATTTGCCTATAGAAGAACTTAATGATTGTAGATGCTTTGTTCACTGATGCGCATAAGAACGAGGTAGATTGTTGGTGCCATTTTACTGCATCATTTGTTATGAATGCTTCTGTTTTTGAAACCATGTTTGGTAGAAGAGACTACACAGCGTATTACTTACTTGCAGTAGAACCTGGGATAAAATTGCCATTCGAACGAAGTTCTCACTATTTTATTCATTGTCTGTATCAAAAGCAATCAAAAGGAAAGAGAATCCAGACTTCTCACAATATAAAGTGTGGGACGACACTTTGCTCATGATGTGACTCGAGCTGTTTAATGAACCATGTGGATCCAATGCGGGCTCTGTTATAGAAGGTCTAAGTTTGTGCATGCTTAATTATTAGGGTTCAAAGGGCAGGCGGCTTTTACGCAGGGGAGCCAGTGGGGGCGACACGCAGCCTGCAGATGCGAAACTGGGCTGGCCTGTGGAAAAGGAGCAGCTGCAGCCTTGACCTTTGCCACAGGGCGGGCCGGCCTTGCGAACACACCGGAGCACTCACTAGCCACACCTCTTTGTTTCAGAGAACCTGGTGCTGCGCTATTTTGTTACACTTTCGTCCCATCCAGAATTAAATGGGATGACATTTCACTTCAGATTTAGATACCTGTTAACTGGGGTGTCGTTATGCCGAGGAAGCAAGCAAACAAAAGGTTCAAAAATGGTTAAAATGGCTCTGAGCACTATGGGACTTAACATCTGAGTTAATCAGTCCCCTAGAAACTTAGAACTACTTAAACCTAACTAACCTAAGATCACACACATCCATGGCCGAGGCAGGATTCGAACCTGCGACTGTAGCGATGCCGCGGTTCCAGACTGAAGCGCCTAGAACCGCTTTTTTTTAAATTCATTTTGTTCGATATTGTTCGTTGCGTTTGGTCTGGGCGGACGTCACAAGACATCCGTTCAAGTTCATCGTTGATTCTTTGACTCAGTTTTCTTATTACAGAGAGTATGCAGCCCTCTGACCGAACACGCTGAGCTACCGTGCCGGCATAGTGAATACGAAAAATACAAATTCCTCAGAAAGGTATTTATACGTAGCACTAAACATGGTTATACAATACCATTTGGAGACCTGAATTACGTATACACTCTGTGTAACACTGAGAGTAGCACATTCAACTTGACCACTCCCCAAATAACTTTTTGTCCAGAAGCAAAATGAAAAACAATGTATCGGACAAATTTTGTTTAGCTACCAGGGTTGCGTTAACTAGCATGGCTGCATTTCTTGTGGCTTTGTTCCATACCAAGATATGAATAGCAATAAGTCTTTTTTAAAATAGCACTCTATATTTATTATCGAGTAATCAATTTACTTTCCTCAAGACCTGTTTAAAAACGAATCACAGTGTACCACTCACGTAAACATGATGTTATTAAAAACGTAACACAGAAATGACACACTTATACTACACCACACAGTGAAGTTACCCAAGGTAACGTAACTGGCCCACTTGCTGGAGTTGACAGAAAACAAATGGAAACATGGAAAATGCATTCGGGTCATTCAGTCAACCGTTTTCAGTTGAAGGTTGTCAGTTTAATGTACACCAATGAAGAGAAGGTAGAAATGCTACTCGTCTATGGAGAAGAGTAGTCTCTTACAATACGGGTACATAGAGGACAGTACTGTAGTACTTTTAAACGATATGTTGTGTATAGTGAAGGCATTTACCATGATCAGTAAAGATGTTTCTACCTTCTCTTCGTTGTAGTACATTGTGCTCGCGCAAACCTTCAACTGAAGATGGTTGAGTGAATGACCAGTGTGCAGTTTCTGTATGTTTCCATTGGTTTACTGTCAACACCAGCAAGTTGGTGTGCTGTGTTGCCTCGGTTAGCTGCACTTTGTGGAGGTATAGGGGACTGACAAGAGGAGGGTACAACGTTGAAATAAGAGATTTACTTCAAACTTCGTACACCTGTAGTAGGCCATCAAAACAACAACAAAATGTTCAAATGTGTGTGAAATCTTATAGAACTTAATTGCTAAGGTCATCAGTCCCTAAGCTTACACACTACTTAACCTAAATTATCCTAAGGACAAACACACACACCCATGCCCGAGGGAGAACTCGAACCTCCGCTGGGACCAGCCACACAGTCCATGACTGCAGCGCCTAAGACCGCTCGGCTAATCCCGCGCGGCTCGTAATGATGGATCCATGTGTCGTCACCAGTAATGATCCTTGTCTAAGAGGTTTTCCCCTTCGTTACCATAACGATCCAAATGGTTTTTTTTCAGATGTGCAAACGCGTTTGTTTATGCAACTGTGTGTTGATTTGAGACCCATATTGCACAAACTTTATGAAACCCAAGTCTATTGTGGATGATTTCGTAGGCAGGACCGTGACTTAGTTGCAGACGATGTGCCACTTCGTCAATAGGTAATCGCCTGTCGAAGAGAATTATTTCACGTGAACGCTCAGTGGTTTCTTCATTTGTGGCGGTAAACGGTCGTCCGGCTTCTTCATCGTGCGTAACACTTGTGCGGCCATTTCGGAATTTTTCAGTCCATTAGTAGACACTCCGTTGTGGCAAAACACTGTTCCCGTACTGTACCGAAAGTCTTAGATGAATTTCGGCCCCTGATACGCCTTCTGGCCACAAAAAACGAATCACTGAAGGTTGCTCTTCTTTGGTGCAAATAGACATTGGAGCAGCCATGATTAACAGCGAAGCAGCGATAACGAAACTAACCTGGCAGCTTGAAAATCGCAAAGATATAACAACAAATCAACAAAGCATGCGTCATAAACGTAACACGACAGTACTACCAAAATAAATAAAAATATAAATAATTGCGGATAATAATTGACTTACCCTCGTATACTTTTTTCATCATCGGTCATATTTTATTTACATGACATTTGGGAATAACATAATGAAAAAAACAATGCGCATTTTCATGAAGTTGTAGTGAATTTCATATGTTGTTTGACTATTTTCGAGGACGAGGGACAGGCTTGGAAAGCTCAAGTCAAACCTCGATAGATAATGATGCGAATGGCGTTATTCAGTAACGTGGTATGTCACAATGTGCCAGACCACAAGAGTAATGAACAATTACTCGTCGGATATGCTCTCTACATCCCACGCTCCAATATAGTATTTGTCATACAGACATGGAAAACATAAATTGAAACGAAATCTTCTATATCGTATGAATCCAGTTTCCCCGCATTTACAGGGAATGTTCAGAGCGTCTAAGGGAAAAGACACCTTGTTGACATTTTGAGAAATTTGTTTTTCCGATACTATAGATTAAAAGTTAAGTTAGAATGGGAGCCGAAAAGTCTCCTCAAAGAATTTTCGTCATAAGAAGCTCGAAAGCTAACCACTTGACCGCCATGAACTCTAACGTTCAGCCCTTACTCACAGATACGTAAGCCACATCACAGACGCTTAAAACTCCTCCTGCGGTTTTCTCTGAATTGCCAGAGTAGTGCACCGTACTACTTGCACATTATGCTGTTTCAATCGCATACTAAAGGTGTATAAAGTTAGAAGTAAATCTGTGATCTCAACGTCATGACCTCCCTTCTCAACCTGTTTTGTTAAGTTTTTAATAACGTCATGTTAACGTGAATGCTACACCACGGTATGTTTTTATACTACTGGCCATTAAAATTTTACACCGACAAGAAATGCAGATGATAAACGGGTATTCATTGAACAAATATATTATACTAGAACTGATATGTGCCGGCCGGTGTGGCCGTGCGGTTAAAGGCGCTTCAGTCTGGAACCGCGGGACCGCTACGGTCGCAGGTTCGAATCCTGCCTCGGGCATGGATGTGTGTGATGTCCTTAGGTTAGTTAGGTTTAATTAGTTCTAAGTTCTAGGCGACTGATGACCTCAGAAGTTAAGTCGCATAGTGCTCAGAGCCATTTGAACCATTTTGAACTGATATGTCATTACATTTTCACGCAATTTGGGTGCATACATCCTGAGAAATCAGTACCCAGAACAACTACCTCTGGCCGTAATAACGGCCTTGATACGCCTGGGCATTGAGTCAGAGCTTGGATGGCGTGTACAGGTACAGCTGCCCATGCAGCTTCAACACGATACCACAGTTGATCAAGAGTAGTGACTGGCGTATTGTGATGAGCCAGTTGCTCGGCCACCATTGACCAGATGTTTTCAGTTGGTGAGAGATCTGGAGGTTGTGCTGGCCACGGCAGCAGTCGAACATTTTCTGTATCCAGAAAGGCCCGTACAAGACCTGCAACATGCGGTCGTGCATTATCCTGCTGAAATGTAGGGTTTCGCAGGGATCGAATGAAGGGTAGAGCCACGGGTCGTAACACATCTGAAATGTAACGTCCACTGTTCAAAGTGCCGTTAATGCGGACAAGAGGTGTCCGAGACGTGTAACCAATGGCACCACATACCATCACGCCACGTGATACGCCAGTATGGCGACGACGAATACACGCTTCCAATGTGCGTTCACCGCGATGTCGCCAAACACGGATGCGACCATCATGATGCTGTAAACAGAACCTGGATTCACCCGAAAAAATGACGTTTTGCCATTCGTGCACCCAGGTTCGTCGAAGAGTACACCATCGCAGGCGCTCCTGTCTGTGATGCAGCGTCAAGGGTAATCGCAGCCATGGTCTCCGAGCTGATAGTCCCTGCTGTTGCAAACGTCGTCGAACTGTTCATGCAGATGGTTGTTGTCTTGCAAACATCCCCATCTATTGACTCAGGGATCGAGACGTGGCTGCACGATCCGTTACAGCCATGCGGATAAGATGCCTGTTATCTCGACTGCTACATCTACATCTACATTTATACTCAGCAAGCCACCCAACGGTGTGTGGCGGAGGGCACTTTACGTGCCACTGTCATTACCTCCCTTTCCTGTTCCAGTCGCGTATGGTTCGCGGGAAGAACGACTGTCTGAAAGCCTCCGTGCGCGCTCGAATCTCTCTAATTTTACATTCGTGATCTCCTCGGGAGGTATAAGTAGGGGGAAGCAATATATTCGACACCTCATCCAGAAAAGCACCCTCTCGAAACCTGGCGAGCAAGTTACACCGCGATGCAGAGCGCCTCTCTTGCAGAGTCTGCCACTTGAGTATTAAACATCTCCGTAACGCTATCACGGTTACCAAATAACCCTGTGACGAAACGCGCCGCTCTTCTTTGGATCTTCTCTATCTCCTCCGTCAACCCGATCTGGTGATATGAGGCCGTTGGGATCCAGCACGGCGTTCCGTATTACCCTCCTGAACCCACCGATTCTATATTCTGCTAACAGTCATTGGATCCCGACCAACGCGAGCAGCAATGTCGCGATACGATAAACCGCAATCGCTACAGGCTACAATCCGACCTTTATCAAAGTCGTAAACGTGATGGTACGCATTTCTCCTCCTTACAAAAGGCATCACAACGATGTTTCACTAGGCAACGCCGGTGAACTGCTGTTTGTGTATGAGAAATCTGTTGGAAACTTTCCTTATGTCAGCATGTTGTAGGTGTCGCCACCGGCGCCAGCCTTGTGTGAATGCTCTGAAAAGCTAATCATTTGCATATCACAGCATCTTCTTCCTGTCGGTTAAATTTCGCGGCTGTAGCACGTCATCTTCGTGGTGTAGCAATTTTAATGGCCAGTAGTGTAATAGGTATTCAGGAGACCCAAGTAGATTACACCAAATAAAAAAAATTAACGTAAGGCAAACCTGTATGTTAATGACCCCTGGTAGGTACGCAACATTTGTTTTTGATACATATTTTATGTTTCCTCCGGGCAAAAAGTTATTTTCGGTGGCCATGATAAACAAAATACATGTAAACTGACTTACTTAAAGTATTGGGAAGAAGAGTAACAAATTTCGTGGTAGATATGTACACAAACTCACGCGAATGAAATATTTTCCTCATGTGTCTGTAACTGATGTAAATTAGTGACGCGGTCCAAATACACTCCTGGAAATTGAAATAAGAACACCGTGAATTCATTGTCCCAGGAAGGGGAAACTTTGTTGACACATTCCTGGGGTCAGATACATCACATGATCACACTGACAGAACCACAGGCACATAGACACAGGCAACAGAGCATGCACAATGTCGGCACTAGTACAGTGTATATCCACTTTTCGCAGCAATGCAGGCTGCTATTCTCCCATGGAGACGATCGTAGAGATGCTGGATGTAGTCCTGTGGAACGGCTTGCCATGCCATTTCCACCTGGCGCCTCAGTTGGACCAGCGTTCGTGCTGGACGTGCAGACCGCGTGAGACGACGCTTCATCCAGTCCCAAACATGCTCAATGGGGGACAGATCCGGAGATCTTGCTGGCCAGGGTAGTTGACTTACACCTTCTAGAGCACGTTGGGTGGCACGGGATACATGCGGACGTGCATTGTCCTGTTGGAACAGCAAGTTCCCTTGCCGGTCTAGGAATGGTAGAACGATGGGTTCGATGACGGTTTGGATGTACCGTGCACTATTCAGTGTCCCCTCGACGATCACCAGTGGTGTACGGCCAGTGTAGGAGTTCGCTCCCCACACCATGATGCCGGGTGTTGGCCCTGTGTGCCTCGGTCGTATGCAGTCCTGATTGTGGCTCTCACCTGCATGGCGCCAAACACGCATACGACCATCATTGGCACCAAGGCAGAAGCGACTCTCATCGCTGAAGACGACACGTCTCCATTCGTCCCTCCATTCACGCCTGTCGCGACACCACTAGAGGCGGGCTGCACGATGTTGGGGCGTGAGCGGAAGACGGCCTAACGGTGTGCGGGACCGTAGCCCAGCTTCATGGAGACGGTTGCGAATGGTCCTCGCCGATACCCCAGGAGCAACAGTGTCCCTAATTTGCTGGGAAGTGGCGGTGCGGTCCCCTAAGGCACTGCGTAGGATCCTACGGTCTTGGCGTGCATCCGTGTGTCGCTGCGGTCCGGTCCCAGGTCGACGGGCACGTGCACCTTCCGCCGACCACTGGCGACAACATCGATGTACTGTGGAGACCTCACGCCCCACGTGTTGAGCAATTCGGCGGTACGTCCACCCGGCCTCCCGCATGCCCACTATACGCCCTCGCTCAAAGTCCGTCAACTGCACATACGGTTCACGTCCACGCTGTCGCGGCATGCTACCAGTGTTAAAGACTGCGATGGAGCTCCGTATGCCACGGCAAACTGGCTGACACTGACGGCGGCGGTGCACAAATGCTGCGCAGCTAGCGCCATTCGACGGCCAACACCGCGGTTCCTGGTGTGTCCGCTGTGCCGTGCGTGTGATCATTGCTTGTACAGCCCTCTCGCAGTGTCCGGAGCAAGTATGGTGGGTCTGACACACCGGTGTCAATGTGTTCTTTTTTCCATTTCCAGGAGTGTAGAATGACCAACAACGTGTCTCCCGCTGTGATAAATCACGCATTAATAGTAGTCACTCTTCCAAACGATTTAAGAACGGAATTTTTTTACTCTATTTCCATACTATGAACGAATGAGGCAAAACATCTTGCACATAACTTTTTAAGTCGATCCTAGTTTAGATACAAGACACTTTATCGTGGCAGACCTGTTACGGAGTTTCACATTGCAATGTATTAGGTCCTTAGACGCATGAAATTATAACAACTTGACGTTTTTAGGTGGTCATTAATAAAACATAAAGGTTGGTGTAACAAGTTAACAGTATATTTAAATGTTTTTCCCCTGCAACTGTATACGCTCTTCTGCGGTTCATCAACACAACTGCCTTCCGCAGTTGAATCAGACAGAACACCAGCTTATATTCTTTACGTTTCTTACGGCTTTCATCAGAGTTAAATTCCTGTCAGATATCAAATATCACTGGGAAAATTAACACGTGGTTTTGTCTCTAAACCATTTACTATTGTCTCTCTGTGCTCCTAGTCGAATATTACGTACAGCTTTGTGGTCCAATATGGGTGTCTAGGAAGCCTTCGTACTCCGCTGGCTAGACAATTAAATCAAACAGGTCGTATTAATGAGTTTTATTACAAAAAGTAAATGACAATACTTAACTTTGACAATTACACAGATGTGCCGCAAGCAGAGGGCGACATATGAAATAATGAATCTTCTTCAGTATAAACAATTTAAAGTCTGTGCTACATAGGAAGTAAAAGAAAAATGACTAGTGTCGATGCTGCTATAGAACTCGATAATCTTGAAGCTAATATTGAACTGGGCTGTCACCAGTCGGTGGCATCGCTTATGTCCTCTTATAGTCCAGGTGGTGTTGATAGGGGCCGCTGCTGTCGCACTGTCGTCCTGGAGGGAGGTCCGGTCTTCTCACAGCCATCTCTTATCTGTCGTTCCCGACTGGTATGCCGGCTCTTAACTTTACGCCATAACACTTGCGTCATCCTTAAAATCGTTCGTATTTGACCATGGATCAAGAAAATCAGGTACACACATTATTTCTTGACTTGCCAAAAGCATTTGAATTTGTACCAACGCTTACTAACGACAGTACGATCATGTTGTTGTTGTTCTTGTTGTTGTGGTCTTCAGTCCTGAGACTGGTTTGATGCAGCTCTCCATGCTACTCTATCCTGTGCAAGCTTCATCTCCCAGTACCTACTGCAACCTACATCCTTCTGAATCTGTTTAGTGTATTCATCTCTTGGTCTCCCTCTACGATTTTTAGCCTCCACGCTGCCCTCCAATACTAAATTGGTGATCCCTTGATGCCTTAGAATATGTCTTACCAACCGATCCCTTCTTCTAGTTAAGTTGTGCCACAAACGTCTCTTCTCCCCAATCCTATTCAATACCTCCTCATTAGTTATGTGATCTACCCATCTAATCTTCAGCATTCTTCTGTAGCACCACATTTCGAAAGCTTCTATTCTCTTCTTGTCCAAACTATTTATCGTCCATGTTTCACTTCCATACATGGCTACACTCCATACAAATACTTTCAGAAACGACTTCCTGACACTTAAATCTATACTCGATGTTAACAAATTTCTCTTCTTCAGAAACACTTTCCTTGCCATTGCCAGTCTACATTTTATATCCTCTCTGCTTTGACCGTCATCAGTTATTTTGCTCCCCAAATAGCAAAACTCCTTTACTACTTTAAGTGTCTCATTTCCTAATCTAATTCCCTCAGCATCACCCGACTTAATTTGACTACATTCCATTATCCTCGTTTTGCTTTTGTTGATGTTCGTCTTATATCCTCCTTTCAAGACACTGTTCATTCCGTTCAACAGCTCTTCCAAGTCCTGTGCTGTCTCTGATAGAATTACAATGCCATCGGCGAACCTCAAGGTTTTTATTTCGTCTCCATGGATTTTAATAGCTACTCCGAATTTTTCTTTTGTTTCCTTCACTGCTTGCTCAACATACAGATTGAATAACATCGGGGAGGGCTACAACCCTGTCTCACTCCCTTCCCAACCACTGCTTCCCTGATACGATCATATGAGGTATCAAAACGCAATTTGTGACTGAATAGGGGTTTGCTTGATGGACAGGACGTTGCGTATCATGTTGTGTTGAGTCATTTAAAGGTGTAAGGATAACTTAGTGTTTTCCAGGGAAGTGTATTAGGACACTTTGTGTTCATAATGACTCTGTAGACAAAATTAATGTAAACTTAGACTTTCCGTAGATAAGCAGTTACCTATAGTCAAGCCCTGTCTGGGAAAAGCTGCACAAATATTCAGTTGGATTGGTGACGAAGTTGTACAAAGATCGGCAACTTGCTGTAAATATCCAGAAACGTAAAACAGTGCGCGCCAAAAAACGCAGAAACAATGTCTGTGAGACACTATTGGAATCCGTCAACTCGTACAAATACCTGGGTGTTACTATTTTTGAGGATATGAAATGGAATTATATGGCTCAGTCTTAGGCAAAGCATGAATGGTAGAAGACCGGGAAAATTCAATAATCTTCTAAGAAGATTCCTTACAAAACATGTGTGCTGCCCATCTTAGAATACAATGCGGTCCAGAAACATATCCCTTCTTAGTTGAATCAGAATATTTTCTTTCTTCACTTCCTTTACTCAATGTTTTTGCTTGAATATCGTATTTTTAGAACCCTACACATCACAATCATTTGCCAAATTAATTAAAATAATATTTTTATGACTAGAACTTTGTTTCCCGTACAGATATTCGTTGAATTCAACACAATGGGAAAATGTTGTTGACAAGCTTTTTAATATTTATCAAATTCTAAATAATTTGAAGAAAGACCCTGTGCCAATAATTCAGCACTGTGTCCCTAGAGAGCATGACAGTAGTCCATTGTGCATTTTGAGCCTACTAACAGTTGCTGAAGTGTGAAAAAGTATTTTTTCTTCGGCACTTGATATTTTTTGTGTTTACTGTTGTTGAACACCATCGTAACTATGGGTGAATCTGTGGATAAGGAAGCAACTAAGGCCGGAGTGTGAAAACGGTTACACCGACAGTACGAAATAGCATGAATAGCCATTTCTGACACTTACGTGGATTTCCCTAATCAAGATAGCTTCTTCGGTCTGTTGTTGTAAACACACACCACATCATTCTAGGGACAGCCGTTACCATACTGAAATGCGAGATGGTGGATCTACTCTCGAAAGGGAATGCTTGTTCATATCGTAGCGTTGGTTGGTTCACACTTGAAAAATCATGCGACGGACTCAACACGATGACATCCATCTTCACGACAAGATGTCCCCATATTAAACCTTAGATCTGTGCCAAGTTCAGAACGTCTTGACGCTCTGGTTAATTTTAAATATTTGAACAGGTCCCTGCAGAACGTGTAACCTAAAATTTTCGTTTCAGGTTATGGCAAGAAGGAAGTATATTTCACGGAGGAAACTAGGAATAGTGTTCGTCAAAAATACATAACATTCAACTAGAGAAATTTGCAAGCAAACTGTTCAGTGACCACAGAACGGTGGGAAACATTTTAAAAACCAGAGACAAAGAAAAATTAGTTCGCGTCAAATTTCTTTCAAAATTGAACAAGATGTTTAAGAGATTATTTCGCATCAGAAAATGCTTTGTCGACTTTTGAATGAATGTCAGGAGGAATACTTCCAAGAAGAAACCTACGCTAACTAAGAAGCATGTAGCAGACAGGATTTATGTATGAAGAATGGACCGTGGAAGACTGGGACAGTGTAATTTTCTGTGATGAAAAGAAGTCTATGATAGTGATGCTAGGTTCAAACTCTGGATTGAGGAAGCAGAGTAAGAGAACAATGAGTGTTGTTCAAATCAAAAAAGTTCTCTGAAAATGATATGTTGTGGAGTGCCTTTTTTTCGAAAGTGGTTGGAAGGACAAAAATACAGTCATTGGTTCGAAGTACAGTGAAAGCACAGAAAAGGAATTAATAAATACAGCTAGGGACCATTTCAGCAATGCAACCTTGGAACATTTATTTTTCAAGACAACAAAGCCACCGATCGACGGTTGCACAGCTATGACACATGGGAGAGGGTTACGTAGATGCTAAAAAAACTGAACTGGCAGGTGCCAACTACCCAGCGAATACTTACTTACAACGTTTCAAGAACCAGCATTAAGTGAGGGATCTATGAATGTAGTGTCGCTCCCGTACAAGCGGAAAAGACAAGATTGACTGCAACACTCGCAGTTGGAGTCAATCAATCATCTTCCCGTTCTCCATACGCGAATGAAAAGGAAAGAAACAACATTATATGGTGCAATGGGAGGTAAATCTGACACGCACTTCTTAGCTCTTTGCAGAGTATAGTTGTACATTTAGATTATCGTTCTAAGAAATTTCTTTATTGCGTGTAATGGTTCCAAACTATTGCTACTCCACCAACTAATTTTGAATAGAATCCATTGATATTTATTCAGTATTAATATAAGGTGACCGTTACGTAAAATGTGACTGCTGCAAATCTCGAGCACAGTAATGTGATCAACGTAAACAGGTGTTGTAAACTGAGTTTCTGTTTGATTCCTCTCTACAATAGCCTACGAATTATTATATGCACCTCAGTGTATTTTACATTTATATATTTTACAGGTTTGTTATTAACTCGTAAATGAAAATATATTTGAGATTTTTTTGGCTTATTCCACATCCATGAGGATCATTTCATGTACTCTCTGTGGAAAGGACGTTCGCATCTGACATTTTTCTGTAAAAATGTATTATCTGCTCTTGCTTCATGACATCCTTCAAGTAGTTGAACTCTCGTCACTATTGATATGGAGAACACTGTGTCTAATCTACAGCTACGATTTTCGGAAAGATAATTGGGAGCAAGAAGTTTCCATTCGAAGTACGTACAGTCCAGAATCAGTAAACCAGTCAGACAAAATCGCTTAAATTAACTCAAGAAGTTTTCCACCATATAGTAAAGTGACTACCATCTTTCGTTCTTCATTCGGTTTGCTTCGGACAGGAATACAAAAATTTCTAGTTTCCTTTCCTTTCTTTTTCTGTATCTCTGCCACCCATTTTACATCTTTAGCAAAGTGTTTCAATTTATCTTTGTAGGAGATGCAACTTGTTCTTTGAGAAATTATTTTATCGTGTAACGTAAAAGTAAAAACATACTCCGTCCACAATCCCTGGAGTGCCCATCGGTACCGACAGACCGCTGTGTCATCCGCCACCAATTGCGTCATTGGATGCGGTACGGAGAGGCGTGCGGTCAGCACACCGGTCCCTACACCTATATCTACATCTACACGATTACTCTGCAGTTCGCAATTAAGTGCCTGACAGAGGGTTCATCGAGCCACCTTTAAACTATTTCCCTACCGTTCCACTCTCGAAAAGCGCGCGGAAATAACGAACACACAAATCTTTCCGTGCGAGTCCTGGTTTCTCTTATTTTATTATGATGATCATTTCTTCCTGTGTAGATGAACATCAACAAAATGATTTCACACTCTGAGGCGAACAGCAAATACTCTAGAAGATAGTGGGCAAGCGTTGTGTAAGCAGCGGCTTTAGTGATCTTATTACATTTTCTAGGTGTTTTGCCAATAAATCGCAGTCATTAGTTTGCTTTCCCCACAACATTATCTGTATGATCTTTCCAGTTTAACCCATTTCTGCCTAGCGTGGCATATGTCACGCAACATTCTACCATTGTTTTCTTTTGTTGGCAACAATGCACGTATTTGAAATGGCTATTGTTGTATGTCTCTCAGTTGACGAAGCTCTGTTGTTAACATTTAATCGGGTTTTTGCCAGTTGAAAGCAGGAAGAGGACAGTGTCTGGTCGTCCATTTACTGAAGACTTTTTCAACATAAGATTATGTTTTTGAATAAGATGTAAGTACTATTTTCTGAAGCAATATACCACACAATTTTTAAAACCTTTTCTTAATTATAATGTTAAAGGTGCTGAAATTTATATTACAGATTGGCCACAAAATGCAGTTCATTATTATGGTTTCAAATCCAGTTGTGCGTTGCACATATGTCACACTAGGCAGAACAGTAAATATAATGTTTCCTTCTTTCTAGAGGTCTATCTGTGTATGAAATCCTGGATATTCTTGAGGAGGAGGAGGAGGAGGAGGAGGAGGAGGAGGAGGAAGATGATGTAAAGGATACATTTATTGAGCCTTCTGAAGTTAATGTAGAGTCGGACGTAGATTTTGGTGAAGATGGGGGTGGAAAGATAAAAAATCTTGGACCAAGGCAATTAAAAAGGGTTAGGTGATGAACCTGAGACTGGCTGCTCTCATAATGATAAATCAGGAAATGTCATTTAAGATGAAACAGAAAAGCTACAGAGCTCAAAAACTGTAATAATTGGGGAAGAGAGGGTCTGCAAAGTGATAACGCCTTATTTCCTGAGAGTGATCACAGCAAATATAGAAGCTTGTCTCCAGTTCAGTGGTTTGAATTGTTTTAGAATGGTGAAATAATTAAATTTCTCAGTGCCGAATCTACAAAATACGCTTTGTTCAAGAACTTCCCAAATCCAAAAATAACACATGACGAGATTAAAAGGTTTTGTAGGAATTCTAATTCTCTCGGGCTATAATCATCTATCTAGCAGAAGATGTTACTGGAATTCGGGGTTGAACTTGAGAAGAGACACATCTGAAACAATTGAGATTTATCGCTCATGTGATAACACACAAATAAGCGATAAAATGTGGAAACTTCGTCCATTAATAGATATTTTAAGAAAAGTGTTTTCTCTCCATCACCTGAAAACATTCTAAGAAGATTACTCATATTGTCTCATAAATCGTTTATGTAGATCAGGAACAACGCAGGGCCTATAGCACTCCCTTGGGGAACACCAGATCTTACTTCTGTTTTACTCGATGACTTTCCGTCAATTATTGCGAACTGCGACCTTCCTGAAGGGAAACCACACAACTGAGACAACATTCCATAATCGCGCATTTTAATTAGAAGGCGCTTGTGAGGAACGGTTTCAAAAGCCTTCTGAAAATCAAAAAATATTGAATCAATTTGACATCTCCTGTCGATAGTACTCATTATATCGTGAGAATAAAGAGCTAGTTGTGTTTCACAAGGAGGATATTTTCTGAATCCGTGTTGGCTATTTGTCAATAAATAGTTTCCTTCGAGGTTATTCATAACGTTAGAACACAGTATATATTCCAAAAACCTACTGCAAATCGACGTTGGTGATATGGATCTGTAATTCAGCGGATTACTATTTCCTTTCTTGGGCATTGGTGTGACTTTTGCAATTTTCCAGTCTCTGGATATGGGTCTTTCCACGAGCGAGCGGTTGTATATAATTGCTAAGTATGGAGCTATTGTATCAGCATACTCTCTAAGGAAACTGACGGGTATGCGATGTGGTACGGAAGCCTTGTCTTTGTTTAAAGCTGCTTCGCTAGACCAAAGATATATACATCTGAGTTACTCATGTTGGCTGTTGTTCTTGATTCGAATTTTTGGAAGATTTACTTCGTCGTCTTGTTTGAAGGTATTTCTCCTGCGCGTTGTCGGTTTCCATAAGATGGAGTTGCTCGTACTCGGTCAAGTAGCTCCTCACTCCTCAATTGGCATCACAAGGCTGAGTACACCCCGTTAGTCCACCCACCAACTAAAAATCCGTGGTAGTACCGGGAATCGAACCCGGATCAACCGCGTGACCACTCAGCTACGGAGACGGACTTTTGTGATGTGCATATGTTAAAAAACCCAAGAACATACATAATATGCAAAATTTTCCGAACTACTTATTATTGCATCTTTGTAAAAATGATGTCACTCAAGAAAAATTTGTTAAATTCAAGTCATGGTGCGCAGAAAATGTTTAATTATTATTTACGGGTCTTCGAAAAGTAAATATGGAGAAAGTGTTTGTCATTAACTCAGTTTCTTTCTTTATTGCAGGTATGTTATTTGACGACTGTCGTCCACAGTGGCAATACAAGAAAGAAAGAAAACCCGTAAGTAAAAGTTACCTCATTTCAAACATACGTCCAACTACACACACACACACACACACACACACACACACACACACACACACACATTATATATATATTATCATCCGCACCTCTCTGTCTCCCTCGCTCTCGCTCTCGCTCTCGCTCTCTCTCTCTCTCTCTCTCTCTCTCTCTCTCTCTCTCTCTCCCTCCCTCCCTGTCTCTCCCTTTCCTCCCTCCCCTCTCCCATCATGGCAATCATAATCTGAAATGGATGGTATTGTGATATGACGATATAATAATTTATATTATTATTTCCATTCTTAATATAAGGACGAACATAAAGTTTGTTTGCAAACATTGTAACTTCTTTGATGATAATACTCAGTAGATGTCTGAAGATGGCCTAGTAAGCCGAAAACCGGTTAACAATAAAAGTAATATTGTAGAACAAAAGTAAACTGGTGCTTTTCATTTATTATGAAATGTCCGTTCAAAGGCCGTAAATTCCAAAATCGGTATGCCAATCAGGCAAAATCGCCGTGACCATTGAGGAAATCATCCCACCGACGCATCAGGTTGAAGATAACCTTCTAGGCTTGGTTATTTGGGGGAGGGGAAGAGAACCGTTTAGTAAAACACCGTGTCCTGTTGCGTGGAGAAGTCTGCAACCGTCTGCTGCATATCTTCGTCCTACAGGAATCGTAGACCCTTCAAGGCTGCTGTTTAATATGCAGAAGGTGTGAATCTCATGGTGAGAGATCAGGGCTATAGGGTGAGTGGTAGTGTATCTCCCACTTAAGGTGGCGTAACTTCTGCGTTACGATATGGGGACGTGCTTTAATATGAAACGGCGGCACCCCTTGTCGCGCAATTCCACAACGGTGGTTTTAAACAGACATGAGGCTCCATACACATTCTTTTGTCCTTCGCCAACCATGAAAAGAATAACAGCACATTGATCCTGTTTGGACGCATTTCGTAAATATGCATCCATAGTTACTGAGCGAGTTGGCGCACTGGACTCGCATTCTGGAGGACGACGCTTCATACCCACTTTCGGCCATCCTGACTTAGGTTTTCTGTGATTTCCCTAAAACGCTTCAGGCAAATTCCGGGATGGTTCCTTTGAAAGGGCACAGCCGACGTCCTTCCCCATCCTTCCGTAATCCGATGGAACCGATGGCCTCGCTGTTTGGTCCCCTCCCCAAACCAACCATCAACCAACCAACCGCCAAAGATCACGTTTCTTCATTTACCGCACGTACCTTGGAAAGACACGAATGCAACACTAATCCCTTGCCTACATATCAGTGCTTATATACCCGCATTAGAGTCGTGTCATGTTGCATATATGCTGCAGCGACGCCCTCAAACGGAAACTTTTTAATCGTCCTTTACACATCAGATTTTTTTATCATCGTTACGAATGCATCGAATTTACCAAACTGTTTTGTCTGCGATTTGAGTATACTTCGATTTATCATTGCCTAGATCAGTGAGAGGACTATATTTGTATTGTTAAGTAGTCTCTTGTATTTAACGGGTATTGCGGTCCTATCTTCTGGTAAACTATCTTGACGAACTCATTATTCTTTTCCTTGGTGGCAGAGTTTTGGTTCCAAGTGTAATATTGAATTATTGCTCAACCTTGAAGCCTACTGGACCAAGCAATGTACAACAAGGAGCATGTTCAGAGTTTTTTTAGGTTTCCTCTGTGGCCACATTACTTCCATTCCCTCAAAATGACGTCTCTTCCGCGTGACATCACCACAGTTGTTCCGTTCTTCTTGGGTTCTCCTGTCAGCCCAACTGTCCAGACGTGGATTTTCTTCCCAAATAATTTTTTTGTCTGCTATATCCAGTTGTGTTGTTCCTGCTTCCTTCTGCTCTTCTTTGATTGTACGGATCCATATTATCACTTCATCTTTACGAACACCTTTCCTACGATTTCGGTAGAATTCTACAACCCGTCTAGCTAATCCGGTTGATTCGATTCATTTAATATGCTCGCAGAATTGTAGCCTGTGGATTGTTTTCATATCCAAATAAATATCGGTATACTTTCCAGTTTCCTTATTTGGTCTTGAATTTATGTTCCTTCTTCAGCACAATGTGGAGCAAAAATTTTCCGAATTGCTTTTCGTTGTCTCTTTAAGATTTCTTTAATGTTTGTTCTGCTTAAAATGAGTTTCAGCCCCATACAGAAACACTGGTTTTATGATTGTGTTTCTCAGTTTTCTGTATTAGGAGATGGCTTTCCTTTTATACGACAGTGTGCTGAAAAGTAATGAATCAGATTTTTTTTTTTATTTTGTTCTCAATATCGGCTGAGGTATTACATGCCCCATATATTAATCTGTCGACTTTCCCTCTAACAAGGGAACCTCCCCATCGCACCCCCTTCAGATTTAGTTAAGAGTTGACACAGTGGATAGGCCTTGAGAAACTGAACACAGATCAGTCGAGAAAGCAGGAAGAAGTTATGTGGAACTATGAAAAAATAAGCAAAATATACGAACTGAGTAGTCCATGTGCAACATAGGCAACATCAAGGATAGCGTGAGCGCAAGAGTGCCGTGGTCCCGTGGTTAGCGTGAGCAGCTGCAGAACGAGAGGTCCATGGTTCAAGTCTTCCCTAGAGTAAAAGTTTACTTTCTTTATTTTCGCAAAGTTATGATCTGTCCGTTCATTCATTGACGTCTCTGTTCATTGTAATAAGTTTAGTGTCTGTGTTTTGCGACCGCACCGCAAAACCGTGCGATTAGTAGACGAAAGGACGTGCCTCTCCAATGGGAATCGAAAACATTTGATCGCAAAGTCATAGGTCAACAGATTCCTCCACAGGAAAACACGTGTGATATATTCTATACGACACTGGTGACGGCATGTGCGTCACATGTCAGGAATATGTTGTCGACTCACCTAACTTGTACACTTGGCGAATGGGTAAAAAGATTCTTCTACCTTGCCCGATTTAGGTTTTCTTGTGGATGTGATAATCACTCCCAAAAAAGTGATGAAAACATAAGAGTTTGTCACATAAACTGGAAACAAAAAATTAAATTTTTCGCTCCAGGGAAGACTTGAACCAAATATCTCTCGTTTCGCAGCTGCTCATGCTAACCACGGGACCACGGCACTCCTGAGCTCAGACTATCCTTGATGTTGCCTATCTTGCGCATGGACTACTCAGTTTGTATATTTTGCATATTTTTTCATAGTTCCACAGAACTTCTTCCTGTTTTCTCGATTGATCTGTGTTCAGTTTCTCAAGGCCTATCCACTGTGCCAACTTATAACTAAATCTGAGGGGGGTGCGATGGGGAGGTTCCCTTGTAAGCTGACGCAAGTTGCAACCCTCTACTGCTAGAGGGCTCCGACTTGTAGCG
Source organism: Schistocerca nitens (assembly GCF_023898315.1). Taxonomy (NCBI): domain Eukaryota; kingdom Metazoa; phylum Arthropoda; class Insecta; order Orthoptera; family Acrididae; genus Schistocerca; species Schistocerca nitens. The sequence goes on along the minus strand of NC_064616.1, from coordinate 581,038,117 downwards.
TGTAATCTGGCGGTGTGTACGAGAACTACGTCGGTGAGTGAGAAACAGCTGGCTAGAATCGAGTTTCGAATTCAGTGTGTTCGTCCTCTCATTGAGCACCCACTTCCTCAGGACGGCAGTGCCAGAGCATACACGAGCGCTGCGACGTTTGCAACAATGTGACGGCTTGGGGTCACTGTCATCCACTGGTCTCTCGTTGGGAGAAATGTGTTAATCTTTAGGACGACTATGTTGACATATGAATATGTATACCTGAAGAATGGAGATGTAGAACGTTAGTAATGTTTGTTTTATTCAAAAAGGTTGAGGAGTTTTCATGTAAAAAAAAAAAAAAGAAAATAATATCGGAGGTGTTGCTTTTCATCATGCTCTCGTAGAGGCCCGAAAGCAGTTTCAGTTTGGTGACTACGGATTTCGTAACCCATCATTTCCTCGCCGTTTTCCTGAGTTATTATTACACTACTGGCCATTAAAATTGTTACACCGCGAAGATGACGTGCTACAGACACAAGGTTGGCGCCGATGGCGACACCTACAACGTACTGACATGAGGAAAGTTTCCAACCGATTTCTCATACACAAACAGCAGTTGACCGGCGTTACCTGGTAAAACGTTGTTGTTATGCCTCGTTTAAGGAGGAGAAATGCGTACCATCACGTTTTCTTTGATAAAGATCGGATTGTAGCCTGTAGAGATTGCGGTTTGTCGTATCGCGACATTGCTGCTCGCGTTGGTCGAGATCCAATGACTGTTAGCAGAATATGGAATCGGTGGGTTCAGTAGGGTAATACGGAACGCCGTGCTGGATCCCAACGGCCTCGTATCACTAGCAGTCGAGATGACAGGCATCTTATCCGCATGGCTGTAACGGATCGTGCAGCCACGTCTCGATCCATGAGTCAATAGATGGGGATGTTTGCAAGGCAACAACCATCTGCACGAACAGTTCGACGAAGTTTGCAGCAGCATGAACTATCAGCTCGGAGACGATGGCTGCGGTTACCCTTGACGCTGCATCAGACAGGAGCGCCTGCGATGGTGTACTCAACGACGAACCTCGGTGCACGAATGGCGAAACGTCATTTTTTCGGATGAATCCAGGTTCTGTTTACAGCATCACGATGGTCGCATCCGTGTTTGGTGACACCGCAGTGAACGCACATTGGAAGCATGTGTTCGTCATTGCCTTACTGGCGTATCACCCGGCGTGATGGTATGGGGTGCCATTGGTTACACGTCTCGGTCACCTCTTGTTCGCATTGACGGCACTTTGAACAGTGGACGTTACATTTCAGATGTGTTACGACCCGTGGCTCTACCCTTCATTCGATCCCTGCGAAACCCTACATTTCAGCAGGATAATGCACGACCGCATGTTGCAGGTCTTGTACGGGCCTTTCTGGATACAGGAAATGTTCGACTGCTGTCCTGGCCATAACAACCTCCAGATCTCTCACAAACTGACATCTGGTCAATGGTGGCAGAGCAACTGGCTCGTCACAATACGCCAACTGTGGTATCGTGTTGAAGCTACATGGGCAGCTGTACCTGTACACGCCATCGAAGATCGGTTTGACTCAATGCCCAGGCGTATAAAGGCCGTTATTACGGCCAGAGGTGGTTGTTCTGGGTACTGAATTCTCAGGATCTATGCACCCAAATTGCGTGAAAATGTAATCACATGTCAGTTCTAGTACAATATATTTGTCCAATGAATACCCGTTTATCATCTGTATTTCTTCTTGGTGTAGCAATTTTAAAGGCCAGTAGTCTATTATTATTTGCTACTCCGTGTGGAAAGACGGAAAATACTTTTTTATAAAAGCAAAAGTTGCAGGAAATCAGCAAGGCAAGAAAATAAGGCTCTCTCTCTCTCTCTCTCTCTCAATTTAATTTGTTGATGTCAGCTAGCACCTGTATACAACTGCAGTTCACAGGACAGGACATCTTGTCGCCTTCTGATACAATGAGTCTATGTAATGAAGTCCTGGAGCAGCAACGTAACAGCACTTACCGGTCCCACAGCTGGGCGGCCACAGGAAGCCACGCGCCTCCGCTCGCTCAAGCGGAAGACCGGTGCAACAAAAATCCGCCGCACCTGCCGCTCGCTGCCTCCGCGCAGATGGTGCCGCCGAGCCCTCTATACGTATACCGGGGCAAGCTCACATGTTCTCAAAGACAAAGATTTTGGGAGAAAACAAAGATCACTTACTACCCGACGTAATCCTTAATCGGGTCAACGCAGTTTGTCCAACTTTTTTTTCCAGTGGGCAGTTTCCATCCATGAAGTACAATTCTGGATTATTTATCAGACGTAGGAATAGGTCAGTGTTGAGAGAGAGAGAGAGAGAGAGAGAGAGAGAGAGGGGGGGGGGGTGGAGAGAACAGTGTTGAAGTGTTGATGTTCTAGCATTTTTTACTACATATCGCCCAGATGTCGTATTTCCAGAGTAGAGTTTAGGGCAATTGCATTGTCCTAGTGTTTGTTTTTTTTAAGTTTTTACAATTCAGTCTCCCGATCCCCTCTCCCCCCCCCCCCCCCCCCCGCTCTCCACCCTTCCCCGGTCACTCACATATTATTTTCATTTGCTTTGTCCTTGACTTTCAGTTCATCGTAAGTAATTGATTTTCCCAGCAATAATTCAAGAAACGATGCCCTCATCATACAGTTTTTGACACTGTTTGTGGTACTCATTAGATAAAATAAAAAAACATGATACAGTATGGATCCTCGTCTTACATAAAATCGTCCACTTGACACTCTGTAACTACGCACAGCAGGCCATGTCATCTTCACCTGTGGATACTACTTGATGCTTCTGCCAGTGTCCGGAAATAGTTGTGGGCAGCTACATCTCGGCTACCACTGTACACGCGCAGCTCATATTTATATTTCCAAAGATTTTGTTTGGCCAGTCTCTGGCCGTTACTTCCATGCTATACTTAAAACTACTCATCTGCATTAAAAAATATCCAAAAATCTCTGTTATTTATTTTCAGCTCTAGAACGTGGGTGAATTTTATCTCGTGAATGGCTGTATCCAGTACTTTCACTAACTTGAGTTCTCTTCCTTTGAGTCAGTGGAATTAGAAGCCAGCAGTGGCCAAGCATGTGTATCAAACGGGCCACCCCTTGAACCATGTGTAAAGCCGTAGAGCTTAACGTCCCCCCCCCCCCCCTTCCCGCCGTCCGACGGACGGATCACCATCAGCAGTCAACAGCGTCATATACCTTCACTTCGTGGCGCACTGTAGAGGTTTGGATTTAATCCAGGGCATCAGCATAAACAATCGTGATCAGAAACTTTAAAACTTTACGCTGTCACCTCTCCTCCCCTTGCCGGCCAAATACTGGCAGTGAACATTTCACCCACGTCAAGGATACGAACCGGCCTACCTCAGAGTAGAGTGCCAAGGCAAAGGACTACGTTAGCGACGATTTTATTTTATTTTCTTCAAACGGAGACAGAATAATCCGTGGTCCGAGAGAGATTCGATCCCGCGCGACCTCTGGATTTGCAGGAACGCGCATTACCGCTTGTTTCGCCTTAACTACTTATTGTGTTTTAATTTTTTATTACAACCAGAACATGTTTGAAGTGTATTCCACACTTTTCACAAGGAACTACATTAAAAATTACAAAATACCACAAAAGGAAGAAAATTGTAGGACAAATAGTTACTTTTTTTACCACACCGCTCAAAATAATCAGGTACGCACTCCCACAAGAAATGAAAATATCTGACTTTCAACATTATATCAGATAACAAGAACGTTCAAATCGCCAGCTCTCGCACAGAGGAGGGTGAGTCGTCTGTCAGAATCCAGTCCATAAGGGTCAGTTCGTATATCCAATCGAAACTAACTGTGCAGTAAAACTTTTCAGGGCTGGAACACCCGAACCGTTGGGAGAATCCATTAACTCTTTTTAAGAGATTGGCATAATGTGTTCGGCGCCATATCTTCTCATGGCATTCGGATGATCTCGGCTACGGAGGCGGGTAGAAAGTAAGAAGTGCTCACTGAATGCAAATAATTATCACTGATAGAGTATAACAACCGCTACGTCACATCGGAAAAATGGATAATATTAAATACATTGTTTTCCTCTTTCAACAGTAACTAATAAAAAGAATGCCTTCAGTACTGCAGGAAAGATGGGCCGTAACCTTTCCGGCAGATGGAATCATTGGTATTAACACTATCTACGAGCCACACATAGAATTTTTCTCCCTGAAATCATAGAACGAGCATAATTTTGTTTCTTCTTATCTCTAAACGTAGGTCAAGTCTAATCAAACCGTCTAAGCAAAGTAGTTTGCACTGTGTAGCAAAGTCTTAAATCATCTCGCAATTCGTTTTATGTATATCAGCTTAAATGACCAGAAAATTATTTCTGAGGATAGTTCGTCATACATTGATTTATTATTTAAAAAAGCTCATAAATTTTTGTTTGATTCGGTGCGGATGTTCATGCTCCAATGAATTAAATTATAAAAACAGTACTTAAAAATTCTAGACAAACTTGCTGAATATAGAACGTAAGGTCTAGCTGGACAAGTTGATAAAGGACACGGGATCCATCAAGCTGTGAAACAGCCTCAAATTATCCCACACGAGCCACATAAGCTACAGTGCATCCACGCCACTGCGAAATTTTGATTAAAATTGTCCTTTAAAGTTTAAAACTTCTAGTTCTTGCACTTACGAAAAGTAAAATTGACATTTGTGCAACTCAAGAAATTGTGTGTTTTAACATCACAAAATTAATAATTAAATCGTCTCACTTTATTAATACGGAACTACTGTACTTGCCAGAGTTAAGTTTATGTCGAACTGTAAACGTAATTAGTTTCTGTATAGTGTTTAGAAGTCTTTCATTGCCCTGACGAGAAAACTGTAAGTTAATAACGTTAACGAAACAGCCGACTAAGCCGGAGACGTAAGGCAGGGAGAGGATACACGCACGACGCGAATGCACTATAACTTATGTGACGTTTGCAGGCCAATTTGAGGTTGTTTTCGAGCGTGATACACCACAAGTGTCTTACATCAAATTGTTTGTTTCGATTTCCCCTACCCCGCCATGGTAGCGAGTGGTCATAATTAAAGCTCAACTATTCACAGAGGTCCAGTGTCGGCTGTAATTATCGTATGGCAACGAAACGTGGTAGATATTCTAATGCGTTAATGTGGAACCGGTTTACGCTGGAAAAAAAGTGTTTCAATTTTGGTCTTCAGGTTCAAATGGTTCAAATGGCTCTGAGCACTATGGGACTCAACATCTTAGGTCATAAGTCCCCTAGAACTTAGAACTACTTAAACCTAACTAACCTAAGGACATCACACACATCCATGCCCGAGGCAGGATTCGAACCTGCGACCGTAGCAGTCCCGCGGTTCCGGACTGCAGCGCCAGAACCGCTAGACCACCGCGGCCGGCTCGTCTTCAGGCACAAATATAGCGCTACGAATGCAAAAAACACATGTTTCCATATGTAATGGATTAGAAACGGGATGTGAAAAAGATTAAGTTCATGGGAAAGGCATAATGTTGACGTTGTTATTAACCGCCGCTTACACAGTTTGTTCCATTCGTTTCTTCAAAATTCTTTATTCTTAATCTTTAATCGGAATTTTTCTCACAGCGCCGGCAGCCACATCGTTTCACTTTCACGCCTGTCTGAGGGTTGTTGCATTACTCTGTGTTTTGTGTTGTACATTTGGTGATTTTTATATTACAGGCTTCTTCACTGATGCGAAGCTACTCGTGTGTTCACAGAAACAATAATAACTGAAGTACCAAATGGAATAAATTATGCTTACGGCAATACTCTGTAACGAGCCACCGGAGACCACGGACCCCTCATACCAAAACACTCAGAAAATATCCGTGAACAATCTCGGAAATTTTCTTAGTGGGGTTCGTATTCACTAAGTGCACAAAAAAAGGAAAACAAAGAAAGCACAACACATTACCAAGTCTAATACGGCGTAGAGAAACAGTAGGCTTTCAGAACAAAAAAATGGTTCAAATGGCTCTGAGCACTATGGGACTCAACTGCTGTGGTCATTAGTCCCCTAGAACTTAGAACTACTTAAACCTAACTAACCTAAGGACATCACACACATCCATGCCCGAGGCAGGATTCGAACCTGCGACCGTAGCAGTGGCACGGTTCCTGACTGCGCGCCTAGAACCGCGAGACCACCGCGGCCGGCACTTTCAGAACAGGTTCCACTTGTCTCGGAAAGAATTAATAGAGGTCCTTTATGGTTTTCAAGGGAACCTCACTGCAAAATAGTGGCAAGCTCAGGTAGCAATGATGAAGGCGGGTTGCGATTATATGCCCTTCTCTCCAAAAGCTCAATATGAGTTCTGGTGAGTGTGGTGGGCAGGGATGAGTGACACTTCATCCTCGTCCTCACAAAACCAGTCCTGGATTGCGAGTACTGTGTGAACAGGGAGCACAGCGTCGCCATTGGGGAAGAAACGTTGTCCCATGGGATGAAACTGATCAGACAGAATGGTCACATAATCCTTGGCAGTAATGCGAACTTGCAGAGTATCCATGCGGCCCATGGAATTCCACAATATAGCTGCCAAAATCACCACCGAACCCTCCGTCGCGTTTCAATCACGGAAAATAAACTCGTGCAGAAGTTGTAAACACTGCGAAGTAAGACTCATTCGACCAAATGACTTTCTTACACTGCTCCATAGTCCAGGTTTTACGGCTTCGGCACAACGTTTTCGTGTTGCAGGTATTTGAATCACTGATCAGTGGTTTAGGAATTCCAGCATGCCCTGCAGTTCCCCGCTTATGGAGATCGCTTCGTGTTTTGCTGCTGACAGGGTTCGCGACTGCGACATTTAGTTCTGGTGTGACTTTTTCAGCTGTCGTCGTCCTATTTTTCGTCATAATGCTCTTCAATAACGGTCTGTCACGATCAATCAACACACACTTTCCTCCTCGTTATGACCTAGCGGATGATTATTTTCTGCTTTTCGTGCACGCGGTATAACCCTTCGATACGGTGCTTCTTGAAACACTTCGGCTACCTTGATTACAGAAGCAGCCAATATACGACAACCAACAATTTGTCATCGTTCGAATTCAGTTAGCTCTGACACAATGCACTCATAACAGTACGAAGCACTCTTCTGGTGACGATTAACAGTTTCAACGTATTAAGGACATTGCACATGTGTCTTTTGTGGTCTAACACAATAGCGCAGTCTGCATGCTTGGTTAGTATCCGCATTTATGTTCAAACATGCATTTTTCGCGGTTGTTTCCGTATTTTTGTCCAACCTCTCTACATGCAATAACCGAAGCCACAGCTAATCACAAGAAAGTGAGCTGATAACTTTGCACATCAATTAGAAGTGTAAGAAGAGGACTGTAGCTCTGACACACACCCACTGCGCTATTAGGACTCAACCACAGATGCAATTCTTCCAGTGCCTTTCTCTTACATCTCTAGTTCCGGTTGGGCACACAGTTTCAATATCAATGTGCACTCCACTGTAGACTGCAATCGACGGCACATTTTATATGAAAGCTTGAAGAACTGGCAATAAGATGCTTCTATCCAAAGGTAGTAACACATTTAGTCAATGCTCGACAAAACAGAAAAAGAAATTCTCAGCAATGTTAGGACCGTTTCAAAATGAATGCAAAGTGATTTTGAGAGCATACTTTTTATTGTGGACGAGAAGTTGGAACACCGATTCTCACTAGGAAGCAGGGTGTGGAACCTGGTTTCTTTGCACCGAAAAAGGCGAAGTCTTTTCCATTTACTGGGTGGTCAATGGGCCCCAACCTGGGAATAATTAACTCCCTGATGGGTAATATGAATTTTTTTCTCAAAGGTAAATGCAAACAGTGTTTGATTGTAGTTTAGTTACTAAACTAACTTATTTTAAGAAAAACGTCTATTATAACTGTTTCGTTACATTCCGATATTTTCTGCATAAAAATGCAATAATTACAAAAAAAATTCGAACACGAGGCATTGTCGGGCGCTCGCTGTGGTAGGAGGCACAATTCGTGCGCAGTGAAAGACGGAAAATCTTCCTGCAACTGACCACTTGGCACGGCATGCCCTGCGGCTCGATTGAATTATCGTTCCATTTATTATTCACTCATCGAACAAGGAAAGTAACAAAATGAACTTTTGAAAACCAGTATTTCTTGTTTATTTCTTTGGAGAAATAATACGTTTTACCTCGGTATGGAAGGATCTTTCTCTTCCCTTACTTTTTTCCCTTCTTACGCGTTCGCTATTTTCATGAGGCAGATTTATAGTATTTTTTCGTTTGTGGTCGGACGCCACAATTGCCATTGAACGTAATAGTGGGAAGTTGTGCGTGTCATCAGTGTGTGAACTGTGTAAAATTTGTTCTGCGTGTTTTCGTATTTTAACTGTTTATGTATCGCATTTTCGAAGACAAAGTGAGGACGAGCGCAGCACTTGTGTGAACGAACGTGGAAAATCACCTAATAACCACATTGAGGCTAGTCGGTGTACCAAACCGTGGTCGTTGTTACTTCGCGTCGCGGATTCGTTCTTGTTGTCTGACATCCCTGTCTCGCGAGCTAGAGCGATCGGAATTAAGCTATATGAGCCTGTCAACCAGGCGTGGATCCAAGGGGGCAGATTCAGAAGCTCCCAAAACGAAAACACTGTACTAACCACCGATGTAAACAGAGTATTATTGCCATATTAAACCTTTTATTGTTATTATTATTGAAATTCTAGGTATATGTGGCACGTTAACTATGGAGGTGACGGAAAGCTATACTTTGGGGGAAAGGGGGGGCGTCTTGTATAGATAACAGCACAAGATAAGGTTGACAGCTTTTTCGGAAACTGGATCTTCCACAGCTCAAAGCTGAAGTACAGGAGATTTTGCTGTTCCTAAAATCAACAGTGATGCACGACGAAAGCAATGGAAAAAGTTATTTCAAAGATGAAACACGTCAGCGCTTAAGAGTATATGGAGAATGTGAGTTCGGGTTGAAAGTTACCGTTTCCCGAAGAGTCACAGGGCGAGAGAACATCCGTTGGGAGGGCGACTTCTTGTCAGGGTATCACTCTCAGCAGAGCTCGTCTGCTGGAGAAGCCTCATGCCTACTTTCAGCCACAATAAAAGAAAAGTAATGATGACGCAATTAGGTCAAGGACTGCCTTTATTGTGCACAACATATCGTCCAAAAGTACAAAACATCGGTGCAATTACTGTTCATCTAACTTAATAGATAAGTAGCATTTCTATCTTCTCTTCGGTAGTGTACGTGACACAAAGACAAACCTTCAGCCGAAAATGGTTGATTAAATGACTGGTGCGCATTTTCCTTGCTGCCATTTGTTGTTAAGTTACCGTGGGTACCACAACTGTTGGCTAGTATACGAGAGCCAGCCAATTTTGTGATACATTTCTAATAACGTCATGTTCACCCTGTGATATATTTTTGAACATGTCTTGAGCAGAGAAAGTGGATTACCGAATAAAAATACAGGGTACTATTTAACCCTAGAGAACTAAACCATCGTAAAATTTACGTTTGCAATGGATATCTCTTCGCGGTTCCTGTCAGTCTGGACACAAGAGCAACACAGGCTCGTGAGTACCTTCATGGCAAACATTGTTGTTAGCAACGGCCGAGTTATTTGTCTGACTCCAGCGGTTTGCTGACAAAGGTGCTCTTCTCGTACATATTATGAATGCTTAGTAGTGGTGTGCCTGTTTCCTAATAGTCGGCATATTTGTTTTATAGCTAGGAATTGATCTTACAAGGGAACCTCCCCATCGCACCCCCCTCAGATTTAGTTATAAATTGACACAGTGGATAGGCCTTGAAAAACTGAACATAGATCAATCGAGAAAACTGGAAGAAGTTGTGTGGAACTATGAAAAAATAAGCAAAATATACAAACTGAGTAGTCCATGTGCAAGATAGGCAACATAAAGGACAATGTAAGCTGATGAGCGCCGTGGTCTCGTGGTTACAGTGAGCAACTGCGGAACGAAAGGTCCTTGGTTCGAGTCCTCCCTCGAGTGAAGCTTTTACTGTCTTTATTTTCGCAAAGTTACGATCTGTCCGTTCATTCATTGACGTCTCTGTTCACTGTAATAAGTTTAGTGTCTGTGTTTTGCGACCGCGCCGCAAAACCGTGAGATTAGTGGAGGAAAGGATGTGCCTCTCCAATAGGAACCGAAAACATTTGATCGCAAGGTCATAAGTCAACCGATTCCTCCACAGGAAAACACGACTGACATATTCTTTACGACACTGGTGACGGCATGTGCGTCACATGACAGGAATATGTTGTCGACCCACCTAACTTGCACACTTGGCGAATGGGTAAAAAGATTCTTCTACCTTGCCCGATTTAGGTTTTCTTGTGGATGTGATAATCACTCCCAAAAAGGTGATGAAAACATAAGAGTTTGTCACATAAACTGCATCAAATGAATGCAACAGTTTCACAGTCGCACAGTTTTCCCTGTGCTCTGTCAAAACATATGTTTTTTACGTTTTCAAATGTTTCCGTGCGTAGACCGTCAAATCCTGTATATGTCCAAGCAAATCTGAACATGTCCTGGAATTTTGGAGAGCGAAGTTGATTATGTGTGAGTGCCTGAACTTTGATAATTATCTGAAAATAAAAAATTAAACTTTTCACTCGAGAGAAGATTTGAACCAAGGACCTGTCGTTCTGCAGCTGCTCACGCTAACCACGGGACCACGGCGCTCGTAAGCTAACACGCTCCTTGATGTTGCCTATCTTGCGCATGGACTACTCAGTTTGTATATTTTGCTTATTTTTTCATAGTTCCACACAACTTCTTCCTGTTTTCTCGATTGATCTGTGTTCAGTTTTTCAAGGCCTGTCCCTGTGCCAACTTATAACTAAATCTGAGGGGGGTGCGATGGGGAGGTTCCCTTGTTAGTATGACATATTAGATGAAATATCAAGCAGTCACCGAGCGAGGTGGCGCAGTGGTTAGCACACTGGACTCGCATTCGGGAGGACGACGGTTCAATCCCGTCTCCGGCCATCCTGATTTAGGTTTTCCGTGATTTCCCTAAATCGCTTCAGGCAAATGCCGGGATGGTTCCTTTGAAAGGGCACGGCCGATTTCCTTCCCCATCCTTCCCTCACCCGAGCTTGCGCTCCGTCTCTAATGACCTCGTTGTCGACGGGACGTTAAACACTAATCTCCTCCTCCTCCTCCTCCTCAAGCAGTCACGGTTAGAAGATCGTTACTTTATATTACATTGGCTGTTTACAACGCTAATCTCGCCTTTTTCTACTTATTTAAGCACAATATGGATGGTGCTGAGTTAGATTTTGACACCGACATACTGGGTGATTTGCTTGAATAAGCTGATAGCAACCGACAATGGAAAATTTAGTGAAGAGGAAGATTTCCTTAAAAATAATGTTTCGTGGACAGACGTCATTGATACAGACCACAGTTTTAAAGGAGCGATTGAGGAAAACGAGGAATCGGAAGAATAATCCCTGGGTGACTATGGAAGGCCGAGCTAGGTCTTGGTTGGATTGTGTTAACATTGTTTAAGGCAGAAGACACTCTACCTATTTTGTGTGTAAAATACTCTCGAAATTACAATAATTTGTAACTACTGCGTAACATAAATTATGACTTCTTTTCCGATAACATTTTGAGCAGTAAAATTATCATTATAGGGTAAGTACATTTTGTACTTATTTAATTTCTTCATTTGTGTGGCCATAGTGTCCTTAGTTGCTTTATAATTCTTGAGGGTATTTTTGGTCTGTCGTTGCAACTACAAAAATGCGAGATTATTTCACTAGATACGTTTCGCTTTATTGAGATAAAGCATCATCATTCGTCTGTAATTAAGTTATTTGCATTTTAATTTGCTTTTTAGATCAAAAACATTTCGGTAAGAATAGGTTGATTTGTACTTATTGTGATTTTTGAGCTGATTTCGCGCTTACATCGGGAAATGAGGTCTGCTAGCACATCGCTGTTTTTCTGTTTTTGACACTGATCATTTTCGTCTAATTTTTAGATGTTCTGCAGCTCTATGCATTTCTCACACTACACTTATCTGCACACTTATATGCACGCTTTTATGTGGTGTTATTAGACGAAAATTATCAGTCAAAAACAGAAAAACACTTATGCGCTAGCAGACCGCATTTCCCGGTGTAAGCGAGAAATCAGCCGAAAAATCACAGAAATACAAATCAACCTATTCCTGACGAACTGTTTTTAGATTTAAAAAGCAAATCAGAATGTAAATAACTTAATTACAGACCATTGATGATGCTTTACATCAATAAAGCGAAAAGCGTCTGCTGAAAAAAATCACGCATTTTTGTATTTGCAACGACAGACCAAAAATACCCTCAAGAATGTACTTATTTTGTATGTAACATACCATTGGAGATCTAATAATTGTAATTAACTAGTGTCCAACCTATAAATTATGAATCTGTGGTACCGGAACAATGTAACATTTTACTCCTTTAATGCTCTGTGGTTAGAAAAGGCGTACTGTTGTTCATATCTAGATTAGAGCGAAGTTACGAGGAAGGCAGTTATGCTGATTGCTGTACCCCTGGTAACTAAGCAACATTTGCTCGATACAATTCTGTTTTTCTTCTGGACAATGTTATTTGATGTGTCAAGATCAGAGACATCCTGACTAAAACATTTCAGAGTGCAAAACATTTAAAGCTGGATGAAGAAATTGTGGCTGCCACAGATCTTTCCGAAGTAACAGTCTATAAATTCGCATCTATAAATCTCCGGAAACCACAAACAAACTTAAAATGAGGCGGCTGGGCAGACCTTTGAGAATATTTATTGGAGGGCTGAATTCATATACTTGAACAAAGGTTAGACAAAGTACCTTAACCTAAAATGACACTAGATAGTGCACTTTTCGCCCAAAAAGCTCAGTATATCACTGTCGGGATGTGAAACTTTCCCCTTGCCTGCGTTGCTCTTTCAGTGGCGAGGCAGTGCCGCATTTGGGGTGGAGTTATCGTGGAGTGCAGCTGTATGGTTGTCAGTGTCGGCCGCTGTCCGCTGTTTCCGGGCTGTGGCCTACTTTCTGGCACCGCCGCAGCCGGGCTTACACTCCAGCCGCCAGCCGCCCGCACCAATCCCGCCAGATGGATGCTGGAAAATGTAGCACCGGCTGGAAGCCACTCGCAGCCCAACAGCGGTGCTCGAGTGAGACACCCCCTGGAGAGCAACAGCAAACACATTTTTTCGTCAGGGTGTAAGAAGTTGCAGAGCGTAGTGGACGGGAGATAAGTTACGGTTAGAAGTCCTTACACGTTCAATAATAATGTCAAACCGTCAGTATACTGATCGTTTGAGGTGGCGTATTAATAGTGTCAGTGCCAGAATTATTAACGAGCAGTGTTAATGGCCCAAACATATTCAGTATTGTCAATGCGTACTGAGCGTGAGAGTCTGGCTAACTACGGTTTGACAATATTGGTCCTTTGCTTGTTGACAGGGCTTCGTGAACCGAACGATGTTGTTCTCTGTTTGCGTTTTTAGTTCGTCCCTGTTCTATTTACGGTCTGCAGTTAATAGTCCACTGTTCTGCTGTCTACAATGAACAAGAAAAGTATGATTGAATTTACCGAGGGGAAATATATTCCATGTAGAATCGGTCTTCAAAGGAATAGGTGGACGAAAACTAAAAAGTCGTCTTTTATAGGCCTATGCGAGAGTAGTTTTTGTATATATTACTTTAGGATGGCCACTGGAGGATTCGCTATGGTATTGTTTTCGTCGTTAGTTTGAAAACATATTATTACCTTGTTGAGTTACACAGAAGTGTGTAAAAATGAGTTGCCTTTCGAAAAGTACGCCATATAGATGGTGTCCCAAGAGATATAGTGAACATGCAGGGATATGACAGGGAAGATCATTCAAAGACAAAAGCCTACTGAACATGGGCTCTAAAATGCATACCTTAAGAGCTATGAGCACTTGGTCATCTTCCATACTGTGGAACACGTCTGTTCTACTAGACAAGTACTCACAGCTCATTTTAGAGCCCATATTTACTACACTTTTTTCTTCGAATGATCATTCCTGTCATATCCCTGAATAATGACCATCTCTCCTGGGACACCCTGTATATGCGGTGACTAGTGAGAGGTCTGCGAAATGTACGAGTATATCAGTCTCAGGAAATTATCACAAAACGCAAGTGTTTAATTATCTGAATATACCCTTGCATTGAAGATAAGATTATTTCACAGCTTTCCATAACAGTTTTGCTAATTGTTTTTGCAGATGTAGCACTAAATTCCAAGCATTCGAATGACGCGTCTATCGCCAAAAATCTTATATAATGCGATTGCATCTTCATTAATGTATTTTGCTTCTCTATTTTATGTCACATCAACATAAACGTTTCAAGACTCATCCAAAAATAGTCTTGCGAATATTTCGGGTCCTTGGTTCTGAATTATCGGTCATGTGACAATTCTCTCCTTTTTTGTACCATTCCCGGACCTATTTCCTCATTTTTCGTTGCTTTAGTTGTTTTTTAGGTATAACAAATATAAGTGCGACACATGCATTCTTTTGGGTGTCCGACATCTTAACGTTGTAAAATCACCTTGCCGAGTGACGATATTGCCGAGGGTGTGATAACCGTTTCAGAATAATGAAAATTTGACTAAACTAGTATTGTCAATAAATATTGAACGTGTGCAAGTCACTTTAAACGTCTTTTAGTAGTCGAAATCCATAGAGACGAAGCACTAGCAGCGTTTACATCTATAGAATGCAAAAACTTAAGTGAAGATGGCCTACCAAATGCGCTTCCAGTGTCTTAACCTCTGCGCCATCCCACACAATCTCAGTCCTCAGAGACTGAGCTTTAGGTCACGAAAATAAGTGATGGTATGGAATGGAACGATCGAATTATGCATTGGTTCGTTGTTGCACTTTTTCCCATGTTTTTAAGCCCCTGCTTCGACTCCGGGTTCGGCACGTGTTTTTAATCTGTTGGATACTTCAGCTAAAACTTTCGGGCTGAGAGGCGGTAATCCATATACACGGTGATTTAACTGCCCTTGCTGATGTTTTATGCAACCCGCAGTGCTATACCTGCCCATCAAAATCTTCATATTCTCTCGCTCGCCACAAGCAAACTATTAATCCTATATGAGATATGAACAGAATCTTGTTGCATGAAATTAATGTAGCTAAATTTTGTTCTGGTATAAATTTTCACTGAAGGCCATGGTTTTCGAATTATTCAAGAAAAACTTACAAAAGTGACCTTCAAACCCACCTCCACCCTCACACTCATCCTTCACCAGCCAGAATTTCTAGTATGTTGTTCGCGACATTCCCTCCTATCACTGTACACAAAATTTCTGACTACATGAAATAGTTCCGATATTTCATCGTGGTTGGTCTCTGTTGATTGGGCTATTACGCTACCAGCGTAGTCGGCTATTTCGTAAGCATTAATGATTCAGACGTTCCCGTGAGGGTAATTGAAGAAAAATAACTCTTGTAAACGTTACGCTAAAACTAATTACGTTAACAATTCGATCCAAACTTAACCCTTACAAACACAGTAGCTTCGTAATCAGAATGCCTGACGAAAACAACGATGTAATTTTTATTTTACACTGCTACAATTCTCAAAACTGTTAGGTAAAATGCATACAAACGTCAATTTTACAATTTAAGTGCTCGACTATGCCGGTGGCATAATGCCAGACAATGAAGGCCAAAAAGGTCGAATGCGGGAAATAATTCGTGCAGTCGCAAATTTTTGTACAGTGGTAGCAGGGACTGCCATGAGCAACATACTAGAAATTCTGACCTGTGGGGGCTTAGCGTGGGAGTGGGGTGGGTTTGAAGGTCACATTTGTACATTTTAATTCGTAAACTACGGCCTCTAGCGAAAACTTATTCCAGTTAAAAACTAAACTACATTTAATTTCGTACAAAAAGATCATGTTCAACTTCTTCCTGTTGGAATAATTACTTTGCACGTAGCGAGACAGAGAACATGAAAATCTCGTGCGTGGTTTTTGAAAGCCAGATTAAACACTGTGGGTTGCATCAGACATCAGTAGGGGCAGCTGAATACCCTATATGAAACTATTCACGGACCTGTCATCCCCATCTGCGGCAGACTTCGACAGGGAAAAATCGGCGATTGCGTCCAGAGCTTGGGCGGCCTCCGAATTTGTAGAGCTTTATAGACTGCACCACCATTCATCCCGTGATGAATGCGTGTTTATCCGTGCGTGTGACATACCTCTCCCTTAAAAGTAATCTATTGTGACATTCTTTGCACAAAATCGGTATTCATGTATCATTTAACTCCCTTTTCTTTTAAAATTATCATCGTGCTTACAGATTTCTGTTGCCTCGCTATATAAGCTTGCACGATGATGCGTTGGCTTCGTTAAAATGCTAGTCTCTCTAAGTTTTATTTCATGGTCTCCATTTAGAGAAGCATGTTTACATTACGGCAGATTTATCAGCTTGCTGAAAGCGGCAGTTCCTTTTGTGTTCGGTTAAGTGAGTGTTAATTCTCATCATGTATCAAATGGTTCAAATGGCTCTGAGCACTATGGGACTTAACAAATGGCTCTGAGCACTATGGGACTCAACTGCTGAGGTCATTAGTCCCCTAGAACTTAGAACTAGTTAAACCTAACTAACCTAAGGACATCACAAATATCCATGCCCGAGGCAGGATTCGAACCTGCGACCGTAGCGGTCTTGCGGTTCCAGACTGAAGCGCCTTTAACCGCACGGCCACTTCGGCCGGCGGGACTTAACAGCTGTGGTCATCAGTCCCCTAGAACTTAGAACTACTTAAACGTAACGAACCTAAGGACACCACACACATCCATGCCCGAGGCAGGATTCGAACCTGCGACCGTAGCAGTCGCGCGGTTCCGGACTGCGCGCCTAGAACCGCGAGACCACCGCGGCCGGCCTCATCATGTATCCAATGCAACTTATACTTCATCACAACTACAAGGAATTTTATACACACCAGGTTTCTTTAATTGATGATGTACATCCCTTGCAGTTCTCAGGCATTGTTTTATTGTACTGGTGGGTCAAGAAAGTGATTAAACCAAAAACTTCTCCGATACGATCAGTAACCGTATTAATAAAAGGCAAGCAAGTTTTCCTTGACGGTGGCCGTTGTTTCTCATTAGTATTTGAATTCTTTCTTATTGGACGCAGTGCTCGTTCCAATTTCTTATTGGAGTTAGTAGAGTTATTAAAATATTTATTTGCGGTTGGCTGTTAATAAAAATTATTGCTCCCATAAAAAGTTGGAACGAGCGCTACTTCTCAGGAATGGGAATTCCAGAACAAGTGAGGAACAGCCGCTAACATGGTAAATTTTTGTGCATTTTATTGACACGTTTGCTGACGGTATTGGAAAAGTTTTGGCCAAACATGAAGTTCAAATGATTTTTAAACATCGGCCAATCCAGACGGCGAAAGTCGTCCTCTGGACTGACCTGACACAGTTGCAACATTTCCGATGCTGCCGAAAACGAATTGCCACGTGATCAGTGGGATGCGCCATTTTGTTTGGTTCCTGTAGTGGCGTGCTACGGTACTGTGGCGCGGTCATTTCACTATGCTTTTGCATGTATTTGTCTTCAGTACTGCTCCAAACAAAAAAAATTATGTAACATTTTTCGCGTTGATAATTAAAACGTTTACTACACGTATTAGCATTTGTCAGCCATCCTACACTGATTGCATAG
This sequence comes from Schistocerca nitens, assembly GCF_023898315.1. Lineage (NCBI taxonomy): Eukaryota > Metazoa > Arthropoda > Insecta > Orthoptera > Acrididae > Schistocerca > Schistocerca nitens. The sequence goes on along the minus strand of NC_064616.1, from coordinate 581,020,310 downwards.
CGGCTACTTGCAAATACTTCCTCGGGTTTGTCAAGAAATAACCTGACGGAGTTTAATTGTTTGGTGTCGGATGAGCTCTTCTTCGGACGGGGAAAATCGTTCAAATGGCTCTGAGCACTATGGGACTTAACATCTGAGGTCATCAGTCCCCTAGAACGTAGAACTACTTAAACCTAACGAATCTAAGGACATCACGCACATCCATGCCCGAGGCAGGATTCGAACCTGCGACCGTAGCGGTCGCGCGGTTCCAGACTGAAGCGCCTAGAACCGCTCGGCCACACCGGCCGGCTCTTCGGACGGAGAAATTACGGTAGTCATTGAACTTCATTACAAAAACTATTGAGAAAACGATGAGAAACATTCATTTAAACTCCCTGTTAGTGTGCGTCACCTGTATGTGTTACTGGTATCAAACAATCAGGAATTGCCGTTAATGACACACACTGACTTTTGCTAAATTCCTTTGCAGCTACTACAGCTAAAAACCTTATGTCGGATCGAACTACAATCTGGACCTACCTTTCGCAAGCAATACAAGATGCCATTCGAAAAGACCTCTTGTCACGAGGTCTCTTCAAAATATCTCGTTTGCATACTAATCTGATACACATGATCTTATATTACGGCGTACACACCCGTGCAAAGTGGAAGTTTCGGTCCGAAAAGTATACAGACGTCTTAATAGATGAATAAATCGTATTGTTACACCTTGTGCTAGTCCACTACAAGCTCGACGAGCGAGTTTCAGATCTTTTTTAGACAGAGGTTTTCCGTATTGGCTCGTAACACTCATCACAGTTCAGAGGGTTGGTGGCTTACACAAATTCATAATGGATTTATTCCCCTCTTACAGGTTCGTATGAGTCAGTGCTTAGGCTCTAATGACCTCATATTGACAGGGCGGTGTGCTACCCACCCCTCTTCCTTATGGTCATATATTTAAACATTGCACTAAAAATAAAGAAGAAACCTCTTAACAGAACCGGGAAGGGCGGTGTGAAATTCATGAGAACACCCCCATGTTAAGAGCCCCGCTTTTAAAGCAAACACTTTAGTCTCCGAAGTCTCCCAAACAGGTAATGCTAGAGCTCTACAGAAGGAAATTTCCTGAAGTCTGGGCTGTTGCATAGCTCTAGTGGGGGTTCGGAGTTAATCTAAACGTTTTCCTACTGCAGTGAAAGGTACATAAGTTACAATAAACTTACCGCTAACTACTCCAGTCACATTTTCTTTTTAAGACCCAGCAAGTGGCGCAACCGTGTACAAAGACTACAATTCGTGTTTATTGTGCGAGGAGGGGCAATGGTTAAGACAGTGGACTCGTATCCGGAATAAATGGAACTCAAATCGCGATTTGGCAAGTCTGATTGAGAGTCTTCGCGATTTCTCTAAACTTTTTGAGGCAAATGTTGGTGTGATTACATGAACAAGCGCCAGCTGCTCTCCATCCTTCCACTGCTGAGTTAGCTCTCCTCTGATGATGTCGGCGTTGACGAAATAAAATCCTGCCATTCATGCTTTATGATAAAATGAATCGGACATTAAAAGCTTATCTATAGCGCAAGCCGGTAACCCGACTCGTGGGTGGGACGTCAGATGGTGTTCTCCACCTCAGCACTAGGAGGGAAAGGATGACGAGATCATCGCCCCAGCTCCCTTTTACACCCGGGGGAGATCCCGGTACTCACGTGATAGCGGACTGAGGGTATTTGGTGAAGTGTGATATGCATAACAAGAAATGAAGGTCTAAATTCACAGAATTCGTTTCATCGCAATTACGACTTTGGATTATTACAGTAGAAGGAAACCGTGTACATCCACACTTGTCTGTAGTCAAGTGAGAACCTGCAAACCATGTTTCCAGTCTCTTTCACTTCACATACCTACAATTTTTAAAAATTTACTTTTAAAAGTAACAGAGGTTTAATCACGAATAAATAAAGACGTGTTGACTGTTTTACTAGTTGCCAGTCTTCCTGTGGCATAGACGGTTAGTTTTGAGGTTTGGGTGAGGGTAAATATCTTGCTACCATTTCGTATCGAAAACAAAACATATTGTATAAAAATCATAACTGAAGACGAACAATTAGCTCGCGACGTCTGTTACTAACAGGTAACTACTTACGCTCTTACTCAATTATCAAAGTGAAAAATTCGGGTAGACAGTATTGCTTGCTTAATAAACAATCTGTCATAAAACAGCAATGACAGGTTTAGTTGTTGTTTAAGACCTACCACATCCAGAGTTACTTGAAAATAAAAATGAAACCGTTGTATATGGCTGATATCACGTAACAGAAGAGTGTATTTCATATTCTCGCTTTGGTTTACCCGCTCGAATAGCTGTTCGTGTTAGCACGCCACTTCTGGGACTCGGGCAGGGTGTGCCGGCCAGCCTTAGATGTGTTCTTTAGGTGGTTTCCCACTCCGACTCTGTGAATACCGGGCTGGTATCCACATCACGCCTCAGTTACACGACTCGTAAACATTTAGAAAACGTTCGCGTATTTGGACATGCCTACAGGCAGACAGTTGGGGGTCCGCAGCTCGTGGTCGTGCGGTAGCGTTCTCGCTTCCCGCGCCCGGGTTCCCGGGTTCGATTCCCGGCGGGGTCAGGGACTTTCTCTGCCTCGTGATGACTGGGTGTTGTGTGATGTCCTTAGGTTAGTTAGGTTTAAGTAGTTCTAAGTTCTAGGGGACTGATGATCTTAGATGTTAAGTCCCATAGAGCTCAGAGCCATTTTTGACAGTTTGGGTCACAAATTCTGTTCCTCGGGAGGGGAGGGGGGGGGGGGTGTAAAAAGGATGACGACGACAGAGAGGGTATCCGACTACCCTCTAACAATATCAACGCCAAATCCGACAGCAGTCATGCTGACCTGTGGGCTCGGGATAAAGGCAAAAACTACAGAAGAAGAAAGACGATGATGATGATTCTAGCTTTGGTTTCTATGTGAAGGTTTCCCATGTATGGCCATTAAGAGGATGACAGAGTATAGCATGTGATAACGTATTTGTTATACGTAAACTGACATCAAAGCACAATTATCGTCGTACCACATCAAATCAGTTAGTAATCAAAGGTGTTCGAGCTGACATGAAATCGATCACGTATCTGACATTCGGGGCGATAGTCAAAATAAGGTCTTAGACCAGGCAGAGAGCAATTATTTTCTCCGTCTTAATCTAATTAGGTCACATAATTGGTATCTAACAATGCAATTGCCGATGTGACAACAAATCCCAGGAAAACTGTAAAAAATTAATATAGCACCAGTCCCTCAGTCGAGCGTGAAGTATTTACTCCAATAGGTCGTAACATATAAGATGTACGCAAGAATGTGTTATATGGCGCGAGCGGTACACATTCCAGCAAATATCTTGGGTGCTAGTATATCATAACTGCGTATAGGCACAATATATCAATTACCCTTACTTCCTTTCCATCAGTTTAAACTTGACCACAGCGCAGTTGCGTCATCACGCTGAAGCTAACAAAAGTTCTACTCTATTCAGTTGTACTTCCTGTTTTTTAAATAAAGTGGAAGCAGATTCCTTATTCATCCCGGCGATTTCAGAGTACTCAACGCTACCCGGGTGAGTCATGGTATGAATTCTGTTTCTCTTACACATTCTGTCGTAAGGCCATAAATTAAAGGAAAACTGACGAATGAAGTGATAGGCCACACGCACAGCTTAAGAGTATAGAGGTTTTATTTTCTTTTGTTTATTTCTTTTTTGGCAGGACGTGCGTTATTTGGAACAATTCTTCCACGAAAAACTGAGTGAATTTTGTGCAGTGTACATTTCGTTGCCGTTGATTCTGTTAGCGCCATTTTTCATTATGGTAATTGATAGTTCGCGATTTTATTATTTCTGTGTTTATAGTCTAAAAAGTAACGAATTTTACACAACATTTCGATGACCAACTGAACCGACGCCACTTGGCTGATGTTATTGGCGTCACATCTCTAGTCCTGTATGAGAGTCAGTAGAGGAGCGCTGGTAAGAATTGTTGCTGTCTGTGACATTATGCTAACAATACTTACGTAATTCGAACGACTCCGAAACAACTTCGTGCAGCGATACGATCCTGCATAGAAGCTGAAGCATGTTACTTTGTTGCCAATATAGCACCTCGTGCAATTTCGGTAGAAAAATAAAATTTTGAAAAATCTACCTGCCTGGGTATCTGTCGTCGTCAGCTGACAAATGATAAATTTGAAATTTTCTCATTTTCGGTTAAAGCTTTCGACTCAGTTGTTCCCGGACCACGTTTATATATCTAGAAATACTGAACATAAATGCAGTACTCTCTTCTGAAGGACATAGCGTGTTAACCTCAGGAATGTGTGTTTCTCTTCGCCTGCACGGAAACTTTGCGGCGTGAGCTCGTTTGCAGTGTCGCTCAAGGTCAACACCACCCACAGTTCACGAGCGACCGTAACTATTTTTACATCGCACTCCTTTTTTTTTTTCTTTCGGCGTATCTGCTCAGTTACCGTAAGCTATTTCTAGAACATTTACGGCTCGTCATAACGTAATTACAATGACTTTAGCGATCTAATGTAGTTACGTGTTTCGCTGTGTTACGCGGGATGAGTGAGTGAATGGCTCACTGCGGTAGATGAACCAGAGACATGAATGTGTATTCAGTACCTTCAGAGAAGTACCTATAATAGTTGCTTGAATAAATTCACTCTTTTTCTCTCTTCTGAGGATTACTCAGATACTACAAGCCATCTTACCTCTCTATTGAATTTAATGTCAGAGGGATATTAAAGAAACGCGTACACGTGAGTGTCCGGTGGTCTTCTAATTACATAGCGAGAGAGAGTTCACGACACTAATGAAACTTGTAAAATAAAGAAATACATGAAATACTTCAGTCGGGTACGAATTGCGTGCGGGTAAGAACAAATTTGATCAACGGAACGTAATCGGCACTCAGAGCTCAGCCAACCAATGAAAACAAATCTGAATACGAACACTGTTGACTCTGTCATAGTTAGTTGCTTGGCGGAAAGAAAAAATGCGAGTAACTACTAACTTAACGTATTAGAGGATACAGATTCGGTACTTGCGTCTTGCGAAATAGTTTCTCTTTAACGACCACATACTATTTACAAAGATCCTGTTGGTAAGGTACTGCGTAATCAGATGAAGCTTGGTACCGACTCTGATTTGTTTTTGTCAGTAAGCAAATCGTCTAGTTAGGCCAGGCCGATAAGCACAAGAGTATGCGTCTATTCGACCTAGAAACTTGGCCAACAAGGAGACGAGAGGAAAAGATGTGGCATACAGTTCCTGATCACTAGACTGTGTGCCTACATCGCGCGCAAATCCCAAATCCCTCCGCAGTGTTTCGCGAATTTGAGGCGTATGACAATGCTTCTGTTGAGATGTGAACGTCGATGGCTCCGTTAAGCGTGGTATGTGTATCGACATCGGATTCCACCTCCTCTCTCTCTCTCTTTTATTCCGTACTCATCTATAACAACATAACACTAGATAGCACATGATTTCGAGACAAAAATCCACACGACGCACAAGGCAACGTACCTCTCTCTCACTAGGACCTTTGCCAGGACAGCAATGGGCGATTCTGTTTTGTCCCTTAATGCCACTGAGAGTATAGCACTGACTACCTCTTTCCTAGCGATTAGCGCTGAAGACCTTGATGTCGTGCGCCCACAAAACCCCTCTACTACTACTCCTAGCGATTACACCGTAACAAGAGGACCGCTGTTTCCATTATTCGGCAAAGTTTGTATTAATCAAATGAAACTGTATGGTTCCAGAGACCTTACGCAGGTCTCAAACATCTCTGATGTATGTGTGCAGACTGAGGCGAATGAAAATTTGTGCTAATGACTGGAGTCGAACCAGGGTCTCCTGCTCACTACGCAGATACGCTAACCACTATGCCACTCTGGCATGCCGCCATGCTCAATCGAAATTCCCATTCACGCCTCAGCCCACTTGGTACAAATTTTCACATGTCACTTCAGTCACATATACGTAAGTTTATTTTTTGTGCCTTTGTGGCCGGATGCCCACCTTGTCATGACAATCATCCTTTAATTTCAGGCAGGGAAGCGGTGAGCACCATCCGTCTGTAAATCATGTAAACAGTGCTCTTTGTCTTATAGTATTTGAACTTTTTGTTTATCTTACTTTTCTGAGGTAGACACTGAAAAATAGCTCAGCACTTGCCTAAAGCCGGCCGGAGTGGCCGAGCGGTTCTAGGCGCTACAGTCTGGAACCGCGCGACCGCTACGGTCGCAGGTTCGAATTCTGCCTCGGGCATGGATGTGTGTGATGTCCTTAGGTTAGTTAGGTTTAAGTAGTTCTAAGTTCTAGGGGACTGATGACCTCAGAAGTTAAGTCGAAAGTACTCAGAGCCATTTTGAACTTGCCTAAACAGGCATGGAAAACAGCCTAAAAATCATAGTCAGGCTGGCCTATGTACCGTACAATGGTCGTTAGTCTGGCAAGCTAACACGCTGTGGGATAAGCTTTACTAACTTGTCATAGCCCTAACTGATGATAACTAAACAAAAACAGTAAATTATTATATAACAAAGGCTGTAAATCTACTGCTAAATCTGAACTAAGTGTGGTGTTTACATGCTACATAGGTATCTGCATGGGGCGACAAATAGCAGTTGACCCAAAACAATAAAAAAATGTGCGACTCACCACATCAGTACTCAGAAATTTATGTTAGACGTTAAATTACACAAATGCAAAGGTTTAGATTCAACATTATACCTAATGATTACAATTGCGGACAACCTGAATTGAAGTCATCCCAAAGAAATGTTCTGCGGAAGTCGAACCAAAGACTGACTTTTATTGTCAGGACAAACACAATATGAAACAAATCTACTGAAGAGAATGCCTACACTAAGCGTGTTCGTCCTCTTATGGGATATTGCTGCGGACTGTGGGATCCTTGTACATATGATTGAAGGAGGGCATCTGAAAAGTTCAGAGGAGGACAGCTCGTTTTACATTATTGCGAAATACATGAGAGAGAGCGTGTTGGACTGCCAGTTATTGAAAAAAAGGCGAGATCACGAAATTTCGGTCTCCAATTTCCTCCCCTGAATGCCAAAATATTTTAGTGATCCCAGCTACGTAATGAGAAATGACAATCTTATTAAAATAGGAGAAAGCGGAGCTCACACGAAAATATTTACGTGGTCATTTTTCCCATTTGCTGTTGGTGAGTGGAATGGTCTAGAAACAGTCTGGACGTGGCTCCACGAACACTCTGACAAACACGAGTGAATTACAGACTAATCATGTAGATGAGATTTGTTCCTATCCTCTTAGTCTGAGAGAATTGAAACGTTGAAAATCACTGTTCTAAAACTTCCATTGGACGCCTATGTGTCCCAGCAGTTATTACTGTATGGAAGTGACGAATATAACATCAATATTTTCTGTTCTGCCTAGCCCGCCGCGTAGAATACGTCATATGATATTTTCTAATGAATAAAAGAAACAATACTAATTAAACTACTTTCAGCGTACCTGGAATTATTAATTTTAAAATATAGTGCCAATTCTGTATTAGCGACTATTATTGAGTTCATCTTTCGTCTGGCAGTGGGCCAACGTGTCTCGTGCAAAGCCAATAGCGGTTTCTTAGCCTTCAGCCACTCTGCTGTACCGGTGACGCCGAGCTCCGGATCCATACGTCACAGCATTCCTCTGGCCCGGACAGTGGACTCGATTGGTTTAAAACAGTTCCGCGACAATAAGTACGAGAGTAGTGTAGCTGTGCAGGACGGCACAGGGCACGCTGGGCTTCCGGCAGCTGCGGCGGCGGCGGCGGCGGCGGTGGCGGCGGCGGCGAAGGCCAGGCCAGCGTTGCGTAACCTGCACGTCGCCAGCGCCGTTCTCGCCGATCTGCACTCCCCGCTCCGTAGCGCCACCGGTCTCTCATCGCAGACGCCGTTCGTTTCATTACTGCACACAAGGTGGTGGATTTATAACACAAGATTCATCCGGCAAACTCGTGCAAAGGCACAATTTTTAATCTAAATAAGCACCCCTTTTGGTACCAAACCTACCATCGACGGCATATTAGAGTACATGAAATGAATTAGAAGTTACGAATACGCACAACCATCAGCTGTATGATGGAATGACGACAGTGAAAATTTGTGCCAGACAGGAACCCCGCTTACCCGCTTGTCGCGAGTGATTGCCTTACTATTAGACTATCCGAGCACGCTCCACAGCCAGACCCAAACTTATACATATCATGAACCACGTGTCTGGCGCCCGCATCTCGTGGTCGTGCGGTAGCGTTCTCGCTTCCCACGCCCGAGTTCCCGGGTTCGATTCCCGGCGGGGTCAGGGATTTTCTCTGCCTCGTGATGGCTGGGTGTTGTGTGCTGTCCTTAGGTTAGTTAGGTTTAAGTAGTTCTAAGTTCTAGGGGACTGATGACCATAGCTGTTAAGTCCCATAGTGCTCAGAACCATTTGAACCATTTTATGTAAATTTGTGGTAAGATCTTATGGGACTAAACTGCTTAGGTCATCGGTCCCCAAGCTTACACACTACTTAATCTAACTTTAACTTACGCTATGGACAACACTACACCCATGCCCGAGGGAGGACTCGAACCTCCGACAGGGGGAGCTGCGCCGACCGTGACAAGACACTGCCCCGCACGGCTGTTCATACGCATCCGGACATCAATTACAGGAGAGAATATCGAGTGTGCCCACCCTTCTCCTTTGATGGCTCGATCTGTGCTGGAGACACTTTCAAAAAGGCGTTTGAATGTCTGTGGAGGACTGGCAGCCCATTCTTCTTCAAGAACCGAAACCGAGAAGGTAGTGATACCGGACGTTGGAGCAAAGTCGACGTTCTAACTCATCCCAAAAACGTTCCATTGGGTTCAGGTTGGAACTCTGGGCAGGCTAGTCTATTTCAGGACTGTTATCATCCACAAATCGTTATGTCACAGATGCTGCTTCATGACAGGCTATAGTCATGCTGACACAGCCAGTCATCTCAGAGCTGTGCCGCTACTGCACGCAGTACAAAATGCGGTAAAATGTGTCCATGTCCTTCCTCATTTAGAGTATTCTTAAGGACAATAGGGGAACCAGACCCTAACCGCGAAAATCATCCACATACCGTAACACCACCTCCTTCGTTCTTCTCTGTTGGCCCTACACATTACGGCAAGTAACGTTCTCCAGACATTCGCCAAGTCCAAACCCATCCATCGAATTGGCACAGGGTATAGCTTGATTCATCACACCTAATAACCAGTGTCCAGTGGCGTCGCTGTTGACATCACCCGAAGCGTCGCTTAGCAGTGGCTTCAGAAATACGTGGCTTATGATGAGCTGCTCGTCCATTGTACCCTGTTCTTTTTAACTCCACGTGCACAATCATTGTGGTAGCTGCAAAGCTGGTAGCACTTTGGAAACCGCGAGTGGTTCCTTCCGCTGATTTCATGCGATTTTTTTACAACCTACCTCCGTAATGCTCTAAGGTTTCTGTCCGTCAGTACATGATCCCTGCCTTGTCTCGATCCAGCTGTGCTTGTTCCTTCGCGTTTTCACTTTGCAGTGACATCGACAACAGTTGACTTGGACATCTTTAGAAGAGTTGAAACAGCGGTTATCGATTTGTTGCTCGGGTGACATTCAATGACCAGTCCCCGTTCGATGTCACTGAGCTGTCCTGACCGATTCATTTTGCTGTTACTGATTTTCTACTGAAAACACAATACTTTCTGCGTTCCTTCATACCGACGTCCGGTGGTCAATGTCGCATAACACAGGGGTGTCCGGATACATTTTATCCGATAGTGTACTTGAGGGGACACGCACAGCAGTGCATTTTTCTTCACGGGAGTAGAATGAATGTAATCCTCGAAAGCGACGGGAATGTCTGTTGGTGTTTCAAGCGTTTCCGGTATTTGCAGTTATTGTAGTAGGTAAATGTCACAGGCGACACGTTGGTCACTTGTAAAAAATGGCACAGTAGAGATTTTGTATCCTTCAAATCCTTCAAACGATGCAAGGCGTAGAGTACCTCAACTATCCAATGAAGCGTTTAAATGGAAGTGCGGCGAGGGTGTAACTCTGGCGGGAGGTGGTTCTGTGACATTTTTCGTACTGTGACCTCGGCTCTTTAATTCAGTTTGCTGTCAATACGAACCAGAACGTTTAACACTCTCATTTATTTGATGTTGCCCTTTTTTTCGAAATCTTTAAGGTGAGTGTGCTGTGGACACTCACGCCTTCCAAGATGACAGCAACTGAGTTCACAGGGCACCTCTACTGATCCACTAAACTGCCCCATAGAAATAGTCTGGGACTGTTTCCAACAGTAGGAGAAACGCAGCAATCAACATACCCGCAATTTGGTAGCTCTATGAGATCAGTGCATCAGTGAGAATCGTCTGCTTCTTGTGGTACACTTGAAAAAACTTGGCTTGTTTCTTTCGTCCCCAAATTTGGGACATTATGGAGACTAGAGGCGATGTTACAGTGTATTAGCATGGTGTCTCCTGGAGGGTGGCTAATTTTCATCCATTGTGCTTACGTATTCCGCAAATAATCTTAATCGTGAACAGGCAAAACATTGTCGCCCAGGGCTCACTTAACAGTGAGCGAATCCACCAGGCAACAACTGGTGTTATGACGAGAAGACACCTTTTTGAAATTAAGTAGAATAAACAAACATCTCACGAAAAACCTCTAAGACATTTTTTTGGAGTATGCTTCTGTTTAGAAGTAAAACACACTCTCCGAGAAGCAGAATAACATAAAACAACAGCTTTGGAGACGTGGTGTCACAGCAGAATGCGCTATTTCCTGGGTAGATAAGGTAACAAACGAAGAGGTGCTCCACAGAGTGGAGGAAGAGAAGCCTTGTCTTCTGAAGGTAATAGAACGCATAAGGGACACATGGGTCGGCCATCTGCTGGGACATGATGGCACCATTAAAAGTATCATTAAAGGGGCCGTAGAAGGAAGAAAATACTCGAGGCAGACCGAGACTAGATCAACCAGATCGTGAAGGATATCAGCTGCATCACCTGCACCGCTCTCAAGAGGAAGTCGAAGACAGAAATGCATGGCGAATAGCTGCTAACCGGCCTGATGGTTGAAGATCTAATAAGAAGAAATAACCTCACCGGAAGAAAAATCACCCCAGTGTGCACGCATAGATGAATCGTTAAGCCTTTACAAATGGCGGAGCGATCGAGCCATGTGCTCAACAGCACTCGCTCTGTCTCTACCTGAGCATAAGGCAGTAGCAATCAGTGAGACATTTTTATTTCAAGCGGACATTGTACATAAACATGGGTAAATGTAAGGATGTGACAGAGTGGCAGAAAGGGGCAATCTTGTTGGACTGTAACCAGGGCCATACGGTATGTGAAGTTACTGGATTTGTTGGTGTTTCGCGGCGGACTGTTCAATGTGTCTACAGACAGTGGCGAAACATATGTGGCCGCGATACACGACGTTATAATTCTGGGCGGAAAAAGATCCTGACTGTGAGGGACCGGAGAAGAGCTTCACGGCTTGTGAATCAAAACAGGAATTGCTGTAGGCGGTGAAAGAATTTCCATCCCAACCTGTTAGCGAGAGGACATTGCAACGGTAACTGCATGTAATCAACATTTGGAGTGGGTCACCTCGCAAGAGGCCATTGTTCACACAGGCACATAAAGAGCAAAACAGCATAGTTCGTCGAATTGGAAGAATATGTGACTGGTTTCTGAACCCTCCCCTGCAAAATCACCTGTTTCGAACTCCATAGAAAATCTGCGGGCCATTTTGGAACAGCAGGTAAGTCGCCGACATCGGCATCCTCGCAGTTTGGTGGAATTGCGAGATCAGTTCCGCAGCGATTGCCTTAACCTGGATGCGTCGTACCTGCACAATCTTGTGGGCTCGCTCCCGAACCGGATCCACGCTGTTATGAAGTCCAGGAGCCGAATTCACGGTATTAAATGATGCTTTTAATGACTTCTCGAGGAACGATTATTTTTTTGTCTGGTGAGCTGCCACTGCCACTATCTGGCGCTGATAAGGAGCATTTAGTGAGCTAACGCAATGCTTTATATACTAGTCTCGTAGCGCAGAGACACAGGATTCGTACCTCAATCATGTTTAGATCGCCTATGCGTTGTCTAAAGCGTTTAAGGCAAATTCTAAAAAATGGTTCTAACCTAAGGACATCACACACATCAATGTCCGAGGTAGGATTCGAACCTGCGACCGTAGCAGCAGCGCGGTTCCGGACTGAAGTGCCTAAAACCACTCGGTCACATCGGCCGGCAAGGCAAATTCTGTGATAACACTTTCCGCAAGCTCCCGGCAGTGTCCTTCCCTTCCGTTGTCCACTCGATATTCGTTGCTTCAGAGATGATCTTCCTTCATATTCTACCAAGAAAGAAAAGCTCACACGTGGCCTTTGTGCGCAGAGCTTTCACCGGTTTGTGTCTGCCTGGCGCCAGCTCCGTGGCTTCGTTGTCCCACGTCTCAGCGAGCTGCAGCTACTCGGCCTGCGCGCACGTTTTCTATTGTCTTGTCTCGCGTGTACTGCCTCGCTTGGAAACCAGTGCAAACGCCGCAACTGTCATCTGCCGATACTTGGAAAGCAGTTAGACCAACCACTGCGGAGCATGCTGTAAAACTATTTTAGCAAAAATATCAACGACTACCACCTGCGGATCAGTTAGCTGGCCTCAGCATAGTGCGGGCCATTGCAGTGTTACAAATATGTGAGGACACATGACAAGTTGTGCCAGACCACGTCTCGAATCTGGCTATCTTGCTTATCGCGAGCAGTCACCTTTACCGGTAGGCTCACTATTGAAGTTATCCCTCTACTTTTCGAACAACCAACCCTAATGTTACGATTTCAAGATAAAACGCCAAGAGAGCGGATATCGTGGAGGAAACGAAGGTATTGTCAACAGTGTCCCACGGAAGTGTGACAGGACTGCTCTCGTTCTTTATGCAGGGTGGTCAGAAACAGTCTGAAAAGCCTGTAAGGGAGCTGCAGGGAAGGGTGTGCGGAAGAGTAACTGTTAAGAAAAAAAATCTATACGTTGCGTCGTTCCAGATGTAATTACCATTGAAATTAGCCAATAAGGTCGGTGAGCACACAAATTCAAGCATTTTCACGCGCTAAAATGCGGCAATGCACAAACATCTATGTGCTCAGGAGTATGACTTGTTCAGGCACTCATTACCAGTTAAAATGTTCCTTTTTCGGGTTTTATAAATTTGAGCTAGGTGAGCAAAATCTACGTCTGCTCGCGCAACGACCTAATTGTCAAACTTAAATGCTAATTAAATCGGAAAGGGCGCAAAGTACTGAAATTTTGTTCTTAACAATTCATTCTCCGTGCAACACCCTTAGAAGCTTTTTAGGCTGTTTCTGACCGTCCGGTATACGTAAATGATGTGAGCGATGGGGTGAGCAATTACCTGCGGCTACTTGCTGATGAAAATGTATTTCACGGGAAAGTGTCGTAGATGGGTGACTATAGAAGGATGCAAAATGGCCTTGATAGAATTTGTATTTGAAGTGATAAATGTCAGCTTCCTCTAAATGTGGAAAAACGTAAGTGAATGCTGATGAGTAGGGAAAACAACCCCATAATGTTCGAATTTAGTATTAGTGGTGTGCTGGTTGACACAATCACGTTGATTAAATATTCAGCCGTAACGTTGCAAAGCGACATGAAATGCGATGAGCTCCAAAGACCAGCTGTAAGAAAGGCGAATAGTCGACTTCTGTCTGTCGGAAGAATTCTAGGAAACTGTAGCTCGGGGAAGAATTCTATGAAAGCGTAGCTTATCTGCACAAAGGAGACCGCGTGCGGGAACACTTGCGTGACTCATTCTTGAGTATCTCTCGAGTGTTTGGAATCCACAACAGTTCGGATTAAAGAAAAACTTGGTAGCAGGTCTGAAGTGTGCTGCTAGATTGTTATCGGTAGCGAGTGTTGGGAAAATGCTCGTTGGACTCCAGCGGGAATCTCCGGAGCGAAGACGTTCTTTTCGGGAAACAGTATTAAGAAAGTTTAAAGAATGGGTATTTGCGAGCGATTCTACTGCCACCAACATACATTCCGCGTAAGGCGCGAGAAGACAACGTAAGAGGAATCAGGGCTCATGTAGAATCATATAAAGTGTGTAAAAAATTACGTATACAAAATATTAGAATGGTTAGGGGATGTAAAAATAAATAAGTTTTCATGTGACAAAAATATCCCAAGTGCACCGTTTCCCCACTAGCAGTCATTCCTTGAAGCTTTCGATGCTACACGTCCCTTAAGCCAACGTTCACAGCTATTTTGATTGTTTTGTGTGCAACACAGTAAATCGAAATCTGTTTTGCAACAAAGTACATCTTGCTACTAGGAAGGGTTAGTTTTATGTGGCTGGTATTGTTCGCGACTGATTGGGTCATACCTTCTATCTCCTACTCTCAGTGAAGGAAAGTACAGTATGTTTTTCCTTGAAGTGCTGCCGGAAATGTTGGAGAATGTGCACTTAAGTCAGGCAGCGACCATGGTTCTAGCATGATGGGGTCCACCACATTTCAGCGTTGTTATCATAGAACATTTAGACAGTGTTTTCTCCAGTTGTCGGTTGGGAGGAGGGGGCCCGTACGGTGGCCACCAGGTTCCCCCATCCCATTCCTACAGTTTTTATGGGGGGGAGGGAGGGGTGAGGTGAAGCGTTTGGTGTAAGACACACTGATACACCCTAAAAGATCTGATTTTCCCGTTTGGCTGAAGCTGCAGCTATTATTCTTGAAACACTTGGTCGTTGCCGGCCGCGGTGGTCTCGCGGTTCTAGGCACTCAGTCCGGAACCGTGCGACTGCTACGGTCGCAGGCATGGATGTGTGTGATGTCCTTAGATTAGTTACGTTTAAGTAGTTCTAAGTTCTAGGGGACTGACGACCACAGATGTTAAGTCCAATAGTGCTCAGAGCCATTTGAACCATTTGAACTTGGTGGTTGTTTCGAGCGTGTTGGAAATAATTAGCAGGCAGATGCCAGTTGTGCACTAATGTGAACGTACAAAATTGTCATCAACATCTTTAAAACAATTTTCATCGCAAAGCAGTTTGAATATAGTCTTTGGACATCACCTGCGTCAAAAAGTTCATGGACCTCTAGCGGGGAAACAGAGCATCTGTGACTCTTTTGTCACAGGAAAAATGTTTCTTTTTACCGCTTCCAAACACTCTAAAAAATTACACGCAATGAACAGTTGTTCTTCCCTTGTTCCATTTACGAGTGGAAGAGGGAAGGGTACGACAGGCAGTGGTACAAGGTACCCTCCGCCAGGCAACTGTGTACCGTATGGTGGCTTTCGGGGTATGTATGTAGATGTAGCCCGCGCCTTACCCTGCCATAGGGATATGTATCAACTGAATTAAATCAGTGACATGAAACGAATGGAATCATTTAGGATGAAATTACTTCCACAGGCATCTACATCTAGGAAAGATGTAGATGTAGATTTAGGGTGAAATTACTTCCACATGCAATTCAAAAACTACAGAAATACTTAATGCTGCGTCTTCCTATTCACTAATGGGTTAAGGAATCATTTTATGGGTATACTCAACTTACAGTGATAGTATTTTCACAACAAAGAAATATGTTATAAGAATTATATTTGGTGTTAATTGTACAATATTTTGTCGAAAACCCTTCGAAAAGTGTGGTATTTTGAAAACTACGTTACAATACGTACATGTACTCATCGGCACCCTTTGTCACTACCAATATTTTGTTTCCTCATAGTTGAAAGCGCTACATTAAAATCACTGCAACCAGAAACATCTGCAGAGACTTCAAGGGCTTAACATTCTTACAGGAAGGAGTCAGATACGTGGGTTCACATATGTTCAGCAACCTGCCAGAGGACATTAAATGTCATATAGATAATGTTGTGGATTTTATAACGGAGTTACTTTATATAATATAACTAAAATCTTCACTTTAATACAATAGTCTTTCGTTATTTTATGTCATTTTACTGCATTGCACTTACATTGAATGTACCTATTTGATATTTCCACATCTCAGAAGGGCTCACTATGGGATCTATGGAATATAATGTACTACAAGCATAATGAGCAGTCAAATGAAGAAAATGAGACCCATGGAAAAAAATAAGTAAACGGTGTATTATTTCAAAAGTAATCGCCATAACTATTAATACATTTATCCCTCCGTGATACAAGGCTTTCGATGACTTTACGAAACACGTTAGCGGTTTCCTACGGAAAGCGTGCACCTCTTCGTCCGAAGCAAGTCTACGGCCACGAATGTTAGATTAGATTAGATTAGATTAATACTAGTTCCATGGATCATGAATACGATATTTCGTAATGATGTGGAACGAGTCGAATTTTCCAATACATGACATAATTAGGTTAATTTAACAACGTACTTAAGTTAATATAACAACTTTATTTTTTTGTGTTTTTTGTTTTTCTTTATTTTTTATTTTTATTTTTTTAATATTTTTTTCTTTTTTTCTTAATTTATATCTAAAAATTCCTCTATGGAGTAGAAGGAGTTGTCATTCAGAAATTCTTTTAATTTCTTCTTAAATACTTGTTGGTTATCTGTCAGACTTTTGATACTATTTGGTAAGTGACCAAAGACTTTAGTGCCAGTATAATTCACCCCTTTCTGTGCCAAAGTTAGATTTAATCTTGAATAGTGAAGATCATCCTTTCTCCTAGTATTGTAGTTATGCACACTGCTATTACTTTTGAATTGGGTTTGGTTGTTAATAACAAATTTCATAAGAGAGTATATATACTGAGAAGCTACTGTGAATATCCCTAGATCCTTAAATAAATGTCTGCAGGATGATCTTGGGTGGACTCCAGCTATTATTCTGATTACACGCTTTTGTGCAATAAATACTTTATTCCTCAGTGATGAATTACCCCAAAATATGATGCCATATGAAAGCAATGAGTGAAAATAGGCGTAGTAAGCTAATTTACTAAGATGTTTATCACCAAAATTTGCAATGACCCTTATTGCATAAGTAGCTGAACTCAAACGTTTCAGCAGATCATCAATGTGTTTCTTCCAATTTAATCTCTCATCAATGGACACACCTAAAAATTTGGAATATTCTACCTTAGCTATATGCTTCTGATTAAGGTCTATATTTATTAATGGCGTCATACCATTCACTGTACGGAACTGTATGTACTGTGTCTTATCAAAATTCAGTGAGAGTCCGTTTACAAGGAACCACTTAGTAATTTTCTGAAAGACAGTATTGACAATTTCATCAGTTAATTCTTGTTTGTCAGGTGTGATTACTATACTTGTATCATCAGCAAAGAGAACTAACTTTGCCTCTTCATGAATATAGAATGGCAAGTCATTAATATATAATAAGAACAACAAAGGACCCAAGACTGACCCTTGTGGAACCCCATTCTTGATAGTTCCCCAGTTTGAGGAATGTGCTGATCTTTGCATGTTACGAGAACTACTTATTTCAACTTTCTGCACTCTTCCAGTTAGGTACGAATTAAACCATTTGTGCACTGTCCCACTCATGCCACAATACTTGAGCTTGTCTAGCAGAATTTCATGATTTACACAATCAAAAGCCTTTGAGAGATCACAAAAAATCCCAATGGGTGGTGTTCGGTTAGTCAGATCATTCAAAATTTTACTGGTGAAAGCATATATGGCATTTTCTGTTGAAAAACCTTTCTGAAAACCAAACTGACATTTTGTTAGTACTTCATTTTTACAGATATGTGAAGCTACTCTTGAATACATTACTTTCTCAAAAATTTTGGATAAAGCTGTTAGAAGGGAGATTGGACGGTAATTGTTGACATCAGATCTATCCCCCTTTTTATGCAAAGGTATAACAATAGCATATTTCAGTCTATCAGGGAAAATGCCCTGTTCCAGAGAGCTATTACACAGGTGGCTGAGAATCTTACTTATCTGTTGAGAACAAGCTTTTAGTATTTTGCTGGAAATGCCATCAATTCCATGTGAGTTTTTGCTTTTAAGCAAGTTTATTATTTTCCTAATTTCAAAGGGAGAAGTGGGTGAGATTTCAATTGTATCAAATTGCATAGGTATGGCCTCTTCCATTAACAGCCTAGCATCTTCTAATGAACACCTGGATCCTACTATATCCACAACATTTAGAAAATGATTATTAAAAATATTTTCAACTTCTGACTTTTTGTTCGTAAAGTTTTCATTCAATTTGATGGTAATACTGTCTTCCTCTGCTCTTGGTTGACCTGTTTCTCTTTTAATAATATTCCAAATTGTTTTAATTTTATTATCAGAGTTGCTGATTTCAGACATGATACACATACTCCTGGATTTTTTAATAACTTTTCTTAATATAACACAGTAGTTTTTATAATTTTTGATAGTTTCTGGGTCACTACTCTTTCTTGCTGTCAGATACATTTCCCTTTTGCGGTTACAAGATATTTTTATACCCTTAGTAAGCCATGGTTTCTTACAAGGTTTCTTACGAGTATATTTAACTATTTTCTTGGGGAAGCAGTTTTCAAATGCATTTACAAAAATGTCATGAAATAAATTATATTTTAAATTGGCATCAGGTTCACGGTACACCTCATCCCAGTCTAACTGCTGTAGGCTTTCCCTGAAATTTGCAATTGTTAAATCGTTGACTGAACGTACCACTTTGGAGGACTGTTTAGTATTGCTGAATGGAGCTATGTCATATATTGTAACTAGCTGTGCACCATGATCAGAAAGACCATTCTCAACAGGCTGAGCATTTATCTGGTTAAACTTATCTTGGTCTATAAAGAAGTTATCTATCAGTGAGCTGCTATCCTTTACCACCCGAGTAGGAAAATCAATAACGGGTGTCAAATTGAAAGAACCGAGTAATACTTCAAGGTCATTTTTCCTATTACCCTCTTTCAGAGAATCTACATTGAAGTCCCCACAAATAATAATTTGCTTCCCCCTGTCTGACAGATAGCACAACAAGGAGTCCAAATTTTTCAGAAATAGATGAAAATTTCCTGATGGGGACCTATATACAGTTACAATTATAAATGTGCCTTTATTTAATTTAAGCTCACAGGCACATGCTTCTATATGTTTCTCTACACAAAACTTTTTTGTTTCTATACTTTTTGCACAATGATAACTTTTGACATATATGGCAACTCCTCCTTTCTCCATATTTTCTCTCATTACATGTGCAGAGAGCTTATATCCACTTACATTTACCTTATCCATATCAGTAACAATGTGATGCTCAGACAGGCATAGTATATCTATTTCATTCTCAGCTTCTAAATCTTCTAAACAAACCAGAAGCTCATCTACTTTATTCTTTAAACTCCCAATATTTTGATGAAATATACTTACATTATTTTTAATTATACCTTTATGAGAACCTTTCCTTATTCTAACATTTGCAGTACTCTCCTGTCTGAGTTTCTCATTGTGCTTAGGCCTAGTTCCTATACCAGTGGTCACACGGTGTTCAGAGAGGCAGATTATGTCAACTGGGTTGGGTGACTTTAATTCATCAATGCAATTACCTAGGACTGAGCTACAACTTGGTGGAAATAAAATTTCTGGTGATTGGTGAAAATTTATAATTGATAGCTGTGATTGGTGATCCAATGTGCTAGAATTGTGCTGTTTAATTTCTTTCCTAAACTGAAGATTTGTTTCAATCCTGACCTCTCGTAGAACTTGACATCTTTCTGTCTTACCTATCCTAAAAAAGGTGCTGCTCCAACACCTGTAACCACTGGTATTTTACCATTCATGGCAGTGCCTCCCCCCCTTAAATTTCCTGCTATTACCCCAGCCAGTTTCCCCTTCCCTTTCCTGTTGAGATGTAGGCCGTGCCTGGTATAGTCCCACCTACTGAGATAATCAACAGGAACCACACCAATATGAGCCCCCGCACCCGACCCAAGCAGCCATTCCAACTCCAAATTAACTCTCCCAACAGAAGAGTCCAAATGAGGCCGGTCATGACGTCTCAGGACAGATACAAATTCAACATTGGTGTGTCTCGATGCCGACGCAATCTTTACCAGGTCACACTCTATACTGTACCCAGGATCTCTGTCAATGCTGTTCCCTGGCCCTCCCACAATAACCACGGTGTCTTCCCTGGTAAATCCTTTACAGAGTGAACCTAAATCCTCTGTCACCTGATCCAGACTAGCACTTGGTTTGAAAAAATTTGTGACCTGGTATTCTGGTCCTAATTCCTCCTGCAGAAGTTGGCCTACACCTCTGGCATGAGAACTGCCTAACAACAAAACTTTCTTCCTTTTCGATAACTTTCCTACATTCTTTTTCAATTTCCTATTGAAAGTTTGTTGTGTCCTGTCTACACCTACCTCTGCTTGAGGCTCATCAGTTTCTAACTGAAGCAACAGGTCAAACTTATTTTTGACATTCACCACAAAACTGTCAGACTTAGTTCTAGGCCTGTTCCTTCTGCTACCTGTTGCCACTTCCCACCTCTCTTTGCCCTTCTCCCTCCTTAACCTGTCCAGATCTTCCCTAGCCTGATCTAGCTCAGCCTGAAGGGCAGCAATTTTCCCCTCCTGTTCCACTATCTTCCTATCTCTGCTGCAAATCCTACATAACCACTGATGAGCCTGATCCACTTTCCCAACACCCACGCCACTGCAGTCCCCCCAGTGAAAAAAACTACTACATCCATCACACCAAACCCCGGAACTAACAATTCTACGGCAAGTCAGGCACTTCTCACTCATGGCAAAAATAATACTTTAGCTAGAATAAATCAATTAAATTACCGAAAATCAAAAAAGACGTTACAAGAATTAAGCCTATTCACAAATGTATATAAGCAAGTTTCTGATTTAAAATTCCGCTGTTTTTCTGAGATCTGTATTAAAACAATGAAGGTATACGCTATTTATTATATATTTCACTCGATGGAATGAAAAAAAGGACAATTAAACGAGATACTTTAACTTTGATTCTCCAAAAACGTTACGAGAATTAGGCCTATAAACAAATGTATATAGGCAAGTTTCTGATATAAAGTTACGCTGTTTTTCTGAAATCTGTATTAAAACAATGAAGTTATACGCTATTTGCGGTAGTTTACTTATTTGTTACCGAGAAACTAGTTAAATTACCGTGAAACAAGAAACAAACACGTTTACAAAATTTAAGCCTAAGCGCGACTTCGCGAAGTTACGATCTTTTTGTGTTTTCTGAAAAAATACGCAAAGAAAAGTGAAACCTTTAATGGCAAGACTAAACGATACACTAATGCACGTATTTAATTTGTTGTCGGCGTTAAACTAAATTATATTACTGTCTAAATCACTTATCTTTCTGGAAATGGTTTCTGGCGTCACTTACTCGGCGGCCATCTTGGGACCATGTCTCATCAGAGCTCCAAAAATGTGGAAACGGCATGGGGAGAGAAAGCGACTGATGGAGGATATGTTAAGGTCTTCCCACCGAAACTTCTGCAGCGGGTTCGTGTGTTGCCAAGGTTGTTTAGAGTACGCTGCAAAGTTTCTCTGGGAAGCCTTTCCACAGCCTCTATACAGTCCTGATCTCTTCCCATGCGATTTATGTATCCGTCCATTCATTTAGGACGAAGAGATGCAAGTCTCGGTGCAATCATGGTTGCGTGGGCAACCAGAAACATTTTTCCATGAGGCATCAGCCGTTTTGTCTCACAAAAAGTGGTTCAAATGGCTCTGAGCACCATGGGACTTAACATCTGAGATCATCAGTCCCCTAGACTTAGAACTACTTAAACCTAACTAACCTAAGGACATCACACATATCCAGGCCCGAGGCAGGATTCTAACCTGCGACCGTAGCGGTCGCGCGGTTCCAGACTGAAGCTCCTAGAACTGCTCGGCCACAGCGGCCGGCGCTTGTCTCACAGTGATATAAAATATGTATTAACACTTATGGCGAATACTTCTGAAATAATAAAACAGTTTACTTACTTTTTCTCCATCTACTTCTTCATTGTGACCGTTCGTTATAATGTCAAACGCAGTGACATGAATTGTCATTAGTGGTGGTAAAGTAAGCCATTAGTAATCCAATATATCCATTCTTCTCATGCTACCATTTCACAGAATAGAAGGAAAAAGGTAGTGGAATTGATTTTTGGCTTATTCTCTGTGATCACTGGTTATGGCCACTGATTCATATAATCAGGAGTCCCACTCAAGTACAAGTTTATGTTGGTCACATTTCCATTTCACTTCGGATGAAACCTTTCTGACCAAGTATCGGTAATACAATGTCATGTATCTGTAATTCACTGATTTTGTTTCCATTGATTCCTTTCGTTTCAGGTTAGTGATTTTCGAATGTCAGGAGTGACGCATGTAGTGTTTCCATTTTGAAGCTCAAGAACTGTCCAGCTACAAATAGCGCCGGCTTGGCTTAAGCAGTACTTGCAACGTATTTGATTATTTTGACAGTCTCCCGACAAATTATGAGGGAAGTATTATATTCAGATGTTCTATGTTCTTTTTATTATGCTTTGACATGTTCCACAACCACGAGAATAAGTTCATTCTTGAGTCTACGGGACGAAAACTAATCTAATGTAAGCTAATCAGTACATTTCAGCCGGTATCATAGCTGGAGTGATCACCCATTCGTCTTTGCTTCGCTTCTATACCTTTCTTACCGAACCACGTGTCTGCTACACCACAAAGCAGCATTCGTTCTCGAGATGAGGAGTGGTCATAATGTTTTGATTTATCTATATGTGTTCAAATGTTCAAATGTGTGTGAAATCTTATGGGACGACTGCTAAGGTCATCAGTCCCTAAGCTCACACACTACCTAACCTAAATTATCCTAAGGACAAAAAACACACACACACACATGCCCGAGGGAGGACTCGAACCTCCGCCGGGACCACCTATATCTGTATGTGAATGACGTCTTACATAGTTATACATTCTACCACGTAGCATATTGTAATAGCACGTCGTAACTGTAGTGTAGTCACTGAAACACAGAGTGAAGGGAAAAAAGTTTTTTGTTTGGAAGGACGCGTTCGCTATCGGTGTATTGACACCGCTTGCAAGGCCACACAGTATTTGCACTGACAGGAAAACTTCTAGAGGAAAGGCAACTGAAATTCTTTGTCGATCACTCTGTAATATCCTAGACAGTACAGAAACGACGTTAAATAATTTTTATCTGATGGACCTTGAACTGTCATCTGGTTGACGCGCAACTGTTTCCTCTGAACTGCAGTGGCATAATACATAGGCAAATGACGGGGTGAGCAAATACGAAACTACAAAATCAAAGAAAGTTCAATCCTCGATTGGTTCTAACAGTTTTTCCCAGTACTTGAAGTGACTTTCAGTACTGCCAACGTTCGTACAATAAAGCAGCACTATGGTTCTAATCCTACAGTAAATTTTAACTCAGTGTACAACTGGCTACGTAAATCTATTCAGAGGTCAGAGACAGTCAAGAGGATATCCCATCATCACTCCGAAAAGATAGCGGGTTGGGTAGGTGTATATGCAGGTGGGTAGTCGAGGTTTTAATTTCTTGTCGACGAGGCGATTATTAGAGACGGACCACAAGTTCGAACCTAAATGGGGAAACAAATAGTCTTAAAAAAAAAAAGGAAACTCTAACTTTTGATAATCGTACAGGGATCTAAACATATCTAAGGTTGATAGAGGGTCTACTTTTTAATAAGTGGGAACATTAGTTTCTGCTTTAACTCTGCCCACTTCTGTTCTTGTGTGCAGCATTGTTTGAGCACTTTCTGATCACTCAATAAAAAAATCATGTAAGAAGGCAACGCTGTATTTACCTGTGAAGAAATAGAAATATGTTGTTGTTGTTGTGGTCTTCAGTCCTGAGACTGGTTTGATGCAGCTCTCCATGCTACTCTATCCTGTGCAAGCTTCTTCATCTCCCAGTACCTACTGCAACCTACATCCTTCTGAATCGGCTTAGTGTATTGATCTCTTGGTCTCCCTCTACGATTTTTACCCTCCACGCTGCCCTCCAATGCTAAATTTGTGATCCCTTGATGCCTCAGAACATGTCCTACCAACCGATCCCTTCTTCTAGTCAAGTTGTGCCACAAACTTCTCTTCTCCCCAATCCTATTCAATACCTCCTCATTAGTTACGTGATCTACCCACCTTATCTTCAGCATTCTTCTGTAGCACCTCATTTCGAAAGCTTCTATTCTCTTCTTGTCTAAGCTATTTATCGTCCACGTTTCATTTCCATACATGGCGTGTGTGTGTGTTGGGTTTATGGGCGCTCAACATCGAGGTCATCAGCGCCCTCATACATGGCTACACTCCATACAAATACTATCAGAAATGACTTCCTGACACTTAAATCTATACTCGATATTAACAAATTTCTCTTCTTCAGAAACGATTTCCTTGCCATTGCCAGTCTACATTTTATATCCTCTCTACTTCGACCATCATCAGTTATTTTACTCCCTAAATAGCAAAACTCCTTTACTACTTTAAGTGTCTCATTTCCTAATCTAATCCCCTCAGCATCACCCGATTTAATTTGACTACATTCCATTATCCTCGTTTTGCTTTTGTTGATGTTCATCTTATATCCTCCTTTCAAGACACTGTCCATTCCGTTCAACTGCTCTTCCAAGTCCTTTGCTGTCTCTGACAGAATTACAATGTCATCGGCGAACCTCAAAGTTTTTACTTCTTCTCCATGAATTTTAATACCTACTCCGAATTTTTCTTTTGTTTCCTTTACTGCTTGCTCACTATACAGATTGAATAACATCGGGGAGAGGCTACAACCCTGTCTCACTCCTTTCCCAACCACTGCTTCCCTCTCATGCCCCTCGACTCTTATAACTGCCATCTGGTTTCTGTACAAATTGTAAATAGCCTTTCGCTCCCTGTATTTTACCCCTGCCACCTTCAGAATTTGAAAGAGAGTATTCCAGTTAACGTTGTCAAAAGCTTTCTCTAAGTCTACAAATGCTAGAAACGTAGGTTTGCCTTTTCTTAATCTTTCTTCTAAGATAAGTCGTAAGGTTAGTATTGCCTCACGTGTTCCAACATTTCTACGGAATCCAAACTGATCTTCCCCGAGGTCGGCTTCTACCAGTTTTTCCATTCGTCTGTAAAGAATTCGCGTTAGTATTTTGCAGCTGTGACTTATTAAACTGATAGTTCGGTAATTTTCACATCTGTCAACACCTGCTTTCTTTGGGATTGGAATTATTATATTCTTCTTGAAGTCTGTGGGTATTTCGCCTGTCTCATACATCTTGCTCACCAGATGGTAGAGTTTTATCATGACTGGCTCTCCCAAGGCCATCAGTAGTTCTAATGGAATGTTGTCTACTCCCGGGGCCTTGTTTCGACTCAGGTCTTTCAGTGCTCTGTCAAACTCTTCACGCAGTATCGTATCTCCCATTTCATCTTCATCTACATCCTCTTCCATTTCCATAATATTGTCCTCAAGTACATCGCCCTTGTATAAACCCTCTATATACTCCTTCCACCTTTCCGCCTTCCCTTCTTTGCTTAGAACTGGGTTGCCATCTGAGCTCTTGATATTCATACAAGTGGTTCTCTTCTCTCCAAAGGTCTCTTTAATTTTCCTGTAGGCAGTATCTATCTTACCCCTAGTGAGACAAGCCTCTACATCCTTACATTTGTCCTCTAGCCATCCCTGCTTAGCCATTTTGCACTTCCTGTCGATCTCATTTTTGAGACGTTTGTATTCCTTTTTGCCTGCTTCATTTACTGCATTTTTATATTTTCTCCTTTCATCAATTAAATTCAATATTTCTTCTGTTACCCAAGGATTTCTAGCAGCCCTCGTCTTTTTACCTACTTGATCCGCTGCTGCTTTCACTACTTCATCCCTCAGAGCTACCCATTCTTCTTCTACTGTATTTCTTTCCCCCATTCCTGTCAATTGTTACCTTATGCTCTCCCTGAAACTCTGTACAACCTCTGGTTCTTTCAGTTTATCCAGGTCCCATCTCCTTAAATTCCCACCTTTTTGCAGTTTCTTCAGTTTCAATCTGCAGTTCATAACCAATAGATAGTGGTCAGAATCCACATCTGCCCCTGGAAATGTCTTACAATTTAAAACCTGGTTCCTAAATCTCTGTCTTACCATTATATAATCTGATACCTTTTAGTATCTCCAGGGTTCTTCCATGTATACGACCTTCTTTTATGATTCTTGAACCAAGTGTTAGCTATGATTAAGTTATGCTCTGTGCAAAATTCTACGAAGACGGCTTCCTCTTTCATTTCTTAGCCCCAATCCATATTCACCTACTACGTTTCCTTCTCTCCCTTTTCCTACTGTCGAATTCCAGTCACCCATGACTATTAAATTTTCGTCTCCCTTCACTACCTGAATAATTTCTTTTATCTCATCATACATTTCTTCAATTTCTTCGTCATCTGCAGAGCTAGCTGGCATATAAACTTGTACTACTGTAGTAGGCATGGGCTTCGTGTCTATCTTGGCCACTATAATACGTTCACTATGCTGTTTGTAGTAGCTTACCCGCACTCCTATTTTTTTATTCATTATTAAACCTACTCCTGCATTACCCCTATTTGATTTTGTATTTATAACCCTGTAATCACCTGACCAAACGTCTTGTTCCTCCTGCCACCGAACTTCACTAATTCCCACTATATCTAACTTTAACCTATCCATTTCCCTTTTTAAATTTTCTAACCTACCTGCCCGATTAAGGGCTCTGACATTCCACGCTCCGATCCGTAGAATGCTGGTTTTCTTTCTCCTGATAACGACTAATATCTTAATGGAAGGGCTCATGCCACCAGATTATAAAAATGTAAATATGTTTAATGTCTAGATACAGAGGGACAGAAGTTCGTTAGAAGAGAAATAAAATGGTAGGAAACATGTATAAAGAAATTATGATAAAATGCCTAAAAATAAAACTGATTGCTGAAGAAGACAAGAATTTTTTTAAAGAAGTGTAGCTGTGAGAAGAAAAGTACACTCATCAGTAAAGATAACGTACCACGTGGTTCTTAAATGACTAAAATCGATGGAACCTTAAATGACTAAGATCGATAGAAATGCATGTTACATCTATATATACATCACACTCCGAAAGCCACCTATGGTGTGTGGCGGAGGGTACTTTCTGTTCCAGTACCTGATCCCTTCAACCCTGTTCCACTCGCGAATAGTGCATGGGAAGAATGATTGCCGGTAAGTCTCTGTATTGGCTCTAATTTCTCGAATTTTCTCCTCGTGGTCAATACGCGAGATGTATGTGGGGAGGGAGGAGGGGGGGGGGGGAGGGGGGAAAGTAATATGTGCTCTGACTCCTCCTGAAAAGTTCTGTCCCGAAATTTCAATAGTAAATCTCTTCGTGATGCACAACGCCTCTCTTGTAACGTCTGCCAGTGGAGTTTGTTTAGCATCTCCGTAACGCTCTCTCGCCAGCTAAACGCTCCCGTGACGGAACGCGTAGCTCTTCATTGGATCTTCTCTGTCTCCTCTATCAGTCCTATCTAATAGGGATCCCAGTTAGATGAACAATATTCAAGAATCGGGCGAACAAGCGCCTTATGAGCCACTTCTTTCGTGGATGAGCTACAATTCCTTAAGATTCTTCCGATGAATTTGAGTCTGGAATCTGCTTTTCCCACTATCTGTTTCATATGGTCATTCCACTTAAGGTCGCTCTGGATAGTTACGCCTAGATATTTACGGCAGACGCTGTCTCCAGCTGTTTGTCATCAATAGTGTAGCTATACAGTAGTGGATTTCTTTTCCTATGTATGCGCAATATGTTACATTTATTTACGTTCAGGGTCAACTGCCAGAGTCTGCACCATTCATCAATTCTCTGCAGGTCGTTCTGCAAATTCTTACTATCTTCTGGCGATGCTTCTTTGGTATAAACAACTGCATCATCTGCGAATAGCCTTCAAGAGCATCCAACGCTTTCTACTAGATCATTTATATATATTGTGAACAGCAACGGTCCTATCACACTTCCCTGTGATACTCCGGTTATTACCTATACGTTTGACGATTTAGTTCTGTTAAGAGCGCCGTGTTGAGTTATATCTACAAGAAAGTCTTGAATCCAGTCGCAGATCTGCTCCGATACTCCGTAAGCTCGTGTTTTCTTTCATTAAACGGCAATGCAGGACGGTGTCATATGCCTTACTGAAATCAAGGAACACGGCATCAACCTGAGGGCCGTTGTCCCTGCGCCGTGGATCTCAAGCAGAAACAGAGCGAGCTGAGTTTCATAGGATCCCTGATTGCGGAATCCGTGCTGATTTTTATAGAGGAGATGTTCATTTTCCAAGAACGTCATAACTCTTGAACATAAAACATGTTCCACAGTCTACAACAGACTGACGTTAGCGATATAGGTCTATAATTGTGTGGACCTGTCTTAAGGCCATTCTTAAAAAAGGAAATGAACTGCGCTTTTTTCCAGTCGTTAGGTATCTAAAAAAAATGGGTCAAATGGCTCGAAGCACTATGAGACTTAACATCTGAGGTCATCAGTCTCCTAGAACTTAGAACTAATTAAACCTAACTAACCTAAGAACATCACACACATCCATGCCCGAGGCAGGATTCGAACCTGCGACCGTAGCGGTGACGCGGTTCCGTACTGAAGCGCCTAGAACCGCATGGTCACTGCGGTCGGCTAAATGCAGTGGAATGTCTTCATTTTCGTGCCGGAAGACAATTCTGATTCCGAGCTAACGCACTGGCTACAGCAGATACCACTATTTCCAGTTAGGAATCAATCCCTGCAGTTCGTCTGTATAACGTCGGAAACTCAATGACGCTGTTCGCGGGTGATGCAGTTGTCTATAAGAAGGAAGAAACGTCGGAAGACAGTAGCCAATTGCAGGGACACCCGCAGAAGACTGATGGCCCAGAACTTCATTACTGAATGATTACGCTATTTGAGAAATCAATAGACCCAGTAGCTACCGCAAAATACCTATGACTAAACTTCCGGAATTACCCCGTAAAAATAGTGGGAAAAGCAGAAACCAGGCTGAGATTGATAGGAAGAACCTTAAGTTCGGATGGTTCAAATGGCTCTGAGCACTATGGTACTTAACATCTGTGGTCGTCAGTCCCCTAGAACTTAGAACTACTTAAACCTAACTAACCTAAGGACATCACAAACATCCATGCCCGAGGCAGGATTCGAACCTGCGACCGTAGCGGTCGCGCGGTTCCAGACTGAAGCGCCTAGAACCGCTCGGCCACAATGTCCGGCTGAACCTTAAGTAAATATAATTCATTCAAGCAGGAGGTGTTTTGTAATACGTTTGTTCGACTAATTTTTTAGTATTGCTAAACAGTCTGGAAGCTTTACCCGGTTGGATTAACAAAAGTCACGCGGTAGTTTAGTTGGCGCGAGAGCATAACGGAGATGTTCAACAAACACCAGTGGCAGACACTAAAAAAAGGCGATGTGCATCACAGAGAGGGTTACTGTTCAAATTTCAAGAGAATACGTTCCAGGAAGAGTGGGGCAACATATTTCCTCCCACATATGTCTCGCAAAATGGTTACAGTGAGAAAATTCTAGAAATTAGAGCTAAACGGAAGTTTAACAATAACTATTCTTCCCATTCGTTAACGGAACAGGGAAGAGGGAAGAGATAATGGCAGCAGAACTGCCCTCCGCCACATATATGCGTTCGTTCCTCAGGAATATTGCATTTCGGAGTAACGCAATTCGAGACGCTGTTGGCTGTCGGCATGTGACGGAGCAAGTGAGACTGGGCGGGTGGGACCGATGAATCAGCAGCTGTCGACAGGCACAATTGTCGTTCCGCTGTCAACAGACTTCCAGGAAGAGAGTCGGCAGTCGCGATAACCCAGAAACGTCGAGACCCTGGATCAATGGAGTTCTGGTGTGCTACCGCGAGGTGGCGTATTGATAAACACACACTACTCTTATTCAAGAGGAGCATGGTTCAATTTCCCGGCCATCTATCCTTATTTAGATTCATTGTGATTCCCTTAAATCACTATAGGCGAAACCCTTGTACAGGTCGTTCAAAATGTCCCCTGCACACTATTTCCATCATCACTTCCCATCTTAGTTCAGTATACAATGCTCTCGCTGACAAGACATTGATCTGTTTCCATTCTTCCCAATGAACTGTTGACCAAAATAAGACCAATATTTTGGATATGTATCATACTCCTCCCGCTCGGAATAAAAAAGTTCTTATTCTTGCACAGAGAAATGCTGCGTGACTAAACGTTGACATTACAGAACGTACGGCCCTTTTCTGACGAAATTCCGAAAGAAATTCGGAAACTGTCCCTTTAGTCGTGAAAGATTCGGATGTTGAAGGTACTTACTGATGTAATAAATTATTCATCCTTGAAAACTAGCGAAACAATGAAATGCGTCAAATGGTGAATTAAGCATTAGAGATTCGCGAATAGGAATGAAATGCTTTTAGGCAGGGCAAGTAGAAAAAAGATAACTACACAGTTTGTATTATGAAACTGTTTCTCATCCGCCATGACCACCGTACTTTCGTTATGAGTACCGCTCTTTTCAAGGATTTGGACGATGGTAAGTGCAGCCATTGAAAAAAGAGTTTCTACAGTGAACAAAGAGTATGGAAAAACTAGGAAACGGACTCTGATTTTGACTAATTGGCTTCGTAAATGACAGGAATTTCGCAAGCACTGAAATTGTACGTAGGCCGCTTGGGTATGCTGAAGCTATGCGACAATCGACGGGGCGTCAATCTGTCGTCGACACGGCGGTCAGCGTTTCAGGCAGCTCTTTTACGGAAACAGGTCTGTTACCACACAAAAATAAATAAAAAAATAAAAATGAAAAAAGCTAAACAGCTCTACAGCTGCTGTACATGTTATATGAAACGTGTTAACATACTGGTCTGGTTAGTTTTGTCTTACTAAGTTAATGTCCAGGTATATACGAGGGTGCGCTGAAAAGTAAAGCCTCGGAATGTAAACGTGAAAAATCATAAAGCTTTTTAAATAAAACAAATATTATTAACATTCTACATCTTCACTTTCATGTCCACATATTTGCAGCCCTCTGCTGCTAGTAGCGCGTAACTTAGGCGGTGTGTAAGGTAACTATGGTGGTGCGTGAAAAACAGCGTGCTGTAATCGGATTTCGAGTTTGATGAGGTCGTTCACAGGTTGCTGTACGTCAGCATGACAATGCCATATCACACACGAGTCCTTGCGACATCTGCAACAATACGACGCGTTGGGTACACGGCCATCAATCGTCCACCATTCAGTCCCAACTTGGCCCCATCCGATTTTCATCTGTTGCCAACGACTAAAGAACCTCTTCGAGGGCTTCACATTGATAATGATGTAAGCGGTTTAAACAGATGTGAGGTTGTGGCTCGGTTAACAAAGTCAAACATGCTACAGTGACGGTATCAACAACTTGGTCTCTCATTGAGAGCAAAGTGTTCCTCGTCAGGTTGACTACGATGACAAATAAATATGGAGACATGACGAATAAAGATGTACAATATTAATAACTTTTGTTGCATTTAAAAAGCTTTGAGTTTTCACATAAAAAAATCGGAGAGATTACTTTTCAGCATGCCCTCCTAAAAGACTCAGATATCTACATCTACGTGATTACTCTGCTATTTACAATAAAGTGCCTGGCAGAGGGTTCAATGAACGACCTTCACGCTGTCTCTCTACTTTTCCACTCTGGAACAGCACGCGGGAAAAATGAGCACTTAAATTTTTCCGTGCGAGCCCTGATTTATCTTATTTTATCATGATGGTCATTTCTCCCTATGTAGGTGGGTGCCAACAGAATGTTTTCGCAATCGGAGGAGAAAACCGGTGATTGAAATTTCATGAGAAGATCCCGTCGCAACGAAAAATGCCTTTGTTTTAATGATTGCCACTCCAATTCGCGTATCATGTTTGTGACACTATCTCCCCTATTTCGCGATAATACAAAACGAGCTGCCTTTCTTTGTACTTTTTCCATGTCATCCGTCAGTCCCACCTGATGCGGATCCCACATCGCACAGCAGTACTCCGGACTAGGGCGGACAAGCGTAGTGTAAGCAGTCTCTTTGGTAGACCTGTTGCACCTTGTAAGTGTTCTGCCAATGAATCGCAGTCTTTGGTTTGCTCTACCCACAATATTAGCTGTGTGATCGTTCCAATTTAGGTAATTTGTAATTGTAACCCCTAAGTATTTAGTTGAATTTACAGCCATCAGATTTGAGTGACTTATCGCGTAATCGAAATTTAGGTGATTTCTTTTAGTACTCACGTGAGTAACTTCACACTTTTCTTTATTCAGGGTCAACTGCCACGTTTCGCACCATACAGATATCTTATCTAAATCATTTTGCAGGCCGTTTTGATCATCTCATGACTTTACAAGACGGTAAATGACAGCATCATCTGCAAACAATCTAAGACGGCTACTCAGATTGTCTCCTATCTCGTTAAAATAGATCAGGAACAATAGAGGGCCTAAAACACTTCCTTGGGGAACGCCCTATATTACTTCTGTTTTACTCGATGACTTTCCGTCTATTACTACGAACTGTGACCTTTCTGACAGGAAATCACGAATCCAGTCGCACAACTGAGGCGATACTCCGTAGGCACGCAGTTTGATTAGAAGACGTTTGTGAGGAACGGTGTCGAAAGCCGTCTGGAAATCTAAAAATATCTGAACAATTTCTGAAGGTTTTATTGTTCTGCCATTAAATTTGCACGAAACATTGTAATTCAGTCCTCATTACCAGCTCTGGGATGAGAAACATCAACGTTCTGTCGTCAATGTTCATTACGACTTACTAATAAAAGAACCGGCTTTCACTGAGTTACATTTATGACCCTTCTTTTTTCGCTAACAGACCGCCTCGTAACCTGATGATACCGGAAGTCAAAGCTATGTTTAACTAGCCATAAAGAAACATCCGGAATGTACTTGCATAATACTTCACATAAATGGACACACAAGCTCCCCAACGCGAGGTCTAGTGTCGCTACCTGAGTGGAATCGGTAGCACTCTGTAAGTTGTTACGCTGAGCTTTCTACAGTGAAAGCGTAGTCACTTTCAATCACTTTCAGTTGAAGGACAGAATATGACACTGCTTGTGAATGGGTTGATTGATGTAAATTGAGATAAAGACGGGAATGGTTTATTATATAGCTGATCGCGTGCATATTTCATGTAGTTGACTAGCACAGCGCTGCCATCAACCGGTTTCATTCTTTTTTGAAACTATCCAGTGATGCGGCGCAGTATTTTACAAATTGGACTGAACAAGAATCAAATGTCCGTTCGTCCACGCAAATTTAGATTACTCTTCTGTATTAATTCGTCACATCTGATCAAAAGTATCCGGGCATTTATCCGTGGACATGAGTATGAGGTGTGACCACCCTTCGCGTTGAACGCTGCTGGGCGACACTTTAATTGTGGTGTCTGAATGTCTGTTCTACATTGGCAGCCCATTCTTCCTCAAGAGCCGAAAACCCCAAACAGCTCCACTGGGCCGAGGTCGGGACCTTGGGCCGGCGAGAATATTTCAACAATCCTATTGTCCACAAACCATTGCCTCACACATTGTGATTTATGACAGGCTGTATTGTTATGTTGATGCAATCGACCATGATCTCCGAACGGTTCCTCTACTGTACGCAATACAGAACGCTTCAAACTGTGTTCATATCTTTCTGTATTTAGTAATTTCTTAAGCACAATGGGGGGCCGGCCGGTGTGGCCGAGCGGTTCTAGGCGCTACAGTCTGGAACCGCGCGACCGCTACGGTCGCAGGTTCGAATCCCCACAATGTGGGGACCACACCCTAGCCACGAAGAACACCGCATACCATAAAGCCACCTGCTCTGTACTTCACTGTTGGGCTACACATGACTGGTAACGGTTTAAAGGCATTCGCCAGACCGAAACTCTTCCAGCCACAGGGTGTAGCATGGCCATTTGAACTATTTTTTTAATGTCTGATGGTGCCTGCCCGTCAGTACATGAGGTCTGACTGGTATTAGTTTAGCTGTGGTTGTTCCTGGGCATTTCACTTTCACAGTCACATCAGTGGACTTGGGCAGCTATAGAAGGGATGAAATGTCCCTGATGAGTGAACAGTCTCTGTTGCAATTATATAATTGTTTTATTGATTCCCTGATGGATTGGTTACTCAGGTGATATCCCATGAATAGTTAACGTTCGAAGTCATTGAGCTCTCCTGCCCAATCCATTCAGCTCTTTCTGTTTCTCTGCTGACAACACAATCCCTCCCCCCACTCTTCTTTTATACTGGCGGGTCCGCCTCTCGTGATATCAAGTCGTTAATTCCTCATAACACAGGGGTGTACGGATACTTTTAATCAGTTAATGTGTATGTACATTAAAATAGGAAATGCTTTTTACAATATGTGGCACGAAGTCGTCTAACACCACACTAAGTGCGTTTGTTTTGACGTCAGGCTACATTGCCAAAAGATAATACGTGGATGTACAGTGCGCGATCTCCCCATAAATGTTCTCTTTGTCCAGAGGCGTAGTCAGTAAAGTTCTTGCGCTCGCTGTGCCACAGAATAAACTGAGTATGCTCTAACAGGGCTAGATTGTGGGGGGGGGGGGGGGGGGGAGGAGGGTGTCAACAACCGTCATACACAATTCACGGAGATTGATTGGAGGTGTGTTCTAGACACAACCACCTCACTCGATAGCACTGCGTGTATCCTTGACAGAATTGAGTTCGGGTGACCTGGGAGGCCACATAAGCTGTCCTAAGTGCATGGTGTGGTTCGCAAACAATTCTCTCACAATATGAGAGTCATTGGTTGGTGCATTGTCTTCCTGAAGGCCAAGCATCTATAGTACTGTGTCCGCCGTCAGACATAGCATACAGCTATGTGTAAAGAGGGCGCGAAACCACCAACCTATAACAAATTTTAAGAAAGAAATATATATGTTAAAATAGTAAATAAAAATCAAGAAATGAATGTAAAAATCCAAATGGGTGAACAGAACACAAAAGATGCTCTTAAGCATCCCGCGCTCTACCACTGACAATGAGAATGAAGATTTTAAAAAATAAAATAAAAACGCACACGGCAGAGCCAGTCCATAGCGTGGCGTCACATAGTTATGGTTGGAAGCCACAGAGGGCACACCTATAACAGGGCACACATTATGCCTCTGCCATAAGTCATACACATAGACCAATCCATGTCACAGTTACGCACTGACGCTACAGAGGGCGTTGATAACAGGGAGTACATCGTGCTTCCGCCTGACGTCAGACAAACAGTTCGCAAGAGAACTTTCATCCACCGATTGCAGATTGAAGAGGATACACAGCTTCACTCGGCCCGCTGCAGCTGCCTTCAGCTATCGTCGGACCGTTGCTGGGCGTTTATCGCGTCAGCAGTTGTCACAGTCATCACACAGTGTCGCAGTGTACTTCATTAATAGGCCTGCCACTGACAGCAGTGCCAGACTGGGACTACTATTAGTCATCCATCGTTCACTGGGTTAGCTGTCGATCAGCGTTCAGAACTCCAGCCGCGGTGCCTCGACGACTAATCAACATCGTCACACTGTGCCACATGGTAGCAGTTCGCTGTAGTCGGCTGTGACCTCTGTGATGAAAAATACGTCCACCGAAGATGACTCTGCGTCAACAGTACGTGAACACGCCAGCGGCTGCAGGGTGTCGGGAGATTGTGTGTCCAACGTACAGAGTACCTACGAATAATTGTGTGCGATTTGCTCATCTAGCGCTTGACTGCGTGGCCTGACGACATCTCAGTCAACCGACATGTCGAAATATTCCATTCGCCGTTGCAACAGGAGTAATCCCTCGGTGGCACCTGCTCACCTCTATTAAGAATTTTAAAAATATACCTGAACTCTGATACCCTGTCAAGTAGCCCTAGGCGCCTGCAGTCAGGCAACCACGTTACATACCTCAGATTTCAGTTGCCTGCCTGCAGAGACCTAGGACTACTTTACAAATACATGAAATTTATTCGCAATTGTGAATATAAACATCCATCAGCTGTATAATGGAATGAAGACAATGAAAGTTTGCTCTGTACTGGGAGTCGAATCCGGATTTCCCGCTTATCGCTAGCGGTCACCTACGTGAGCCCGATTCACAGCCAGACCCAAATTTTATATGTCGTCAACCAAGTGTTGACAGCTTGTACATATATTATGTATATTTCAGTACAGGCGAGACATTTTACTTGGAACTCGCTTGCCCGGTGTCGGCGTAAATACGATATTGCAGTGCCTGTCTTATTGCGAATTACGATGCAATATTCCTTTGGAGATGCATACATGTCCAAACAAACATTGCATCGTAATCAGGAATAACACAGGCGCTGCAATATCGTATACTTTACAAGTTGTCTGAGTACATGTATCTTTTTAAAACTCTCAATAGAAGTGGGTATGGGCGTAGGGTGGCGGTGGCGGTGGCGGTGGCGGTGGGGGGGGGGGGGGGGGGGGAAGATTGTTAGTGAGTCATTTTGCTGTTTTTTTTTTTTCCACGCACGTGTCAATGTCGAAACCATCTGTAATCGCGCTACAGGAGAATGCGAAACTGGGAAAGTGAAAAAATCATAAGCACCCTTTGTTGCTTGGGATAACGTTCAAATTTTGTCGAATCGTTTTGAGCTGTCCCTATGGATTACCCCTCTGTATACCACAGCAAAATTGCGGTCACATTACACCACACGGGTAGTATCACGTTCAATGTGGATACAGCCCCAAAGTGCCGTTAGAGAAGGATTGAAACGTCTGGGAGTGTCCGCAGAATCAAAGGTTGTGATGAACGTCGCCCTGTTACTCGCCACATCTTGCTGTTTGAAGCTTCGTGGAGAACGAGGGTGACGTAGCAGGGTGCCATGCTTTCTCACCATTACAGAGGTAGGTTGTAGGAACCGTTTAGCCAGTTTTCAAACTTCTGCACTGCGATGGGAGACAATTACAAAGTTTCTAAGAAGTGATGCTTTGTGTTAGAGTACTTTTTGATATTTGCGGCTCTCGTATTGTTGTTTTGTGATCCAAGTATATAGTCAGAGCGTTTAAATTACTATTTTAGCTTCGAAATTTCAATTATGACTATCCGAAGAGAAAGGAATGTTAGACTCATGAACTCTCTAGACTCTCATCGCACATTGCGAGATAAGATGTTCTAGAG
This sequence comes from Schistocerca nitens, assembly GCF_023898315.1. NCBI lineage: Eukaryota > Metazoa > Arthropoda > Insecta > Orthoptera > Acrididae > Schistocerca > Schistocerca nitens. Next base: position 580,982,986 of record NC_064616.1, on the reverse strand, counting down.
AGGCAGTGTACCTGGGAATGACACGCAGGAATTTCAAAGCTATGTATAAGGAACATATAGTAAGATGGCAGCATGAAAATATCCATTCTGCCTTTTCTGAGCACCAGAGAAAACATGGAAATCAACCATCCAACATGTAATAGGCCATGAAAATTATTAGAGTGAACAATTACAGAAAAAACTCCTGACATTGAAAAAAACTTTCATATTCAAGGAGCCCTTGCTATGAAATAGAAAGCGATTAATGACCAAATCAACATAAGCAATAAGTCACTGATCACGTTAGACTCTACAATCCAAATGGACAAAGATCAACCCACACACACACACAACACAAACAAAAGACGAAAGAGTAAACACATCTCTAGATGGAACACAACACCACGAGAAAATCTGACCTCTCGAAACTTCTGCTTCAAAAGTTGTTTCTAACCAGAAAAACAAGAGTATGTCATGAGAAAACGTAATATATTAACATACTTGTAACAGTACATAATGCATTATTATATATATAAAAAAGCAAACATGTATTACAGGCCACTAAAGATGCTCCATAAGTAAAAGAAGCAAAACGTGTAGGTCAATAAACAAACTTTCATTTAGTTGTAAATACGGACCATATCTCCATGAATTCATAAGCAACTATGGAACGACGGAAAACGAAGAGTAGTAGTTTGATTACAGGATTTGAATGACGAAAAGTTGCTCTGTAATTCGTCATTGTTACGTGCTGATGAATACGGCCGCGTGCACGTTTGATTGTGGTGAGGCACAACATGATCGCACATTAATACCGTATTATCTAAAATTCGGAAACCATGTTTGCTCGGTCTGAAATGAAGACTATGTAACTACATGGTCAGATGAATAGTACTGCATGTTTATTTTCAACGTACACAGTATACGTGAAAGAAAAAGAAAGAAGCGCAACGGAGTACAGGGACACGTTTGCTAAAACTCGGAGAAGCAGTAGCATTCAGTGATCGGTGAAGTTTTACAATGGAACTTTATCTGCACGTGGAAACACACTGCCGTTGTCCTAGTCAATAGAAAGAGTGCTTGCATTGCACAATAGCCCTTGTACGTTGCATGTGCGAGATACGTTTTCATCAGTCCAGAGTCTGTTTCAGTGAATTGCCCGGAAGCCGCATTCTCTGGCTTTGGTCGATAGCGGGCGCAGTTTTCGTGGTCTTCTATTAAAGCTTATTCATTCCCATATCTTTCCCTCCGCAACGCACGGCTCTTTGGCTGGTTCGTTATTATTATACATTTTAGTAACTGTCGTGGAGTGGTTTGTGACTTTGGCTTTTAAATAATGTTACCGAGGCTTACATTAAACTATTGGAACTGATATTGTAATTTCAGTTAATCAATGGACTTACATTACATCTTGCTTGCTTTTGCTTATCATAAAAGATTGTTAATTAAGACAGTGATCTCTCTTTAAACAGGACGTTGCCTCAGATCACCATCTGGCCATCCAGATTCCCGTTTAGCGCGGTCTTTCTTAACGTAAATGCTGGGATGGTTCCTATGAAAAGGACGGGACTGAATTCTTCCTTTGACTATGCACCGTCCTCAAGCAGTTAATGCTCTATCTCCTATGACTCCGTCGTCGACAGAACGATAAATCCAAAGTTTCCTTCCTACCTGCTAGTTGGACTAATAGTACACGAGAGATGGACCGTATGTTTGTTGAGCTAACAAATAAAGTATTCGCTGTAGGTGGTTTAGCGAAAAACACAAAAATCTAATAAATGAAGCTCCTACAAGGATGCTCTGTGGCTCACAATTCACTCAGTACCTCCTTGTACCATGTATCCATTTCCACCCAGACTGACTGATTCAATGTTTTCAGCTTTATTTTTAAGTAAATTCAGGTAGGATTATAAAAAGCTACCCTTAAGTATGCTAAAATTACTAATGTCGAGTAGTGATGTTAGTCCTCAGTTTATGGTTGTTTTACGTTCTCCTTATAGGTGTCACATTCAAAAAGATATGTGGCCGAGCGGTTCTAGGCGGTACAGTCTGGAACCGTGCGACCGCTCCGGTCGCAGGTTCGAATCCTGTCTCTGGCATGGATGTGTGTGATGCCCTTAGGTTAGTTAGGTTTAAGTAGTTCTAAGTTCTAGGCGACTGATGACCTCAGAAGTTAAGTCCCATAGTGCTCAGAGCAATTTTTCAAAAAGATATGAATCGAAGCTGAGCCGAGTTTGAGACTGAAATCAATGTGGTAATTCCACCATTTAGCACAGATATGTAAAGTTGGTGTTAAAGCTTTTATATTTACCGCAGCTGAGGAACATAAGATATTTCTTCGACGTACTTCTGCTACTATAAAGAGAAACTGAAGTAAATAATATACACTGCCTCACAAAAGAAGTGAAGCACCCAGAAGGCATGGTCATTTGTCAAGTCAACTTCGTAGACGTGCGTACCATCGGCTGATATGTAAATTGTCTGAATTGCAATTATCTGTGATAGATAAAACGGCCACCAGAGTGCACTAGTGTTGTTAGTGTCCGGTGGTGTTACTAGGCTTGGTAGAGTATACATGCTGCTTGAACAGCGTCAGATGTTGCCAGATGACACGAGGGCACTGAGATGCCGCGTACTCCTTTGAGACAGCTGTACCAGCACCTGGCAGTTTGAAAGGGTGGCTCATCGTCTCCACTTTGCGGCCGATCGAATCGTACAATATCCATATTCATAGGGCATTTGGATGGGACCGTGGCTCGATGTGGGAACATGAGAGCTGACATATTCGTCGTCAAGGTTTCGGTCGACCATGTCAGACCAGTACAAGGGACGATCACCATACTGTACACAAAGGACATCGCAACCACTTCTCATCGGCGCCTGCTCACTGCGTCATTCTGTGCCATTGATCGGAGACTAGCAGCAGACGAACTGGGAATTACTGTCCCGTACATAGGCTGCCGTTAACACAACACAAATGTCTGCGTTTGTATGGTGCCGTAATCGGGAAACACGGACCGCTGATGAATGGCGTGGCACTGTGTTCAGCGATGCATCGCGATTCTGCGCGTCCCCGGACGACCATCGTCGAAGAGTATGGCAGCAGCCTGTGGAGAGGTTCAGTTGTTCCAGTATTTCGGAGAGGCACAGCTGAGGTACTCTTGGCGTCATGGTGTGGTGAGCCATCGGATACGACTTCAGGTCACAGACGGGTGTGACTAAGAGAGTTCTGACGCCACGACGGTACGAAGTGGACATCCTGCGTCCTCATGTGTTAAATTTCACGCGACAGTACCGTGGTGCCATTTTTCAACAGGACAATGCTCGTCCGCACATGGGACCAAACTGCTGAGGTCATCGGTCCCTAGGCTTACACACTACTTAATTTAACTTACACTTACTTACGCTAAGGACAACACACACACACACACACACACACACACACACACACACACACACACACACACACACACACACAGCCGCGCGAACCGAGGCAAGACGCCTAGACCGCGCGGATACCCCGCGCGGCCATACCATGTGAACTTGTGATGTGTCATTTCGTTTCCTCCCCTCTTTCTGAATACATCTTTTTTTATCATGCAGTGTATTAATATGGATCAATGCTGCATTACGCATCCCTGCCTGCTGTTCCCGCAGTCCAATCCTCGCTCCGTCCAAGCTCAGCTTATCGCAGCCAATACTCAACAACTCGCCCGCCATGATTGTTATACCTAAATCGTTTTCCATCTCTGTCATCCCTGAATAAGTGAACTATAATTGAGGTAAATGGAAAGGAATGCTGTTTCTTCCAGTCGTTTCCATTTATGTCTCAGTTTTTGTTATTTTTTTCTTTATAGAGGTTCCTTCCCTTTCTGTCTTACCTAATTCAGCTTGAGGTGTTTCGCCGGTTCTATCTGTGAGCTCAAGGACAGTGTCCGATTTGTTGTCAGTAGGAGGTACGGTCAGCCTGCGAGTGACTGCCTCGAACTGGTTGTGATGACTTCTGGAGGCGGTCAGGTCGCGTACCGAACTACGGGAGCTAGCAACTGACAACTATCCTGTCTTATACGTAGCTTGTAGTTCGTTAGAATTCCTTGCCTATTTCGAGAAATTTTGAAACTGATACAAGTACAAATATTTATGCTTTTACTAAAGTATTTTTGTGGGTGGAGAGGGGGAAGAGTCATGAGCATCCCCTCACCTTCCATTGAAGTAGATCACAAGGACGTATCCAAGACTGAGAAATTCACTGAGTGATGATCTAAGTATTCGTAATTTTTTGAAATTTAGCAATCTTTTTGGACATCACGTATACAGCCTGCAGTGTTAAAAGATAACAATTATCAATCACATTCATTTAACTTGAAATTGAGTTAATGATCAAACAAAATTGAAATATATTCATTAATATGAAAGGAGGGTTGATAACGCAAATCATACTTACTGGTTTAGTATACCGTAATATTAAAAAAAATAGCTTTTCCTGGGTTCTTATTTGTCCTCCTGCTACAAAATGGTATCGTAATTCCTACACTGTTATGTTTATGTCACTAAAAGAGTTTGAATGCTAGTAAAACATTGCCAAAGGCATCAGACATACAGCTAAAGGAAATGTGGTTTACGTCTTCCTCGCTGTCACATTCACATGAAGAATATGCGATCGTGCTGAGGCGTTAGAGATGTTGCTGAAATCTCTCGTGATTGAATAGCGGTCGTGCTATTGTCACTAACAAGTTCCTGCTGTGTCTATAGGTTTGGTACAAAGGACGTGATGCGCGATTATGAACCTCTGCGGCATACAGTATCCCTATAATTTTGTAAGACCTTCTTCTTTTGCTAGTGCCTCTGTCCCGCATCGGCGCAGGGTCTGCATAGTTATTTAACGGATTTCGAATGGTTACATTAAGTGGGCCAGATGCCCTCTATGTGGCCATCCCTTTACACCCAGGGACGTGATATATGTATCTCAGCTGTATGCGTGTGGGTGTTTGGTGTTACATATGCCAAAGCGAGTTTTCTAGAATTCCATTCGCGTATTTAAGCCCCTGTAAAATCTATTTAGGATCTGCAGTGAGTGTGGACGCTACTTCATGGAGCTCGAATTTGTCCCATCTATTTTAACTTTGCTATCTACGAATGCACTTCCAGCCCCGTCTTCTTGTTTCTTCAGGATGGCTATTAAACTGCCAATTAAAATTTTCTCGTTTCTCGTTTCGTGTATCTTGGATGAAAGGAAGGTGCGTTTTGCAAGAGGCAAGTAAATTAAGACACATTTTTCAGGGGTGTTGTGCTTCTTTCTCCACGGTCCAAAACACGCCACGACAAAACAATTTTTGTACTCTCATGATCGCCTCATGATGATTTATATTCCTCCAATCATGCCTCGGAATTTACATTTAAATAAGGATCCAGCGAAGCTATAAAACATACTTACCCGTTTTAACGAATACTCCCGCTCCAACAACTGCTATCAGGATTTCAGATTAGCATGTATTCCAGACATCATGAAGTATACAGTGACAATGAGAAATTAGATTAGATGTTAAATTTTTACGTACAAACTGAATGCCGTATTGTTTGTTTCATCCCTAACGCCAAAGCTTCAGAATTTAGCTCGCGTTCGTTCGGTGCGCATTTAATTACTAAAAAGAGAGGCGGGATTGCGTATTCCTGGTTCGTTAATATTCGGATAAATCCCGCTCCACACAGGCTGCCAATTATCGGATACACCAAACTAATTGAACTTTTCGCGTTTCGTTCGGTGTGTCCCTAATGAACGAAGTGATCGATTAATTATCCATTGTCAGTCAGCCTGCCAGCAGCTGACAGTACGGCGCTTCATAAAGCCCGACACAGGCCAAAAGAACGGTCATCAGTGCACTTTCAGAGTGTCTACAACAGCGTCTCTTGAGCGATGGCGCTAAAAGAAAATTGAGGCTTTCGCTTAAAATATCCAGTAAAGGGGAAGATGAGTGGAAGGCAAGGTGAGAGGAAGACAAAGCGCTTTTATTTCCAGGCAGCACAGAAACGGAATGAGAGCTCTTCGCAGCTGCATTAAACGGAGCGCAGTTAGAATACCTAAATGAACTTAAGATGTTGCGTGCCTCGAATATTCACCTTCAGTTTTTGTTATTCCTACAGATAATGACAGTTGCGCCGTGCCAGTGAAAACTAGGTTTTTGCTATGATGCAAACTGAAATACCAGTAAGCAAATTACTGCCATATCTTTGTTAGCAGAGAACTTATTGCTACATTGAAGTACCTACTTGTCAATGGAAATGTAACAGTACATTTTGGAACTCACGAACGTCTAGCAGATATCCTCAAAGAATTTAAAGGGGGCTGTTTAGAAGAAAAAGGACGTTATTCTCGAAAAACCAAGTTAGACAAAACTGTGTAATTCTGGGCAGACAAAAATTATAATGCTTTCTTCTTATACCTAGCAAAGGTATAGTGTGAGTAAGATGTGACAGGCTAGGCACGAATAGTCTGAAAATAGACAGTACTTTTAATCTTCCTCCATACACGAATGGAATTTCGATAGAAATTATATGGGTGAAGTATCCGCCGCCTTACACCGTCCGCCTAAAAAGTTCGGAGTTTGACTTTATTTCTGGCGTATAGGCGACGTCAACGCAGTAATTACGGTGGCAGCTTTGACTATTGATGTGCGTTGGAACAGTCCTTCATGAGGGGCCGGTGTCAGGCAGCAGCCGTGAGGCCGTTGTGTGTCAACATTGTTGTCACAAATAGCAATGTTGCAACATCTCCAAATAAAGTGTCAAAATATTCTCCAGAATATTTTGAAGAAGAGAAAAGTGTGTGCAAAGTTTGTTCCGCACACCGTGACTCCCGTAGCAAAAAGAAAAAAGAAAAAAAGACGCTTCGACTCCTGCCGCAAATTTATTGAAATGCAAAACGCGGACAATCCTTTTCTGGAACAAACATGCTGCGGTACGAACTTGGCCGGCCGCACTGGCCGAGAGGTTCTAGGCGCTACAGTCTGGAATCGCGCGCGACCGCTACGGTCGCAGGTTCGAATCCTGCCTCGGGCATGGATGTATGTGATGTCCTTAGGTTAGTTAGGTTAAGTAGTTCTAAGTTCTAGGGGACTGATGACGTCAACTATTAAGTCCCATAGTGCTCAGAGCCGTTTGAACCATTTGGTACGAACTTGGTGTTGCCTGTACTAACCTATCAATAACGACAAAGTGCAGAAATACACATGAAGGGTCAACAATTTGACGACATAACCGACAAACAAAAGCCAAACGATATTGCAGTGCTTGTGTTATTCCGAATTACAATGCAATGTACCTATCATTCCGTCGTTCTTCGGAATAACACTGGCACTACGATATTATATTTGTGCACCAACACCGAGCACGTGACTTCCAAGTAAAATGTCTCCCCTGTACGGGAATATACGTATTGTATGTACGAGTACAAACTGTCGATATATGGAAGTTAGGATCCGGCCGTGGGTCGTGCTCGGATAGCTTAATGGTAAGGCGACCGCTCGCGATAAGCGGCAAATCCGGATTCGAGTCCCAGTTCAGCACAAACTTTCGTTGTCATTCCATTATAGAGCTGATGGCTGTCCATATTTGCAATTGCGAATACATTTCATGTACTTCACAAGCCAATGTGGTACGCGAGTTACACAACATTCCAAAGAACTTTCCTGGCGGTTGCACGTGGTTGTATGAACGTTCTGTGCGCTGTACTGCCGCGCGGACTGGCCGCGCGGTTTGAGGCGCCCTGTCACGAATTGCGCGGCCCCTCCCGCCGCAGGTTCGAGTCCTCCCTTGTGTGTGTGTGTGTGTGTGTGTGTGTGTGTGTGTGTGTGTGGGGGGGGGGGGGGGGGTCTTTAGCGTAAGTTAGTTTAAGTAGTGTGTAAGTCTAGGGACCGATGATCTCAGCAGTTTGGTCCCTTAGGAATTCACACACACATTTTTGCGTTGTACTAAAGTATGTAGCGCTAGCGCACCTTTAGCGTTAAAATCACCATCTGAACTTTTTTCTATTCTTCTTTAATTCAGTCTCGAAACTTTCTGGACTAACGGGATGTACAAGGTGAGTCATACGACACATATCTCGATAATTATACATGAGGTGCTGTGTCTACACGTATCTGTCCCTTATTGTTTCTCCGTAGAGCAGACTGTGACAGGTTGTATTTATGTCTGCAGTTTACAGTCACGTTAGGTATACGAATAGCACAATCCGTATCATCCCACTGCACGACATTGAACACCGCTGCACACAATTCGCTCGCTCGAACTATACTGGCTGAATCGGAAGTCCACCAATCGAATAGCCAGCAGCCTTGTCTCAGTGAATACATCGGTTCCTGTCAGATCTCCGAAGTTGTGCTATGTCGGGCGTAGCGATATTTGGATGGGTCATCATCCCCGGTACGCTACGTGTTGTTGGGGATTTTAGCTATGCCTTTCTGGCAAAGGGGATGCGGTGTGGTGTCGTAACTGTCCTTATCACCAGACCTTGAGCTAATGTCCTAGGTTTACTCCCAAACCCATGCGCAGTATCTTATGAAGTGGGGCCATGTGACACTGTTGGTGGTGATCCGTCCATCCAATGGAGAGAAAAGCTCGGTAGCGCCCTTGTTGCTATTCGAGAGAAGTGGGCTACCTGCTGGCACCGGATTTCATCCTCTCCCATTTGTCATAATACGACGCAAACCACACACACACGCGCGCGCGCAAACGTGGAAAAATGGAAGTTAAGGCGGATGAGTAGGAAAATCAAATCTGTAATGTTCGGATACAGTATTACTAGTGTCCTGCTTGAGACAGTCAAGTCGTTTAGATATAAGGACGTAACGTTGCAAAGCGATATGATGGAACGAGCATGTAAGAACTGTAGTAGGGAAGGCGAATGGTTGATTGCTGTTTATTGGGAGAATTTTAGGAAAGAGTGTTTCACCTGTTCAAATGGTTCAAATGGCTCTGAGCACTATGGGACAACTTCTGAGGTCATCAGTCCCCTAGACATAGAACTACTTAAACCTAACTAACCTAAGGACAGCACACACATCCATGCGCGAGGCAGGATTCGAAAGTGCGACCGTAGTGGTTGCGCGGTTCCAGACTGTAGCGCCTCGAACCGCTCGGCCACGTCGGCCGGCGTTTCACCTATAAAGCAGGCCGCATGTAGGACGCTGGTGCGACCTATTCTTGAGTGGTACTCGGGTGTTTCGGATCCGTATCAGGTCAGATTGAAGGAAGACATCAAAGCAATTCAGAGGCGAGCTGTTAGATCTGTTACAGGTAGGTTCGAACAACACATAGGTGCTACAGATATGCTTCAGAAACTCAAATGGGAATCCCTAGAGGGAAGGTGACGCTCTTTTCGAGAAACACTAATGAGAAAATTTAGAGAACTGGCATTTGAAGCTGACTGCAGAACGATTCTACTGTCGCCAACATACATTGCGCGTAAGGACCACGAAGATAAGATACTAGAAATTAGGGCTCATAGGGAGGCATATGGTCAGTCGTTTCCTCTCCCGTTCTATTTGCGATTGGAGCAGGAAAGTAAATGATTAGTAGTGATACAGAGTACCCTACGCCACGCATCGTACGGTGGCTTGCGGAGTATCGATGTAGATGCAGCCACACAAATGTATAATGATCAGAAACAATCTGGAAAGCGTATAAGGCCGTTGCAGGGGAGGTTGTGCTGAAAAATCATTGTTGAGGAAAAATATTCAATACATTGCACCGTTTCAGAGTTAATTAACATTGAAAATAGCCAATCAGGCCGTTGCGCGCGCAAATTCAAACGGCCCGACCGAGACAGTGTTGTCAAACGTGTTCTTCATTCGGTTTACTAAAACCGAATAAGAGGGATAGGCAAAAGTTGGACATTGGACAGTAGTAAGGATCGAACCCGAACCAAAGGGTGAGCAGTCTCATGCGCTATCAGCTACGCTATGAGAATAACTGACACTAATTCATCTGGCTGGCCGCTTGAATCTGCGCGAGCAACGGCTGATAGGCTAACTTCAATGCTATTTATATCGGAAAATGCATAAGGTATCTAATTTTTTCTTGCCATTTATTTCTCAGCATAGTCTACGCTGAAACATCCTTAAAATTTTTTCAGACTTTTTCTGACCACCCTGTATATAGATCAATGTCAGGTTAGTCATCCCTACTTGCTGTCCCGACAATCCAACCTTCGCTCCGTCCAAGCTCAGCTAATCAGCCCCAACGTTCAACAACTCGCCCGCCATAATTATTACCTCTAAGTCTCTTTCCATCTTACAATCATCTCTTTACCCTTGCACGCTGAACGAACAACCGAACATTCATTGAGGCTCCATTTGGCTGCCGTACCTTTCCTGAAAACTGGCGAATAGGTGCAGAGTCTGTGCATACATTGGCCAATTCACAAGTCAAAAACACTATCCAAATGCGGCTTAAACTATTGTCTAATCGTTGATACTTCGGTCTTATCCAAAGTACCAACGACATCCACTGCCAAATCTACATCAATATAATGAATATTCTATTACATTTTAGTTTCAACCTTCAAGTTTTTGAACTGTAAACGTCTGTTTTGAGATTTATAATTCTAAATAATTAGGAATGCCGAAAAATGAAGATAACTGGTACGAAGAACCATAGATGCAATGCGACACTTCAGTCCAACATGCATGTGCAATTACAGTAGACACGAGCTGTAATCAATAAACTTTTTTGACTCGGCGGTGAACACAAACGCGACACCAGTACCTAATGGTGTAGATACCACGCGCTGTGACACTACGTTCTGCAAACAGTCAAAGCCATCACAGATTTCACAAAAGCTGTGTTTCTGTATGAGAGTGGGCCTCCATGATTTACTTCACAAATAAGGAGCTTCCTTAAAGATGTTAAAGTGAAACTTCCCGTTTTGGTAAACGGAATTGAAGGTACACAATGACAATAACCGTATTACACGCGAAGGCCTTAATCTGTAATACATTTTATCTTAGGCTGACGATATTGTCAAAACTGTCGTTCTCTTACATCCCCAGAGAGAGAGAGAGAGAGAGAGAGAGAGAGAGAGAGAGAGAGAGAAGCCAAACCGTTGGTAGATTTGAGAATCATTTTCAGTACTGTCAGGCTGAAACTGTTACAAAAATGTGTTAATGTTACTACGTATCTTTGATACTATCTAACTGTTGGTAGAAGAAATGTTTAATGCAGTTATTTCATTAAACTCGATATCCCGATACCCGTCTTTCCTTTCAGATTTTTAAGTCTCCATTTGCAACGAATCTAGTCATGGCGTCGTATGCAATACCACTTGGATCTCTAAAAACTGGCATAGTTAGAAGCAATAGGCAGTGACAAAGGTTCGAAAGCACCTTCGAAATGTTAGCTCTGCTTCTCTTGCAACGTTTGCACTGCAGGAGAGAGCAGTATACTTCGCCACTTGTTCAATCATACTTTTGATAAAAAACGTGTCCAATCCGTGAGGAAGTCCTATGCACGCATATCAAGTACTGTTTTCCTACATTACTTAGGGGCTAGTTCACTTATGAGGTTTTTATATCCATATACCCTGAGCTCCTAATGGCTTATTTCCATAGTTGTTGAAGTATTTTTTTCATGAAGATATGAAATTTCACTCTGACGAATTCTAAAATTTTATCTTTTCTCTTTGCTTAATGATACTGAACTAGTACGTTCGAAACATACTTACCTCTTCCTTTTTTTCAAAAATTCTGTTGCCGACTTGTTTCATAACATTTTATGGTTCAAATGGCTCTGAGCACTATGGGACTTAACATCTGAGGTCATTGGTCCCCTAGAACTTAGAACTACTTAAACCTCACTAACCTAAGGACATCACACACATCCATGCCCGAGGCAGGATTCGAACCTGCGACCGTAGCAGTCTCGCGGTTCCGGACTGAAGCGCCTAGAACCGCTTGGCCACACTGGCCGGCGATGACTATATGAGAAGACATTGGTGCAATAACCAGATATGTCCACTCAGGCCGAAAATGAGATTTTAGACCCATTGCATAGTTTGAAAAATTCTATATCGTGTGTTGGAAGAGTCAGATATGTCCATGGGTCCAACTGAGAGTATCATGGGGTGTAGGCTTGTCGACGTCAGGTGTTTGGGGGCGAGAACCTGACGTGGTCAGAGCTTGCTTTGTCATTGCACCAAACTGTAGTCAGATTTTGACACGTGAAATACATCGAAGAAGTTCACAAGATTTACTTCAAGACTTCTTATTCCATCCAAAAAAGCTATTTCGATCTAACATTAAGTGTTTACTGTTTCGAAATAAAAGTTCTTTGAGTACTCTACTGCACACGAGTCTGTACTTCACTGAGCCCATCATTATAACAAATTGTCTACCTCGATTTCGAGACTCACAAAGCATCACTGCATTGACTTTTCCTGAAAAAAACTTTATAAATTGCATCTCTCAGTTAAATTTGAGAAATATAAAGATGTCACAAACCTTGTCAAAACGTATTTGCCAACCTCAGACATGGGATTTTATAATAAGGTGGTCTGTGATAGAACTCTTATGGAAGGTACACACAGTTCATCAAAAGAAGCACAACGAACTTCTTATTAACCTTGCACACATGTGAATTTTGAGATGGTATCCTTCTTTTTTCTACTAAAAAAGATTCTCAGACTCATCATCATAATCAGTAATTCCTAATAGCTATTGCTTATTTAGTTACATGTGTATTTGTTGACGTCATATTTGAAAAACAAAGTTGTTTGGTAAAAGAGGGAGACAAATCCATTTTTTAAATTCATTAAATGTCGTAATTAATCTTTGTTTGGTTATGTAATAAGCTATTACGGTGCTTAGGTGACCTAAATAAAGGTTGTGAAAAGAGAAGACCGTTTAATAAAGTTTTTCAATTTCTAGATAGTTTTTTTTATGTTTTACTCGAAAGTATGTAAACGTGAGTTAATCGGTTATTGCACAAATACGTTCTACTGTTGAAATCTGGAAGTCAGAGTTGTCACGATTTGCACTTTCAACATGGGGATCGACGTGATGCGTGGGTGTGGAGTTGGCTCAGCTTTACGAGTAAAAACCTCCGAGACTGAAACGGGCTGGCGGCCGTCTATTTTGACAGGGAAAGCTATGGCGGGTGACGGCCGAGCCTTGCAGAAGAGCCTGCCGTTGCGTCACCGCGTTTCTCCGGCGCGGGCAGCGGTTTTCCGGGGCGATCGACGACGTGCAAAGAGGCGGCAACAGCGCCGGCCGCGCACCGCGCACCGCGGGATCAGGTTTGGTAGCGGACACTGCCCGCTGCCCGACAGCCCTTTGTTAAGCCGGCCGCTGCCCGCTCCTCATAAGGACAGCCGCAGCAGCCACTTCGCAGTATCGCCCTTCTCCAACTTCGGAGAACGTGGCCACCTTTGTGGAAATCGCCTCGCGTGAAGGCAGTTGGTCGCTCACTTCTTAACTGCGGCCGACATCTGAGCGCTTCCTCGGGTCGCGTGGACACGTCGAGACTTCAAAATTCTCGCCTACGAGTTGGGGCGAAAGTGAGAAGAGAGTTGGCGTCTTTGTTGTTGTGGTTTTCAGTCCCAAGACTGGTTAATGCAGCTCTCCGCGCTAGTATCCTGTACAAGCCACTTCGTGTCGGCACAGTTACTGTAACCTACATACCTTTAAGCCTCTTACCATAACCCAAGCGTAGGTCGCCTTCTACACGCCTGACGTCCCCTCCCCCGTTCCCTACCGCCTCCCACACTTCCCCCAAAACCACACTCTTCTCCCCAATCTTCCCTCCATAAATAAACTGATCAGTCCTTGACGCCTCGGGATGTTTCCAATCAATCAATCCCTTCTTTCAGTCAAGTTGGGATACAAATTTCTTCACTCCCTAGTTCGATTTTGTACCTCAATAGATAAGATATCCGATCTATCCATTTCATCTTGAAAATTATTATGTGGCACCATATTTCAAAAGCTTCTGTTCTTTTCTTTCCTGAACTATTTATCGGCCCCGTTTTACTCCCGTATAAAGCTACACTCCAGATAAATACCTTCAGAAAAGACTTCTTAACACTTAAATTTATATTAGACTAGCGAACCCGGTAATACTTCACAATTGCAGACTACATAAAAGAATTGTATTCACGCCCTAATTTCCTTTCCTTCTCTCTTTGTCCATTTCCTTCTCTCTTTGTCCATTTCCTCCCCCCTCTGTTTCTCCATTTCCTCTTCCTCCCTCTTTCTGACCATCTTCTCCTTCCCCCCTCTCTGTATCCGTTTCCTTCCACGCCCCCCTCTTTCGTGACTGTCTCCTCTTTCTCCTCTCTCTGATCTTGAGCGTTGTTTGTTGCTATGGCCAAGGAATCCTTGATCGGAAAATGAAGTCACTTAAAACGAATTCGGAAATTGGTTGGGATCATTGGTATACGGAGTATGAGAGACCTCTCCTGCTGCTCGATCGGTGAGGACAGTAGTTCATTGACAGTATTTCGCATAATTTTAATCTGCAAGCGGGTACGATTACAAACTTTCGGATGATTTATGTTTCGTAGTAGTATTCTAATCGTAAGCTGAAAAGCCATAAATACAGCTTTACTGTTTTCTGTGAAAACAAAAGGGCACATAGTTGTTCATACAATTTTTGTTTGAAAATATATATGTCTGTTTTATCAAAAAACCTGTACGTCGTCGTTTGAAAAACTATGTAGCCTAAGTCCTTCTCAATATTTATTAGAGTACCATGTAAAAATTTGAAGTAAATAGATACAGAACTTTTCAAGGTATTTTATTACAACGTTTCTCCTTCATGTATTATATAGACGTTTACATGCCATACACATTAAAAATATATAGTTAATGTCCGCCTGAACATTTATCACAGCATCATGTAAATATTTGAAATAAATCAGTCAAGAACTCTTCGAGAGTTTGGTAACAACGTTAATAGACTTGCTTATATATATGCGCGCCATAAACATTAAAACTTATGTAATTATGCCCGTCCAGGGCGTTTATTAGGGTATCGTGTAAAAATTTAAAGTATACCAGTCAAGAAAGTTTAGAGATCTACTTTCCTCATAAATAGTAATAATAATAATAATAATAATAATATAATAATAATAATAAAAAGGCCCGGGAAAAGAATAGGCCTCCGGTATGTTCTGCCAGTCGTAAAAGGCGACGAAAAGAACAAACCACTAATAGGGCTAACCCCCCTTTTAGTGTGATTACTTGGTTCAGGACAGAACTAAAGAAGCCTCGGACAAGCGCCGTCATGGTCGGGGACGACGCTTGAACCCTATGCCCGCCCACAATGGTAACGACACTGCTAGCCAACTGGAAAATGATTTAAATCCAAATAGAGGTGTTTTGCAGGATATGCTTCCTGCAACCACCCTAGAAGGAAAACAAAGACAGAGGATGAGATGGTCAGATGAAGTTAATCGACACCTCATGTTCTGTTATTACCAAGCAACAAACCTAGGAACCAACACAACTGGATACAGATCACAAGTATACACAACATTTATAACCAGATACCCAGAATTAAAATTTTTAACAGAACAACGACTAGCTGATCAGATCCGTGTAATAATCAAAAATAACAGGATACCCCAGTCAGAATTAGAAAACATCAAACAACAAGTACAACAAATACTGGAACAAAATAATGTGCAATCAGAAGAAGAAGAAAATACAGTAATGGACTCAAACATCCCAGAGCAAACAAACAAAGAACAACACGCATCAATTAAACAATCAGAGGAAAACGAAATCTTAAGACAGCCACCAGAACAAGCACAAATAGAACACGAAGTGACACAGATGCTAGATATAGAAGAAAAATTTCAGCTAACATATATAGAATACAAAGACACAAATACAGACATTAGACCATTCTTGCATAGACCACCAAATAATCCACAAGTCGAAACAACAATAAAAACTATCAACACAGTCATACACAACAAAATAAATGAAAACACAACTATGGAAGAGTTACAACTACTGGTTTATATAGGAGCACTCACTACACTAAATATACACACTAGACAGAGATCAGAACCAACCAACACACAGAAGAAACCCACAAAACCAGCATGGCAACACAGGCTACAGATCAGAATAGAAAAACTGAGAAAAGACATCGGACAGCTAACACAATTTATAAAAAATGAAATCTCGGAAAAAAAAACGAAAAAGGTTAGGTAAAATCTCACAACAAGAAGCGACAGAGCAATTAGACGAAAAGAAGCAGAAATTACAAGCATTAGCCAAACGACTCAGAAGATACAAAAAAAGTGAAAATAGAAGGAAACAAAACCAAACATTCAACACAAACCAAAAGAAATTTTACCAGACAATAGATAACACACACATTAAAATAAACAATCCACCAAACATAACAGACATGGAACACTTCTGGAGCAACATATGGTCAAACCCGGTACAACATAACAGGCATGCACGGTGGATACAAGCAGAAACAGACACATACAAGATGATACCACAAATGCCTGAAGTGATAATTTTGCAACATGAAGTCACCCAAGCAATTAATTCTACTCACAATTGGAAAGCCCCTGGAAATGATAAAATAGCAAATTTCTGGTTAAAGAAGTTCACCTCAACACATTCACATCTAACTAAATTATTTAACAGTTACATTGCAGACCCATACACATTCCCTGATACACTTACACATGGAATAACTTATCTGAAACCTAAAGATCAAGCAGACACAGTGAACCCAGCTAAATATCGCCCCATAACATGCCTACCAACAATATACAAAATATTAACTTCAATCATTAAACAGAAATTAATGACACATACAACACAGAACAAAATTATAAATGAAGAACAAAAAGGCTGTTGCAAAGGAGCACGAGGATGTAAAGAGCAACTGATAATAGATGCAGAGGTGACATATCAAGCTAAAACTAAACAAAGGTCGCTACACTACGCATACATTGATTACCAAAAAGCTTTTGATAGTGTACCCCACTCATGGTTACTACAAATATTGGAAATATACAAAATAGATCCTAAATTGATACAGTTCCTAAACATAGTAATGAAAAATTGGAAAACCACACTTAATATCCAAACAAATTCAAATAATATCACATCACAGCCAATACAGATTAAGCGTGGAATATACCAAGGAGACTCATTAAGTCCTTTCTGGTTCTGCCTTGCTCTGAACCCACTATCCAACATGCTAAATAATACAAATTATGGATACAATATTACTGGAACATACCCACACAAAATCACACATTTGCTATACATGGATGATCTAAAACTACTGGCAGCAACAAATCAACAACTCAACCAATTACTAAAGATAACAGAAGTATTCAGCAATGATATAAGTATGGCTTTTGGAACAGACAAATGTAAGAAAAATAGCATAGTCAAGGGAAAACACACTAAACAAGAAGATTACATATTGGATAACCACAGCGACTGCATAGAAGCGATGGAAAAAACGGATGCCTATAAATATCTAGGATACAGACAAAAAATAGGAATAGATAATACAAATATTAAAGAAGAACTAAAAGAAAAATATAGACAAAGACTAACAAAAATACTGAAAACAGAATTGACAGCAAGAAACAACACCAAAGCTATAAATACTTATGCCATACCAATATTGACCTACTCATTTGGAGTAGTGAAATGGAGTAACACAGACCTAGAAGCACTCAATACACTTACGCGATCACAATGCCACAAATATAGAATACATCACATACATTCAGCAACAGAAAGATTCACATTAAGCAGAAAGGAAGGAGGAAGGGGATTTATCGATATAAAAAACCTACATTATGGACAGGTAGACAATTTAAGAAAATTCTTTCTAGAACGAGCAGAAACTAGCAAAATACACAAAGCAATCACTCATATAAATACATCGGCTACACCACTACAATTTCATAACCACCTCTACAACCCTTTAGACCACATAACATCAACAGATACGAAGAAAGTAAATTGGAAAAAGAAAACACTTCATGGCAAGCACCCGTATCATCTAACACAGCCACACATCGATCAAGACGCATCCAACACATGGCTAAGAAAAGGCAATATATACAGTGAGACAGAAGGATTCATGATTGCAATACAGGATCAAACAATAAACACCAGGTATTACAGCAAGCATATTATTAAAGATCCCAATACCACAACAGACAAATGCAGACTTTGTAAACAACAAATAGAAACAGTAGATCACATCACAAGCGGATGTACAATACTAGCAAATACAGAATACCCCAGAAGACATGACAATGTCGCAAAAATAATACATCAACAGCTTGCCTTACAACATAAACTTTTAAAACAACAAGTTCCTACATACAAGTATGCACCACAAAATGTACTGGAGAATGATGAATACAAATTATACTGGAACAGAACCATTATAACAGATAAAACAACGCCACATAACAAACGTGACATCATACTCACCAATAAAAAGAAGAAATTAACACAACTAATCGAAATATCCATACCCAATACAACAAATATACAAAAGAAAACAGGAGAAAAAATTGAAAAATACATCCAACTGGCTGAGGAAGTCAAAGACATGTGGCATCAGGATAAAGTTGACATCATACCAATTATACTATCAACTACAGGAGTCATACCACACAATATCCACCAGTACATCAATGCAATACAGCTACATCCAAACATATATATACAACCACAGAAATCCGTAATTATTGATACATGTTCAATTACCCGAAAGTTCCTAAATGCAATATAACACATACCGTACAGTTAATAGGAAGTGACGCTTGATCAAGGTCCGCGTCACTTTCCATTCTTAACCAGACTTAACATCTGAGAAAGTAAAGAAATAATAATAATAATAATCTGTGCAGAAAAGATTTTTAACATAAAATCAATAATTCTCCACAGAATGTTAACCAGTAAACCCATAATGATTTCAAAGAAACATTTGATTCTTTAGATGGAGAAACAATAGATATCTTTAGAGAATTTGGTGTTAAAGCAAAATTAGTAAACATAATTCGTGGAACTCTAACAAATACAGTATCTAAAGTTAAATGTATGGAAGAAGAATCTCTGTTTAACTGCATTCTATAAATGTTAGGAACTGGAATTCTGAGCTAAGAAGTCACAAAATTGAATCAATAATTCCGGGAAGGAAAACAAATGGAATTAAGACAAACTACCGGCCTTCTACAGACTGTTTTTCCATACGTCCAGAAAATCTGACCGAAGCAGTTATAAAAATAAATCATCTGGAAAAAATAGCAAATACAACTGGTTTCAAAACTTCAGCTGAAAACACAAAATTCATGACAAATAGAACGTACACCAAAATTCATAGAAACGCAAAAAGGTTAAATTTAGCGAGTAAGTAAATTTAAATATCTTGGAGAAACAATACGAACGAATGGACTAGCAAAATTTGCAATAGATGTAAAAGTTAACAAAACGGTAAGAGCATGTAGTTTGACATCGGATATTTACAACAAGAAAATATCTAGAAAAACAAAACTAAAACACTATACCACATATGGTCAGAACGTTCATATGGATGTGAATACCTAACGATGAACTAGAAGCTGGATGGAATACAGCTACGTGAAAGACGAATTAGAAAAATAATGGGCGAGATATAAACTACAGATGGTTGGAAAATGAGAAGTAATGAGGAGATCCAAGAAAATATAGAGAAAGTATGAGAAGTAGTGGCTAAATGAAGATCAATCTTTCTTGAGTACCTCTACCGTATAAATGAAGCAAATACTCCTGTATTTCTGGAAAGAGAAGTTGACAATAGCATGGATAAAGAAATACGGAGAGAAAAAGAAAGAATATCAAAGACTCGGAAATAAAAGCAAGAATCTTTTTAAGAATAAAACACGAAATTAGACGGCTTTCGAAGCAGAGAAAATAAGAAATTGGGAACAACGTGAACAGAAGAAAGGAAAAGAAAACACTGAGCAAATGGAGAGCGGGAAAATAGGAAACAACCACCAAGAAACAAGAGGAATTGAAGTTGTTACGTGATTCTAGTTGAAAGTACGAAAATAGTAATAGCAATAATAATAATTCGACCATGGAAAATACGAGGACCCACAGTGTTAATGTGGAATCCGAACCACGAATATTTCTGGCGAATCTTCTCATCACTGAGAGCTGAACGCTAAATTAATAGACTGAAAATTCCGTGGTCCGACCGGGACTCGGTTCCGCGACCTTTTGGTCTGCAGGCACGCGCTTCACTGACAGACACCACGGCCGACATACACTCCTGGAAATTGAAATAAGAACACCGTGAATTCATTGTCCCAGGAAGGGGAAACTTTATCGACACATTCCTGGGGTCAGATACATCACATGATCACACTGACAGAACCACAGGCACATAGACACAGGCAACAGAGCATGCACAATGTCGGCACTAGTACAGTGTATATCCACCTTTCGCAGCAATGCAGGCTGCTATTCTCCCATGGAGACGATCGTAGAGATGCTGGATGTAGTCCTGTGGAACGGCTTGCCATGCCATTTCCACCTGGCGCCTCAGTTGGACCAGCGTTCGTGCTGGACGTGCAGACCGCGTGAGACGACGCTTCATCCAGTCCCAAACATGCTCAATGGGGGACAGATCCGGAGATCTTGCTGGCCAGGGTAGTTGACTTACACCTTCTAGAGCACGTTGGGTGGCACGGGATACATGCGGACGTGCATTGTCCTGTTGGAACAGCAAGTTCCCTTGCCGGTCTAGGAATGGTAGAACGATGGGTTCGATGACGGTTTGGATGTACCGTGCACTATTCAGTGTCCCCTCAACGATCACCAGTGGTGTACGGCCAGTGTAGGAGATCGCTCCCCACACCATGATGCCGGGTGTTGGCCCTGTGTGCCTCGGTCGTATGCAGTCCTGATTGTGGCGCTCACCTGCACGGCGCCAAACACGCATACGACCATCATTGGCACCAAGGCAGAAGCGACTCTCATCGCTGAAGACGACACGTCTCCATTCGTCCCTCCATTCACGCCTGTCGCGACACCACTGGAGGCGGGCTGCACGATGTTGGGGCGTCAGCGGAAGACGGCCTAACGGTGTGCGGGACCGTAGCCCAGCTTCATGGAGACGGTTGCGAATGGTCCTCGCCGATACCCCAGGAGCAACAGTGTCCCTAATTTGCTGGGAAGTGGCGGTGCGGTCCCCTACGGCACTGCGTAGGATCCTACGGTCTTGGCGTGCATCCGTGCGTCGCTGCGGTCCGGTCCCAGGTCGACGGGCACGTGCACCTTCCGCCGACCACTGGCGACAACATCGATGTACTGTGGAGACCTCACGCCCCACGTGTTGAGCAATTCGGCGGTACGTCCACCCGGCCTCCCGCATGCCCACTATACGCCCCCGCTCAAAGTCCGTCAACTGCACATACGGTTCACGTCCACGCTGTCGCGGCATGCTACCAGTGTTAAAGACTGCGATGGAGCTCCGTATGCCACGGCAAACTGGCTGACACTGACGGCGGCGGTGCACAAATGCTGCGCAGCTAGCGCCATTCGACGGCCAACACCGCGGTTCCTGGTGTGTCCGCTGTGCCGTGCGTGTGATCATTGCTTGTACAGCCCTCTCGCAGTGTCCGGAGCAAGTATGGTGGGTCTGACACACCGGTGTCAATGTGTTCTTTTTTCCATTTCCAGGAGTGTAGTTTGTGGACAAGCTTCGCTGCTCTCTGGGAATCGCGGCAGCAGTTTACTTCACTGTTTTTGCCGCAGATACTGGCTCCTCTGGAACTTAGGAACACGTAGTTCGTCATTGCCCCATAGTGCTATACTAAACCCCAATTAAATATGTAACTGGTAACGGTACATGTACTACATATTCGTCATTACTTAGCGGTAACAAATTATATACAGAATCTTCCTCTTGAACCAGTCTATCTATTAAAGAGAGCCATCAAAATCAGTCAGTAGTTCCTGAGATTAGTCTGAACATACATATAGAAACCGCGGTGGGGAACTTCATAGTGTATATAGAATATTTGAAGGACCAGGCAGCTGAGACAGCGAAGTTTTACTTTAATTGACACGCAAATATAGTGCAGCCTGCGAAGATCCAGTAGCCTTGCTGTTCATGTTTAACGCATTTCAAATCTTTTGAGCGAAACTTTACACCGAAGACATGAAGAACTGTTAAGTTATTGCAGTAAATTTTTCAGAGGCCTCCGAATATTTTAGAATAAAGAAATTTTTACATTCAAGAACAAATAGTTTAGACAATACACGTCCATTTGCGAAATATAACTTATTAAAAGTATCCTGAAACTTTCATGTAATGGTGAAGATGTATGTCTGATGGTACAGTCAGCAGTGTTATTACATTGAATAGCCAAAGAAACTGGTACGCTGCCTAATATCGTGTAGGGCCACCGCGAGACGCAGAAGTGCCGCAATACGACGTGGCATGGAGTCGACTAATGTCTGAAGTAGTGCTAGAGGGAATTGACATCACGAATCCTGCAATGTCTGTCCATAAATACGTAAGAGTGCAAGGGGGTGGAGATCTCTTCTGAACAGCACGTTGGAAGGCGTCCCAGATATGCTCAATAATCTTAAAGTGTGGAGAGTTTGGTAGACAGCGGAAGTGTTTAAACTCAGAAGAGTGTTCCTGCAGCGACTCTGTAGCAATTCTGTGGGATATCGCATTGTCCTGCTTGAATTACACAAGTCCATCGGAATCCGCAATGGACATGAATTGATGCAGGTGATCAGAGAGGATGCTAACGTACGTGTCACCTGTCAGAGTCGCATCTAGACGTATCAGGAGTCCCATATCACCCCAACTGCACACGCCCCACACCATTACAGAGCAAAATGACTCTGAGCACTAAGGGACTTAACCCATTACAGAGCCTCCATCAGCTTGACATTCAGGGTCCATGGTTGCATGAGGTTGTCTCCATACCCGTTCACGTCTATTCGCTCTATACAAAACGAGGCTCCGCCCGACCCCATGTTTCCAGTCATCAACAGTCCAATGTCGGTGTTGAAGGCCCAGGCTAGGCGTAAAGCTTTGCGCCGTGCAGTCATCAAGGGTACAAGGGTGCTCCTTCGGCTCGGAAAGTCCATATCGATGATGTTACGTCGAATGGTTCGCACGCTGACACTTGTTGATGGCCCAGCACTGAAATGGTTCAAAATGGCTCTGAGCACTATGGGACTCAACATCTGAGGTCATCAGTCCCCTAGAACTTAGAACTACATAAACCTAACTCAACTAAGGACATCACACACATCCATGCCCGAGGCAGGATTCGAACCTGCGACCGTAGCGGTCGCGCGGTTCCTGACTGAGCGCCTAGAACCGCTCGGCCACACCGGCGGGCAGCACTGAAATCTGCAGCAATTTGCGGAAGGGTTGCACTTCTGTCACGTTGGGCGATTCTCTTCAGTCGTCGATCCCGTTCTTGCAGGATCTTTTTCCGACTGCAGCGATGTCGGTGATTTGATGTTTTACCGGATTGCTGATACTTACGGTATATTCTTGAAATGGTCGTAGGGAAAATCCCAAGTTCATCGCTACCTCGGAGATGCTGTGTCCCATCGCTCGTCCACCGACTATAACACCATGTTCAAACTCACTTAAATTTGATAACCTGCCATTGAAGCAGCAGTAACCGATATAACAACTGTGCCAGGCACTTGTCTTATGCAGGCGTTGTCGACCGTAGCGCCGTATTATGCCTGCTTACATATCTCTGTATTTGAATACGTATGCCAACACCAGTTTCTTTGGCGCTTGTGTATTTTGTATGCCTGCAACAGTATTCTCTCAGTCACAGTTTCTGAATAAGGTGTCTGGGAGCTTTCAGTAGACTGTAAGATGTGTACTTGAACCATTTCTGTTGGTATTTCTCAATTCTTAACTGGAACGAAAAAAAAAAAAAAAAAAAGAATCCTACTGTAGCTCGCCAACCCAGTAAAAAGCGCAGAAAAGTTAGTACTGACTAAACGTATTCTATTTGTTCATAACCAAGCCACAATTACAACATTGTAATTTTATTTTTTAATGGGAAATTGCTTTTTCTATTTTTGTGTAGTGTATTGTAGCAAGTCTAGTTCGGTATGAAGTCGAGCAGCTACCAGGTCTACAATAAACACACACATTATTAGCAATTTATTACAACTCGAACATGGTTAATACATAACTTAGGAAATAAGTAGTGTTCGTACAGATGACAGGTAATTGATACTGTCGTTGATAATTATAACATTTGAGACTTCACTACGAAATGATAGTTTCAGACCAGAGTACACGTCTTTCACTGATGTAAAATTGAGAATAACTGCTCTATTGGCACACAGTCGAATCTGTACTACGATCATACTGTCGTCGTAAGCTACAGCTACAATTACAATTGATCACTTATTACGTAGAATGGGCTAAGCGGCATTGCGCTCAGATATAAGTTTCCTTCCGGCTGTTGCGGCGTAAGGAAACACTTGGGGGCGTGTCTACGCAGCCGTCTCCCTTTCGTTGCAGTATCTTGAAGCTCTCGTCTTTATTTGTGGTGCCATCAAGATACCAACTTTTGCATATATTGTTCTGCAGACGACACGACAATCTGCACGCAAGACTGATGTTACGATTACACAATACCACGAGCAGAGAAGACTTTCCGCTAGCATGAGCTGGAACAACGTCGATCTGCTGTGCAGACGTTTTTTACAACGGTATTTTTTATCAAAATCAAAACTATTTCGTAGAATTGTTTCACAATTTCCACAGTTAATTCAGCGTGTACGTTCTAAATTGTGCTGCAGTACTTATTGTAATATTATTGTCAAGAATGTGAATGTTTCCTTGCTAGTACAATTATGGTGTGCCCATGAACGGTGTTCGTTGCAGGATGCTGCAATTGAATCGTTCGTATATAATTCATGATTAACGCAATATATTACTGTAGCCACCCACTGCTTTTCCAAACATCACAAAATCTATCTTGCGTGTCTTGGTAGGAGAAAGAATGTGATACGAACTGACTTAACCGGAGATAATCGGAGATTTCTTTTGTAATCAGTTACTGTGTGTAGCAACATGTACAGAGAGAAATTGCATATGAAGATTTCCTGATGACAGATTACGCTGCTTGTAGATATGGTTGAGGACAATTGTTAATACACTGATTTATTTCGTTGCCTGTTGTTTGTGTTCTTATTCAGCGAGTAATAGCCTACAGGAGAATTTCTCAGTAGTTTTTAAAGATTTCTCTCCTAGACGGCAGCTGAGCTGTTAATCACTCTTATGACATCTGATGTGACAACGATAATCTCTGTTCTGAAACCCACACTGAGGCATAAGCGCAGGATTAAGAGTTACTGGGTTTAGTCACAGTAGTTTTAACACACTACTTGCCATTAAAACTGCAACATCAGGAACGATAGCAAATAAAGAAGTAACTTACTGTCGTACGGAGCATACGAAGTAGAAGACGTAATCAGAAAGTTTCCGTTCATAGGAATACAGCCCAGAATCGATATGACAATAGGGTAAAATCGCCGTGAGCATTAAAGCAATCATTCCAACGAAGCACCAGGTTGACGATGCCCGTTTGGTAAGACACCGTGTCCTGTTGCGTGAAGAAGTCTGTAAATGCCTGCTGCATATGCTCTTCCGACAGGACTCTTCGACACCTCAATGATCTTTTTTAAGGAGCGAAAGCATGACAATAGCATCGGGAGAAATAAAGACTAATTGGGGGGGGGGGGTGCTCGAGCGTCTCCCTCTTTCAGTTGACGTAATTTCAACGTTACGGCACTTGCGATTTGCGATATAGGGACAAGCGTTATCATGAAGCAGCATCCCACAAGGGTGGTTTTAGACAGACAAGCTGCCCTATACACACTCATCATTCTCTGATGGATGTCTACCGGTGTTCATCCTCCGGGAGCCAAGAAAAGAATAACAGCACGCTGGTCCTGTTTCGAGCCATTTAGTAATAATGTCGCCATATTTCACGTTTCCGCATTTATCGCACGCACGCCTGAAAGGCTCTAATACCACATAATCCCTTGCCTACATGTTGGTGACTATACAGGTAGTATCTGTAAGAGCATGCAAAAATATAACGGGACATAGAGGATGCACCACCGAACAATTTGAGGGTCGGAGATGCCAGAATATGGAGATAATACGAATAAAATCCCATTACTGTGTACCTTATTTACATTAGTTACAGTTAACTACAAATACCATCACTGGCACATTGTACGTACTATTTGTACTGTATATTACAAAATGTGCTGAAAATAATGGCCATCACCTTAACGCAAGAATGGCATCGGCCAACAAGATTGACACACCCTGACAAATATCCCTGGTGTGTTTCGAATCACATCACAGGCCGCTACAATTCTGACAACTAATTCCATCTCCGTATCCAGGGTCTCATACACAACCGACTTCAAATATCCCCATAGGAAGAAATAAAGGGGATTCAGGCCAGGTGACCTCACAGGCCGTGGAATAGACCTCCCTTTCCAATCCAGCGACCAGGAAATGCAGCATTGAGATGGCTGCGGACATCCACACTGAAGTGAGGCGGTGCACCGTCGTGTTGTATCCACGTCCTCTCACGAACAGCCAAGGGTACGTCCCCCAACAACTCAGGTAGAACTCTTTGCGCGAACCTCAAGTACAGGTAGCCATTCAGACAGCGAGGTAGAAGGTATGACCCAATGGGATTGCCGCCTACAGTGTCGTCCCAGACATTCACAGCAAAAGGTACTTGATGGTGTGACAATACTACAGCGTGAGGGTTTTCCTTATACCACACGCGGCTATTCTTGCTGTTCGAAATACCATCACGATCAAAAGAGGCCTCGTCAGTAAATAGGACGATCTGGAGGAAATCTTGTCGATCAATCTATTGTTGGAGCAACCACTAACACAATGTGACCCTTGGTACAAAGTCAGTCACAAGCATTGCATAGACTCGTTGTGGGTGAAATTATTGTTTGTGGAGTACTCGCAACACTCCAGTATGTGCAGCGCCCGTTTCACGTGCAATATGACGAGTACTTGTAGTGGGGCCCGTTGCAACACATTCCAGCACCTCCTCTTCAAAATCGGGTGTGCGAGTGGTCCTCATTTTACCAGGTTCCCCGTTTCTTCTTTCCGGTGAACCAGCTTCCTGCATTCGTCGATAGAGAGAACAACACTCGTTGTGACGGATGATGTGTGTTAGGAAATCTTTCCCTGTACGGCCTTTCAGCCGCGAGAGCATTGCAACGTACTTCCCTATACACAAGGCGCATGTCAGTGAGTTCTGCGAAACTGAACCGGTATTGCTCCAACATATTGCACTCTACGCCTCTGAGTGGCACTGAGTAATGTGACTGTGTCTGCCGTTGATTCATAGCACGTTCTGTCTTGTTACAATTTAAATACAACAGAGCCAACTTATGGGCAACTAAAGTAAACAAAACCTGCATCATGACTTCCTAGTAATCAGGCTCGTCCTCCTTGTTTCCTAGCAGGAAATAATGTGCATGTAAATAAACAGCACAGCACGTGTAAACTTGTACACGTGTTAGCTGCAGATAAGCTGGAAAACAGTAATGCTAGCCGGACGTTGTGGCCGAGCGGTTCTAGGCGCTTCAGTCTGGAACCACGCGACCGCTACGGTCGCAGGTTCGAATCCTGCATCGGGCATGGACGTGTGTGATACCCTTAGGTTAGTTAGGTTTAAGTTGTTCTAAGTTCTAGGGGACTGATGACCTCAGAAGTTAAGTCCCATAGTGCTCAGAGCCATTTGAATTTTGAACAGTATTGCTAGACACAGCGGGAGCCGAGTTTACTTCCCTATCTCCTTAGGCTGGCTTCTCCGACCCCAGGTTCCCTGCCTCAAATTTTCCAGTGGAGCATTCTCTATGTCCTGTTACATTCTTGCACGTTCTTACAAAAACGCCCTGTATATTCGCATCGGGGTCGCGCAACATTGCATATAAGCTGCAGCTACACCCTCACACGAAAACTTTTTGATCACCCCTTACAGAAAGAATACATGATAAAATTTGTGGACATTTGGAGCTACACAGCGTACGAAATTTAGTAACAGAGCTGCCACTTCTGACACCAAAATGGGTGTAACCAGACTGGGCATCGTGTTGAAGCGATTTTGGATGATCTCATTCCATTCTGCTTCAACTCTATGCCGGAGGCCATCAATCATAGTCGCTGGCGAATGGTGGCGTGCCAGGTATAGCCAGAGGGTGAGAGATCTCGAGAACGTGCCGGCTAGAGAAAGTCGAAGACGCACTGCATCAAGGTAGTTCAGGGCACTTCGGGTAACAGGCCGTCTTGCGTTATTGTGCTGAAAGATAACGTCTCGGAGACCTCGAATATCGGTAACAGTTACCGGCATAGCAAATCCGAAATGTAACGGCTGCTGCCTGAATTACCGGCTTTGCGAACTAGTAGTGATAGTCTTGTACAGGTCAGGAGTTCACTACACTCAGCTGGCGGCTACACGGGTAGCGGAGGCTGTGTGGCGTGGACTGGGCGGTTTTTTAGGTTAGAAGGCCTCGGAAAAGTACGGGGTGGGCTGCAATCTCAAAGGGTGCATGGCAAATACAGGACGTGCTTGGATCAAGGAACAGTCGGAATTGTAGTTGTAAATTGTTGTAGTTGTGCTGGGAAAGTCCCTGAGCTTCAAGCGCTAATAGAAAGCACAGAAGCTGAAATCGTTATAGGTACAGAAAGCTGGCTAAAGCCTGAAATAAGTTCTGCAGAAATTTTTACCAAGTCTCAGACGGTGTTCAGGAAAGACAGATTAGGCAGAATTGGTGGTGGAGTGTTTGTGTCTGTCAGTAGTGGTTTATCTTGTAGCGAAGTCGAAGTAGATACTTCATGCGAATTGGTATGGGTGGAGGTTATACTTAACAGCCGAACTAAGTTAATAATTGGCTCCTTCTACCGACCCCCAGACTCCGATGATATAGTTGCTGAACAGTTCAGAGAAAATTTGAGTCTCGTAACAAATAAATACCCCACTCATACGGTTATAGTTGGTGGGGACTTCAAACTTCCCTCGATATGTTGGCAAAAATACTTGTTCAAAACCGGTGGTAGGCAGAAAACATCTTCCGAGATTGTCCTAAATGCTTTCTCCGAAAATTATTTCGAGCAGTTAGTCCACGAACCCACGCGAATTGTAAATGGTTGCGAAAACACACTTGACCTCTTAGCCACAAACAATCCAGAGCTGATAGAGAGCATCATGACTGATACAGGGATTAGTGATCACAAGGTCGTTGTAGCTAGGCTCAATACCGTTTCTTCCAAATCCACCAGAAACAAACGCAAAATAATTTTATTTAAAAAAGCGGATAAAGTGTCACTAGAAGCCTTCCTAAGAGACAATCTCCATTCCTTCCGAACTGACTATGCAAATGTAGACGAGATGTGGCTCAAATTCAAAGATATAGTAGCAACAGCAATTGAGAGATTCATACCTCATAAATTGGTAAGAGATGGAAGTGATCCCCCATTGTACACAAAACAGGTCCGAACGCTGTTGCAGAGGCAACGGAAAAAGCATACGAAGTTCAGAAGAACGCTAAATCCCGAAGATTGGCTAAAATTTACAGACGCGCGAAATTTGGTACGGACTTCAATGCGAGATGCCTTTAATAGGTTCCACAACGAAACATTGTCTCAAAATTTGGTAGAAAATCCGAAGAAATTCTGGTCGTATGTAAAGTACACAAGCGGCAAGACGCAGTCAATACCTTCGCTGCGCAGTGCCGATGGTACTGTTACCGACGACTGTGCCGCTAAAGCGGAGTTATTGAACGCAGTTTTCCGAAATTCCTTCACCAGGGAAGATGAATGGAATATTCCAGAATTTGAAACACGAACAGCTGCTAGCATGAGTTTCTTAGAAGTAGATACCTTAGGGGTTGCGAAGCAACTCAAATCGCTTAATACGGGCAAGTCTTCAGGTCCAGATTGTATACCGATTAGGTTCCTTTCAGATTACGCTGATACAATAGCTCCCTACTTAGCACTCATATACAACCGCTCGCTCACCTATAGATCTGTACCTACAGATTGGAAAATTGTGCAGGTCGCACCATTGTTTAAGAAGGGTAGTAGGAGTAATCCATCGAACTACAGACCTATATCATTGACGTCGGTTTGCAGTAGGGGTTTGGAGCATATACTGTATTCATAGGTAGGAATGATCATCAAAATAAAATAAGAGAAATCAGAGCTCGAACAGAAATGTTTAGGTGTTCGTTTTTCCCGCGCGCTGTTCGGGAGTGGAATGGTAGAGAGATAGTATGATTGTGGTTCGACGAACCCTCTGCCAAGCACTTAAATGTGAATTGCAGAGTAGTCATGTAGATGTAGATGCAGTCAGTGGTACTTGATAGAAGCACGCCAGAAGCTGGGTTCGTATGACGATGACGAATACAAACTGGCAGCGTTCATTCTCCGCAGAACCTCGTCACACGGATATGTCCATCGTGATGCTGCAGGCAGAACCGGGCCTGCGTCCAGCGGGCCGCACCACTCGACGTGACTCTCTACTGCAGCATCAGAAAAGTGGTCGCCTTGCTGGCAGTTCGAGGTGCTCCATACGTCGCTACGCTGTCAGCGTTGATACTTGCCTTGCTGTAAACAGGTCAACTTCCTGATTCACGTCTGTACAAGCGAGAGAACAGTATCTGAGCCCTCTCGAGCTCTTGTCGCTGGGCTCCTGCATGGCGTTCAGTATGTCCTTCCTGAGCTCATTTAGTCCATGTTCACACGATCGTCATCTATTCCCGACCACGGCGAGCAGCAATATCGCGGAAAGGTAAATTCCAGCTTCGGTAAGCAACTTTCGTGCTGATAAAAACAAGCATATTCTCCGGATTGATCCTCTACTGTACGCAGTATACGATGCGGTAAGATGTGTTCATATCTTTCCGCATTTAGTGTTTCCTTAAGCACAGCAACGGGCCATAACCTAAAGCAAAAAACATTCCCATACCATAACAGAACACAACACAACACTTCCTCTGAACTTTACTGGCGACACGCAACGTTCTCCAGGCACTCGCCAAACCCAAACACTTCTGTCGTATTGTCACAGGGTATAGCGTGATCTCTCTCGTTTCCAGCCGTCTACTGCCCAGTGGTGTCGTTCTTTACAACACGTCAAGCGCCGCTTACTACTGACTACAAAAACTGACTACAAAAACGCACAGTCGCTGTGGTAGCTGGATTGCTGATAGCACTGTGGAACTCACTAATAATTCCTTCCACTGAATTTATGCGGTTTTGTACAACCATCCTACCCAATGCCCGACGGTCTCTGTCTGCCAGCACAAGAGGTCTTCCTGGTATTGGTTTAGCTGTAGCTGTTCCGTTGAGTTTCCTTTTCACAATCTCATCAGCAGTCGACGTGGCCAGCGTTAGGAGGATTGAAATGTCACTGGTGGATTTTTTACTGGGGCAGCATCCAATGATTAGTCCACGTCCAAATCCTCTGAGCTCTTCTGACCGATTCATTCTGCCGTCATTGCTTCTCTGTTTACAACGCAATTTTTTGGATGGTTGTAACGAAGTGCTACCAACTTAGTGGCTGCACTTCCCTTGTGGATGGTCAAGGTGTAACGTGATCTTTATTGGAATCTTGATAAGGGCACTGGGTTTCGTAGCCTTTGGCCTTTACAGCATGTGAGTGAAAGTTGAGGTGGATGGGTATTGTAAGACTTCGATAATTGCCGGAGGCACCCGGACTCGGTGCCGACGCTCAGGAGCTACTGAGTCAACGTATGCTAGGTGACGTCGTGTGACGTCGGTCGTAGCCCTTCTATTTCGTCCATGGCCTTGCGTGTGCGTTGTTGATGATTTTCTGGATGGTCGATTGGTTAAGCTCTTCATGTGGGTCACGTTTTTTCGCTCAGCTGGGCTCCACAAGAATGAGTCGAAGGCATCGATTTTGTAAAGTCTGGATGGTTTTCAAATTAGAGAGGTACTTGACCTGATTGCTCCATGAGATTAACTGATGGTGAAGAATCAGCCTTCCTCTCAGATCCGGGCGGGGTCGGGTAAACATGACTGCTCTCTTCTTGTCTGCATTGTTAGTGATTGTATTTTCCTTTTTCCAACATTCTACCATTGTGAGTTGACGTAGGCGAGCGGTGACCACATTGACCCTTCGGCTACCGGTCAACGAGGCGGTGTCGTCCGCGAATTACGCAATCGCCACTCGAGGCAATAGCGGAATTTCATTGACATAGATGACAAAGACTAGTAGAGAACACAGAACCTTGAGGGATGCCGTCTGTGACGAGTCTCAGGCTAGAGTGCTTGTTGTGTTGGCAGAAGAGCCAACACCGTGTTACTAGTGGAGGCCGAAAAGCACGCGTTTTAGCTCACGCAGGCTGGCGTGAGGAGGGAAGAACTATACTGACGTGAGGTCAGGAACATGACAAGGAATTAGAATTCGGAAAGCGGGCGTAGTTAGCTTAACTCTCTTGACGGTACGTGATTAACATTATTGTCTGTTCAGAATTCATTCTAATTACTGAATATGGCGCCTTGCTAGGTCGTAGCAAATGACGTAGCTGAAGGCTATGCTAAACTGTCGTCTCTGCAAATGAGAGCGTATGTAGAAAGTGAACCATCGCTAGCAAAGTCGGCTGTACAACTGAGCGAGTGCTTGGGAGTCTCTCGACTAGACCTGCCGTGTGGCGGCGCTCGGTCTGCAGTCACTGATAGTGGCGACACGCGGGTCCGGCGTATACTAACGGACCGCGGCCGATTTAAAGGCTACCACCTAGCAAGTGTGGTATCTGTCGGTGACACCACAGTGTTGTCCCTCGATCTTCACTATCATATAGGAAGACAGTAACTGAGAAGCTGCACGGTCATTAATGGTATCTGTTCTTTCGAGGACAGTTGCTGTCTTCATATATAGTTAAATGGCTACCCGGACATTGACCTTCGTCTGTGTGAATGCGCGCAGGTTGCCCTAACTCTTACGGGAATCGTCACCTTAGTGTGCGTGAGTAATGAGTGGATGGGCAAATATCTATTACGTACATTAGGTAGGTAGATTGTGGACAGTTGGGAATGTGGGTCTCACGGGAGGCGTGCAAGTCCCTGCAGTTACGCTATTCACCTGTGTCCTCGGTGGCTCAGATGGATAGAGCGTCTGCTATGTAAGCAGGAGATCCCGGGTTCGAGTCCCGGTCGGGGCACACATTTTCAGCTGTCCCCATCAAGACATATCAACAACACCTGTCGGCAGCTGAGGGTTTTAATTAATTATCATTCACTATTGTATACCTATTGTCTAGAAAGCTATTGATGGAAAAAAAATAACCTGCCGCTCTATAAGACATCACAGTACCACTCGCCTCCTTTTATACTGGCGTGCCCGATTTTCACGACATCCCAGTGAACAATTGTCAATTTCGCATTCCATGAAGGTGTCCAGATACTTTTGTTCAGATGGTACAATTTGCGTATCCAAGATGCACGCCGTCTTCATGGTGCTGCAATTTTAATAGCCAGCAATGTACAATCTCACAGCATGCAATCGCTCATCTGGTCGTTTGCCCTGTAACAACCAGGTGTTCGTTACTTTTCAGTACACAGGCGTATGTGAATATCCGACTTACATCATCCCGAAATGCAAAATTTCACGTGCAACTATCTTCCAAACGGTTTTGCAGCGAAATAAATATTTGGCAGTGCAGCAACTGCATTTCGCAAAGACATGCAAGCTGCCGCAGAGACGCGTGCTGGGAAGCAGCCAGCCTGCCCCATATCGGAGGTTACCGCATCGGCCGCTGCGAGCGCCTTGGGCTGGCAACGGGACGCCTTCCCATGTACCATCGTCGCCTCGCAGACTTGAGACCGAAGTTAATAAGACTACGGGAGCCGACGTTTCAGCCACTGCCCATTCCTCAGAAAAACTGTTACGGTTTTTCCTACTGAGCCATGCAATTATGGGCTCTCCTTGGAGCCGTGAATTGCCGTGCTGCTTAACACAAGCAATACTAAAAACTGAAACGCTTAGCAGCTTCATGTTGTTATATCTACACGGCGATCCAAACGTTTTTGGACTATGAAATCAAAAAAGATGAATATCAACATAGTACAGTCACTTTCCCTCAATCTTCAACGTGTGTGTATTTATACGCGTTACACGAGTTATTGAATAGCCTTACCTAATATATTTCAGTGAGCTTGTTTGTTTCACTAGTCACAGCCCATGTTTTCGGCAGTTCGTAGCAGTTGCAATGTCTTTAGCGTGATTTGCAAACATTGGAAACAAGAACCAGGGCGTAGTGTCTGCAACTACTCTACAAGTGAGGTGTAATAATAATAAAAATATTTGCGTGTGAATCAATGGCCGAGAGCGAGTCTTTCAATTGGACGCAACTACGGCCATTTATGTGTCGCTAATCTACCCCACTTACCCAACCGGGGAGAGGGGACGTGCTGCTTAACGTGGAATTCGAACCACAAATCGATTCTGGAGACTCGTCACTTCGTTGGGAGGTGAGGGTTAGATTAAACGAAGACTGAAAATTTCCGCGGTCCGACCGGTATTCGAACCCGGGACCTCTTTGCTTCAGTCAGCTTTTTTTATTGCAGAGAGCAACCTGCGCACTGACCGGACGCACTGAGCTTAAATGCCGGCACTGCTGTCTCACCACTACCGACTTACAGGTGATGACTTATAACTTTTTCATTTTGTACAAGAAAGACTTTAATGATGAGTGGCTCGTAACTGGAAAGTTACATCTATGCGTTGCATTACTTCATATACTGAATTCACTTGGCCCACATCACGTTTGGTCGTATTTATTTTTTCTCCTTACACTGAAATCTCAATTTATTACGTGCTGTAGAAGGAACGTATTCGACACGCGTTGATAGTCTTGATATCAATAAAGCTATCAAGGTAATAACCAACGTTACCGTGCCATAAAGCGAAAATGCCATGATCAGTACTACGCGACAAGTACAGATATCAGTATGGCTTGCCACAGTGGCGATAACAAAATAATTAATGCATACTGGGAGATAGTGTGAATCATGTCTAACTCGTGCAAACTTACACCTTACTGCTATTGACACATCGGCAAATACACAGAAACAGAATGTACCAGCATAGCACTTGGAAATCTTTCGTACATGAAGTTTTCGGTACGACCTTCAGTTATGTCTTGTTAGGTTGTAAACTGTTGGACAGAGGTGAACAAATTCCCTGGACTTACATCAGAGAATTGTTTTACGAGAGTATTTCAAAGGTCATCTGTATCGAAACCTGGTACAAGACCCTGTGTGGCGGGGTAATACGCAGTACTACAGGACATCATCAATACATGTATCAAAGCATTGTAGGTAAGCATTTTCAACATTTCATATACGAAAGAATTTCATGTGGTATACTGATACGTTTTGTTCCTCCGTGTTTCTCATGGTTAACGTATATAAAGAATTTTAGAAAATGAGTCGTAACTGGAACTAAAGGAAAGCGGTCCCCATCATCATATAAGACATATCTGTGTGTGTAATGTGTTGCCGGCCGCGGTGGTCTCGCGGTTCTGGGCGCGCAGTCCGGAACCGTGCGACTGCTACGGTCGCAGGTTCGAATCCTGCCTCGGGCATGGCTGTGTGTAATGTCCTTAGGTTAGTTAGGTTTAAGTAGTTCTAAGTTCTAGGGGACTGATGACCACAGATGTTAAGTCCTATAGTGCTCAGAGCCATTTGAACCATTTTTTGTTAAGAGCCAATGTATTAAGTTGTAGCAATGTGGCTTGCAACTTTTCTTATTAACATTGCAGCCATTATCGTCAGCATGAAATTTGTAAGTGAACACATTTTTTCGAGTCTGTCAGAAAAAGCTTTCCTTTGTACTAGTTTGTCAAATAATTACATTATTTTAGAACCTTAGTTGTTATGTGATGTAAAATATTTACAGAGTACAGCAGCAAGCAGCCAAATTTTAATTTTGGTTTATTGAACTGCAAAAGCAGCGTTATTAGTTTCTAACCGACAAACCTGGTACGTTGGTTCACTGGCGAGTGTACTATACGCGTGAAACAATTGTTTTAGTCTACTTTCTACAACGAACAGCATTCACGCTGTTCCCGATGTTTTCACTTACAATCACAGTCTCATTGTTATTTGGTTTTCCCCCGATTTGTGACAGACGCATTCAGTTTTCTTCAAGGAAGTAGGACGTTCTTGATTTACATATATATTTGTGTGTGTGTTTCGCCTGTTTTCCCCGCTTAGATATTTACTGCTCACTGGAACGCTTTTTGTTCGTGATCGAAACTGTTATAGTATTCTTTGCTGTAAGAATCTATAACAGACAAGACTAATGGCTTTATCCATCCGGCAAAGAATCTGTATTACTTGACCATCTCTGAGAGACCTGACACCAAATAACACACAAGTTGTCTACTGTTTCGTTGTAAACCACTCAAGATACCTACCATCAATATCGAGCCCCGTGATACAGGCTCTCAAACACTGGTATCTTTATTGGCAAGAGCTGAGTTCAGCTCTGTCCTGCCACCCAGATTTAGGTTTCCTGTAGTTTCCTTTACTCACCTGAAACGAATGCCGGGATAGTTACTTTTATAAATTTCATTCCTATCGCGAAATTTGACTTTCTCCCCTTCCTCCTCCTTCCTAACCCAATTGAGGAGAAATATTAATTTACTTGGAACGCCTGGTCGTATCTGGTGATGAATGGGTACGACTATTTAAGAAACACGATCAAAACATACGTTATTAGAATTGTGAATCGTATATAGAGGGCCATAAAGATTTGAAAGAATAAGCCTTTAGAGATGGGTTACATTGCACTAGTTGCTGTGTACCAATATATGTAAGTATGAAAGCATTTGTAAAATTGAATGTTATTGGGACATCCGTTTCACACGAACCACTAAACAGATTCATTTCGCATGTTTTTTGTGTTACGTAGTCTTGGACCTTACGGCTGAGGCTGAAGTTTCCCGGGCTATAACGACACTCAGCGCTTGATAGTGCGAGTCTATTACCACACTGTATATTACGTTGCAAACTCTGTCTCTTGTCGTAAAACTGCTAAATCTTATTTGTAAATACTGCGTTCCACATTTTGACGGACATTAGATGACGGAATGTAAAGAGAAAGAATTGTATCAAAGTATCTATAGTTTCGCTCTGTGAAGCCATTTTCTATTATGGTTACCACTTATCGGTGTAGTAATGGTCCCGTAAATTCTAATCAACTGAAATACGATGGTGAAAATTCTGCCTGTTACGCACTGTGCTACTTCCTGCTGTGGCCATTTTACGAGTGGTAATTGAAATTTACTTTACGTCCCAGCATAAAATTTCCATTGGTTTTGAGACTCTTTCAAACATGTGCCTATTTCTCTCCCTGAAACGAATATTAACATAAAGTTTACGTTCTTCTGACAGCAAGACAGTAAAATCGCAATACCACTACCAATGAATTAGAAAAAGTAAACTTCTTGGCATTACTGTATTTCAGCTGCAGTTTAC
Source organism: Schistocerca nitens (assembly GCF_023898315.1). NCBI lineage: Eukaryota > Metazoa > Arthropoda > Insecta > Orthoptera > Acrididae > Schistocerca > Schistocerca nitens. Next base: position 580,945,405 of record NC_064616.1, on the reverse strand, counting down.
AAATATCGTAGCGTGACATACTCAACAACACTGATCGTAATAACAGTAGCTAATCACCTACATCGTATGCTTATTCTCTGTGAGTACATAGTCGCATATTGTGTATACTAAAACGGTCCTTAGAGAGTGTTTTGTTATTCACAAACGGCTGTCTGTTTTATTGCTCTTTTAGTTACTAGTGGTTATTTTCACCCCATGGTTTTTTTTTCGGCGACATATTACGCTAATGGCTCTGAGCACTATGGGACTTAAGATCAATGGTCATCAATCCCCTAGAACTTAGAACTACTTAAACCTAACTAACCTAAGGACATCACACACATCCATGCCCAAGGCAGGATTCGAACCTGCGACCGTAGCAGTGGCGCGGTTCCGGACTGAGCGCCTAGAACCGCTAGACCACCGCGGCCGGCTATTACGCTAATAATGGTACCAAAATTCTACAAATACGACATACGGTATTGTAGTAAAATTTAGAATGCGCAAAGCCCACAAACTGTGTAAATTATGAAATAATATTACGAAACAGTTTTGGTTATTGTGAATAAAAAACTCTGTAGTAAAGTTCCTGACTGAACTCCAAAAAGCTCGCATAGCCGTTCGACATTGCTGTAACTCACGTTAGCTTCCCTGGTCGTGATATTTTGTAATTATGCAATAAGTATTTGGCGCAAATTTCGGTTGTTTAAAAAAAACATTCTTCCAATAATAATAAGACCTTACACGTTTAAATGTGGTTTGGATTACAAATCGATTTAAGAATTTTCGCTAGCATTTTTTTTCGTACTTCTCATTCCTACCAGAGATGTGTTTGTACCCCTGGTCAGGTTCTCAGTCCGTCACAAACACACTGGATATCTCACTTAGATTGTCCATGAGAATTTCAAAACATTGCTGATTTTTGGAGAGAGCAAAACACTAAGCATTACCCTATATAAGAACTTCCTGTTACACTACTAAAAAGACAGTCAGCGTGCATTGTATAATATTGTCTCAAAATATGGAACCTTACTGTAAGAGAAAACTCAGAAGCTTCCTTGATCAGTCCAACCAATTACAGTGCATTGTTTTGTACTGGAACCAAATGAATTTGTGAGAAAATACGAAGCGTAGGTTGCTTTTCCCATATAATTACACGCAGTTGTGCAGAGCAAATAAATTTACTTCAGGGACAGCGGCAGACTGTTCTTTTCGGAGCGTCATGTAGATTCTATTGGAATTCGTACTGCACGTGTCTAGTTTCTACATCCCTTTCAGCTTCTATTGACACACAAAGCAAAGTGCAGATACATAAAGCGTTCGTGTGTTTTGCTTTTTAGAGTTCTCAGTGGATGGAAAAGCGCGTTTATAAAAACAGCATTAAAAAGGAAATGAGGCCGTCGCTGAACGCGATCTCGTGAGTACAGCAACATAACCTTGCACAGAAAATATAGAAAGACGTTTTGAAAGCATCTTAACATTTGCCTCTCATCGATAATTTCCAGTGAAATTGGTGAGGCAATAACAGAACAAAATGCTTTCATGTGCTTATTACTACGGTCATTTCTTTGCGCTACAAGCAAAAAATTCATTCCTGTACAAAAAAAAGGACAATATGAAAAGAGAGCAAGTGAGCAATCACTGTAAATGACCGTCAAGATTTCCCCGCAGACTTGACTTGTTCGAAATCAAAGGTAGTTCCATAATAGATGCAAACAAAACTAAAGCCTTATGTACAAAAAAAGCTGAACGTACTCAAAACGAGTGTAAGGAAGGCAGTGAAAGGTGGGTTCAGTGAATTAGAAGACATTATTTTATCTAACGAACTGACAGCAAACCCAAAGATGTTACGAAAAAGCCAATCAACATATAAACTGGCCAAAGTCACCCATCCAGTGGGACTCATTCATGGAACTGGTAGCGAAATGGACAATGAAACAGACGAAATACTAAGTTCTGCCTTTTCATATTGTTACACTGAAGAAACTCGTATTACAGACCCACCTTCAAACTGTCGCAGGAACGCTGAAATGACTGGTATCGGGATAAGAGATTGCGGAATTGATAATCGACTGAAATCGTTCAGTAAGGAAAAGGCCATAGAATCCGATAGAATAGCTGGTCGACTTTCTACGTATTATGCGAAATAAGTTTTTCCTCTCCTGGCGGTTGTTTATCGTAGGACGAGGGAGCAACTAAGCGCTCCAGGTGATTGGAGAAAGGCGCAGGTCATTCCCACTTTCCAGAACGGCCATCGGACATGCACGCTACAACCACCCTATAACGCTGTCGTTTGTCTGTTGTCGAACAATTGGACACGTTTTATGTTCGCATAGTTTCAGCTTTTCTGAGATCATAAAGCTCCTGTGGAATTAACATGGATTCAGCAAGTTGCGGTCGTGTGAATGTCAACTTCTACTGTTCACCTGTGAGATGCACAAGGCTGTTAGCGTCCAGTAAGAGACTCTATCATATCACGCTGTCGCCTTTGTCAACATTCAACGAGCTTACCTAACATGAAATTACCTTTCAGGCTTGATTGAAGGTTTCCTAAATAACAAATATCTGTATGTTGTTCTCGATGGAGAGAAATTGTCAGATGGGAAACTGTTATAGTACTTTTACTGTTCACGATGTGTGTAGAGGGTGTACAAGAAAATCCAATTTTCAAGTGGGAACCTCAGTCTGGAGACGTATAGTTTCAGCGCTGAGGTGCTGCGAAATGTGACAACAGTAATGTCTAAGTTCCTTGTGTTCTGCCTCGTATCCTGACAGTTATGCAACCCATTAGCCATCAGTGTAACTTGGACGCTCGGCTTCGGCCTGCGGAACGCTTAGTGTTTTGACAAGTTTGGATAACTGATCGTTTTTTTCCAGACTAAACTCATGTCTGAAAGTTCATGGTTTGAAAAGATTCGGATATGGTAGTCGGCAGGTATTCAAAGTTTAGTCAAGAAACCAAGCAAAAGCACCACACCGCGCAGTACATAACAAAGGGGGGTTCAAAATATTAACCTCCATCTTGAGTGAAGGATAGTCATCGGCAGTGTAGACATTGATTCACATGTTGAAATAAGTGCAGCTGTACGTTACGTTCAGCATTTCAGTGGAAGTGACGATTCATACAATAAAGGGCCGCGCGGGATTAGCCGAGCGGTCTGGGGCGCTGCAGTCATGGACTGTGCGGCTGGTCCCGGCGGAGGTTAGAGTCCTCCCTCGGGCATGGGTGTGTGTTTTTGTCCTTGGGATAATTTAGGTTAAGTAGTGTGTAAGCTTAGGGACTGATGACCGTAGCAGTTAAGTCCCATAAGATTTCACACACATTTGAACAACATACAATAAGGTCCTCGTTTGATGTTACAGGAGTAGCATGCGTTATAGTCTTCATGCTATCCCACAGTCAATAGCGAAGAAGTGACCTTAATGGCCAGGAAACAGACCCCCTCTACCAGTCCATAGATTTGGATATGTAGCGTCCAGATGGTGCTATACGTTTGCATCAAAATGAGATGGAACTCCATCGAATTGCAGACCCATTATCTGACGAACCCGAAGTGGCATCTGTTTCAGTAGAGCAGGAAGATCATCTCTGATACCAATTAGGTAGATCGGGCCTTTTCATCTAATTGCTATTACATAAGGTCGAATGATAGGGTCACAAATTATCTCAGGCCTTACGTTCACATTGAACCTACGTTGGTTATGTCTAACAATCTGCGCGTGCGGATTTTCTTCTGCACAAATATGAGTTTTTGTTGAGAGCGCACCAAATGTCTGGTTTAAGAGACAACAGTTCCCGACGAAGAAATACTTTTCTCCAGGATACTTCCAGCGTCTGATGAGATCCGTCTGATAACTGGTATACTTCACAGAGTGACCTAGAATTATTTACGAAAATATTGTATCTGTACTGAATATCGTGGTCGCCGTTTTGAACATCTTCTGTAATGTACAACACTATTTGGTAAACAGTATACTACCTTTACTGAACTTAAGGTGCATATGCGTTGGTTATCTTCGTTTTCCCTGCCATCACAAACCTGTCCTCGCCCAAGATTACTTCCAAGAGCATAAATTACTATTCAAAAATACTTAGACTCCTCTGTCAGCTCCTTCATTTTGTGCGAAACATTTTGAAACACCCGTTCACATACGCCGCAACGCCAGAAATTTCAAACAAAATGCAACAATATATGAAGAACATAAGCTCCTGGTGCAAGAAATGGCTGTTGACGCTCGGTGTAAGAAACTTCTTTTTGCTGTGCGTGGTCAGAGAAACGCACTGTTTGATTATACCACTGTTGATCAGTCACTGGAAACAGTGAGAACGGTGAAAATTTAGAAGCATGCGCCTAGAGCGAACTATTGTGGTAGTCACAGAAAACTTATAGAGAGGGCAGATACTGTACCATGCTGATGGTCACTGGAAGTAGCCTAAGAAAGGCAATTCATTTTCGAATAAGTAACTTACAGAAAGCTCCTTCGGTTGGTTTTTCACTGCCGCTGCGCAGTCTGGGAACTTTACAGATAGGATTAATGGCAGAGATAGAGCACGTTCAAAGAAGAGCTGCGCTTTTCGTTCCGAATTCGTTTAGTCAGCGCGCGAACGTCACGGAGATGCTTATCCATGTCCAGTGTTAGACGTTGCAGCAGGGGCGTAGTACACCCAGGAGAAGTATATTGTCGAAATTCTGAGAGCATACTATGCAGGAAGAGAGAAGCAATAAATTAAATCCACCTACCGAGAACTCTCGCAATTTCCATGACAGATAAATTAGAGTAGTCAGAGCTAATACAGAAGCTTACCAGTCCTCGTTCGTGCCACATATAGTTTGCGAATTGAGCAAAAGGGAAAAAACTGAAATAATCATATAGCATTACTGACCGGAAGACTCCGTCTGGAGTTATTCGACCGCCCGGTGCAAGTGTTTCTATTCGACATCACTTCGGCGACTTGAGTGTCGCTGATGAAAACTGCTAATCTTGGAAACAAAGTATCAACCTCTTGACATATTTTGCATATTTCCACTCGTACACAAGGAAGTCGGCTCTGTGTGGACGTCGCATGACCTATCACAAAGTCTTAACCATGAGAATTTTATTTTTATTTATTTATTTAAATAATTTTTTGGAGTAACTCATCACTTAGTGTTGTTGCACAAAAGCGAGCAATAAGAGTAATATGTAGTGTTCACCCACTGATGTCTTGCAGATACTTTTTCAAGGAGCTAGGCATTTTAAATGCTCCGTCGCAATACATATTTTCGCTAATGAAATTAGAGATAATTACTCCATCACAGTTTGAGAAGAACAGTGATGTCCATACCTACAACACTAGAGGGGAAAATGACCTTTATTACCCATTGTTGAATGTGTCAGTGGCTCAGAGAGGAGTGCAGTATACAGAAATAAAAATATTTGACCATTCGTCTAGTAACATAAAACGTCTGACAGTTAGGGAATAAAGTTTTAAATGAACTTTAAAATCATGTTTTCATATATAGTCTCCTGTAAACTGACTGACTGCACGTCATTTCGATAAAAAAAATCGTTAAAATGATCTATGCCGGCCGGTGTGGCCGCGAAGTTCTAGGCGCTACAGTCTGGAACCACGCGACCGGTTCGGTCGCAGGTTCGAAACATGCCTCGGGCATGGATGTGTGTGATGTCCTTAGGTTAGTTAGGTTTAAATACAGTAGTTCTGAGCTCTAGGGGACTGATGACCTCAGAAGTTAAGTACCATAGTACCCAGAGCCATTTGAACCATTTGATCTATGGAACATCTAAATAACTGACTACCTGAAATGATTAGGACAACACACATGACCTGGCTGGGAATCGAACCTGAGACCCTGCGATGTAGAGGCAACGACGCTAACCACTTGTTTCCGTCTATTTATTCGTCGTCTTTCGTCTTTTCCTATAGAGGGTGGCCAGTCCCATGAGCGAACGCGCTGAGTTACCTCGCCGGCTGTCCGCAGCTCGTGGTCGTGCGGTAGCGTTCTCGCTTCCCACGCCCGGGTTCCCGGGTTCGATTCCCGGCGGGGTCAGGGATTTTCTCTGCCTCGTGATGACTGGGTGTTGTGTGCTGTCCTTAGGTTAGTTAGGTTTAAGTAGTTCTAAGTTCTAGGGGACTGATGATCATAGATGTTAAGTCCCATAGTGCTCAGAGCCATTTGAACCATTTTTGAACCTCGCCGGCTACTCGTCGCGGCCGCAAAAGGGGAAAATATATAATAGTAAACGATGTGTTTTCCTCCACATCATTTACGATACAGGGGGTGGATAAAAACACAGAAACACAGCGGCATCTGTGCAATGTCCTCAATACACTGAAAGTGTCACTCGTGGTCAGAACAGTGTTGTGTGTAGTTGTGAGTGCATTATGTCGGAGCCCACTGCATTCTAACGTGGGCAAATCGATGGTGTTCATATGGCGGGTGCTTCCGCAGCCAAGATGTCTACCGTATACAAAAAAAGGAGGAGAAACATCATCCACGAACTCACAACGCGGACGAAAGTGTGTGTTGAAAGGTCGTAACGGACGATCACTGAAGAGGACTGTGACGAAGACTAAGACGACAACAGCGGCAAAAGTCACTGCAAAGCTGATTGTCGCACTCGCGAACCCGGTCAGCACCAAAACGACGCTAAGGGAGCTCCAGAAACAGGGAATTGCAGGGCGTGTCAGAATGCCCAAACTATTAATCAGTGACGCAAATGTCCGTAAAGGAAAACGTTGTGCCGAAGCCATAAAACCCGGACTATGGGGCAATGGAAGAAAGTCATTTGGTCGGATGAATCTTGGTACACAGTGTCTACAACTTCTGAACAAGTTTACGTCTGGAGTACGCCGTCCAGTGCCTACGATGCTCACTGCTTGCTGCCGAGAGCGAAACATGGCCCGGGGTTCGGTGATGGGTCAGCGATATCGTGGTATTCCCTGGACCCCGTGGCTACTTTGCAAGGTCGTATTACTGCCGAGGAACATGTAGCCGTTTTGGCTGATCAGGTCTCTTCCATGGTACAATGTTTGTTCCCCAGTCGTGGCGTTGTGTTCCAAGACGACATGGCAACAATTCACGTAGCTCGCATTGTCCAGGACTAGTTCGTTGAGCACTGTCCCCAGATATCCATATTATTGAGCCTTGGTGGTCCACTTCGTAGAGAATGGTGCGTGTTGGTATCCGCCGCCTTCATACTTACCTGAACTTGTTACTACTTTACAGGAGGAATAGTGTAATATTCGAGACGACTGGAAGCTGTTTTGAACACCAACGGTTTTCCTACACCGTATTAGGCATGGTAATTTTTCGTGTTTTCATGCTTTGTGTACCTATTGTAGTTTGTAATATACAAACGCAGCTGTAGTTTGAATATCGTGCTGCGTCAGTCTTTGAAGAAAGTGCCCAAGCTTTTGTTGCTCAGTGGCCTCGATTCAGAGTACAGTATTTTGGCAACACATATCACTGAGGACCGAAATGCTACCTAGAGACAAACCAAACTACGTCCCGCGGTGTTGTAATATGCCTTTAGGTATGGTTTATCATACACTTTTAACAAAATTGCAATCAGTGAGCTTAGGCAATATTAGCTTTTTATGCTAACTGTGTCTTGAAATAAGCGGCATTTTTACAGTTCTCCTGTATTAATAAAGTAGACATCGTCTCAAATTAAAAATGTAGGCTGCTTACTTTTTTGTAAGGAAGACACTTTGAGACAGTCTGTTGTTTGGCAAATATTGAACCAACAGTCATTACACAGATGGAGGCAACTTGATGTGAGAAAGCTTATATAGGTGTGTCGTAGACACGGCCATTACAGAACAGCCTTCCCATACACGCTTTGTCACAGAATAACACATTACAGGACTAGATAATCCCATATCCTCAGATGGGTGACCATTTCTGACAATCCACTCAGTGACATGGAGCATGGACGACGTGGAAATTACTGAACAAACTAAGATCTGAAATTTGGGAAACCAGGACCAGTCCTAATAAATAAGACTTTCCTTGAGTAAACTCATCGTGGGAGGCAACATAGATGTAGCTGAAATGATGAACTGCAACACATGCCCTCCAACAATACGTAATTGTGGATCTAAATAGTCAACACCAATTGGTCATGGCTTTGCTAAATAGTGATCTGATATGTTGCTGCTGCTTTCGCTGTATTAATGTCAGTTTACAAATTACATTTTGCATAATTTCCACATTTTCACACATGTCTGGATGAATACACTTCTTACTAAGTTGTGTTACGTTGTAAGTACGTAATCATACGAAAGCTGTCAGCTCTGACACGGTACATAAATAAGCAACCATTTAAGCCAGCTCATGAAATAGGTGAAATAAAACTCGTTTATGACTGCCAGTTTTACAAACGGCTGCAGTACCCATGTTCGTCGCAAATACCACGCTGTATATATTGTGGCAGTTCTATGTAATACACATTTGACTATGTCTAAGAGCCAGCAAGTTAGAAGCTATGAACTTCTTTTTGAAGCAATAAGGGTGTAAACGATCATGTATCCACTATCAATTCGATCTTTTCATAACTTCAGGAAAAAAATCCAATTAATAATAGCAAACCCTTGCTGAAAAAGTCTGGTCTGAGGAGGAAAAGGGGAGAAAAAGAATTTTGCCGCAAAACAGACAAATTAATGTAATTAATTTATAAATTTATGAAGTCAGATCCTCTTTTGAACGTTAAGTGTCTTCAGAAAGTGCTGAAGTCACGAAACCACTGCTGCCTTGCGATGGTGATGGCAAAGCAACGGTACGAATGAAAACGTTGTGTCAGCGGTGCGTCTGCGTCTGCATCCGCATCTCAGAGTATTTACCTCCGTCGAGAGAAAGACATCTCCGTGGCCATAAACGTCTGTAGACACAACAAAGACAACTCACTTACGTAGCTGAAGAATGCAGCGACCATAAAGTTATAACTTAGCTGACATCATTCCTAGCGTTATCATAGATGCATCCAACTTTCTGAAATGACACAGGTTAAAGGAAGAACCAGAAGTTTCAGCATAGATAATTAACCTTTAGTTTGTGCTAACGATAGAAAATTGTTTTGGCTACTAACTTCACTTAGCTGTGAAATGTTAAAATAAGAATTACTTCATTTATCATGATAACATTTTAGTGTTCCCCACAAAGAGGATGCCCTGATCAGTTATGAGCTTAGTGTAGATGCATGGATTGAACCTCTCACCCTTCAAACATAAACAGTTGTCCATCCTGCACTCTAGTAAATCTCTGTAGTGAGAATCATCCGAAGGTATCAATACGAACAACGAGATCGGCGAGATGTTTCCTGCTAAAAGTAAATAATTCGCAGCTGAAACATGAGGTACGTGATAGCACACCATTTTCAGGAAAGCTATAGTGGAGTGGTACACTGCATATAATACACACATTTAATAACCATAAAATTCAGAAAACCCGCTTTTACTTTGCACCATAAGCGCCAAATGAAAAAAAAAGTAAAAAATCCTGTGCTCGCTGTTAGGGTCCACGCCGTAAATTTATCGTGAAAACGTCGGGATAAAATCAAAAGAGGCTTTTATATGTCCATCTTCCTGACTGATAGTCTGCGGCACTTCGGCCGTTCACTTACGTAATGAAATGAAACACCTGCAACTGTCGTTTTGATGACAAACTGCCTATTGGCTTCTGTCTCGGGTTCTTCGGCCGACGTTCATCTAATGATTTTTCTGACGTTTCGCCAGCACGAGTGGCTGGCATTGTCAAAGCTTCACCCTCCATTGCCGGTGGTGAACTGGCAATGGAGGGTGAAGCTTTGACAATGCCAGCCACTCGTGCTGGCGAAACGTCAGAAAAATCATTAGATGAACGTCGGCCGAAGAACCCGAGACAGAAGCCAATAGGCAGTTTGTCAGCAAGTGGCCACGAAAGTCTCAACAATTTTGTGTCGTTTTGATGTCATTTTTTTAGACTGCAACCAGTTTCGGTGATTCAATACACAATCTTCAGGCCTTAACTGACATTGAGGTAGTGGACTACAATCGTATACATCCATCCGTGACCAACATCCATGAACTGGCTTCCGTAGAATAATGTAAAAGCGATGTTGTGTCCGTGCACCCATCAACTGGACTTTTTAGGCTTTTTGGATTCCTTCGTCCCAAGCAAAACAAATTCGGCACGACAAACACGTACAAACATGATCTGTCCGTTGTGGATTCAACCATTGTTTTAGAAATTACAATCTGGCTGTATTTTGTCTCACAAGAAAGTTCGACTGACGAGTGAATAGACTTTTTAACTTTAAAAAGGCTTACCGCGTTAATGAAAAAAAAGTCTGTACCACAAACATCAAAGATAAACGCCTTCAGAATGTCAGAGTACTCAGAATGCACGGTGAGGTATCAAAAAAATGGTTCAAATGGCTCTGAGCACTATGGGACTTAACTTCTGAGGTCATCAGTCCCCTAGAACTTAGAACTACTTCAACCTAACTAACCTGAGGACATCACACATATCCATGCGCGAGACAGGATTCGAACCTGCGACCGTAGCGGTCGCGCGGTTTCAGACTGTAGCGCCTAGAACCGCTTGGCCACTCAGGCCGGCCGGTGAGGTATCCATATTTGTACAACGGCTAAACGATGATCCTCGTAACGTAGTGATAATATCCGATGAAAGAGAACTACACTCCTGGAAATGGAAAAAAGAACACATTGACACCGGTGTGTCAGACCCACCATACTTGCTCCGGACACTGCGAGAGGGCTGTACAAGCAATGATCACACGCACGGCACAGCGGACACACCAGGAACCGCGGTGTTGGCCGTCGAATGGCGCTAGCTGCGCAGCATTTGTGCACCGCCGCCGTCAGTGTCAGCCAGTTTGCCGTGGCATACGGAGCTCCATCGCAGTCTTTAACACTGGTATCATGCCGCGACAGCGTGGACGTGAACCGTATGTGCATTTGACGGACTTTGAGCGAGGGCGTATAGTGGGCATGCGGGGGGCCGGGTGGACGTACCGCCGAATTGATCAACACGTGGGGCGTGAGGTCTCCACAGTACATCGATGTTGTCGCCAGTGGTCGGTGGAAGGTGCACGTGCCCGTCGACCTGGGACCGGACCGCAGCGACGCACGGATGCACGCCAAGACCGTAGGATCCTACGCAGTGCCGTAGGGGACCGCACCGCCACTTCCCAGCAAATTAGGGACACTGTTGCTCCTGGGGTATCGGCGAGGACCATTCGCAACCGTCTCCATGAAGCTGGGCTACGGTCCCGCACACCGTTAGGCCGTCTTCCGCTCACGCCCCAACATCGTGCAGCCCGCCTCCAGTGGTGTCGCGACAGGCGTGAATGGAGGGACGAATGGAGACGTGTCGTCTTCAGCGATGAGAGTCGCTTCTGCCTTGGTGCCAATGATGGTCGTATGCGTGTTTGGCGCCGTGCAGGTGAGCGCCACAATCAGGACTGCATACGACCGAGGCACACAGGGCCAACACCCGGCATCATGGTGTGGGGAGCGATCTCCTACACTGGCCGTACACCACTGGTGATCGTCGAGGGGACACTGAATAGTGCACGGTACATCCAAACCGTCATCGAACCCATCGTTCTACCATTCCTAGACCGGCAAGGGAACTTGCTGTTCCAACAGGACAATGCACGTCCGCATGTATCCCGTGCCACCCAACGTGCTCTAGAAGGTGTAGGTCAACTACCCTGGCCAGCAAGATCTCCGGATCTGTCCCCCATTGAGCATGTTTTGGACTGGATGAAGCGTCGTCTCACGCGGTCTGCACGTCCAGCAGGAACGCTGGTCCAACTGAGGCGCCAGGTGGAAATGGCATGGCAAGCCGTTCCACAGGACTACATCCAGCATCTCTACGATCGTCTCCATGGGAGAATAGCAGCCTGCATGGCTGCGAAAGGTGGATATACACTGTACTAGTGCCGACATTGTGCATGCTCTGTTGCCTGTGTCTGTGTGCCTGTGGTTCTGTCAGTGTGATCATGTGATGTATCTGACCCCAGGAATGTGTCAATAAAGTTTCCCCTTCCTGGGACAATGAATTCACGGTGTTCTTATTTCAATTTCCAGGAGTGTATTAGACTTGCAGTGCAATAAATGTTTTTGTAGCTTTTATATTTCTGCCAGAATGCTATTTATTTCTTGCAGCGAAAACCAGTTACATGTGAATGATATTGTTGTCAATAAGGCAACATACTCCTCGTGAATGAGAAACATGGAAGTCACAAAACTGTGTTAAACTAAAGTCCGGAGACACGCACACAATCATCGTATAAAGCACAGCAGTAACTCAAAGTATAAAAACAGCGAGCATAACGTTGATTGTAGTACTAGTAAGCAGCCAGGTAAGCAGCCGACGTTAAGACGGGAGCGGCAACGCACGCCCAAACGCTGGTCGTAACCCCCTTCCAGGTGCAAGACGGCGGGTAGCGTCACCTGCGGGAAGTTTGTCTTCATACATCCTGCCGGGTTATGCATATCGTTTCTGACCCAGGGCACAACACTACTGTCCGCAGCTCGTGGTCTAGTGGTTAGCGTTCCTGCCTCTGGAATACGGGGTCCGGGGTTCGATTCCCGGTCGGGTCGGAGATTTTCTCCGCCCGGGGACATCATCCTCCTTCGGGAACAGTGGCGTGACTGGACTGCGAAAAGATTGGGAATTTGTACGGGCCCTGGTAATCGCGCAGTTCAGCTCCCCACAAATGAAATATCATCACACAATACCTGTAACAAAAGCACTCTTCCAGAATCTAACAAAATGGAATAGTGATTTAGACACTGGGCTGTAATCCATCTATATCTACACGCTACGAACTACTGTGAGGTGTAAGGCAGAGACTACCTCACATAGTACCATGTATTAAGCTTTCTTCCAGGTCTATTCGTGTTTGGATAGCGGAAAGAAAGACTTCATCATTGGCCCTTTGCGCACCGTCATCAGTCTAATCTTGTCTATGGTCTCAGTGGGAACGGTAAGTGAAGGACTGCCGAGTATTTCTATACTTCTTTCAGAATACTGGTTCTTGAAACTTCCTAAGTAGGCTTTCGTGAGACACTTTCTATCTACATGCATCTGCCAGATCAGTTTTCTCACAGCCTCCGTGGCGTTCTCCCATGGGTGAAATAAACCCGTGATCATTTGTACTGCTCACATTTTATACGATCAATATCTTCTTTTAGTCCTATTGCCGGCCGGGGTGGTCGAGCGTTTCTAGGCCCTACAGTCTGGAACCGCGCGACCGCTACGGTCGCAGGTTCGAATCCTGCCTCGGGCATGGATGTGTGTGATGTCGTTAGATTCGTTAGGTTTAAGTAGTTGTAAGTTCTAGGGGACTGATGATCTCAGCAGTTAAGTCCAAAAGTGCTCAGAGCCATTTGAACCATTTTTTTAGTCCTATTTGGAATAGATGCTACGCACTTGAGCTGTAGTCTAGGAAGGGTGGCACGCCTGTTTTGTTGACTATATCCTTGTGTATACCGATTGCATTTTCCCAGTATCCTACCAATGAACCAAAGTTTGCAATCTGACTTATCTGGCGCTGAGCCAATGTGATCATTCCACCTCACTCGAGGAGTGGGGTTTCAAATCTCCGCCCAGCCATCCTGATGCAGATGTCTGATTTCCATAAACTGCAAAAGTCGTTTATCTCCCGTCCTTGTCAGACTGAACTTGTACTCACGTCGACGAAACGTTAAAAAAATCAGTAGCTCAATGTAACGAAAGACGTTGACTAGCAGTGTTTATTTCGTTATTCATTGAGGTCGTAATTTGTGTTATATTCTAAGATGTTACTTATCCATTTTGAAACACTTCATTGGGGTGACGTGAAGGTTTCCAGCTATGTGCGAGGTGCTTATTTCGGGCTAGAATGGTAGTGGGAAGGCATCTTGAAATTATAGCCCGCCAAGTTCCGTCAAACGTTGGCACTAGCGTATGTTAAGTAACCATTGTGTGATTGTCTGCTTTCAGTAAACACGATATGTGACTCGCGACCTCGAGGGGTCACTAATTTTTTACTTATCACTAAAGTTGGTTCATCATGGTTCCAGGTATCTTAGGTGACTCTTTGAGTGTCTTAAAAAGAATTGGAAACATGCTTGGTGGAATGATTATTGTGATGACTTACAGGGAGACAACGAGATTGAAATATCTGGAACGCAAATAAAAGTGACAAGAACAGAAAAAAGTTTTATAGAAGCAAGGACACATACATCAAAAGGTCTCAAAGATCAAGAACACAACAAATAAAAGATCAACTAACATCAGTTGAATCATCTTTTAAGCAGAACAACACAAAGAACTTTTATAAAACATCATTCAAAAATAGTTTAAAGAAGTACATGCCATCAAGTTTACAATTTATATATGCAGAAATACAGAAGACTTACATAATAACACAGGGAACTGCTGAATACTTGTGTAGTTCTTTGAAGTAGTCCACAACTGCGATCTACCAACGAAAGAATTTCATTTTGATAACGCTATCCATAAATACAACCTGACTGAACGCCATAAAACAATAGAGGAAATCAGGAAATTAAACATCAATTTAAAAATAACAAAGCATCAGGAGAAGACAGTATAGTTGCTGAATTACGGAAACAGTCTAGTGACAATATTATTCTGTGCTTAACAGAAATCATTTATGAAATTTAGACAAGAAACAACTTACCCTCAAAATGGACATTTGAATTAATACACCCGTTACATAAAAAAGGAAAGAAAACTGATTGTAAAAATTATAGAGGGATCTGTCTCCTGCCAGTGACATATCAGATCTTGTTTATGACACTTTTAAAGAGAGCTCTAGGAATACTCGATCCACAACTACGAGAGTATCAAGCAGGATTTAGGAAGGAAAGATCTTGTGCAGAGCAAATACTAAATCTAAAGAACATAACTGAAATGGGGAAAATCATAAACTTTAAATACTTGATCACCTGTGGATATTTTAAAAAAAGCATATGTATCAGTTAATAGAAATGCACTCATCAGCATTTTAAAGGGATTCGGACTCGACAATAAAACAGAAATAATTAAAGGAACTTCAAGAAACACATCAAAAGTGAAATTTATGGGGGAACTGTCAAAACCTTTTGAAATAAAATCAGGAGTAACACAGGGAGATAATTTATCGTCCCTACTTTTTAACTGGAATTTAGAGAAGCTAGAGAATGGAGAAAATTCATCAATACTAAGTGTGTTCAACTGTGAAGAAACTCAAATAAAATCGCTATAGATTGTGTAGCTTTTGCAGGTGACATGGAATTACTGACGTACTAGGCTGTGCCAAAGAATGAATAACAGAACCCTAGAGACGAGCAAACAAAATAGGACTAAAATATCATTTGAAAAACACATTCCATGGCAATTATCAATTATGTCCCTACAGATCTTAAAGTTCATAAAAACACAATATCTAAAACAAACTGTTTCAAATATCTAGGAGAATGGACAACAAGCAAGCCGAAAGAAAAGATAGCCACAGAAAATAGAGTACATAAAATGGAAAGGACATTCCAAATGACAAAAAAGTAAGAGAAAAACTTTGTCCTGGATCACAAAACTAAGACAATATCAAACAGTGGTATGGCTTGAAACACTGTCTGCAGCAGAAACACTAAACCAGCAAGTTTTGGGGATCTTGAAAAACTGGAAAAAGTTGAAAGAATTCGAAGGAAAATACTGGGACCTAGAAGTAATATGAGCAGTAATGTAAAAGCTAACTGAGAAATTGAGGGAAAGAAGACTACAGTTTTATGACAGCATATCCCGAATGGAAATGCAGGAGTCAAACTGGACGTGGTAGATAACAAATACTTTCTAGAGAAGTGACACAAAAGGCAGGATTTCACGAAGAAAGTGGTCTGTAAAAGGAAGAAAGTGGACCCAGGAAGCAAAGGAACGATACTCTCGAAGGATAAAGAAAGTCTCGGCCCAATGAAAATTAAACACAAAGAAGCAAAACCAAATAGTGCAGTCACACTAACGTACTTTTTAGGCTAATTATCTCTCACAATATTCTCTTATCTTTAAATAATTTCGTATTGTGTAATACTTAAAAATATACTATTTCGATCTTTATATCACATATTTGTATCTGCCGAATTGAGCGTTGCCAGAAATCAATTAAAAAAACAAAAACCTCGTGTTAATCGTTGGTGTTTCCTGTTGGTCCTCGAATAGGCCGATTTGTACGGCCTGAAGTCCTTCGGGTGAATTGCTGACGCGATAGTGGCCCATAAAAATCCCAGCGCCAGAACGACTACGAAAATTATGTGCCCGATGCGTCTTCCGCCAACTATCTAGCCACTACCGAATACGCTACGATCTCATCCAGTCTTATCTGTAGCTCACACAGCTTACGCAGGCCCTCACGATGCTTTCTGAGACTACAGACGTGCTGTCCCCAATATCTTGGTAACAATAATAAAACTGTTATACGCCCATGGAAGAAAGGGAAGGAATAGTAGCGTTTAACGTCTCGTCGACGACGATGTCAGTAGAGACGGAGCACAAGCTCGTATTGGGGAAGCATGAGGAAAAAAATCGGTCTTGTCCTTTTCAAAGGAACCCTTTCAAAATTTCCCTTTGGCGATCCAGGGAAACAACGGGAAGCCTAAATCACTATGAGCACGTGTTTTAAAGTTCCGTCCATTCAAATCCGATTCAAGTGTTTTACACTGCACCATTTTGTCTGGTCTTACCATTGAGACACAGAGTGATGACACACAGTATACGATATCCTCCAAAATTTCAGTAATCGTGGCCATGGAGGAGCATGTCGTTAACCAGCGCTGTCCTCCCCGTTACTATCAGCTGTCGAACCAACGCCAACTTCCACTTAAGCCGCCTTGTCAGTAGTTATCATAAAACTAAGCGTGTCGTCCAGACCTCCCACCAACGTAAAATCGTTGAGAGTACCAGAAATCTAACCCAAGATCTCCACGAGACAGTCGTTCAATGATCGCTGACACAGAGGCAGAGTTCCAGCAAAATACCTACCACTAATCCTATCTCTCTCTCTCTCTCTCTCTCTCTCTCTATCTATCTATCTATCTATCTATCTATGGTGAATAATGGTTGTTCTGTTACATTTAGAGCAATGTTGCAAATATTTTCTGGTAGCGAGATTGCAAGTAATATGTTCATAGAATTCTGCTAAAATGCCATTATTTTTCAGGTGCGAGGATCGAGCCGAGGCCTGCGTCCCGTGGGCGGAAACTTGCTTACTTCGGAACAGTCGGTGCATTAGACACTGAACTTCCGTGGTGACCACAGCATTTGAATCCCATTCCGCGTCGGAGAAGAGCCTCTAGACGAATACTTCTTCAAGACGACAACAGTAAGTTCCTGCTTAAGTTTTTATGACTAGAAATATGTAATTCCGAGGAAGGGTGGACTGCTAACTCCAGACATAGCAACTGAGGCATTAAATTAAAGTAGTGCCAAAAACGCTGCAGACAGAAAATGCAATTCGTAATGCACTACTGTCTACGTTCGTGAAGATGTATGTTCTACCGTTCATTGAAGGCGGACTGCCAAAGCATCACCTGGCAACTTAATATGCTGCACTCTAAAGCTACGTCTCATGGCGGTGATAGTTTGAAACAGGTGTACGCTCAGAATTGCACTTCTTGTAAATTTTTTTCTCCCTTGTGCTCATGATTCGCGTTCTCCAAGTTTCATGTTTCGTGGTATTCGACACGTCATTTGAATATTTTCACTAATTTTTTACCTTTAACATTTTATTTTAAACCAGTGGCGGAGAATGTGACTTTCTCACACCCCAGCCTAGCAGACGGTTCAGACACATCCGTTTATTTGAACTGAGGGCAAAACTGCACAGTGTCAGGTACAAATTTTGCTGAGTCACATCCCGTCCGTCGCTTCATGCACAGTCTTAGTGGCGGAAAGTGAAGGAAACTTATGTATCCATCTCCACGATTTCTGCCGGGGCTTCTCAGTGTGAACCGAGCGAGGTGGCGCAGTGGTTAGACACTGGACTCGCATTCGGGAGGACGACGGTTCAATCCCGCGTCCGGCCACCCTGATGTAGCTTTTCCGTGATTTCCCTAAACCGCTCCAGGCAAATGCCGGGGGGGGACTGATGACCTTCGCTGTTTAGTCCCCCTTAAACATCCCAACAACCACCACCACCAAATGCCGGGATGGTTCCTTTCAAAGGGCACGGCCGACTTCCTTCCCCGTCCTTCCCTAATCCAATGAGATCGATGACCTCGCTGTCTGGTCTCCTTCCCCGAAACGACTAACCAACCTTCTCAGTGTGAGATTTCCGTGGTTCTGTAGATATACAACTAACTTTGAGATAGATCTTGACTTTTAAAACTCGGGAACCCTACGTCGAACTCACTCACTTGGCTCAGTATTGAGACGATCATGAAGCTTAGTTACAAGACCACCGAGCAAGGTAGCGCCCTTGTTGAGATACTGCACGAACCTACATTCAGAAGCGTCAGGTTTCAAATTTCCGCCCGTTAATCCACATTTGGGTTTTCTGTTTTCTTAAATAGCTTATGGCTAATTTCGAGATTTGTTCTTTCAAAGAAGCCCATGGATTATTCCTTTGTTCTTTCTTCTTCAGTCCGTAATGTTGTATTAATTTTCTTGCTTCAGTATTGCTAATGTTCCCCAATACCTGAAATTACTTGTAATGTAACCTCACCACATTACGTCAAAAGCGTATCTAAAAATTTCAAAGAATGATTTTTGTAAAATATAAGTCTCGCTTAAAATATATTGGTTAACACCTCTTCGCAATGGCTATTTTTGTTTGTTTGAAGTGTCGTACCTCGAGAGACATCTTCTCGTGGAATATTCTTTCAGAAATTTCAGGAATCCAGCGTTTCCTTGATTAAAGATACACCGATGAGCAAAAAATTACGACCACTACCCACCGCGAGACTGAATACCGCCTGGTTTCGTTGCCGGCACGTGACGCGTTAAGGAAACTACATCGGGCCTCTGTCCCAAGAGTCGTCAGCCGACTTTTTTCTGGTATTTCTGCAGATAGTGCCAATTTCGTTTTTGCATTGTGTAGTTGGGGTCAGCCCAAACAATTCCTTCTAGTCATATTTTTCATGCGACGCACAGTGTCAGCAGAAAGCGTCGATTTGTTTTCCATTACATAAAAAATTATTTTTAAATCGGAATTTTACTTGCCCATTTGACAGATTGTTCCCATATTAGTTTATCCCGGTATTCGTTTTATCCCGGTATTCGTTTTATCCCGGTATTCGTTTTATCGATAGGTGTTAACAGGGACAGTAAAACACGAAGAATACACAGCAACCCAGCAGCGACTCAGTAGCGCTTCATGCCTGGCAGTAGCTATAAGTGCGGGCTAGGTAGGGGTGGCGGTTATCGCTGAAACAACCGGTTCTCAGTTATATCGATTTTTCTTCAACCGGAGGGGGGGGGGGGGGAGGGGAGTTTCCACCGAGGGCCTAACCATACAATAACCGAGAAAGAGTGGTTCGGTGTGGGGCGGCGGAGGGGTGAAGTGGACTGCGGTAGTCGTCGTGGGGTTGTGGACCACTGCGGCTGCGGCGGGGACGGAGCCTCTCCGTCGTTTCTAGGCCCCAGTTAACATACAATACAATAAAATATACAAGTATTGCTTTACCTGTATGTACATCTCTGGTGTCACAAATCTCCGGAAATCTACCAATGACTTTTCGCGTCCACGCCACACAAAATCGTTGCTGTATGGAGCGGTATGATATTAAACAGATGGTCATATCGATTTGGCTCATCAGTATATGTATTTATCCTTAGCTGACGTCTAATTTTAGTTAACTTAGTACTGAAATCCTGTATGATTAGGAAAATTTTTATCTATTTCCAGCACTATAGTTTCTTTTTAACTTATACGGGAGCACATTAGGTAAGCTTAATGAGTAGTTTACATCCTACAGCATCTTATTTTGATGAATGAAAATATCTGAAAGCATAAGCGCTACATCTATTGATACAGAGATTTTGCTTTGTATCATATACCTCAAGTTCGACGTGGCATTATTCGAAACATCGATTTCAGAGTTAACTTCTATTAAAACTTTATCTACTTTTGATTAAAAAATGTATTCAACAAACTATGTTATAGTGAGACACTGGAATGAAAGATTTAATCCGTGAAAAGTTTTCTGCTATCCATGACAAACTGATAAGTTTTAGTGAAACAATTCATTGTCGATAACGATGTTACATTCACATTGGTTGCACGTATCTGGTGTAAACCTGTACAGCAAGATACTCAAATTTTGCTGCATATTTAGAACATAGGAAAGAGGCAGTGCATAAAAGATGACGGGTACACAAAATTTGGATGGTGAAGGATTAGTTCAGTGATTATGTGTTTTATAATATGTGCATAATGAAGTCGAACGTCAAATGATATTTCTGTTTCTTTGAGCTTAAGAATGAACATAGCACAGTTTTGAAAAGCATTCGCTAACGCAGTGCTTGTGGCCGTCAGTAAGCGAGCGAACTGTGCGAATCTGGATATAAAATCATCGATCATTTCTGTAAAATAGTTGAGACGTTCCACATCACAGCGAAATGTCGCCAACATGATTCAGTTTTTGGCAAGTACAAAAGTTCACCAGGAAAACAGAAGTGAGTACCTACGCTCATAAGCCCAAACATTATGACCACTGCCCACCGCGACGTTGTATGCCGCCTGGTGACGTAGCAGGCACGTGATGCGGTAAAAAAAGTATATAAGCGGAGCAGACGCGGACGGGGGATCACCCTAGCGAAGATATGGGCTGCGAACGGGAAAATCCAAAATGATAAGCGACTTTGACAAGGGGCAGATTATTATTAGCAGAGCCTGTGAACGAGTACCTCGAAAACGGCGAAGCTGTCGAATGCTCACGTGCTACTGTCGTGAGCATGTACGGTAAGAGGTGGGACAGTGAAACAACCACTACGCGTCAGATGGTTGGACGTCTACGACCCACCCCTACTTGTTCACATGTTGACTCAACGACATCGTCAGTTACGATTGCAGTGAGCACGAAACTATCGGGATTTGACCTTCAATCAACGTAAACATGTCGGCTCTTCGGGTGAATCACATTTTTGCTACACTAGGTCTTATCCACAAACGCCGACGTCGAGGTGAACGGCGACCCGAAACTTGCAACCCGTCACTGACGCAGGCTGGTGGGAGCAGTATAATGCTATGGGAGACATTATACTACGGTTGCATGGGACCTGTGATAGTAATCAAAGACACAATGACCACTGCGAACCAACTGCATCCCTTCATGCTTGATGTCTTCCCCGACGGCGATGTCATCTTTCAGCAGCATAATCGTCCGTGTCTCGGAGCCAGGACCGTGCTGCAGTGGTTTGAGGAGCATTAGAGTAGACTCAGGTTGATGTCTTGGCGACCAAATTCGCCTGATATAAATTCTATGAAACTCATCTGGATCGCTATCGGGCTTCATCACCCTATACGCGAATTACATGACTTGTGCGTAGTCCTTTAATGTCGCATACTTCCACAAACATACCAACAAACTTTTGGATTACTGATACGTGGAATCAGTGATGTATTTCGGGAAATAATGTTTTGGCTCACCGGTGTACATTTCAAAGTTTCTTGTAAACGAGTACTCTCTCTAGAAACGTCTTTATGAAAAATAAGGAAATACTGGATTAATGTGTAATCCGTCATTTGTGTATTAACTGGAAAACTCTGTCCTGCACCTCTAAGGAACTGTGCGACAGCGCTATTCTCAGTATATTATTTCAAACATTAACGTAGTGAGCAATTACAGAGGGGAACTCGAAGAAACGTTAACGTGGGTATGATAGCAGACGAACTCTGAGTATTTTAATACTACAATTTTTCTAGGTTTATTAAGGAAAGAGGAACTAACGTTTTGAGTAGAATACCAAATAGTTCCTACTCTGATTAAATAATCTTCGTTCATTCAAGTAACTCTTGGTACCTCTGACCTATGTGCAACGGTTTGTGCAGACATCTCTGCTTATTGTACTTGAACCTCTTAGTTCAGGCTGGCCCCAATGTGTTCGGTGATCCGCAGGAGCAACAGCAGCAGCGATTAATGGCGCTGGGAAATCCAGTTATATTGTCTGGAATGTGAATACGGCGTCTGAAGAACCACTAAGACTTTTAAATTACAGCACACTGCAACCGATGTAAGCGTGGTCTCTTAATGCAGCTTCAGTTCAAAAGGGTCGCTTTAGTTGTGGTCATTTGTAGATGCACACGTCATGCTCGCGAAAGGAACGTTGCCTGCAGACTGAGTCTGCACACAAAAGTTGGCTCGCACGGTGTGCACAACACATGAAGGTATTACGTTGTCTCGCCACTACAATGAAAAGCTAGCGAAAGGAAAGGTATATGTCGGGTTGTTTAAGAATATTGCCACTCATCCTCTCCGGAGCATTTTGCGCGCACTTTTTGCTATTTCCCTACTCAGATCTCGCGTCCATGTCACGCATGCACTACACGTCCCACGAACACAACCATTTTGCTTATCTTCCGACAAGAAACCTTTAATTGATCTAACGTGTCTACCTCCGTATTTGTTGAAAGCGTCACATAGGAACATCTAACCACATACTTTTCGAGAAGAAAAATAAAACTTTGCTTTACATAATGCTTTCCAAGTACTTCAAATTGACATTAGTAGCGCTATTCACAATGGAACGTTTCACATAGGAACCACAGTTAAGTGTAATCCTAGACTTACCTACGTATTTTCACTTATTTTGCTCAAAGAATCATAAGTGTTCTTTACTCTTCGTTTTTAAGACGTATTACATCTGCCTGAACTGTGATTAAAATTCGCATATTTTAGTTTAGTGTAAAACTAGTTTTTCATACTAATTGATGTAACTTTATTTTAACGTGAACCTAACTTCACACACTTATAAATCTCTTGAGGTTAAAAACAAATTACGTAGCTTTAATGAAAGGGTGATTTTGACACAGTCATATTCGCTGGTCAGGATTGATTTGCGTTTCACGTTACATTTCTTAGACGCTAGCGTACTTCACTTGATGAAAACTGGTGAGTGTGGATTTATGCGATACTATACGTTAACTATATGAAGAACAGATACCATCTTCATATAGTTAAAGTTATCCGGCCATTGACCTTCTGTGCGGAAGTACACGTATTGCCAGAGCTCTTACGGGGCTCGGTAAGATTGTCTGCCGCGAGTTATGAGTGTAATGGGCAGGGGCACTACGAATGTAGTGTGTGGACATTAAGTTGGAAATATGGGTCTCACGGGGAGCGTGCATGGGATAAATCCCTGCAGTCGCCCTACCCTCTGTGCCCTCGGGGCTCAGATGGATAGACCGTCTGCCATGTAAGCAGGATATCCCTGGTTCGAGTCCCGATCGGGGCACACATTTTCAACTGTCCGCGTTGATGTACATCAATGCCTGTCGACAGCGTAGGGTCTTGATTTGTTTATCATTTCACTATACGTTAAGCTTAGTCTTATATATGTATATTAGTATTTCAGAATCAGCTTAAGTAATCGGAACTTGATCTAATCCGACGTAGCAACTACTTACGAGCTTGCAACCGGATGTAATGAAGAACATTTATCTACCCAGCATTTTTTGCAACTACCCAATTAACTAATAAAGTATATTTTTCAGTAAAGTTAGTCACACTTTGCCACCTGAGCTTGGAAGATGTGGTTTGTTGTTATTAGAAGAGATCAAGTGAACCAGTTACATTATTTTAGAGATTACATGCTCTTAAGCGCCAAAGAAGCTGGCATAGGCATGCGTATTCAAATACAAAAATATGTAAACAGGCAGAATACGGCGCTGCGGGCGGAAACGCCAATATGAGACAATTGTCTGTCGCGGTTGTTAGATCGGTTATTGCTGCTATAATGGGCAGGGTATCAAGATTTAAGTGAGTTTGAAAGTGGTGCTATATTCGGCGCACGAGCGATGAGACACAGCGTCTCCGAGGTAGCGATGTACGACGTTTCGCGAGTGTACCGTGAATATCACGAATTCGATAAAACATCAAATCTCCGACATCACTGCTGCAAAAAACGGGATCAACGACGACTGAAGAGAATCGTTCAACGTTACAGAAGTGGATCCCTACCTCAAATTGCTGCAGATTTCAATTTTGGGTAATCAACAAGTGTCAGCGTGCGAACCATTCAATGAAACATCATCGATATGGGCTTTCGAAGCCGAAGGCCCACTCGTGTACCCTTGATAACTGCACGACACAAAGCTTTACGCCTCACCTGAGTCCGTCAACACAGACATTAGGCTGTTGATGACTGAAAGGAGACTCGTCCGACCAGGCAACATGTTTCCAAATTGTACCGATCGGATGGACGTGTACCGGTATGGAGACAACCTCATGAATCCATTGATCTTGCATGTCACCTGGGGACAGCTGAAGCTGATGGAGGCTCTGTAATGGTGTGGGCCGTGTGCAGTTGGAGTGATATGGGACCCCTGATATGTCTAGATACTACTCTGACATGTGACACGTACGTAAGCATCCTGTCTGGTAACCTGTAGCCGGCCGCGGTGGTCTAGCGGTTCTAGGCGCTCAGTCAGGAAACGCGCGACTGCTACGGTCGCAGGTTCGAATCCTGCCTCGGGCATGGATGTGTGTGATGTCCTTAGGTTAGTTAGGTTTAAGTAGTTCTAAGTTCTAGGGGACTTATGACCACAGATGTTGAGTCCCATAGTGCTCAGAGCCATTTTTTTTTTTTTTTTGTAACCTGTATCCACTTATGTCCATTGTGCATTACGACGGACTTTGGCAATTCCAGCAGTACAATGCGACACCCCACACGTCCAGAATTGGTACAGAGTGGCTCCAGGTACACTCCTCTGAGTTTAAACACTTCCGCTGGCCACCAGACTCCCCAGACATGAAAACTACTGATCATATCTGGGATGCTTTGCAACGTGTTGTCCAGAAGAGATCCCCGCCCTCTCGTACTCTTGCGGGTTTATGGACAGCCCTGCAGGATTCGTCGTGTCAATTCTCTGCAGCACTACTTCAGACATTAGTCCATGCCACGTCGTGTTGCAGCACTTCCGCGTGCTGGCGGGGGCCCTACACGATATTACGCAGGAGTACCAGTTCGTTTGGCTCTTCAGTGTAGATCTACCAGTAAGAAGAAGGGTAAAAGTAGATTAGCGATGGGCCATCATTAGTCGCCGCGCGGGGTAGCTGCGCGGTCTGGGCGTCTTGTTAAGGTCCATGCGGCTCTCCCCGTCGGAGGTTCGAGTCCTTCATCGGGCATGGGTGTATGTGTTTTTCATAGCTTAAGTTAGTTTAAGTTGGATTAAGTAGTGTGCAAGCTTGGGGACCGATGACCTAAGCAGTTTGGTCTCATAAGATCAGCGAGTTTAATTGAATTATATTTTTTAGTTGACATAATGAACAAATACATGAAATGGTATAGTGTCTCAGGATTCGACAGTAAATGGACAAGAGTAGAAATAACAAAGAAGCAGAAATGAAGTTACTGCGTAGCAGTTGGTTCATATAACGAAGGAGCAGACGTTAAGGTGTCTCGGTAGATCACGACTTTCCACCTGAACCTTCTAACAATGGTACTGATGGAAAAATTCTAATATTAGATAAGAAATGCAACAAGTATTTTATTAATTCGTTTATTCTAAATGTTACCTGTTACAACTGACAAATTTCGTTGATTCAGTAGATAAGATATATAGATACTGATAAAAGGTTTCCGTCTCGATAATAAATAGGCAGGTAATATTATAGCAACAAGCTAATTTTTGTATTTTACAGTTTTCTGCAAATTTTTGTTCTCGTAAAAAGTCTCCTTATGTTTCGAAAACAGAAGAGAAAATAAACGCGGGATTATTTTTATTTGGAAGCAAATAACAACTTTATCAGGTTCTCCGATGTTGAGCTTTCAATTCAGTGGATTCCTCACCTGTGATAGTGTAATACAGACTGTCTAGTTGATAGACTCTTAATAGCACTGTAACATGCATTCCGCTCGTTTGTAACAGTCTGTAACATCCGTTTTTAACCTCTTACGGTGTGCGTGTTACCGAAATTAGGTTATAGTTCCCAAACATGTACTCATTCGTTTCAACTTTGGCCCGGAAACTAATAAACATTGTGCTAAATATTAATCTTAAGAAACAGACGAAACTAAGTGATACTGCAAGGGTACACAACAGTGAAATTATGATTCCCGCGATCGTAGCCGTAGTTGAATTACGTGTAAAGGAGTTGAACACATCAGTGCTGATAGAATAGCTGCCAACTAAACAAGAGCGTCAAGTTCATGGTACGAAAACCATCAGACTGCCATTGGAAAATCTAGTTTTGCGCGAAAACCATCTTCTGTAGAGATCAGTATTAGTCATCTGATCTAAATAAAGTAAAAAAAAAAAAATCATCGGTCTACCATGGAAATGTACAGCTATCCTTGAACAATATCCTATGTGCTTTTTCTAAAAATTGCCTTTTATTATGTTACATAAACGGGAACTTCAAAGAAAGATCGACCAATGATGCCAATGAATGCAGGATTGTTTTTATCAATGGGTGACTAACATCACAGACAACTTGTGACTTACTTGGCGACGCAGCTGAAGTACGTCACTTCCTCTATTCTCTTTACAAGCGGCATAGGTCGCTACTCGGAAGGAACCTGTATTCCTATCTGAGTGCCATTTTTTACGAGTGACTAACGTGTTACCTGTCACTCTTACCAACTACAAACGCTAGAAACTTTTGTGACAACAACACACATTCGCGTCACTTTCGAGGATTACACTCACCCTGTTCCTCTGAAGCAAAAGTGACTGCTGTGCATGTCTCTTCAAGTACAGTATCTGATCAAAAGTATCCGGACACCCCTGTCTAATGCGAAATTGACCACCGGATCTCACGAGAGACGGACCTGCCAGTATAAAAATAATGCAGGGAGTATTGGGTTGTCAGTAAAAAAAAGTAATAGCAGAAAAGGTCTGCCATGACAGCTTAGTGACTTCGAACGTGGACTAATCATTGAATATCACCAGAGTAACTAATCCGTTAGGTTCATTTCCACCCTTTTAATGATGTCTAAGTCGAATGTTGATGTGATTGTGAAGTGGAAAGGCGAAGGGACAAACACAACTAAACAGAGATCACGCCGACCTCATGTACGGAATGACAGGGACCGTCGAGTATTGCGGAGGGAGGTTGCAAGAAACCGCATGAAATCAGCGGAAGAAATCGCTGGTCAGTTTCAGAGAGCTACCAGCAACACAGCTATCACATTGGCTGTGCGTAGGGGAGTTATATACAAGAGGGTGCAACAATCGAGCAGCTCCTCCAAGCCACACATTTCTGAGGTCAGTGCTAAGCGAGACTTGAGGTGGCATAAAGAGCGACGGCAATGGACAGTGGATGACTGGAAATGAGTGATTAGGAGTAATGAAACTCGTTATATCCCGTGGCATTCCGATGGAAGCCTTTGGGTTTGGCGAATGCCTCGAGAACGTTGCTGCCATCAAGTGTAGCGTCAACGGTGAAGTTCGAAGTAGGTGGAGTTACGGTATAGGGACGTTTTTCGTGGTTAGGGTGTTGTCACCGTATCGCGCCTAACATAAATCTGAATGCAGAAAGATATGAAGAGATTTTACAGCTGACTGTGTATAGTAGAGGAACAATTTGGAGCCGATGATTTTTTTGTCTCAGAATGACAATGTACCCTGTCATAAAGCAGCATCTGTGACTATGGTCTGTAGATAATGACAGTGAACCCAGTGGTACACGTTTGGGATGAGTTAGAACGTAGACTTCGCTGCAGACTCCAGCGTGCAACGTCACTACCTTCTCTGGTTTCAGCTCTGAGGAAAAATGGACTGCCATTCCTCCACAGACATTCAGAGGTCCCATTGAAAACGTCCCCAGCAGAGTTCATGCAGTCATTAAGGCAAAGCGTCGAAATACTTTGTATTAATGACAACCAATAGATGTCCAGATACTTTCATCAGATAGCCTGTACCGGGTTAATGAATGATCGCAAGACTGGTTCACACTTTAGGAGCCATGGTCAACAGTGGCACTTCTCAGTTTTATTCCTGACGATGAGTACAAAAGTAACAGAAAAATTGTTTCCTATGCATTGTTCAGTAGGTTGCTATGAATTTCATGACTGGCTAAAACTGTCTTCAAAACTGGGGCCCTAACCAAAAGCCTTATTTTTCGCGGAAAGTATTGTTACCGACTGGGCTACTTAGGCGCTAGTCGAGACTCCCACCTTGACAAATTTAGTACCTCCAGCATCTCTCAGCAACTTCCCAAACTCCACAGAGCCTTTCCTGTAAACCTACTTGCAGTATGAATAGTAGCAAAACTGACATTGTCGAAAACTGTTTAGCCACAACACAAGGGTTGCTTCCAGAATGTAAGTCATCCTCGAAGCTCTGAAAGAGGCTTTCCAATTGTTGTGATTAGAGCAAGTTCAATGGTTCAAATGGCTCTGAGCACTATGTGACTTAACATCTATGGTCATCAGTCCCCTAGAACTTAGAACTACTTAAACCTAACTAACCTAAGGACATCACACAACACCCAGTCATCACGAGGCAGCGAAAATCCCTGACCCCGCCGGGAATCGAACCCGGGAACCCGGGCGTGGGAAGCGAGAACGCTACCGCACGACCACGAGCTGCGCACTTAGAGCAGGTGTAGACCTTTATATAGCTGTTGCGAGTACAGAATTCTGACTGCGTTTATTTTTAAATGGCTGTTCATCTTAAAAGAACGGTCTATCCTATGCACTTCTAGACGTTAGAAAAATCTGAATCGTTATTTCTGCACAGATTGTCAATGATTTGTGGGAGGCAGTTTATTCAGTTCGCCACTGATGGCGGCGTTCAGCGCTGAGCATCGTACTTCGGTGTAGTCTATTTGCTGAAGGATACATTACTGTTACAGTTTACTCGCCACTCATGAGCTCTTGTCACGCCCCGGGTCACAGGCACCACCAGACCCTAGCTCCAACAAAGCTGCTGTTGCACCAGAGCCGCTGTGTGGATCCCGGGGCTGCAATCCTCTGCACACGGTTCGATACTTTTGCGGGCTGCGAGGAATCAGATCGCGGTCTGCAGGCTATTCCACAAACATAGCACACAGAGAAATACATCACAGTCCTACAGTGCCGTAGCAATACGTTATCATATCATTACGAGAGAGCTCCGCTAACGCACTCTGATGGACGTTTTAGGTTTGGACTCTACAGAGAATGGCATCTACAAAAAACTCATTGTACACGTTTTGGTGGTGTACATACAATCGGGGTGGCGCCCCTCGTGGTCTCGCGGTAGCGTTCTCGCTTCCCGAGCCCGGGGTCCCGGGTTCGATTCCCGGCGGGGTCAGGAATTTTTCCTGCCTCCAGATGACTGGGTGTTATTGTGTCGTCATCATCATCATTCTTCCCCAGTACGGTCGGAGGAAGGCAATGGCAAACCACCTCCACTAGGACCTTGCCTAGTAAGGCGGCGCGATTCTCCCGCGTCGCTCCCCTACGCTCTGTAAAGAAGTATGGGACTCATCATCATCATCACATACAATCGAAACTAGTCATCAATTTCTTATGTTTTCCGTCGTTTCTTGGTTGTTTTTATATTCTAAGAGATCTCAGCTGTCTGTGCAACTTAATGAAAGGCTGTTTGTTTTGTAACAAATCAAACAGCCTTACATTTAGTTGAATAAGCGGACCACATCTCCAAAAAATTAGCTCATCATCTTTACCACTGTGGCTGCTTCATTATGTATCAGTGAATCAAATTACACACACACACACACACACACACACACACACACACACACACACACACACACACACACACACACACACACACACATTTTTGTTCTTTGATTAGCATTTTGCAAGTATTTCATGCAGTCTTTTCAATTTTCGAGATTTCATATTTCTCAACTGCAAGATAAATTATGTGGAAAGCTAGTTATATTTCACAGGGTACTCGCAGGGCCTGAAAAGCGAATTGTAATACAGAAAAATGAACACGAATATTTCTGCCTAAGTTGCTGTAATATATTTCCTGTGTATCTAACTCTCCACCGGTCGCGTGTTGCATTCCATGCACGTATTGACATAGATTGTTTATGGACAGAAAAGTACTGCCAGCAAAGGCGTGGGAGGGGCAGGCAGCAAGAGGAGTGTTGTCACAACGAGCAGCTGACGCCAGTATGCTGAGAAGCTGACCGGAATCGCTGGGCAGTTAAAGTAAGCCAGGTACAATGGCACGACCGGTGTAAGTTAACACAGTTACGTCAGCAACTGGTGAATTATAGATAACGCAAACGAGGAAGGCAATCGTTTTTATAGATTTTCCGAACTAAACTCAAATCCTCTCCGCATTCCAGGTAATCTGAGAGCAGAGGAGACAGCTGATGACCCAACAAATCAACCACGTACCACATCATTGAGGTCAATGGTTTTCAGTTAAAACTACACATATCGGCAGCTAAACTAATCTTTATGGCATCCCATGCAACAATAATGCCAAGTGAACGTTTCTTTACATCTGCATCATTACTCTGCAATTCGCAATAAAATGCCTGACAGAGGGTTGATCGAACCACCTTCAAGCTATTTTTTTACCGTTCCACTCTGGAACAGCGCCTAGGAAAAACGAACAGTTAAATCTTTCCACGCCAATTCTGATTGTTCTTATATTTTTTATGACCATCCTTTCTGTCTACGTAGGTGGGCGCCAAAAAGTGTTTTCACACTCTGAGGAGAAAGATGGTGATTGAAAATTCATGAGAGGGTCCTCCTGCAGCGAAAAACGCCTTTGTTTTAATGGCTGCCACCACAATTCGTGTATCTTATCAGTGGCACTCTCTCTCCTGTTTCGCGATAATACAAGTGAGCTGCCTTCCTTTGAACGTTTTCGATGTCCTCCCTCAATCCTATATGATACGGATCCCACGCCGTGCAGCAATACTCCAGAAGAGGATGGACAAGCGTAGTCTAGGCAGTCTCTTTAGCAGACGTGTTGCATTTTCTAAGGGTTCTGCCAATAAACCGCAGTCTTCTGCTCGCCTAAGGTTGTTATTATCTATGCGTTTATTCCAAATTAAGTTAGTCATAATTGTAATTCCTAGGTATTTAGTTGAACTGACAGCCTTTAGAGTAGTGTGATTTATCGTGTAACCTAAATTTAACGGATTTCTTTTAGTACACATATGCACGACATCACACTTTTCCATATTTAGAATCAACTGCTACTTTTCGCACCGTACAGATATCGTATCTAAAACATTTTGCAACCTGTTTTGATCTTCTAATGACTCTACTACGTGGTAAATGACAGTATCATCTGCAAAAAATCTGAGAGGGCTGCTCAGATTTTCTCCTAAATCGTTTACGTAGCTCAGAAACAGCAGAGGGGCTATAACACTCACTTCGCCTGATATGACTTCCGTTTTATTTGACGTTTTACTTTGTTGATAGAACGGATATTGAAGGTGATTTCGTTATTATGCTACAAACTTTCAGGGACGATGGAGAAGGATAAATGTATAAATTTGAGTTTAGGAACCCTGGTCCAGAAACGACAGAGTCGACATTTATAAGCGAAAATCGTTATGATACCTCTGACAGTGGACTGTTTGTATCAGTATTGTTGTTGCTAAGATTGTAAATGGTTCAAATGTCTCAGAGCACTATGCGACTTACCTTCTGAGGTCATCAGTCGCCTAGAACTTAGAACTAATTAAACCTATCTAACCTAAGGACATCACACACATCCATGCCCGAGGCGGGATTCGAACCTGCGACCGTAGCGGTTGCTTGGCTCCAGACTGCAACGCCTAGAACCGCACGGCCACTCCGGCCGGCCGCTAAAATTGTAGGGTAGGCAATTTCCAGAGGTGGAGGTATGGACCAAAACAAGGAAAATATGTCTACTAGACATAGGCTCTAAAATCTATACCATATGAGCTATGAACACTTCTTCAGTAGATGTTTTTCACTGTAGCTAAGATTAACTAGTGTTTATAGCCTTTAACGTATACACTTCAGAGCCCATAATTGAGAATTCTTTCTTGTGTTGGACCATGTTACCATATCTGAAAGTCACCTACCCTAAAATCTTAGCAACTACAGTACCGGAACATATATTCCACTGTCAGATGTAACCGAAAGATTTTAGCTAGTAGCTTTCGACTCTGTCGCTTCCTGACCAGGGTTCCTGAACTCAAATTTATACATTTGCTTTTCTCCGTCATCCCTAAACATTCATAACATCGTCACATAATCACCCTGTACAGAGTGAACAAGATGGAGATGCATATTTTGGCTTTAACTAGTCTCGAGATATCTCGCATATTGTTGTGTTTACATCCCTGCAAAGCTGAAATCCAAAAGGATATATAGTAATTTCGTGAGAAAAGTAAATCTATTTTGCTATAAGGAAGAATCTCTAATACTTCTCACACGCTATGCAAATAGAAGCAGATCTAAGTTACGACAATTAATGATGATTATTATTTCCGTTCCAACCCGATTAAAAACTTGAATCTGAAACATTTTCACGAATGCTTAAAAGTTAGAAGTATGCGACTCGCTTTTTAACGTCCTGTAGCCTAGAGCAAACTGGCAAACAGCAGTACCTCAGTTATCGAGAATCACTGTAAAACAAATATTGCTTGGAATAACTACAAACGGAAACGATTATTACACATTCGGATAATGGTTTCAATATTTGAACACAGCTTTGGGGTAGATCCACTCATAAATTCTTCTCAGCTTACGCATTCATATAAGGCTTGAACTGTGCAACTTCAGATTGGTCGTTAGTAGTTTCAGTAGATTCTGTTTCCCATTTTTTCTTTCTTTTTTCCCTACTTCGAACAGTGTGGGAATGTGCCGTCTCATAATACCCTGAAGGTTAACTTTAGACATACCTTATTCAAAGGACGCATAAAAATTTGCAAATGTTAACACAACTTCCACAGTACTCGGAGATAACATTAATTAAGCAACTGACTAATTCGACAAGCAGACTACCGCGGTTGTATGTGTGCCTGCTGTGAACAGATTACACAGCGTCCAGGACTGAAGTCCTAGTTCTTCTTTTAAAAAACATTGATCATATGCCCTTAAGTGTGGAGTTAGCCGCATATACTCCTAGACACGTTTAAAATAGTCTAGACTGGCATCAAGAACTATAACAATTTGATGAAAATATCTATATTCAGTCAACATATTACCTATGGTATGAAATACACTCTAAGTAATAAAAAAAAGGGGGGGGGGGCGCACCATGAAGGAATTACCCGCACGGGACAGAAATCGTTAGATACAATGTACATGTGCAGACAAACGAATGATTAAAATTTCAGAAAACATTTATGATTTATTCAAGAGAGGGACTTAACAAACTGAGCAAGTCAATAACGCGTTGGTCCACCTCTGGCCTTTATGCAAGCAGTTATTCGGCTTAGCGTTTAGTGACAGTTATTGGATGTCCTCCTGAAGGATATAGTGCCAAATTCTGTGTAACTGGTGCATTAGATCGTTAAAATCTCGAGCTGGTTGGAGGGTTCTGCCCATAATGCTCCAAACGTTCTCAATTGGAGACAGATCCGGTGACGTTACTGACCAAGGTAAGCTTTGGGAAGCACAGAGATAAGCAGTAGAAACTCTCATCGTGTGCGAGCGTGCTTTACCTTGCTGAAATATTAGCCCATGATGGATTGCCATGAAGGGCAACAAAACGAGATGTAGAATATCGTCGACGAACCGCTGTGCTGCAACCTGCTGTGAAAAGAAATGGCACCTCACATCATTGCTCCTGCTTATCGTGCCGTATGGCGGGCGACAATGAGACTGGTATCCCACTGCTGCCCGAAACGCCTCTGGACACTACTTCGCTGGTCATCGGGGATCAGCTCGTAGTGCTACTCATCACTGAAGACAGTTCTTCTGCAGCCAACGAGATTCCAATCCGAAATGCAAAATTTGCAAAACTATAGACCTATATCTCTGACGTCGATCTGTTGTAGAATTTTAGAACATGTTATTTGCTCGCGTATCATGTCGTTTCTGGAAACCCATAATCTACTCTGTAGGAATCAACATGGATTCCGGAAACAGCGATCGTGTGAGACCCAACTCGCTTTATTTGTTCGTAAGACCCAGAAAATATTAAGTACAGGCTCCCAGGTAGATGCCATTTTCCTTGACTTCCGGAAGGCGTTCGATTCAGTTCCGCACTGTCGCCTGATAAACAAAGTAAGAGCCTACGGAATATCAGACCAGCTGTGTGGCTGGATTGACGAGTTTTTACCAAACAGAACACAGCATGTTGTTCTCAATGGAGAGACGTCTACAGACGTTAAAGTAACCTCTGGCGGGCCACAGGGGAGTGTTATGGGACCATTGCTTGTC
The DNA here is from genome assembly GCF_023898315.1 of Schistocerca nitens. Taxonomy (NCBI): domain Eukaryota; kingdom Metazoa; phylum Arthropoda; class Insecta; order Orthoptera; family Acrididae; genus Schistocerca; species Schistocerca nitens. The sequence continues at coordinate 580,910,933 of NC_064616.1, read as the reverse complement.
ACAATATATATAAATGACCTAGTAGATAGTGTCGGAAGTTCCGAGCGGCTTTTCGCGGATGATGCTGTAGTATACAGAGAAGTTGCAGCATTAGAAAATTGCAGCGAAATGCAGGAAGATCTGCAGCGGATAGGCACCTGGTGCAGGGAGTGGCAACTGACCCTTCACATAGACAAATGTAATGTATTGCGAATACATAGAAAGAAGGATCCTTTATTGTATGATTATATGATAGCGGAACAAACACTGGTAGCAGTTACTTCTGTAAAATATCTGGGAGTGTGCGTGCGGAATGATTTGATTTGGAATGATCATATAAAATTAATTGTTGGTATGGCGGGTACCAGGTTGAGATTCATTGGGAGAGTCCTTAGGAAATGTAGTCCATCAACAAAGGTGGCGGCTTACGAAACACTCGTTCGACCTATACTTGAGTATTGCTCATCCGTGTGGGATCCGCACCAGGTCGGGTTGACAGAGGAGATAGAGAAGATCCAAAGAAGAGCGGCGCGTTTCGTCGCAGGGTTATTTGGTAAGCGTGATAGCGTTACGGAGATGTTTAGGAAACTCAAGTGACAGACTCTGCAAGAGAGGCGCTCTGCATCGCGGTGTAGCTTGCTGTCCAGGTTTCGAGAAGGTGCGTTTCTGGATGGGGTATCGAATATATTGCTTCCCCCTGCTTATACCTCCCGAGGAGCTCACGAATGTAAAATTAGAGAGATTCGAGCGCGCACGGAGGCTTCCCGGCAGTCTTTCTTCCCGCGAACCATGCGCGACTGGAACAGGAAAGGGAGGTAATGACTGTGGCACGTAAAGTGCCCTCCGCCACACACCGTTGGGTGGCTTGCGGAGTATAAATATAGATGTGTAGATGTAGATTTGCATTTAATTGCAGTGGTACTAAATACGTAGGAGTAACGCTATTCTACAGTCCGTACGTAAGGAAAGATGACACAGTGTCATTCAGAAATCGCAATGAACGTTAAATTGTTGTGAAAAGATCGTGTTATGACTCGTGGGAGAAGGAGAAAAGTTTACCTGCATGACTCATAAGCACCAGCATCGTGGTCTATAGAGACTGCCGTTTCTAGTACAGCGAAACTCTTGCAGCTTTGGACGGAATCCTTCAGCTGTCCTACGAATATGGAGTCGATGGGTTCAGGAAGGTCATACTCAACGCCATGCAGGATCTCAGCGTTCAAACGCGAATACTGCACAAGAAGGAAGGAAGGTTAGGGTTTAACGTCCCGTCGACGTCGAGGACAGACATCTGGTTCGCTCTGCCGTGTAGGATTGTACAGCATCGTCACGTATCCTGAGGCAGGAAATGGACTTGTTTACAGTAAGGCAAGTATCCATCGGAACTGTGCGACGACGTTTGTCACCACGGCAACTGCTGTTGCGACTTCCCCTGAGGCGATAGCAGAGAGAGGCGTGCCGACAATGTTGCGGCCAATCACCAACACTGGACACACGAGTGGCATCACGGCGTTTTTTCAGACGAATATCTTTTTCTGCGAACACTATCACCATGGACGTATCGCTATGTGAAGGTACAGAGGAGAACGAACGTTGCCAGATTGCATCCGTCATCGTCATACGGGCCCAACGACTGGCGTGATGGTATGGAGGGCCAAATGGTACACAACAGGATCACCTCTGGATCGCATAGCCGATAATTTGAATAGCAGCCGTCACACTCCTGAAGAGGGGCAGCAGCCTTTTCAGTAGTTGCAGGGCCAACAGTCTGGATGATTCACTGATCTGGCCTTGTAAACACTAACCAAAACGGCCTTGCTGTTGTGGTACTGCGAACGGCTGAAAGTAAGGGGAAACTACAGCCGTAATTTTTCCTGATGGCATGCAGCTTTACTGTATGGTTAAATGATGATGGCGTCCTCTTGGGTAAAATACTCCGGAGGTAAAATAGTCCCCCATTCGGATCTCCGGGCAGGGACTACTCAAGAGGACGTCGTTATCAGGAGAAAGAAAACTGGCGTTCTACGGATCGGAGCGTGGAATGTCAGATCCCTTAATCGGGCAGGTAGGTTAGAAAATTTAAAAAGGGAAATGAATAGGTTAAAGTTAGATATAGTGGGAATTAGTGAAGTTCGGTGGCAGGAGGAACAAGACTTCTGGTCAGGTGACTACAGGGTTTATAAACACAAAATAAAATAAGGGTAATGCAGGAGTAGGTTTAATAATGAAAAAAAAATAGGAGTACGGGTAAGCTATTACAAACAGCATAGTGAACACATTATTGTGGCCAAGATAGACACGAAGCCCATGCCTACTACAGTAGTACAAGTTTATATGCCAACTAGCTCTGCAGATGACGAAGAAATTGAAGAAATGTGTGATGAGATAAAAGAAATTATTCAGATAGTAAAGGGAGACGAAAATTTAATGGTCATGGGTGACTGGAATTCGACAGTAGGAAAAGGGAGAGAAGGAAACGTAGTAGGTGAATATGGATTGGGGCTAAGAAATGAAAGAGGAAGCGGCCTGGTAGAATTTTGCACAGAGCACAACTTAATCGTAGCTAACACTTGGTTCAAGAATCATAAAAGAAGGTTGTATACATGGAAGAATCCTGGAGATACTAAAAGGTATCAAATAGATTATATAATGGTAAGACAGAGATTTAGGAACCAGGTTTTAAATAGTAGGGCATTTCCAGGGGCAGATGTGGACTCTGACCACAATCTATTGGTTATGAACTGTAGATTAAAACTGAAGAAATTGCAAAAAGCTGGGAATTTAGGGAGATGGGACCTGGATAAACTGACTAAACCAGAGGTTGTAGAGAGTTTCAGGGAGAGCATAAGGGAACAATTGACAGGAATGGGGGAAAGAAATACAGTAGAAGAAGAATGGGTAGCTCTGAGGGATGAAGTAGTGAAGGCAGCAGAGGATCAAGTAGGTAAAAAGACGAGGGCTAGTAGAAATCCTTGGGTAAAAGAAGAAATATTGAATTTAATTGAGGAAAGGAGAAAATATAAAAATGCAGTAAATGAAGCAGGCAAAAAGGAATACAAACGTCTCAAAAATGAGATCGACAGGAAGTGCAAAAAGGCTAAGCAGGGATGGCTACAGGACAAATGTAAGGATGTAGAGGCTCATCTCACTAGGCGGTAAGATAGATACAGCCTACAGGAAAATTAAAGAGACCTTTGGAGAAAAGAGAGCCACTTGTATGAATATCAAGAGCTCAGATGGAAATCCAGTTCTAAGCAAATAGGGGAAAGCAGAAAGGTGGAAGGAGTATATAGAGAGTCTATACAAGGGCGATGTACTTGAAGACAATATTATGGAAACGGAAGAGGATGTAGATGAAGATGAAATGGGATATATGATACTGTGTGAAGAGTTTGGCAGAGCACTGAAAGACCTAAGTCGAAACTTGGGTCTGGGAGTAGACAACATTCCATTAGAACTACTGATAATTGCCGGCCGCTGGTGGCCGAGCGGTTCTGGCGCTACAGTCTGGAACCGCGCGACCGCTACGGTCGCAGGTTCGAATCCTGCCTCGGGCATGGATGTGTGTGTTGTCCTTAGGTTAGTTAGGTTTAAGTAGTTCTAAGTTCTAGGGGACTTATGACCTCAGCAGTTGAGTCCCCTAGTGCTCAGAGCCATTTGAACCATTTGAACTACTGATAACCTTGGGACAGTCAGTCTTGACAAAACTCTACCATCTGGTGAGCAAGATGTATGAGACAGGCGAAATACCCTCAGACTTCAAGAAGAATATAATTCCAATCCCAAAGAAAGCAGGTGTTGACAGATGTGAAAATCACCGAACTATCAGTTTAATAAGTCACAGCTGCAAAATACTAACGCGAATTCTTTACAGACGAATGGAAAAACTGGTAGAAGCCGACCTCGGGGAAGATCATTTTGGATTCCGTAGAAATGTTGGAACACGTGAGGCAATACTGACCTTACGACTTATCTTAGAACGAAGATTAAGAAAAGGCAAACCTACGTTTCTTGCATTTGTAGACTTAGAGAAAGCTTTTGACAATGTTGACTGGAATACTCTCTTTCAAATTCTAAAGGTGGCAGGGGTAAAATACAGGGAGCGAAAGGCTATTTACAATTTGTACAGAAAGCAGATGGCAGTTATAAGAGTCGGTGGTTGGGAAGGAAGTGAGACAGGGTTGTAGCCTCTCCCCGATGTTATTCTATCTGTATAATGAGCAAGCAGTAAAGGCAACAAAAGAAAAATTTGGAGTAGGTATTAAAATCCATGGAGAAGAAATAAAAACTTTGAGGTTCGCCGATGACATTGTAATTCTGTCAGAGACAGCACAGGATTTGGAAGAGCAGTTGAACGGAATGGACAGTGTCTTGAAAGGAGGATATAAGATGAACATCAACAAAAGCAAAACGAGGATAATGGAATGTAGTCGAATTAAGTCGGGTGATGCTGAGGGTATTAGATTAGGAAGTGAGACACTTAAAATAGCAAAGGAGTTTTGCTATTTGGGGAGCAAAATAACTGATGATGGTCGAAGTTGAGAGGATGTAAAATCTAGACTGGCAATGGCAAGGAAAGCGTTTCTGAAGAAGAGAAATTTGTTAACATCGAGTATAGATTTAAGTGTCAGGAAGTCATTTCTGAAAGTATTTGTATGGAGTGTAGCCATGTATGGAAGTGAAACATGGACGGTAAATAGTTTGGACAAGAAGAGAATAGAAGCTTTCGAAATATGGTGCTACAGAAGAATGCTGAAGATTAGATGGGTAGATCACAAAACTAATGAGGAGGTATTGAATAGGATTGGGGAGAAGAGGAGTTTGTGGCACAACTTGACCAGAAGAAGGGATCGGTTGGTAGGACATGCTCTGAGGCATCAAGGGATTACCAATTTAGTACTGGAGGGCAGCGTGGAGGGTAAAAATCGTAGGGGGAGACCAAGACATGAATACATTAAGCAGATTCAGAAGGATGTAGGTTGCAGTAGGTACTGGGAGATGAAGGAGCTTGCACAGGATAGATTAGCATGGAGAGCTGCATCAAACCAGTCTAAGGACTGAAGACCACAACAACAACAAGAACAACAACAAACAAGTCCAATGGCTTTCCTCTATCCTCGAAGTCTCCATGACTTCATATTTCAACAAGACAACGCAAGATCGCAATTTGCTCGTACTGTCCCGACGATACAGGGGTAGTACACACAGTTTCGTGTGATGACAGCAGTGACATCAGTGATAGGCTGAGGAGTGGCACGCAGTACTATTTAATAACATGTCGTGATAATTATCGGAAGTTTGACGGCGCAATGACAGCGAGATGAAATAATGCAAGAAGTAATGGACTCCTGCCAACATATTGTGTCACAACGAACCATTGGGCTGTGATTAACAACAGACAGAATAGGAAATTACCGTCCCTTACATATTCTGCCGTTATCACCACAATACAAACGGTTGTGTTTGCAGTGGTGCTATACACAGGAAGTACGAACTACTGGGATTGGCGTCGCACTGTGTTCAAAGATGAATCGCGGTTCTGCACAGTCCCGAGTGACCGTCGTCGTCGTGTATGGCGGCGACAAAGGAGAGAAGTCCAATTCTTCTTCTGTTTTGAAGAATTGTAGCGGTATTACTCCCTGTGTCAAGGTATACGTAGCCATCAGGCACGACTTCAGGTCATGGGTGATAGAGATAGATGGAACAGTAAATCACAGATACGCTGGGTCCTCGTGTATTACCACTCACGCGACAGCACTGTAGTGCCGTTTTTCAGCTGGACAATGCTCGCCCATAATAGCACGTGCCTCTGTGAACTGTCTGCGTGATGAGGTACTCGCGTGACCAGGAAGATCCCAGAACTGTCCCCAGTAGAACATGCGCGGATCTAGTTAGGACGTCAACTCCGTACCAGAGCCCGTATCCAGTATATCAAGCACCAGTTAAAACAGTTGTAGGCTAGTTTCCCTCAGAGAGGATGAAACGGCTTTGACACCTTCCCAACCGAATTAGTGCATGAATCCATGCCAGAGGGGGTGAAAAGTCATACTGATAAGTGGACTCACACTGCCAAGTTCTTTGTAAATTTGGCTCGATTTTGCAATCACTGAAACAGTAGGTCATAATGTCTAAACCTCTGAAGTTCCATTTTGTTTCTCTTCCCCTTCTGGGTGCTGCACTGTTTTTGTCAGGCAGTGTAGTTCGGCATTCACGTGTTTAGCTTCTCCTGACTCCTCCTCGCACTGTCTTTCGCCAAGAGTATTCACATACAGACGCGGTTCCTGCTTATCACTTCGGATGTTCTCTCTTACCAGTGTCGCTCTTAAGACATTGAGGATCTGGTACAATAACTGGGATGCACCTGTAGCTGGTGGGAATATGGTTCATCTACACCATTCACTTCCACGGCTATCGAAGACCTGAGGACATGGTAAAAGCAACGGGCTTGAGACATGCATCATGTCTACAACCTCCTCCTATTGTTAGTCGTGATTGTTTTGAGTTGTAAAGATTGCGGCACAGTCACACTACTCCTCAAGCTCTACAGATACGTTTCATTCTTTTTCCACTTCTGCGACTAACACTTTTTGCAAGTATGTATGTTGTACATAAGTTTCTGTAAGTGTTTTGATAGTTAACATGTTCGATTCCCGGCGGGGTCAGGGATTTTCTCTGCCTCGTGATGACTGGGTGTTGTGTGTTGTCCTTAGGTTAGTTAGGTTTAAGTAGTTCTAAGTTCTAGGGGACTCATGACCATAGCTGTTGAGTCCCATAGTGCTCAGAGCCATTTAGTTAACATGTTTTCTAAAAGTATTGGTTTTTACGATTTCAGTCCCACTGCAATCTGTGGTAAACATCTAAGGACAAGTACACCACGATACATTTGTAATTAGCTAACAGGGTGCAGCTGAAGAACAGTACAAGAGGAAAGTTACTCTCCTAACAAGTTATGACAGTGTGTATGTGGTGGAAAGAGGCCAAAATTATAATCTGGTCTTTCACAGACGCTGTGAAACTCGAACAAAAGATATTAATGTTCCACTAAAATTTGTAACATAAGGGCCAGATAATTTTCATGGCAAACTGAAGAGGCAACAAACCTACAAAATCAAAAAGATGCCAAACTCTAGTAATTAAAATATTTTCACAGTTGACACCGCGAATAGCTCTTCAAACGACGCAGCTTCCATGGCAGGTGAGTAGCGACGAATATGACACATGTACGTCACGGTTTGGACTGTTGTTTATGACGACATATGGCCTTTCTTGTCGAAATGAACGTGTGATTTACCCTGAAGGAGAACAGGCACATAACTAGTAAGCTATAAGGGAAACAAAAGTGGTCTTCGCATATTGCAGAAGTTTCGGAACAGCGGCCTCTCTCTTTCTCTCTCGTCTCCCACACACACACACACACACACACACACACACACACACACACACACACACACACTTCTTTGTGTGTGTGTGTGTGTGTGTGTGTGTGTGTGAGAGAGAGAGAGATAGAGAGAAAGAGAGAGAGAGAGAGAGATAGAGAGAGAGGGGGGCTGTGGGTAGTGGGGGAAGGCTACGTCACACGATATGACTCCTGAGGTCGATATGTATTCTGACGTCAATATTTAGAGGCAAGTGTGTAACTGAAGATTTGTTTTTAACACTGATGGCGAGCGCACGTGCAAAAAACATTGTACAGTAGTCCGAGGAGATGGTTAGGTGTTGGAATTGTGGAACGGTCTTACTGTCTTTGATAACACGTGTCTAAGCTGCCTCTTCTCTTAACTTATGTGTTAGTGTAAACAACGTAGTGAACGTGATATATTTGGGGAGAATCCGCTCATAAAAATCACCCCTCTATACTACACTACATGATTTTCCACATCTCTTAATATCTTTTCGCCAGGGAAGGTGTAGGGCTGTGTGTTCACAAGAGTTATTCCGTTGTCGTCAACAAGAACTTGTTAACTGTAAGACTGATGAAATACTTTAGGGACGGCTGAGAACAGAAAGAAAATTCTGTCGCACGTCATTGCATACTGATCGTAAAGCTCATACTGGACAAGAAATTGTAAGGAAATTAACCATTCAGTGCTAACTAACCTCTGCATAGTCTCATATTATTGAAACCGACATATGAAAAGGACATTTCCGGATAGCTGTTCGGGGAGACACGGTGAAGGACTCACCTCGACATTAGCATCAAACGCTCTAGAAAATCCGTCGAAAACGTCTATCTGGATGACCATACGATGATAGGAACACTCCTTCTACTTGACAAGACTCGAGAAGAAATCGTTCAGAGGACTAATGGTGTAACTAGTTAAGAAAATCTGCAGGCACGTTTTTACTGTTGAGCATTTGTCTTCTTGCATTCGTAATGATTGACAACTGATATCTATAAATATGTCTAAACCGCAGGGTTTCTGTGCTGGCATACCGGGCATCTTAAAACTCGGAACTAGTGAGAGCTACATGGAGGAAAGACAGGCAACCGTTGACCGCGTGCGAACTCTGAAGCTGAACAGCGTGTCACATTAGTATTCCATCCGCTTCTTTTACTGGCAGCCTCCACTCAGACGCTGTCTGGCTGCACGCCATTTGCGTTTAAAACTATTAAGACATTAAAAGTGAACACTCTTCCTTAGTGTAAAGAACGCTAGATGGATAAACCGGCAATTGAACAAAGATTTATTGATTGTACTTTACGCCATTAGTTAAATCTACTTGGCACATTATTAGTCGTAAAACTATTATGTCAACTTCATTATTCCAGAATTCGGTAGTAAATTTTAGGATGAACATCACCCGTTGTGATATAAAGCAACGAAGCACTACGTAACATCGACGAAATTTTGTCGGGTTATCATCCTCGTAACAGCATCGTCTAGAAGCTAATAAATATTGATGATTCCGTCTACGAAATTCGTTGAGAAAGCATACATTCTCATACTTAATGCATAACCATTTAGAAACAGGAATATTCTGTTCAGAAGCGGTATAAATGTTTTTTACACGTCAAGCTCTACAGCCCACATGAAAGACGAGACCTTACTTTTTGACAACGAAAAGTCGACATCGACTGCATAGCAGTTTTTTTTTCTTTTGCTTTAGCAACACTTCTTAATTTCCTTTTCAGTTCCGTCTGTTGGACGTAACTCAGAGTGACCCTTCGGTCTTCTCTAACGGGATTGAGGGACGGACCTGTCATGTTTGCGACCAGAGTGACCTATACAGGGTGAAAAGTATTTAAACCTACAAACTCTGGGAGGTTGTAGGGGACATAAAAACAAATATTTTTCCCTAATGTCATTTTTTCCTATGAGGATTATTTAAACCGGTGGAAGCCGTATCACGAT